>NC_086176.1:25920535-26545535 GCF_023053635.1 Elgaria multicarinata webbii
CTAAGGCTCCTTTCTAGGTTGTTATGCGATGCTGTAATGCAGCAATGAAACATTTACACTCCTCCTATTACAAAACACGCGGTGGAACCACAAGGATGGCTTCAAACCTTCAAGACCAATTGGGGCCCTTTGCAATGCACCTTGTGCACAGGCATTCGATGTGCACCTAAGGGTCAGATATATGTGGTCCAAGGGTGAGTGCCACTTCCCAAGTTACCCATGTCTTAAAAATGCATGCATATGCCACAAAGGAAAGGTTACACAAATGTCTATTTCACAGCGAAGATGCGCGTTTTGGTACAACTCTGGAAGGTGGTTGGATGAACATGTCTGTGAAGTTTCCTACACAAAATTTATACGCTTCTTAAGAGACAGATCTTAAGATGCCTGTCTTTAAAAAGTACCACTTGGAGGCAGGCTAAAGCTTATTGGTAGACCGTGGTTTGGCCCGTGACCGTAATAATACTTTCGTATTCTTCTAAGTTCCCGATCGTGGCTCTAGCTCAAATATCCATATAAAAATGCCAACTACGTTGTGCTACCTCCTTGAGTATAACTAGCATAACGGCGCCTCTTGAGCCAATTTACAAGGCTCTTGATTCTGCAACATTTGTGTTAAACCAAAGTCTTAACACTAACCTTGCCCCTTAATGTTAACCTTGGCCCACTATTTTGTGCAAGCCACGGCAGTGATGTTAAATACACAATGCACAAGACATGTGCGTGTGCAGCCAGGCTTTCTCTGTAATTTCCATGGTAACACCCCCAATGATATATGCTCTCTCTCTTTTTTTTTTAAAGTGGGATCACATGAGCAAGTCTTGCTCAGCACAGCTCTTGGGAAGACTATGGAAAGAAAGCCACAAGGAAAGCTGTGTGGATTGTGTACACAGCTGTGTACCTTGGGCCCAATGAAACTACTAGTTAGCAACCTGGCAATTGCACACCCTGGGCATGGCCCAATTGGGGCAATTTCCTGAGCAAGCTCCATAGAAATGCATGGGAGTCCTGGAAAGCAGTTCAGGAATCTGTCCAACTCCCATTCACATCCATGGGGCTTTCTACAGGAGGCGTAGAAATTCACAACAGACTAGTCCTCAGTCATGTCCTTACCCATGTGGAATCGGGACTCAAAAATACATATTTCTCAGTATCAATAGCCTAAAGGGTTAGATCCACGTCATGCCGTGACAACTCTATAGTTCATTAGAGTGAGTACGGATTACTGCAGAATTGCACAACAGTGACAGAATCTGGTACCTTCACGTACTGGAAGCATTTTCCCTGGTAACAAAAAGGTAAAAGTGGATTAGTATTTATAATTATCATTTAATTTATTGTATATAAAACAAAACCAAAAAAAGGTCTGTGTACAAATATCACAAAACATCAACAATTTCCAAAGATGTAGTGCCTCAGAACAGATTTTAAACAAGAAAAGGTTTCTTTCACTTTTTAAAAACTTTTTTTTCTGTTTCTTTTTTCCCCTCCTGTATTCTTTTGTTTTAAATTCTGGCATAAATATATTAAAGCTGACCAAAAAGAGGGGGAAAAATTCCAGGGCAAGCTACATCACTTCCTCATACAAAAATGTACAAAACATTAGCTTCTAACTAGACATAACATAATACTGGTCATCACAGTTTGACAATTAGTATAACTGTGTGTTGTTGAGGGAATATTGTACCGGAGGGTGATAAAAAATAGCTTCTCTTCCCATCTGTCAGATCAGGTGACTTCAGTCATAGAGGCAGAATGATTCTGTGGGAGAAGGGGACACAAAGCAAAGAATACTTTTTAGTATGATACAGTCAGTCTGTAGTCAGGACTGATGAGGTAACAAAAAAATGCTATCCAAGGGTCAAGCTAAACATTCTACTCATCACATGTATTGTAGCTATGCATGACAGTTTTTCTTACTCTTGTGTGAGTGTGCAGGCCCCGATTCAGATTGGGACCATGGCGCTCCATGAGAGGGGGCTTGAACCTTCCTGCTACACCCATTTCTCCCTTAAATTCCACCCCCATCGGTGGGTGGGTGTTAAAAACAAACAAAAAATGTCTTGGTTGGAGACGTTTTTCTAACACCCCCACCCCCGGCCCCTGCTAGTGATGAAATTTCAGGGGGGAAACAGAAGGGAGAAAGGTTTAACCCCTCCTTTTGGAGCATTGTGGTCCCAATTCCTGCCTGAAACTCTATAGAGAGATGCTGCCAGTCAGTGCAGACAATACTGAGCTAGATAGCCCACTGGACTGATTTGACTGGCAGCAGATTTTTATATTCCACTGTTATGTTAAAGGACAGAGAGCGCCTTCTTCCTTAACAACCTGCCCAGTCACTGAGGTCATCTGAAGGTCTGCTCCTGGTGGTTCCATGTGGACCTATGGTCCGATGAGAGTCCACGAGGAGAAGAGCCTTCAGTGTGGTGGCCCCCTTCCTATGGAATTCCCTGCCTTTGGAGGTCAGGCAGGCACCAATGTTGCATTGTCTTCAGCGCCTCCTGAAAACATTGTTCCAGGAAGCTTTCCCTGAATGACTGGCCGCGGTTTTATTTGAACTTTGTTCATTAACTTTTAATGATTTTTTTAATTCTGTTTTTAGTCTTTCATTAGAACATAAGAACAAAAAAAAAAAATTAAAAAAATGCCATGCTTGATCAGACTGAGGGTTCATCCAGTCCAGCATTCAGTGGCCAACCAGCTGTTGACCAGGGACCAACAAAGCAGGAAATGGTATAACAGCACCCTCCCACCCATGTTCACCAGCAACTGGTACACACAGGCTCACTGCCTTGGATACTGGAGATAACACATAACCATCAGGGCTGGTAGCCTTTGATAAGCCTTCTCATTCTATTTGTTCACTGCTCCGGAATCTTTGGATAGGGGGCGGTATATAAATATATAAAGTACATATTGCATGAGCAGTAAAAAAATGGCAATCTTGAGTGCAGCAGCGGTGTGCTGCCATTTCAAATAGAGGTAGAGGTAGAGGTGGGGCGCTGCTGCTGCAGAGGATGAGGCTCCTACTCTCTGGAAAGGCAAGACAAGCCTTAGTGGCTGTGGGTAGAAGGAGTCTGCTCCCTTCTCCAGAATTTCAAAACAGAGAGAGGAGGATTTAAAAGAGGGGTTGGGAACCTGTAGCCCTCTAGATCTTGAACTACAACCTCTATCATCCCTGTCTGTTGGCGACGCTGGGTAGGACTGATGGAAGCTGGAGTCCAATGATGTCTTGAGGGCAGGGGGCTATGGGTTCCCCACGCCTCATTAAAAGACAGCTTGTTCTTTCACTGGGGAGAATACGTGTGAACCAACCCAAAGGCTACAAGCCAAAGTGCACTTAAAAAAGCAACTCAGGAAATTGCAAGGTTTGGTACTTGGGCTTACTGATGTATTTTTTACCTGCAGCCTTCCCCAAACCTGGGGATGATGGGGGTTGTAGTCCATCAGGAACCAGATTGTCAGGTCAATTATCACAGATAAACTTTTCATACGGAGCGGGGTGGGGGGGAAACCAGGGATTTGCAAGAGCGGAATGGAATGCAAGCAACTCACGGCTTGGTAGGAGCGCTCTGATGAAGGCAATGGCACTGCCAACACCTTTGTTTCCAAACTTTACCAGCATTTATAATGCCAATGATATTAAAAAAAAACAACAGGGCAGAAAGCTGCCTGACTAGCTTAGTTGGAATAAAGAAAAGGCCTACCCAGATGAATTTTTAAACCTAAGAATTTTAAGAGGTTGTGATTGTTATTTTAATATTGTATTGGTTTTATATGCTCTTTTAACTAGTTTTATGTATTATATTGTATGTAATGTTCCCCGCCTCGATCCAGAGAGAGAGGCAGGTAAGAAATATTATTATTATTATTATTATTATTATTATTATTATTATTATTATTATTATTATTATTATTCTGTTCTGGCAACAATGCGAACTTGGCAGGGATAATGAGACAGGACTACCCACAATGGATCAAAGTTCAAAAGGGCAGGATAGACGGCACCTGTGCACTCAGCGTCTCCAAAGGACTCTCCACTCTTGGAAACGCCATCAGTGGCATGCCTCGCTGTTCGTCGGGCTTCGATTTAGAAGGAGCTCCGTGTGTGCCTTTGAAGTTATGAACCACGCATATTCCCTGTGGGGTGAGGCAAAAAAAAAAAAAGAAGAAAAAGGGGATCTTTGGAACAATGTCCCTCTTTTAACAGCGGACAAGGGACTTTGCAGTCACTTCTGATTTTGAGGCATTCATTGGGAAAGGACACGGCATTTATTTTTTAAAACTGGGATGGGAAACATGAGCCCTGCAGACTGCATACAGCCGTCCTGGCCTTGCTTACGACCCCCACTGCCAAGTTTGCTGCCAAAATTTGGTGGCATGGCAGCAAAAGGAGCTCGATTTCCACTTATTTTAAATAAAACAAGCTGCAGTCTTGTTGCCAAATTTCAGCAGCATGGCAGCACAGCTGCAAAAAACGGCCAACTTTTAAGAGGATATCAATACAGTTATTACATTATATAGTATTATTCCACGTCCAATAGGATGCCAATAAAGAAGGCTATCAGTCCTTCTTTATTGCTGTGCAACCATACCACCAAATGATGGCAGTGTGAGCAGGGTGCGGCCGCTGATCAGTTCCAGGATAAGTAAATTGGTTCCCAGACCCTTGAAAGGTGTCCATCCCTGATTTGAAAGAATTACATTGGGTTTTAAATATATCGCGAATTCTGATACTTGATGACCAAAGAAAAAAGCCTTAAGTCCCCTCCACAATTACATGGACATGCACCAAAAGGTCCCAGGTCTACTATAACATCTTTGCTCCTGCTGAGATTCAGTGGCAGGCCACTCACCTTGGCACAGCACCTAGCAAAGGTGTCTAATTAAAATTATGTTTAAAGATTTCCTGGCAGCTGGACAGCCATCTGTCAGGAATGCTTTAAGGTGGATTCCTGCATTGAGCAGGAGGTTGGACTTGATGGCCTTACAGGCCCCTTCCAACTCTACTATTTTATCTTGAGGATTGATTCATACTATGGCTGCCAAATGGACCATCCCTCCTGGAATGATGTGCTATGCCGTTCCTGTGGACTGCCTCCATGAGACAGGTGCATTTGGCTGTACCATTTTATAAAACATTCTTTTGCTGCCCCCAAGCTCTTGTGAAAGGCAGCCATCCTGGGCAGTAGGTTAGGGACTCTGCAAGAGATGGGTTTTAAGTGGAGGAAAGGACAGCACAAACCATTCACTTACCAGGAAGAGAGCTACCGCACTTCCCAAGATGAAGCCTGCAATGACATCCGAACAGTGGTTTCGATACTCAGAGACCCGGTTGAGCCCGGTAAGGAACGCAGCACATAGAGTCCCCAGGCACAACACTGGCTTGGCAAGCCGGCTACTCTTTGTCTTGATTGTGCTAGTGATGTACATCTGAAATACAGTCCAGAGATTGGCATTGAAGACTCAAGAGACAACTTCCTCTCCTATGACCCATCCCATGTCAGCTCTGATCGCCCATCTTGTTGATTCCAAAGTTTGAATTTCCCTTCCACGCAGCTGTGAGAAGCAGCCTTTGGATGTGGTCAGCACTCTCATTAAACCATGCAGCAGCAGGGGTAGGTCTTCCTTTGTCAGGTTGAGCGACTGGCATAGATGGAATTTATCCAAGCCATTAAACAGACACTTTTAATGGGTGGGTTCACATGATGAAAACTGACTTCACACAAAGCATCCCAGACATTTCCAGGGCCGCCATTCATGGGAAGAATGCAAGATATGAACTGCAAAATATTAGGGCAATACCTTTATTACGCCAATTCAAAGGACACAAAAATGTGCAAGCTTTCAAGATCGCCAGATCTCTTCAACATGTCACA
Organism: Elgaria multicarinata webbii; assembly: GCF_023053635.1. Lineage (NCBI taxonomy): Eukaryota > Metazoa > Chordata > Lepidosauria > Squamata > Anguidae > Elgaria > Elgaria multicarinata. The sequence goes on from NC_086176.1 coordinate 25,926,415, forward strand.
AAAAACAGTCAATGGACAGGGGTGGGGAAGGCTGGCATGGATTTCGGGCTTTATTTCTTATACTTTTTAACATATGGACTGGTTGATCTGCAGAAACAATCCCAGTAGCCTGAGAGCAATCCCAATGTCTAAAAACAACAATACTGCCATGATCACAGAAGCTACTTCTCATTTTCTGGGGCAGTACCTGGGGCGATCATGGGCAAATATGGGACTTGGCCCTTCTCACTAAATAAAATGTGGTCACAGAAATGCGTCAACTAATAAGTGCGCTGTAACAGGTCATAATCCATTCCTGTGGTTATGTATGTTCTCCCCATCTAGGTATGTTTTCCCCATTCCCACCTGGTAAGAGCCACCATTTTAATTTTCAATGCCTTTGAATAAATGAAAGAAAATAAAAGGGCCCGCAGGAGTGTTGTGTTTTTTTTAAAGCAAGTAAACACAGGAGACATTGGAAGTGTAATTATAGGGTGAAAGATTTCTCTGTGCTCAGAACCATTCCTTCAGTAAAATTCGTAAAGCCACGATAGTGCATTTTCAACATCGCTGAGGACAAAAGAAGTGGGGGAACCAATTAGGAGAAATACACTAATTTCTGAGCCTGTAATTATAAGGGTGACAAGAGTTAGGAAGATGCAGTAGCACTAAAATAAAAAAAGTGATGGGCTAAATCAGCAGACACAATGCAAAACCTCTCCAGTGATTTCTGCTTTCCAAAACACAGCTTGGCTTTGTGAAGGCTGGCCCCAGCCTCCCAAAATAGTATCCGTTCATTAGCAACAGATGCCTCCAGAGTGTCATACATAAGAGACATAAATGGAGGTTGGGCCAGGGTTGGCTCATCCCCTGCAGAGGCAAAATGAGAGAGAGAGAGAGGAGGAGCAGGAGCAGGAAGACAACGGGTGTTGGGGCATCTTGAACTCTTGGTAAGAGAATGTGAAGGGTTTTTTGTTTTACTTGTGCTGAATATGTCATCAGGCAGAAGGGAAAGTTGGTATCACTCAGCTATCGTAAGAACTATGGGCAAAAAGTATGCCTATTCCATGCCAAACAACAACAACTATTCTGTTCCAAGACAGTACATTCTATGCAAATTTGCATATTTATTGATTTTATCCTGGTTGTGCTTTTATATTGTATTTTTTATCATGCTTTTATACTGTTGTTTTAAACTTTGAATAGTTTAAATTTTTGTGACCCACCCAGAAAGTTTCGGCTATTGGGCGGTATAGAAATGCAATAAATAAATAAATATTTTGCATAATTCATTCTGCATGAGGGGTCTGGTCAGAGTTTGGATGGGAGACCAAATTGAAAAGTTTTAGCAACAGCCCCATTTAAGCCCCGCTGGTCATGAGTTTTGGACTTTGGACCCTTGTTAATTTTCCTGCAGGGAGCTACAGCGATCCTTTGAGCGCTCCTCAGCTCCTTTGCAAAGAGGGGGGGAAATGTTAAAAAAAAAAAGTCATAAAAAATCAACCGATGACCCAATTTGATTCAAATTTGGTATTTGAATTACTGTGCCAATTTTGTTGTCTTTATTTATTTAAAATATTTTAAATAAATAAATCTGCAATTAACCACGCAACAAAACTGAATTGCAGATGGTGCCTAGATCTCAGTAGAAGACGGTGGGTAGAATTGGTGAGCTCACTTCTCAATGGCTACTAAACACCTGGGAGTTTAAAGATACTTATGCTCTCACACAGTTTTACATGGGAAATGAGATTGATGAAGGCTACAAAAGCATATCTGTATTCATGCTAGTTCCTTCCCACTCCCCCCCCCTGCAAATCCTCCCCTTCTCTGTCCGGAGAAGCAAATTAAATGACGCCATGGGGGGCTCCTGAAGTGCAAGAAGAGAAGACAGAGCTTTGACTCTCAAACTCTGCTGGAGCAGTTTGGTTTTGTAATGATCCAGTGAAAATTATCAGTTTGCACGCAAAAGAATACCGTTCCTGGTGTGATAACTGCTCTTTTGGCATCAGGGGGTACATTTGTTCTTGCAGGAAAGAAGGTGAACCAGGGGTTGGATGAGAAAAGAAGCTGTTCTCAAGGTGATTCAGTTTACTATTGCGAAGGTGGGGCAAATTCGGTGGAACCTCAAAGGTGTATTCTGGACAGAATGAAATTAAACCTAAGAAGCATGAAAATGAAGCATCCACCACTGAGCAGTGATGGATGCAGACCTCCCAAGGCCAGCAGAGCCGAAGCCTGTCAGATCCATACTGCTTCTGAACAGGAAAGATTCCAACTCTCTGTCATGCCAGGTGGGATGAAAAATCAATAGTATATCCTCACACACAAAACAGAACACTGCAACCATTATGACTGCTAGCCTTTCGGTTTACAGGGATACTGTGATGAGGGGACTCTCCCCTCACTACATGGAAGCCTTAGAGGCATGGGGGAAAGAATAACTGGGGAAGGGTAAGTGGTAGTGTAGACGCCTGGAAAAGGGTAGGTGGGACCGTAGGACCTTGCAAGCAATAGCTGGATCCCAGCTTCCAGTACAGCAGTAACAGATGAATGGGAGAGACTGGATGCTGGAGGGCCTGGGAACAAGGATAATCAATGGAAAGGAAGCAGACAACAGTGGAAATGGCGTTAAAAGGTGATGATGGCGGTGATGATGGTGTCTGGACCCCCATCCCCTAGATCTACTTGGAATGGTGAATGGATAAGGCTTCATCCATCTCTCTCTCTCTGCTTTCCCTTGTTACTGGGTGGTTTGATGGAAGGCAGGGTGCCTGAAGCTTCACAAGAGCATAGAGAAACCAAGTTGGGTGGTTTCCGGATGACTAACCATTCAGCTTGGATGACAAGGGATACCTATTCATGCATTTTATTTTAATAGCTTATATCCTGCCTTTAGTACTGTATGGCATGGAGAACCTCTGGCCCGTGGGCCTAATCTGGAAACCTTCATGGATTCCTCCAGAGAGCAGGTCTTAAACTCCCTGCTGAAGCGTCTCAAGAATTAAAGATACTATGGCCTTACATGGAAATAGAGATTGGTACAGGCTACAAGGGCCCATGGCGATCTAGGAGATGGTCAACATCAAGAGTACTTGGTGGCAGTGAAGACAGCAAAATGGCGCTACTTCCCTTTGCTGTGACACCCCTAAATAAACTCAGGTGCAACCAGCTGCCTTCAGAAGTCATAAAAGCTCTATCCACATTCAGTTGAGGGGGCAAACGCATCCGTGTCAATCAAGCGACACTATTCCGACCAACTAAACTAGGGGGGTTTGGTGTCCCAAATCTTAGGCTGTACCATGATGCTTTTCAATTGAGGCAACTACTCAAAATAATTAGAAATGAGACAGCAATCCCGTGGGTGTCAATTGAAAGCGCCCCCTGCATCCCTACGATCAGGGCGATCCCATTCCTTCCAACACTGAAAAAACATATTCAAACAATTAATAACCCATTTTTGAAAGCAAATTTAAAGGTATGGGCAAAGTGGGCAAAATGGTTTGCACCACCCCCTTCCCCCCTAACCCCGATTTTAGACCACCCCTGATTCAGAGATCAATTTAAGTATAGACAATTTACAGGTTGGGAAGAAAAAGGTTTTTTCCATATTCGGGATCTCTTTATAAAAGGAAAAATCATATCAATGCAACAATTAGAGACAAAACTGAGCCCACTCCCTTGTACCTGGCTCCAAAAAATGCAAATAGTCTCTTTTGCAAATGCTCTATATCGATTCCATAACATTCCACGCTCGCTTACTAGATTTGAGAAAGCTTGCCTGACTTATTCTAGAAAGGTTAAAGGGGGAGCTTCTGATATATATCACATGATGTTGAATTGTCAATTCCCAGATAAGGGAGGGTTAAAAATGATTTGGGAACATGATCTGTGCACCAGTTTCACTGAAGGTGAATGGAAAAGCTCGTGGCAATCAGCACCCTATAAAACAATATCAGCAAAAGTTAAAGAGCTCACTCTGAAAATCACTCACAGGTGGTATATTTATTTATTTATTTATCATACTTATACCCCTGTTAGACTGCACCATATTAGTGGTACTATATCCCCGCTCTGTTGGCGTGGTTGCTCAGTTCCTGGCACTTATATTCATCTTTGGTGGGAATGTCAACAGGTCAAAACTTTTTGGTCAAGGGTTTTCCAGACCATTACAAACATTATTCATGTTGAAGTAGAAACTGATCCAGCACTGGCTCTACTTTCCATTTTTAGGAATGCCAATAGAAACATTATTCCCAAAGCCTTGGTCACCCATTTGCTGGTTGCAGCCAGGTGGGAAATTGCCCAATTCTGGAAAAGCGACAGACCTTTTGACCATCAACGCTGGTTTGATAAGATTTGGAAACTAGCTTTAAATGATAAATTGACACAACATAGCAGGTTAGCAAGAGGAGAAATAACATCAGACACATTTGTGGAAAACTGGTTGGACTTTTTCACATTTATTAATATGAATCGTGGGGAACCTAGACCCCCAATGACTCAGGAATCCTTTTGGTCAGAGGTTCTAACTTAACCTGCATCTTTTTCTGTATCAAGTGCTTATTGAAGGAATGAACACCCATGCTTTTTTTATAGTGGTGCTGTGGGAACATTTATATTGTTGTTGAGTGTTTTCTTTTACTCTGTGTATTTATTGTATTTGTCCTTACTTGAAAATCAATAACAATAGTATTAAAAACAAAAGAAGTCATATAATTAGTTGAATGGAGTGCACCTGTGTGCAATTCAAGCATCACATGATCTCAGATGAAATACAACTGTTTCTGGGCGGCCCCAGAGTTTGTTGGGAGAGCATATCTAATGCTTTCTGAAGAAAAATCTATCTAAAGATGTTTTTCTATTTAAGATACATTATAGTCCAAAAGTTATTCATCATGAAATAAGGATTAGTTTTTAATTATGTAGCATGAGGCTGTATATTCATGCAATGTTACATTTTTGGGTAAATGAATTCCATTAATCCATTCACAATGTCATGCTCTTTCAGAGGTTTCTGTAAGATTATTGGGCAATTTTTCTATCTAGAAGATATTACCATAGATGCTTGGTTTTACAGTTCTCAAAACTGTGAATTTGTGTCTGCAGAGATCACAATCCCATTGTTCATTTGCAAATCTATGTACACAGAATCAACCCCTTACTTCTTAAGTGCTAAGTTTCAAAAAATTCAATGAATAGAGTGCACTTTTTTTGGGGGGGGGGAAGTCACATGATTAAATGGAGTCTTTCTGAGTAGTGATTTAAATCATGATTTAAATCAAATTGATTTAAATCAAATCCACCCTGGTCAGGATTGAGGGCAAGATGAATGGAGCCAAATGGAGCTGGACACTCACTCACTCACTCACTCACTCACTCACTCACTCACTCACTCACTCACACTCTCTCTCTCTCTCTCTCTCTCTCTCTCTCTCTCTCTCTCTCTTTCTTTCTTTCTTTCTTTCTCTCTCCTCCCTCCCTCCCTCCTTGACTCCTTTTCCTTGTGTGTCATGTCTTTATTAGATTGTAAGCCTGAGGGCAGGGACTGTCTTTTTTGCTAAGTGTAAGCCGCTCCGAGAGCCTTTTTTGGCTGAGGAGCGGGGTATAAGTATGATAAATAAAATAAAAAATAAAATGCAGGGCAATTCTAGAGGAAAACCTGTTTCAGTCTGCAAGGGCCTGGGTCTGCAGCAGAGGTTCACCTTCCAGCAGGACAATGACCTTAAGCCAAAGTTACACTGGAGTGGTTTAAAAACAAGGACCTAAATGTCTTAGAATGGCCCAGACGAAGCCCAGACAGACCTCAATCCTATTTAGAATCCGTGGCAAGACTTGAAAACTGCTATTTACCAATGGTCCCCATCCAACCTGACAGAGCTTGAGCAATTTTGCCAAGAAGAATGGGCAAATATTTCAGGATCCAGGAGCACTGCACCCTGTGCACGGGTCCCGGGTCCTCGTGAGGAATCGCAAGGAGCTGGGACAACCCGCGGTGACTGGCCACACATTCTGCAGTCTTGGGCTCAGTCCGAGACTGCGGGAAAAAACAGGCCTAAAGGGGAGGGCGAGATCCCGGGGCAAGGGAGGGATCATCCCTCCCTGATCCCGAGTTCCCCTGTGCGTCATGTGGACACACAGGGATGATCCTGGGGATTGCCCCGGGATTTCACCCTGTCTAGCTATGGCCATAGTAAGAGAAGCTGGAGGTCCTTAAAGCATTCAAAATGGTATAACAAAAGCAGGAACATAACTGACAAAGGAAGAAACTTTTTATGCACTTACCGTAGCATATAAGGCTGAATAAATGCTTAAAGCAGCATGTTTGGATGGAAAGGATCTCCTCGCCTTCTCAATCACATCCTGGTCACCGGTGCAGATATTCCCGTTGTTAACAAATGGGTGGTGAGCCCGGCAATCACTCCCAGTGTAGTTGGGTTTACACACAGTCAGGAAATAGGGTGCCAAGTTCCCTGTCACTACCTGGCCAGCATTTACAAATATGTCTGTGGCGAAAAGGCCAAATGCAAACACTCCTGCGAGGAGAGAAGGTGAAACAACCAGAAAAACAGAATTAGTACGACGATGCCTGGAACGTGACGGAGTGTGGTAGGAAGAAGAACAGTCACTCCAATGGCTTCTCTTTCGAATCATGAAAAGGAAAACTTGGCATGTGAATGGGAATGCAAGGCATGGCTTAGGGCCAGACCACAAAGGATGGGGATTTGGGATCTCGGCATTAAAGAAACCAAGCAAACACATGCAGGGGCTCTGCATCTCACTGCAGTCACAGGAAACTAAGGTACTGGGCCAATTGTCCAGGGCTCCTGCAATGCTGCCCAGCCTTGCTGGATGCTAGTCCTATCTGGATCGTGGCCTTGGTTCCAGTTAAATCCTGAGACACCAACATAATTGCATATCACATCTGAAGAGCAATGAGCTGTCTTCTATCCATGTTCTAATAATGCATAATACACATAGTTGTTGACACAGTAGTATCCTAGGTGGGGAACCTGAGGCCCATGGGCCGCATGTGTTCCGCAGTGAAATCACATGCAGCCCACAGCGACATCTGGCTCTCTGGATGCTCTGGGCCCACTCTTACTGCCCGTCTGGGAATCACTTCCTCTGGACCCTGGGAATCACCTACTCTTCTGCTTCGTGGGTGGGTGTGAGAGACAGAGATAGGTAGAGAAGAAGTTGCAGCTGCTATGCAGTGAGTCCAGGGGGAAAAAGTAATGTCCCTGTTTAATGAAGTGGTTTGTATATAACAAGATTAATTCTGATCCCTATTAAATGCTGCCAGGTTGATAAGAGCTGCTCATTTAGAATCTGTTTGAGGCGTTTGGCCAGGTTTTTAAGAGATTACACATGGAATGGAGGTTTGAACACTCCCCACTTTTTTCCATGGCATTAGCCCTATAGATGGTGTGTCTCTGATGAAGCAACTCGTGAAAACAGGATTTATAAACTAGAAGCCTGTTAAAAAGGTCCATAAACACTTAAGAGACTTATTTGTGACTTTACACTGTAAATTCCTACTGTAACTACAGCATATTTTATTGTTCATTAGGTTTTGAAATAGTGAAGAGACCTATCCGTGTCTCGATACTATTATTATTACAATTGTACAACATTACAATTGTTTATAACTTTTATGTTATCTGCTAAAGATGCAATAATGTTGAATTTTTGTTCTTGTTATAAAACCTTTGGTTCATTATAACTGTTCACCCCGTCTTTGATTTTAACATTTAAATATAGTTTTGTGCATTGTGCACTATTTTGTCTGTATTCTGTTTGTATCAACTACTGCTTTCTCCATTTCTACACCCTATTAAATGCTTCCAGGTTGATAAAAGAGCACGATCTCATTTTGCAATATATCCAGGCATTCGGTTCAAGATTTTAAAACCATCCCTTCTAGTTGGCAAGGAACTGGAGATCACAAGCATTCCGGTTTATCCTGCTTATTAAAAATTGACTCTGCTGATGCAGAAATCATGTAAGTCTTTGTTACCTGGAGACCAGCTTTAGTTTCATTACCCAACTGCCCCACTGTAAGGTAATTGCCAAGCTTTACATCTGACAATGGCATATGACATTTGTTAATACAAACTGATGGCAAAGAATTGGCAAGGTATTTATGTTGCGAATACTTTTTAATAGCTTGGCTACAAACATTGGTTGTGTGATGGTGGGACACTGTACATACATGCCTTAATCCTGTACTACTAATAAACACATTCTCTGAGTGTGGATCCTGATGTACCCAAAATCCACATACAAGAGGGAGGTATCAGCAGGCTTCGAGAAACCCAATGGTCTTTTATTCCTTACATCCCCAAGGCTGCAGGAAAGCATAAATTACATAGACCCATTATCGTGACACTTCTGCTTCACTGGGTTACAGTTTGAGTTGTTTGCCAAATTCATGAGCAAATTTACAGGGGGGACATATTTTTTCCACCTCTTTAAATAATCCTGTCTCATGTTCAAAAACTTCTGCTTCTGTTCAGTAACAACTTAATTACTTTCCAGAATACAGTTCTGGTTGTCTCTCCGCAGAGAGTCTTAGGGGTGGTTCTTATATTGCAGGAGCAGTTTGATGGATTCTCAAAGGAACCAAGAGAATTGCCTCATTCTGAATCAGACCGCTGGTCCATCTAGCTCAATATGATCAACACTGACTGGAAGTGGCTTCCCAGAAGTTCATAGAAGGGTCCTTCCCACCCTTTAGCGGATGGGTGGTCAGAGCTTGCGTGGTGTAATGGTTAGGGCTCGGACGGGGGAGACCCGGGTTCTAGTCCCCAATTGGCCATGAAGCTCACCGGGTGACTTCGGGCCAGTCCCTGACTCTCAGTCTAACCAACCTCACAGGGTTGTTGAGAAGACAAATGGAGAGGAGGAGGAAGAGGAGGAGAAGGAAGATCATGTACGCCGCCTTGAGCTCCTTCAGGAAAGGCAGGATATAAATTTAACAAATACATATATAAATGAACGTGTGGCCCTCCAGATGTTGTGAGACTATAACTCCATCAGCCTTGACCACTGGCCATGTTGGGTGAGGCTGATGGCAACTGGGAATACAAAACATCTGTGAGGCAGAGGTCCCCTCCCCCTACTCTAGCATCCTACTGCTCAATCCCACAGTGCCCCAGTAATGCAGGAATGTAAAAGCCGAGCAGGAGAACAGAATCATGTAAGAATAACCATGGCCAGGCCACCACCAGTGCCACCCCCATTCCAGTTTTACATGTATGTCTCTCCTGGTCCGCTTTCTACATTCCTATGTTACCAGAGCGGCATCAGATGGGGTCAAAAGGAGCCATCACCCGCTTCACGCCAGGAATGCAAGAACCTGTCCTTTCAAGCCGTCCCATGCCTTGAACAGGTGGCATCAACGACACATCAAAAGGAAGCACTTTTACATCTACGGGATCATTCCAGAAGCTGGCACACACGCGGAAGTGGTTCAACTCAAGCGGCCCTAGGAGTTAGACTCCCCAGCCAATCCAGTGCGCTAGCAAAAAATGAAAAGAGAGAGGAAATGCTTGGGAACAAACACTAATTAAAGCCAAGGCTGCTGAGATGCATCTCCATAAGATCGCCAAGAACAAGCATTTAGCCACGTAAGCACTCCACAGATGCTTTTAGCACTGGTCCTGCAGGCAATAATACCTGATGAGCTTATTGCAGCATGCAGAATGTGCTGGAGCAGCACAATGGTGCTGAGGGCCTAAAAGCAGGCTGGCCTCCTGCTCTCTGCTAATGGCCCTTTATTACCCATCAATACAGCCCAGAGGCGGTCTAGAGTTCAAGGGTATTTTTATTTTATTTTTAAATTAAAGTTGCCTGGTATTTCGTTTCCCCCAAGCAGTGTCATTACTTACCCCTTAATTACCAATCAGGGCAGCAAGAATCGGGAACTACGAAGCCATAGCTAGGAGAGTGAGCTGTAAGTCCCAAGTTCAAATCTCATATAAATTGCAAACTCACCTAAAGTCACTCAACTGCAAACTCACTCATCTCACTCACTAGACTGAACTCACTCACAAAACTCACTGATTTGGACATCTTCCAAATTCTGCATTTAGTTACAAGGAAAATGCTGCAAACTCTATTTAGTCTTTGGACCAAGTAACACACTTGCCACTCATTTAAATGTAGTCTGCTACTGACCATTTTACTCCTGCACTAAAGGTGAAACAAAATATCACCAAGCAACTATGTTTACATCATCCCAAAGCAAGTCACCAATGCAAGACATATGGGTGGATTACAGGCTCCAGCCTCTTTGCACCTGCTCCTTTAGGGGGCGTTACAAATATCTCACGGCCTGATTCAGACAGAATGATCCTGGTCCAATGAGCCATGGATTATCCTCAATCTAGGAATGAGTCAAATATCCACTCCTTACCATGTCCCGACCTTGCATGCCCGACTTTACTGACATTTTCTTTGTACGTTAAGCCATAGTTTCCTGTGTCGACCAAACTGGGAAACTGTGGCTTAAAGCAGTGGTGGAGAACATGTGGCCCTCCAGATGTTGTTGAACTGCAACTACCATCAGCCCTTGCCGGCATAGCCAATAGTGAGGGATCTCTTCCGGCAGGCCTATCCAGTGGAATTTTAAGATTTTTTAGAATGTTTTTAGGATGTTTTAACAATGTATATTATGTTTTAATTCAGTTTTATGTATTTTATATTTACTGTTGCTCCCTGCCTTGATCAAAATGGAGAGGCGGTAAGAAATATGATGATGATGATGATGATGGGAGCTGCAGTTTAATAACATCTGGAGGGCCACATATTCCCCATCCCGTCAACAGTTAAAGCTGCAGGAGCCCTGCCCAGAGTGACCAGATACAAAAGAGGGCAGGGCTCCTGCAGCATTAACTGTTGCAATGAAGAAGGCATTTCATCAGGTGCCACATGCACACAAATGACACCTGCTGAAATTCCCTTTTCTCTACAACTGTTAAAGATACAAGAGCCCTGACCTCCTTTCATATAGTTACCCTACATATGCTTACCTACATACTTACCTTTCTATCTTAGGGCTGAGAAGAAATTGCCACTATTTCCTCCTGCCTTGAATTGTGCCTGGAACAACTCCAGGGCCGGATCTACACTAGTCTTATAACATTGCTAGTGTCCCTTTCTAACATGGTTCTCTGTATCGTTTCTCTGTATCACGGGACACACTTGCGTGACTTACGTTTCACTGCAACGGAACTTCAGGGTACATGGTTCAATTGTTTCCATTGTTCTCCTTCTTCTGTGAGAGCTGCTGGGTTTGCTCCGCCCACTGCCTGCCTCATTCCTAGCGGGAAGGGTAATAGTCATAAGCACACACAACCCCCCTCCCAAAACATCTTAATGCAAGTCCCAGGGAGTTGCCTTAATGCATAGGAACCAGCCACTTTGCTGAAGCTAAGCAGGGCTGGGTCTGGTCCGAGTTTGGATGGGAGACCAAATTGAAAAGTTTTTGCAACAGCCCCATTTAAGCCCCACTGGTCATGAGTTTTGGACTTTGGACCCTTGTTAATTTTCCTGCAGGGAGCTACAGCGATCCTTTGAGGGCTCCTCAGCTCCTTTGCAAAGAGGGGGGGAAATGTTAAAAAAAAAAGTCATAAAAAATCAACCGATGACCCAATTTGATTCAAATTTGGTATCTGAATTACTGTGCCAATTTTGGTGTCTTTATCTATAAAGATGTAAGCATTTGTTTAAAATCCTGCTCCTGCGCCCACAGCAGCAGCTGGGGCAAATCTTTTGCAAAAGGAGCACAATTAAGGCAGGATGCATGGGACTACTTCACAATCAAAGCAGATTCTAAGGTGGAAAACTTCTGAGTCCTTTGCATGTAATTGTCAGTGATTGCACAGTATAATGCTGGTGTGATTTATCTGCTGTAGCAGATAAGATAGCAAACGGGGCGAAGGAAGGAGAACAGGAAGTGGGCGGAGCAAACTCAGCAGCTCTGCTACTCTCAGAGAAGAGGGAGAGGAAAATTACCAGTAGGACGAGGCACATGAATCTGTAGCCACGCTGGAATTAAGAAATAGAACCTGTAAGTACGACTCATTTACAACATTGGAGACCCAGGGTCACGTGACGCTGTGTGTCACAGTAACCCATTCAAAATGTTAGAATAACATCAGTGTAGATTCCCACCTGGTCAGAACAATAAAGCAGGAAATAATAATGGTGGTCACTAGCCAAAGGGAGGCTTCAGGATGTTTCCCCCCCACCCACTCTTGAAATTTCCCCCTTTTCTCAACAAAGTGGCAGCCAGCTTTGTCCCCTCTTTCACTATAAAAATCCCCCTTGTCCAAAAGGTGTCTATTTATCAAGCCATTACTCTGTGTATTATGCAGCATTATGCAGAGTGAATAGGTACTTGTGAAATATGCCCTTACAAAAAACGAGGTAGAAAAACCTTACAAAGGCAGGGCGTGTGTTTTCACTTCTTCTTCTTCTTCTTTTTGGCTTATTTTATTTTGCAATGCATTTGTCATGGCTTACCTATAAATCGAATAATTCTCCGTAGTAAAGGATTCAGGTAACAGCATTCTCCTGTCAAAATGGTTTTCTCCTGGATAATCAGGCTTTCTCTGGTGGACTTGATGAAATACATGGAAATCTCTCCGATAAAAATCTGAAAGAGGAGAGGGGGGAAAGAAGCTGAGAATGACAAAGGCAAATGTGGTAGCCATTGCTAGCGCAAATGTACAGCACCATGTACATTGATGGTGCTATATAAATAATAATAATAATAATAATAATAATAATAATAATAACCTGTTTGCCATTGGAATTCACTGTGGGCATTTAAGGGTGGAATGACCCAATGCCTAAACAGCTTGGGGCCAGTTACCTGAAGGCTCGTATCCTCGCATGTTTACCTGCCTGGATCCCAAGATCCTTCTCTGAGACCCCCTCCTGAATGAAGTGTGGTGGGTGGCTACAAAGAAGAGGGCCTTTTCAATAATGGCACCCCGGGTCTGGAATGAACTTCCCAGAGAGAATCACCTGGCACCTACATTGTTCTCTTTTCTCTCTTCTTATTTCCCCCAGACATTTTAGCCTGTCAGTTTTGTTGTTTTAAATCTGTTGCTGTATTTAAAAACTTCGCACAGCTGCCAGATTTAATTTGGGCTGTTATTTTTATTTCATACTCTTGTTTCAAACTTTTATAGTGTATTTTGTCATGTTGTATTTTATCATTTCAATTGTTGAGAACTGCCTAGAGAGCTCCAGCTATTGGGTGGTACAGAAATGTAATAGAAAGAAAGAAAGAAAGAAAGAAAGGAAGGAAGGAAGGAAGGAAGGAAACAAACACTGCAAACTCACATTTGCTGGTGTAACATGTATGTGGGAGGCAGGACATTTGTAGGGGAGAAGTGGGGTGGTTAGGAGGTGCTTAAGATTTTCACAAATAATTCCTGTCTGATAACTCTTAAGGTTAAGCCTGTGTCTTGGTTGGTGAGAGCTGCCATGCCTTAAAACCAGGGGAGCAACCCTTGAGAGTGTCTGGGGACCATAGGATTTTTTGGATTTCTGGATCCAAGGTTGGAGACAGCTCTCTGACCTTGGAGCCAGGAATCCAAACTCACTCTCCCCTTCCCCCTCCCCACCAGCATGGAGAGAACCGCGTCAGCTACAAAAGTTACCTTGGAAAGGGGGCAGTCCTGTGGGTGGGGAAGGGAGGAGACTGGGAAGGCCAGCTTACAAAGAATCCTCTGGACTTCCCAACTGCTCTGCAGAGTCCCAGCTAGATGGTTGATAAAGCCCATCTAGCAAAAATGCAGAGGAGGAGGAGGAGCACGGAGAATGCCCATCAGCCTACGAACCCAATAGGATTGCTCCCAATGTGGCTTCTGTTGGAAGTGATGGTGATAGTCTGCAGTTCTCCCAAGGCTACTAAGGAGCGAAATGCCCAAGATCAAAAGCAAAAAACAACAACACAGCACAGTAAACAGATTAGGTGTGCTACAACTTGAGCAAACTAACAAAACTTTTCTTTTTCTTCTTCTTTTTTTTTAGGGAGGAACTACATGTCACAATGACAAATGAAGGTTCCCAAACTCACATTTGTCAAATGTGAATTCAAGGGTGGTAGAAGCATCCATAGGGTAAACCCCAAAATGGAAAGAAACATCTCAGGATGTGTGGGAACAAAGGTTTTATTTGTAACATGCCCAATGCGTTTTGGCTTATTTTTATTTTAAGACCTTCTTCAGGGGGCTGTAAAAGTAATATAGGACAACACATTATTACCACACACACACACACACACACACACACTTGCATTTTAATATATATATATATTATTACACACTGCAGAAAGGTCTGTGCATATGTGATGTTTCAGTTTTCTATAACTAGGATGAGGGGCAGACTGCAATCACGCCAAAGACAAACAAAATAGATATTTAACAGGATTTACTTAACTTTAGTAAGTTTATTTTATTTTATTTTTATTTATTTATTTATTACATTTTTATACCGCCCAATAGCCGAAGCTCTCTGGGCGGTTCACAAAAAGTTTGGTAAATAACAATATTAAGAAAATAATAGACCAAGAATTCTAACATTAGGCTACAGTTCACTGTACAGTGCAGGACTACTCTCGCTAGACCAACAACAGTTCCTTGTCCCAGTTCCTTTAGAGCACCATCAAACAAGGCAAAACCATGTTTGCTTATGGTCACTTCTCCGTCTGCACATTTGTCCCTCATTACTTCCTCTTATTACTTCCTCTTTTGAAAGAGGAAGTAAACCACGTGCATGTGGCCCATTCAGTGGGCCATTTTGATCGTGCTGCTTCTCCTGCACACAGCAGGAGATAAAGGCAACTTCCATCTTTATTTTAAGTCAGACTTACTGGGGTGTTTTTTTGTGGTGTGAGGAAGACCAGAAGGGGCGGGAGGCGTGCGGGAGGCCCACAACATCGTGCGAGGGACCCGTGAAAATCCATGAGGGCCCAGTAACGAACGTGCAATAAAACACTCATCAGATGGAGCTCTTAGTCTTTTGTTGTCAGTCTCTGTTGTGGAGGTTCATTCTTCTTTTACTTGAAGGCTGCTTTATCTGTTTCTTTCTCTTCAGGCCTTGCTAGACCTACCTTAAAATCTGGGCATGTGGAGAGGCCAGCCCGTGCTAGAAGTAGCGCGGGCTGTCGGTCCTATCCACACATTGACGCGACGGGGTAAAGGAAAGCCCTGTCGTGTCAGCCATTTTGTTTTATAACTTAAAGGGGCTATGTGTGCAGGAGTGCACAAACAATAAAGGTAGGTTGTTGTTGTTGTTGTTTTAAAAAAGGGTTCCTTGCTCCCCCTGCCCCCGATTTCCCCCTCTGGCTGCGATCCCCCCCGCCCGCGAATGATCTCCGAAACCCAGGCTCTGGTTTCCTCCCATTTCCCCTGGCTCTGTTTCCCCCACATCCCCCCTGGCTCCAGTTCCCGCCCCATCTCCCCCCCTGCCCTGATGGCCACAGCACACCTGAGGAGCACTGCACACTGTCAGCTGCTTTTCCCAGCTACTCACAAGTAAATGCGGTAGCCGGGGAAAGCGGCGAAATGGGCTACACGCCCACGGTCTTGGGCTCAGCCCGAGGCCGCAGGAAATACCGGGCCACAACCGGTGCTGGTTATCCTGGGCCAAGGGACAGTTAACCCTGCCCGAGCCCAGGATCCCCTGTGCGTCATCTGGACGCACAGGGGCTGGCCCGGGGCTCGCACCGGGCTACCCCGTCGTCTAGCAAGGCCCTTCTTCACCACGCTGCTGGTTTCCCTGAATTTCCTTCTCAGCTCTCCTCCTTCCCCCTCCTGGCTGCCTTCATTGCTCCTCCCCACCAACCGCCTTGCTCCTTCCAACTGGCATTTTGCTCTCTCGTCCTTCCATCCCACGTCCCTCCTACTTTACACAAACCTCAGCCCAAGGCCCTTAGAAGTAGGCATTACACATACTTATAAAAACACCCACAGTAATTCCTGTAACAAATGTCTCCTACTTCAATTCATTGGCGACTTGGAAAAAGTGTTCAGACGGGTGTAATTTTTATTTGTATTATTAGAGACTTTTTAAAGAAGTTTTTGCAGGTGTTCCTGAGGTATAGTAATTAGCTCAAGGCCTCTCATATCTGGTGTCCTAGGTCATGCTGGCTGGGGATGATAGCAAGTGTAGTTCAACACACCTGGAAGGCACCATTTTGGGGAAGACTAGCATAAGCTTTTGTGGACTAGAAATGCCTCCTTAGCTGCCAAAAAGGACTGATATCTAAGGGCCTCCTCTGGATGCCTACTCCAAGGGAGCATCGGGAGATGGCAACAAGGAAGAGGGCCTTCATGAGGGTGGCCCCCCAATTATGGAATGATCTCCCCGACGAGGCCTGCCTGGCGCCAACATTGCTATCTTTTCAGCGCTAGGTCAAGACCTTTCTCTTTTCTCAGGTGTTTAGCGGCATGTGATGAGATTTAATCGATCCCGGATCTGTTTTTAGGTTTGGCTGACAGCTCAAAAGTTGTTTTTAGATATATGTCGTCTTTGTGTATACTGTCTCGTGTATATTTTTATGGTTTTAAATTTTGTATATCATTTTTAACGTTTTAATCTTTTGTAAACTGCCCAGCTATTGGGGCAGTATAGAAATGTAAATCATCATCATTATCATCCCTGCTTCTTTCTCTTGAGTGCATTTCTCTCAACAAGATCTCAGCACTGCTGAGGCAGGAAAGCGCCTGTCTTCCTGCATCTTTGCTCCTAACTGACTCTCCCTCTCAGCCTCCTCGCGCCCTCACCCAATCGGCCTCGCTTGATTTCCCCCATTCTCTTCAGGGTTATTATTTATTTCAGTGCAAATCAATGATTTAGCGGTGTTTGTTGAAGCACCCCGGGAGGTGCTTTCCGTGGAAGACGCTGTCAGGAGTTCTAATAATATCACTTGCTTTCTCTGTGTGGGAGGAATGTAACATCAACTGGAAACCCCACGATGCAAACCTGGAAGCACAATTGTACCCACACTGTTGGGGGTCTCACGAGTACACAATGTGTTGTTTTATTTGATCTGCCCGATGCTGTCTCGCCGTTCTTTGCTAAAGCTGAAAACCTCGCAACTCTTATTGAAACCAGAAGGGCTAGCTCCTGAGGAAACATGCACAGGGTTGGGTACTTCGTTCTGCCTGGGCAAGTACTCTGCCTGTCTTTCCTAACTGCCCTGTATCCTCTGCAGCACATGTGGGAAACCTGCGAGCCGTGCAACAGCCCTCAAAGTCCTTTTCTGTGGCCTGCTTTGGGGGCCCACGACACCCCCACCTCTTCTGCTGAATTTCTCCCCCTCCCCTGTACAGCTACTGCCACCACTGCTGCTACTGGTGTTGCCTCCTCCTGTCCCCGTTTACTGATTTTGAGGGCCCCACTGCTATTGCTGCCATCGCTATTGCCACCTCCTCTGCCCCGAAGTTCCCGCTGCCGCAGCCACTGAACTTCATGGCTGCTCATACCTGACTGTGGAGGCCGAAGTGTTTTCAAGCGAAAGCTCTGGCAGCTGTTTTTGGAGCATCATCAGATTTTGGGGGGGGGGGGAGGAATTGCATTTCCCTAACACTGCTTCTCCCTCATTTCTGTCCCACAATACTTCCTCTTTCTTTACATGGGGAAGAAAGAGGAAGTAAACAATGACCACGTGGCCCATTCAGCAGGCGTTTTTATCACGCTGCTTCTCCTGCACAGCAGGAAATGGCAGCATGTTTCACTACAGCTGAAAAAGACAGATTTTCTGGTTCTTTTTTGCGATGGGAAAATGAAGGCGCTGGAGACATGTGGGAGGTGGATGGCGGCATCAGAAGGACCCGTGAAAAATTGCAAGAGTGTGATAAAAGTGTGTGATAAAACAAGTGTGTGATAAAACGCTTGTCTGATGACGCTCTTAGAGGGCACAATGATTCCTGTTCTCTGAGCAGCAGCTGCTGCTGATAGTGGTGACAGGAGCTTTACCTTTTATAAACTAAAAAGGGGATGTCAAATCAGTGGATGTGGAGTGAGGGCTATTTGAAGGAAACAAGGTGACCATATGGAAAGGAGGACAGGACTCCTGAATCTTTAACAGTTGCATAGAAAAGGGAATTTCAGCAGGTATCATTTGAATGCATGCAGCACCTGGTGAAATTCCCTCTTCATCACCACAGTTAAAGCTGCAGGAGCCCTGCCCTCTTTTGTATCTGGTCACTCTGGGCAGGGCTCCTGCAGCTTTAACTGTGGTGATGAAGAGGGAATTTCACCAGGTGCTGCATGCATTCAAATGACACCTGCTGAAATTCCCTTTTCTATGCAACTGTTAAAGGTACGGGAGCCCTGTCTTTTCCTTATGGTCACCCTAGGAAACGCAAAGTAAGAAGAGGGGGAATTTAAGAAAAGAATGGTGGGGACAGAAAAGAAAAGTCTTTATTTACTCATTACATTTATATCCTGCCTCTTCCTTAGATGAGCCTATGGTGGCAAATTTGATCCTCTCCTCTCCATTTTATCCTCACAATAACCCTGTGAGGTAGGCTAGCTGGAGAGTCACTGACTGGCCCAATGAAGAGTCAGAGTCACCCAGTGAACTTCATGGCCAAGTGAGGACTAGAACCCAGATCTCCCAAGTCCTAGTTCAACACTGCAGCCTGGTTCAGACAACACGCTAAACCACGCTGCTTAACCACAAAATGGTTAATGGAATGCATTCCATTGACCATTTTGTGGTTAAGCAGCATGGTTTAGCGTGTTGTCTGAACGGGTTCTGTAACTATTGCAATATACTGGTTCTTATGCTACTTTGTATTGTTCGAGCCAAGAGAAGAAAACATGCTTTTTGGAGCTTGTCTAATTGGAAGGGATTGGAGGTTGAAATAAATAAATAAATAAATAAATAAATAAATAAAGGTTCATCCCTTCTGGTTCTGGATGCCCCCCCCCCCCGCTTATGCATATATTCCCCAACAGTAGGGTGACCATATGAAAAGGAGGACAGGGTTCCTGCATCTTTAACAGTTGCATAGAAAAGGGGATTTCAGCAGGTGTCATTTGTATATATGAAGAACCTGATGAAATTCCATCTTCATCACAACAGTTAAAGCTGCAGGAGCTATACTAGAGTGACCAGATTTAAAAGAGGGCAGGGCTCCTGCAGCTTTAACTGTTGTGATTAAGAGGAAATTTCACCAGGTTCCCCATATATATACAAATGACACCTGCTGAAATTTCCTTTTCAATACAACTGTTAAAGATACAGGAGCCCTGTCCTCCTTTTCATAAGGTCACCCTACCCAACAGGACAACCAACACCAACATCAGCCCCAGTCTTAAAATGGTTGCCCAGATCTACTGCATCTAGCAAACCTCCCAATCTGCCTAATGGTAGGGCCAGCCCTATACAGGATAGCATCTGAACAGAGCTTCTATTTGGTGGATGAGTGTCTGGAAATTGTAGCAGTGCAGCATCTCACTGGTATGTGCATGTGAGCTAAGGAGTATTAAGAGATAATGATCTGGCTAACTTAGGGCGGGGAGGAAAGAGAACCCAGCTGCTGCTTATCTTGCCCAGCTGCTGCTTATCTTGGAGTTCCAAGATCCCTCCATTCCATAGTTGGAAACCTAGGCTGTAAGAAACAAATATTCCTTTCCACCTTCTGTGGCATGGATCTAATCCTTCCAGAAACTCTTGCTTCTGACTCCTAAGCTTTGTTTCCAGTTCTTGTTCTTCTCCAGAAGGCTAGAGATCTGTATTCATTTGATGTGATTTGATTCAGAAAACCATTTCTACACTGCCTTTTGGCCCCAACAAGGGGCCCTAAGGCAGGTTACATAAGAAAATGCCACCATTTAAACAAGAAGTTATAGAATTCTTTTAAACGGAGTATTAAAAGAATTCCATAACTGGAGAATATGTATTTTGCTACAGTGTGCACATATGTGTATCTATCTATTTCTGTAGCAATAGTATATTATTTAAACGGCCAGCATCAGCACATGATGGTGCTCCACCTGAGATGGGCCAAGGGGCACTGCCACAACCCTACCCCTACCCCAAATAAGAGATTGGGTGGGTGGCCTCTACGGAGAGCTGCCCAGGCCTGAATGCCACACTTTGAAGAGTCCTTTCTCAAAGAAAGGCACGGCGAGACTGCCTGTTCAGAGAGCCCACATGCCTGATCTCTCGCTCTGAGGACTCTCCCAAAGTGAGAGATCAGTGGGGCAACCTCTCCTTGGAGCCCCCCCCCCGCCCCAATCTTTTGTTCTGGTATTTTGAGAACGAGATGGAGGGTGACTCCAAAGAGCCCTGCTGGCCACCCTCCTGCTGTGGCATTCACTGCAGTGGGTGAGCAGGGCTGGTGTGGAGGTGGCAGGACCTGTGAGAGCCATTCCTGAGGGGTGTGTGTGTGAGTGAGTGATCCACTGCCCTGCCGCCCCTCCTGATCTGCTGCCTGAGATTCACCCTGCCTCATGGGAGGGCCAGCCCTGAAAATGGCTCTTAATCACAAGCATATTTAGGGGTGTTTTTTGGGGGTGTGGGTTGACCCCTTCCAGGGATACAGAGGATGTTGTTTACTAGTCTCCTGGATTTCCTCACAATGGGGAACTGAGCAAGATGTTGATGTTAAGTTTGTTTCGTTACCTTTTGTGCTGGTTGCTGCACAGGCCTGAGTGCTATAGGATGCTGGGACTGAATAAGTGAGAATTTATGTCGCTACATATTTAATGTCCGAGAACACGAGCAAACTGAATTAATCAGGAGGAAGCGGATTGCTTAGCAGCAAAAAGGAACAGCTGCCTATGAGAAGGACAAGAGCTTATGAGGCAAGCAGACCCACGAGAAACCCTGAAAGGAAGGTTAAAGACAGCTGAAAGCTATGAGATATTCTCCACCTCAGGCAACCTATCCTAAAGCTGCCACATCCAGATCATCAAGTCAGAAAAACAAAAACTGAGGCCTATAACAAAATGTTACAGTTGAGATGGTCTGAATATCTCTCCCGTGTCACGGGAGCCATTCGCCCCCAATGAAAATGGGTGGAGAGATATACAGAGACTGTTTTGAGGGGGGGGGGGAAGAGTGATTTTAAGAACTGGGGGCAGTCTTTCCTCAAAATGCAAGGTGCTCAAGGTTTTTTTTTAATTTTCTTTCTTTGCCTCAGCCACCACCTCAAAGCGTTGCCACCACTTCAAACAGCAGGTGCCTGCTCTGCCATGTGCTTGGGGCAAAATGCCCTCGGCATCAATGCTACCTGAAGATGTAGTGCCCCTCCCATAGGCATTCGTGGGGAAAATATGATGGTTGCCTAGGGTGACCATATGAAAAGGAGGACAGGGCTCCTGTATCTTTAACAGTTGTAGAGAAAAGGGAATTTCAGCAGGTGTCATTTGTATATATGGAGAACCTGGTGAAATTTCCTCTTCATCACAATAGTGATACCCTGCCCTCTTTTAAATCTGGTCACTCTAGTAGAGCTCCTGCACTTTAACTGTTGTGATGAAGAGGGAATTTCGCCAGGTTCTCCATATATACAAATGACACCTGCTGGAATCCTCTTCTCTATGCAACTGTAAAAGATACAGGAGCCCTGTCCTCCTTTTCATATGGTCACCCTACTACACATGACTACTCAGAAGTAAGCTCCACTGTGCTCAGTGAGGGGGGGGCCTTCCCTGTAGGTAGGTGAGTACAGAATTGCAGCCTCATGTAAAAACCCTTCAGGCATGCTGCTCTTTAGAGGAAGAATGGCGTTATAACTTAACCTGAAGCAACTTTCTCCAACCTGCCACCTGAAAAAGATGTGTTGGACTGCAATTCCCATTTTGGCTGGGGATGATAGCCTAGCCCATCTGCTGGGTTGGGAAAGGCTGTGATAAAATCAATCTCCTATCCCTTCAGTTATGTTGGGGAAAGCCGTGGTATTGGCCCTCTGAGACAGACTATGGGCAGATTGAATTCCCAACCACAAATCCTCTTAGGCAAACAGAGCCATTAGGGGGTGATTCAGATGCACAGGCGCGATCGTCCCTGCTGGGAAATGCCTGAAGAAGTGTGTTGATCGTGGTTTATGGGTTAATCTGAAGGGAGGGATCATCTGCTGACCTCCTTCCCGATAAGTGTGGGCAATCTGCCTCAGAAAGACGGGGGAGGGAAAGTGGATGGAGCCAGCCTTCTCAGAATGGCAAGCAGACTCTGACTTGTGGGAGTGCTGCCACTTCTTAACAGTTCTGGTTTTAAGGCACTTTCCAGACTCTGGCTGAGTTAATTATGATTATTCCTCATAGCGAAAGAGCAATGTGTAAAATCTCATGCAATCCGGCACTGAGAGGTGGTGCCTCTGAGCATATCCATGTAATCTGGAGAGGGTCAGCAACTGGCAGTCCCTGGGTGAGGTCCATCCCCCCCCCCCCCAAATACACTTTGAGTGGTGCTATGTGCCCCTACGGCAGTGGGCATCAGGTAATGAAGGTATGATGAAAACATGTTAAAAGAACTGTGGTGAAGGAAATCACATCATATAGAATCAAACTGAGAAATTGTCCAAAACTGACACATTCATAGAAATGGAGTCTCAGCCGAATATAAGCTGAAATTGTAACAATTGGAGTAGCGCAGAACTAGTAAATGTTAGGTGGAACTGGCAACAAAATGCAGCCGTGTCAGTTTCCACTCAGCCAGCCATACCCTCTTTCATGACACTTCATTACATTTCCTTTCATCAGCCCTGTGGATCCCACCCCCCACCCAGATTAATTCAGCACTGAGTTTACCTAGTCCTCACTGGGTAGATTGGTTTTTTGGTGGGTTTTTTGCCCCTTTTGGGGTGATTTTTTATTTTGCCCCTTTAGGGTCTCTCCCCTAAATATTTCTTTGTACTTCTGCCTACTTTGGGGTGATTATCTTCATCTTGTTTCTAGCGGGCCCATTTTGCCTACATGGCCATTGTCAATCAGCACCTTTGTGCGCTGTTAAAGGGAGTAATTCAACAAGGACTGAGCATACCAATGGTAAGCCCTATCCTAGGCCCTACAGACAAGAAACCAAGTGACCACTTGTAGTCATTAAGTAATTACGTTACGTTATTAAGTAATGCATGGACTCTTGGCTGGCTGACTATATTGTGTATAAATCCATTTAAAAGATAAAAGATCTGAAGTGGAGAAGGTTTCTTGCATCTTGGAGGACTAATGACATAGAGGAGGGCCAGGATGTCTTCTCGATCCTCCCAGAGTGCAGAATATGGAATAATCGGCTCAAGTTACAGGAAGCCAGATTCTGTCTGGACATCAGGAAAAACTTCCTGACTGTTAGAGCAGTACGACAATGGAACCAGTTACCTAGGGAGGTTGTGGGCTCTCCCACACTAGAGGCCTTCAAGAGGCAGCTGGACAACCTCCTGTCAGGGATGCTTTAGGGTGGAGTCCTGCATTGAGCAGGGGGTTGGACTCGATGGCCTTATAGGCCCCTTCCAACTCTGCTATTCTATGATTCTAATCCATTCCTCTCTTCTTATAATGAACTGCCCCACAAGCTGTTGTTGATCTGCTTATATTGAGAGGGACACAATCCTATGCACGTTTGACAGAAATAAATCCTACAACTCTCAGCATTCTTCAGCCAGTCTAGACATAAAAGACTGGTGGCCAATCCAGATATGATGAAGTTCTGATGGTATTTCGTTCCTTTAATGCAGCCATGGGGAAGGCGTCTGCATGTGAAATTGAACTGGAGCAAAAGCAAGAGAAAGGGGAGGAGGCTCGTGACTCTTTCCATACATGCCAGTTTGCAGATCAAACTCTCCCCCTTCCTCTCTGCTTTCCCAGTTACAGGGAGTAAGATACTGGGCTGATGGTTCTTCTCCCCTGCAGGGGGCAAAATGTGTGGGGGATGGTTTCTAGCCAGCAAAGTGCCTGCATGGAAAAGATGAGGTCTCCCCTTCCCGTAGCTACAGCTTCACTCAAGTTTGGAAGCCTCCCATTTGTGGCCTTGGGATTTTCCAGGCAGCTGTCCTAATCCAGAGCCCCACATACACTCCGAGGTACGCACAAAGCTCCTACATGCACAAGCCGCCCCATGATTTCAATGGTGGGAGTAGATCCTTGTGTGCAATGGGATGTGCAAACGAATCTGATCCTTCTCGAAAAGAAGAGGGAAGACCTTGCAGGCAGAGGAGTTTTGTACGTGCATCCGAGTGCCCAAACATGTAAAAACTCCATGGGGCGTTGCAGATGGATGCAGGGGTAGGCAAGCTGTGCCCTCCAGACGCTTTGGACTACAGCTCCCACAATCCCTTACCATTGGCCATGATGCCTGGGATGGATGGGCATAAGTCCAAAATATCTGGAGGGCACCAGGTTGCCTAGCCTTGAGGCTACAGAGGTGAAGGGAAGCACATTTGGGTCTCACCCATCAGTCAGAGAACCAAGGGACACTGGAGGGCTGCACCTCCCCACCTCGCCACATGGCAAGGCCCCCTTCCATTGACCAAAGACCAGCCTGGCCCAACCCATCAGCCAATCAAGGAGCACTGCAGGGAGTTTGCTTTCCCTCTACCATCATAAATAAGACTCAGGAACAACGGTCCTTTTCCCTGAGTCTGCAGGGTTGGAGGAAAGCCGACTCTGGGCCCATCCATCGGCCAGGGGCCTAAAGGCTGCAGGGTTGTGTGGGTTTGTGGTTGTGATTGCAACCTCTTGTAAGCTTCCAAGGGGATCATTGGGTCAAAAGGAAGGA
Source organism: Elgaria multicarinata webbii (assembly GCF_023053635.1). Lineage (NCBI taxonomy): Eukaryota > Metazoa > Chordata > Lepidosauria > Squamata > Anguidae > Elgaria > Elgaria multicarinata. The sequence goes on from NC_086176.1 coordinate 25,951,148, forward strand.
CATAGACATCTTCTAAATAACTAAATATAGACCTAAATTGATCCTGAACTTGCATCGGAGAGATTTGGGTCCTCAACCCTGCCCAGCTGTGGAGCTCACCACAGGGCCATGGCCAAGTCAACGCTCACACTCAGAGGTGCCCAAAGCTCCTTAGAAGAAAAACAGGAGACCAATATGAACACCCTGCATCAGGGTGGATGCCTTTCAGTGTTCTGCTTCAGCCAGACTGTGCTTCCACACCGCACAGCTAATTCTTCATTTACAAACTCTTTCTCAAGGGAGCATGAAATGAAATTGACCAAAGGAGGGTTAACTTGAACCCCCACCCCCACCCACCCCAGTGCATTCCATTTATGTGCACAACTGCCTCTCTCATTCTGGCTCCCATCCTGCTGGAACCCCAACTTTGTGCCGGCCAGGTCCCTTGTAGCCGTGCGTAGCTGTGTGAAGGGGGCCTATGTTTGCACAGACCCACTTGCATAGGGGCTCCTCCCTACATGCGGGAACCTTGATTACTCAGGTTTCCCATTCATGAGGAAGAGCCCTGCACGTGCACAACCCTTTCACATTGATACTGGATGAGCAGCCGCTGATGCACAGCCAGCATGTTTCAGCATGGAAGGGGTGTGGCCAGCAGACCTGCTCCCGGTCCCCCACACGTGTTTAGTGACACTCTTCTTGAGTCTTGCAAATTGATTCATTCCCTCCCCTCTGGATTCCGGCTGGACATCAGGAAAATCTTCTTGACTGTTAGAGTAGTATGACAATGGAATCAGTTACCTATGGAGGTTGTGGGCTCTCCCACACCAGAGGCCTTCAAGAGGCAACTGGACAACCACCTGTCAGGGATGCTTTAGGTTGGATTCCTGCATTGAGCAGGGGGTTGGACTCGATGGCCTTGTAAGCCCCTTCCAACTTTGCTATTCTATGATTCCATGATATTCAACAGGCAGTCTCAATATATTGCTCTGCCCTGCAATCTTCAAGTGGGCTCTCTAGCTTTTCACTTTTTCTTTTTAAAGTGTAGCAAGAACATTTATTAATTTAAACGTTCATTTGTAGCTTTCGATGGTTTGTTTGGTTATTTAAAGAAAGGAAAATCCACTTAAAAACTTTTCAAGGGACAGAAGGTGGGGGAATAAGGCGGGTTCGTGATATCACAAGTGTCAGCCAATCAGTACTGTACACAGATGACTTCAGCTGCCATCCTGCAGAACCAGTTTCCCCGTGATGCTGGACTAGGAATAGTGCATCTATATGATATATGGTGAGAGTGTTTCCACTACAGCTTCACTGCTCAATGTCTGCCCCATACACACCCTAAGCCTAAGTGGATAGATGTTGGATTATCTAGGTGTTTTGAATATACACAGTCCATCTTTCTTGTGAAAAGGTTTTCCCCATCAATTCTGCTGTGGGGCCACATGTCTAATGAACTTGTAAAGGAAAGAAGTGTCTGAAGAGACACTGGTGTAATCAGATCTCCTCCTGGCCCCTAACTTTGTTTGATAAAATGGTGAGCACAACTTGAAATGCATGCAGGAGTATGAAAATGAGGATGATACTGAAAACACAAAATAAACCATGCCATGAAGGAATGGGGTGGGAAGACAGCGGAGTGGGGAAAAAAGTCCAGACAAATCTGCTCACGGCAGCTCATTTTAAGCAGATTTTTTAAATTAAGCTGGCGACAGCCTCTGTTTGTTTTGTAGCACAAAAGAACCAATGCGTCCACACGGTGAAAAGAGTGTAATAAGAGTAGTTTTGGGTGTTTTGATCCTTAAGAATGGCTTTCCTGGACTTGAAAGGGCTTTTCAACATGCAGCGTGGGAATCAAACAGGCGGAACTGAAATCAGATTTGTGAAAGTGCCTTCCATGAGCGGTATTCACGTGTCAGAAACTCTGATTAAAACTGCTGGTTTTGCATCTAACAATCCATTCAGAATCTCATGCATCCCGCATGCTCCTTCTTCAGTTTCATTAAAATCCGATGTTACGGGAATGGTTTCAGCCTCAATCATTCATATCCCGGGTTGTGCTCGAACCATAAATATGCAAACCATCTGTCAAATGAGCTGTACGCAGCTATCGCACCCGGTTCGAGAAACACAGAATGTGGAGCTTTGTCTTACTGTGCGATCGCGTGCAGATAATTAATGGGGTAATTAATGGCCAGCACAGATTTTATTAATCTACTAACTTTCGACTCTTTCCAACCAAATCCCCATCAATTAGAACCATGAGAAAAGGAGCGATAGCTCATCCCTTCCTTCTCTCCCCGCCACAAGGAAGAATTAAAAGTCGAGACTTGTATTGCTATTGTTATTATTATTCCTATATGATCTACTTACAATTGCTGTTGGGGTTGCAGCCAGAACACAATAGAGGACAAGTGGAGAAATGAAGCTTTCGTCTTCTGTTCCCGGATAAGGTTTCATCAGATCTCCATCCTGGCAGAAGAAGCCTTGGATATGCACCTGGAAAGTGTCCGTGCACTCAAAATAGTAGGCGAGCAGAACGGTCCCGGCCATAATGACGAGCTGAAAATACAGCATGGTTTACACAGAGACATTAGCGGCTGTTTAGCAGCAGTGCCTCCGAGCGATTCCGCGACGACCACCCTCCATCCCGGACGGCAAACGCCAACATTAGTGAACGAGTGCTTAGACTAGTGTCTCTGCTCGATAACATCTGTTACATAAACCTTCGTGGAACTCCCCCACCCCCTTTCCACCCCAGTGAAAGTCTGCAATCAAATCGGGGACCATAGCATGGCTCTCGCTCAAAAAAGGGGACGGGAGCTTTAGCAGAGCCTACTTTGTCAAGAGGCATGCGGTTGTCACCAGCAGTATGGATCAATGCAAATGGAATGGGGCAGCCGGCCGCAAGGCAAACTCTACCAGCTAAAAAGCCCACGCTGGAGTCCCCCCCCCCCCCCGCCTTGCTCCCAGGGGAACAGACATACAGATGGAAAAGGAACCCCTGATGCAAAAAGTCCAGCTGAAGTTTACTCTGGTTGATACACACAAATGTAACTGAGAAGGCAGTTGCACAAAGAGGGGAGACACTCTGTGACACCGAAGCATCTTCTGAGCTTTCTCCCCACCTACTTTCGATCTCTAGCTTCCATGTGAGTTTGCTATGTTTTAGTATTGGTGTTCGTCTATTGGTGATGCAAATCAATGTATCACATTTTGATGTTGTTGCTGCTGCTAAGGCAAGTTTGGTGACAATTTGGGTGGTAGCAGGTTGGGATGTGGCGCTCCTGCTCCTGGTGGGTTTGGGGGGACAATGCAGACCCTGGATGTTACCCACTACTACCGTATAGGAATGCACATGTCAGTTGCACAAATGTTTGAGCCAGCTCTAAGATGGGTGATGTGGTCCGTGACTGCTTTGGTCAGACATAAGCCGAGATATTTCCCTGGAAACCAAGGAAGATGAATTCATTCCATCAATGAACCCCCAAATCTCCCCTCCTCCCTATGCAGCCCCCACTGAAATGTCAGCAGCCCTAGGGAAGTGACATTTCCAAAGGGCCACAAGAGCCTTTCTTTAAGGGTGCTGCAATTCAGTGCGCTAAGCTTGTCTGGAGCTGCTAATACTGCCTACTCAGCCAGTAAATGGGATTTAAGCAGAAGACGGAAGGGTTTGGGGCACTTTGAAGGCCTCCTATGGATGCTCAAATGCTTCTCGGTCTACATTTTGGAGTTCAGAGCAAGACAGCTTGGGGTCAAACATGCCAGCCAAATCCATCCAACAATGACGCTGCTGTAACACCACCACTCCAGTTCCCAGACACAAAACCATGGCAGATTTGTACAGGGACTTGGTTGTTGGTTGGACCACCTTTTGCAAATTTGTGATGGCCACTAATTTGGATGGCTTTAAAAGGGCTGGATAAATTCCTGGAGGAGAAAGTCCAAAATTGCAGACAGCTGTGTTGATCCATATCAACAAACCAGTTTCTAGAAGTTTTCATCTCCACCAGCAGCAGGTCTTTTGTAATGTGAATAGGTCCTAACTGCCCATTCAAGAACAGGCAGCACTAAAAATCTTTGCATAACAGCAGGGAACACTATGGCCCTGTTCAGAAGGGACCTTAAACCATGACTTCAACCATGGTGAATAAGGCCTTATTCACCATGGTTAAAGCCATAATTTAAAGTATCTTCTGAATGGGGCCTATATCATTGCCAGGAATATATATTCCTGGAAGTCCGGGTACCAATACACCGCTAAAAATGCCTTCGACCCTTGGGATGAACAAGCTTTGTGGTCCCTAAGCCCAGCTCTAAAAGATACAGCTTGCGCAAACCTGCCAGTCTCTGAGGTGAACAAACTGGACTTTTAATGGCAAGGCTTGAGAAAGTTCCCCAGCCTGAGAGACAGAACTAGGGTGGTGTTCCCCTGCAGAATGTAAGGGGCACATTTCGCTCCTAACTAACTAGAGAGTTATCCCAGTTGCTTCTCCTGGCTGAAAAGAGCCAAGACATGGAAGCAATGGGGGTGGGTGGGGCTTTTGTGACAGCAACTATACAGGGATGGCCCTGTTTTCTGGAAAGAGCTCGCTGACCACCAGTGGAAACAGGATATTGGGGTAGATGGCCCTTTGCTCTGATCCAGCATGGCTTTTATTGAATGAATTCAATAGTAAATTTCTAATCCTCCCAAAAACTAATGTTCCCTTGATACTGGGGTTGATGGCCCTTTGCTCTGATCAAGCACCGCTCGTATTTTATTAATTAATAGTACGTTTTTAATCCGCCCAGTAACTAAAGTTCTCTGGGAAGATTACGACCAGTTAAAAAACTAAAATAATAATAATAAGCCATTTAAAATGGCATTTTAAAGGACAGAGAAAATATAAAACACAATACAAATACTTAAAGGAATAAAATACAGTATTATAAACAATAAACAACACAGTAATCAAAATGTTGGTGTTCTTATCTGCTTGCTAAATCATAAAACACGAATTATACTCTAATATTAATTTTTTCGTTTTGTGTTTTCTTCTCTGATGCACTATGAGGGGGTAGGGTGACTGTGATGTCTTGCCCACCTGTGTCATCTTGGCTTCACCTGAGACGCCCACAAGCAACCTGACAGGACTATCCACGCCACTAGAACCCAGGATCACTTCAATCCCCCGCCTGTGCTGATGGCATGTGTGAGGGTTTTGGCCTACTGCCGCTGCTCCTGTCTCAGCTTTATTCCTTAGGCTCCACCGCCCAGCAACCTAGCCCTGAGTTTCCCATTCTGCTGCCACCATTAGTTGTTCTCTCCTCCGCCACAGACCACACCAGTTGTTTTTAAATGTAATTTGAATGTATTAACGTAAGTGCACGTACATAAGCTTATTCGTTTCCTCAGTTCAAATGTGTATGGTTACAAGATTGTAAGCGTATTGGTTTCTGTCAATTCTTCCTTACAAGGTTCCACTATAGAATACTAACTATTCTCAAGCACAATAATCCACACCAAACCTTCCTATTCAATATCTGCCTCACACAGAATCATACACTTTAACTCTCTTATAATCATCCACTTCTCTCATATATTCATACGCCTTCACTCAACTCAACTCCACTTCTACCCTTCACTTCACAGAATCATGACCCCAACACACTCAGCTCAGACTATATACAGCTACATTTCTCGAGCTCCTCCCCTTCTCACACAGCCAAACCAAGCGCCCCCCTCCACCAACCAATCAGCACTCAGGCATTCAAACACCCCCCCCCCCCCGGGTCTTCTACTTTCATACTCAAGCTGTACATAGAAATTGTAAGTACATTGAAGACTACTTACTTCCTGGAACATCATCATCATCATCATCATTATTATTATTATTTGTATCCCACCTTTTGCCCAATGCTGGGCCTCAAGGCAGCCTTTATGCATAATATAAACCATTAACTTTGCATATATTTACTTCTAATGCATATTAAGGCAGCTGAACATCACAGTAGCCATGTGAAACGGCTCCTGTATCTTTAACGGTTGTATTGAAAAGAGAATTTCAGCAGGTGTCATTTCTATGCATGCAGCACCAGGTGGCATTCCCTCTTCATCACAGAAGTTAAAGCTGCAGGAGCTATACTAGAGTGACCAGATACAAAAGAGGGCAGGGCTCCTGCAGCTTTAACTGTTGCGATGAAAGAGGAATTTCACCATGTGTTGCATGCATATAAATAACACCTGCTGAAGTTCCCTTTTCAGTACAATTGTTAAAGATACAGAAGCCCTGTCCTCCTTTTCATATGGTTACCCTAGCGTGGGGGTAACCTTTTCCCCACGTTTTTAAAACCTGCAGAAGCCCTGTCCTCTTTTGTAACTGGTCACTCTAGCATAGCTAGAGTACAGCTATCCCACAGAGTGTGTTTTTTAAAATAATAATAATAATAATAATAATAATAATAATAATAATAATAATAATGCATTACATTTATATCTCATTTTCCTTCCAAGGAGCTCAAGCCAGCACAATATGATTCCCCCCTCATTTTATCCTCACAACAGTGTTGTGAGACAAGTTGTCTGAGAGGTAGTGTCTTGCCCAAGTTTACCCAGTGGGTTTCATGGTTGTGTGAAGGGGTTAAACCGGGGTCTTCCCAGTCCTAGTGAAACACTCTATCCCAGGAGATGGAGAATGTTCTCCACTTCTGCTCTAACCACTCTGCCACAAGTTCATAGCAGGGGTGGGAGCCTGAGCTAAGCTTTCAATATGCAACAAGGGTCAGCAGCCAGCTGCGATTCCATTTCAGAGAAGCTCCCACCCTGCTCCTGTGAGAACTGTGAAGGTATTAAAAAAAGAATACCAGAATCAGCCCTTGGATTTACATACAGAGAAACAGAAACTTGGGAAAGAATCACACTGCCCTCTTGTGGGAAGAAATGAGAACAATCTCATTCAAATCAAAGCTACAAGGACCCTATCTTCGGCCATTCTCATTATAAAATATTTCATTTCATTCACCTTTTCATTAAAGCTGGCGATAATGCAAGCTCAATCCAGAGTCGTTCATTCTGGTCAAGGTGGGAAATGGAGACACTGTTTCCAGCTCAAAGCCAAGCAGACAAAGTGTGTGTTTGTGTTGGTAGAAAAGAATCAGTTTAGATTTCAACCGGAACATTTATCAATTCCATTTCAGCCAATTTGGGACAATCACACCCTTTCTGAAACAAAAGGCAGAGCAAGGAAGAAGCATTCACACCAGCTTTCAAAAGGAGATTTGTCAGTCAAAACTAACATCTGTCAGTCAAAACTGCACCACCTCGGGTCCGAATCCTGTGCGGCCTACTTCCTGTCTTACGCGGCGGCGGCAGTGGAAGCCACCAGATGCAAGGGCAGCGATGGATGGCAAAGGCAGGTAAGGAGATTGGTGGGGGGCCGCCTCCGAAGCACCGAGGCAGCCTGAAGCTTCGGAGCCAATTGGCTTCAGCTTTGGGCCGCCTCAGACTTCGCCCGAACCGGTTCGGATCCTGTTCGGGAGGGTATGAATCACCCCGATCGGATTCGGGGTTCAGACCCGAGGCAGTGTACAGCCCTAGTTTTGCTTAACATCCAGCCTTTCCTTGAAAGCTGGCTCACTATTTTGTGATGCTTTAGTCAGCTCTAATACAAGTATTATTACCCTGCCGTCAATTTAAACCATCTCCTAAAATACATCCTTCAAGACATGATGTTTTAGGCCACGCTATAGAGTTCAGATTTTTCTTTTCTTTTTATGGAAACGGTGTTTAAGTGCAGAGCATTAGGGCAATGCTTGAGCTCTAGGCATCCGTGTTTGCACTTAGACCTAAAGCAGATCTGCAGAGGCTTAAGCAGCAGGGGGCATTAACGCTCCGCTGGATTCTCTGCAGACAGACAATGCCGTTCAAAGCATGTCATTCTACTTGCTGTATACATTCCCCCTCCAAGACCATTTAATTTCCCAAAGAAGGGCTGGAATTTCACTTAATCTTCTCACAGCGGTTGGCTTTATTCTTCTGCATGGCAACTCAAGGTTCCCTGGACCAATGCCCTTTTGTTTTGTTTTTCCCCCAAAAAACACAGAAGGTTAAAAGTGACATTTGGAGCTGTGAGTCTAATGGTGCAATACGATGCATGTGTACTCAGATGCAAGCTCCTTTGAGTGGAATGGGACTCACTTCTTGGTACGTGTTTGTAGGATTGCAGTCAAAATATTGCAAGGCAAGGAAAACGAATGAAAGTTAACAGGAGCACAGAGCTAGTGGCTAGGGTGACCATATGAAAAGGAGGACAGGGCTCCTGTATCTTTAACAGTTGTATTGAAAGGGAAATTTCAACAGGTGTCATTTGTATATATGGGGAACCTGGTGAAATTTCATCTTCATGACAACAGTTAAAGCTGCAGGTGCCCTGCCCTCTTTTAAATCTGGTCACCCTAGTATAGCTTCTGCAGCCATAACTGTGGTGATGAAGAGGGAATTTCACCAGGTTCTCCATATATATACAAATGACACATGCGGAAATTCCCTTTTCTATGCAACTGTTAAAGATACAGGAGCCCTGTCCTCCTTTCCATATGGTCACCCTACTAGTGGACCTCAAAGACTCATGCCACCAAACTAACAGAAGGCTCCAATCCACATTTTCTGTAAGTTTTTACAAGCCTTTATATCAGAAGAGCCTCTATTGGCTTCTCTGCATTAAACAAAAATCTCGCAGCCTTACTGGGCTTTCTTCTTGCAGAGTATTTTCAGATTATGATGAGAACAATACATGTGCCTTCCCTTTTCCTCACCCCTCTTTTTTCCCTTTGTGGGGACGTTCCATATGTTCTTTTTATACAGCCAACAGATAGCAATGTAACATTACAACAATGTTCCATGATCCCATTTGTTACTGCATTTTTGACAAGTGAAATCGTGGCAAAATAAAACTAAATAAATAAAATGCAAGAGGCGCCAGAGGATGATGAAGTCATGAAAAGGACCCACAAACTTCAGTGAGTAACCAATCTTGATCACACTACGTAAGCTCAGTGCGAAGGAGCACTATGGCAGTGTTAGTCTTAATGTACAGAAGGAAAATTGAAGAAGCTGAGAGACAGTAGCTTCCTCAAAGATATCCAGTAAGCAAGTAAGAACAGATCCAAATAAGCAATGGTACAGCTTTCTGAACAGTAAATATCAATGGTGAACAGTAAATATCAAGTAAACACACAAGGGGGAATTGGTCGGTTAAATTTTTCCTCATATCAAATTCTTCTGCAGGTGTAAAGCCAATATTCCAGGGAAAGGCTTCTGGTACTAGCCCAACCTTATAAATAAGTCCACAAAACATTAGCTGTCCAGAAAAAAACAGTTTACTAGATGGACTAGCCTGAGGGGTGGGGAAGGAAGAGAACCAATTCTCTTCTATGAAGTCGCCAGATTGCAACCCAGAGATTCATATTTTACCTTTAAGGCTGCAGTCCTAAACACTCTCAGAAAGGACTGAGCCTCACTGGATGTCTTGGGACTTACTCCTGAGTGAACATACACTAGAGATGTTCACAACATCTCTTGCCTCTTTCTACCCCGGTCCTTTGTTCTGCTCCTGACTACTGACTGAGAAAGCAAAAGTTCAAGTTGTTAGATGTGGTGGGGGCATAGGAAAAGTTCTAGGGGAAAAAGAGGAAGGAGAAGCCACAACTACTGCATCTCCCACTTCACCACTGAATTTAAAGGTATAGCAAAAATATCTAGGTTGCAAAAACATGGCAACCTTTCTCTTCCAATTCAAACAGTTCCCTTCCTCGGTCACTTCGAGGCAATTTTCATTTGATATGGGTGATGGGGAGAGTGGCTCTTTTATACTTCTGCACTAGCCTTCTCCACGATACACTAGTGATCAGCACCTAGGGTGGCCCTATGGAAAGGAGGACTGGGCTCCTGTATCTTTAACAGTTGTACAGAAAAGGGAATTTCAGCAGGTGCCATTTGTATGCATGCAGCACAACAGTTAAAGCTGCAGGAGCCCTGCCCGCTTTTTCCATATGGTCGTCCTAGCTGGCACCGCAATGTGACGCTTGGTTCTCAAAGCTCTCTCTACAGCTACACCCTTCCTTCCCACTTGCTCCTGTCCGGATGGTTCCTTTTCTCCAGCTCTTTGCTCTATCTGTTATGGAGCTGGGGTGGGTGGGTGTCTGTTACCACTTCCTGACCTCTTTTCCCAGAGCTAACTGTATTACGGTGCCAGCCGACCGAAGAGGATTAGGTGATGTTTACACTGTGATTTCCCCCACATTCTGCAATCTTGGCTGTGTTCTCCTCTTGGAGAATAAGAACCGAGGTTTCCAGGTCCCAACCTGGAGAATCCCTGTGTAACGTTGAGTTTTCCGCTGTTGTGGCTTCTCAAGTATTGTTTTCCCCGGGGGCTCTTTTAACAGCCCCCTTGCCCCTGCCTGTTGTACAGTGCACTCGAAGGGCTGTGTGTGAGAGCCAGGCAGGGGGAAGCAAAGGAAAAATTGGAGAGGGGAATTGCAGGTCCCTGATCTCCTGAATGAGTGGCAGATTTAAAAAGAACAGGGCATTTATCTCCGGGTTGGGACCAGGCAACTGTAATCGGAATGGCAATTAAGCAAGTTCTACCTGCAGAAAATGGATCTGTTGAGCATGCTGTGATGTTACATGCATTTGAAAGACCCTGGCCAGTGACTAGTTGTTGTTGTTATTATTTTTCCAGTAACATAAAAATAATTCAGGTCTGTCTTATTTATGATCGTGCTGCTGCAAAGCAGATGGCTGGAGGCTTATCAGCAGGGGGCATTCATGTTCTTTCCAATGCAAACCCAATATTGACACAGAAATAGTCAGCAATGATCAACTAGCAGGTAGAGCGACAAACTATCTCCCCACCCCACCGCCGGCCTGCCCTCATAAAATCTACATGAATATGTCACGGTTGACTTGCTTTAAAATGAAAATCAGAGCCAGAGATGTGTCTCAGTTGCTGCAGGTTAAAACTACACCAGCATGGGGCTTATGTCTTTTTTGATTATTATTTCAGTGTCAAGACTGCTACAGAACAAACATGCCCAGTTTTACTTTCATGGTTTCTTGCAAAAATAACAACTAGCAACACTGGGAACTGTAGCTTGGTGAGGGTGATGGGAATGTCCTGTTAGAGATACCGCCCACCCTGCTACCCACCAAATATAATTCCCAGGCATCCCCTGGGAGATGGAAACACGCTTAAGGCTGCAATCCTCTGTACGCTTATCAGGGAGTAAGCCCAGTTGAATTCAATGGGACTTACTTCTGAGTAGACATGCATAGGAATGCACTATAAATCAGTTTCGGTTTGCATATGTTCCAGTTGCTGATACCTATTGCTGGTAAATCACTGTCCCTGGCACATCCTGAAGTTTTATAGGACAAGCCTTTCACAGCACGGACATATAAATAGTGTCACCTGCCTCATTAAGCTGATCTCAAAGCACAGCTACAGCGGCCAGTTGAAAAGCTGGCAACCCAGATTCAAAGTGCCTAACATTTGCTGTCTATATACAAAACCTGCAAGGTAGGTTGGCATTATCTGTCGCAGATGAAGGCTTAAGCCAGGAGTGGGCAACTTGTAGCCATCAAGGGCAAATGGTGAGAGAAATGAAATCGCCCACACATACTTTATACATGGTAATCAGTACCCAAAATGCTGTGTGAAGCAGCCAAAGTGTGTACTTAAAAGCTGTTTCGGTTACCATATCCTTTTTACTTGACCACACTGATTCCAAAATGTTGCCCCTGGCAGACTATGATTCAAATCAAACCTCTGATCCTTCATAAAATGGGAGATATGGGTGGGGAATCTCTTCTTAATAATTCTCTGCTTTGAATGTTGCTCTTAGCATTCAACAAAAGCAAATTTCCAACATAGCGCCCTACTTCACAAAGTTTGCCATTATGTGGGATCTTAGAACCGTAAAGCTAGAAGGAGCCACAAGGGCCCTGAGACCCATAAAACCTGCTGCAGTCTGGCAGACTAAGCTGTGGAGATTATCCTCCAGAGGGCATTGTATTGTGGCCGACTTTCAAGACCCCATTGGAAGAAAAAACATCATAGGAGGCACTCCCCAGCAGGACTGTCCTCAAGTACAGCGATTACTTTTCCTCTTGTAACAATGAATGGCCGCCATTAACTTACATGGGAAAAACCTCTCAAAGTCATGTACTCAGTGTAGAAGTCATAGGCCTTAGCTAGACCTACTGTAAGGTTTATCCCGGGATTGTCCTGGGGTCATCCCTGTTCATGTAAATGACACACAGGATGTCCTGGGAGCAGGCAGGGATGATCCCGGGATGATCCCGGGATGAACCTTAGGTCTAGCTAATGCCTTTGTGGGGAGGAGGAAAAAACCAACCAATGTCCATTTATTCATGGCAAATTTGGTTCCTTGAGTGGGGTGGTGGAAGCAGGTCTTTCTCTTCTTCTAACAATCCTGTTGAATGCAGCCACTGCCTTTGTTTCACAGAACTTAAGTGGAGCTTTTGAGGACCAACTCTGCACCTGTCCATAGAGCCACGCCCACTCATTTGCATAGCTCAGCTTTCCATTCTCTTTCTTGGTCATAGCAAGGTGTGGCAAAGAAAGCTGGGGCTGTTCTGACTCTGTGTATATGGTTGAGTTCACACAACCCAACAGCCCATACGAAAGGTTGAGTAGGGTTGAGTGTGGGTTGTCCTTGAACCACGGGTTGCTGCTGAAATGTGGGTTGTTGTGTTGAGTGAACCCACAACAAACAACCCACAAAAAGAACCCATGTTTTTTTGTTGTGTTATGAATTATTGGTTGTTCATGGTTAACAAACCATGGTTTGTTAGGGCTGGGCTCAAACAAACACAACAACCTACAGTTCAACAACTCATGGTTCAGTGACAAACCACACTCAATCTTGAGTGTGGGTTGTTGTGTTGTGAACCCAGTCTGTGCTACATATTAGGGAAAATGTATTTTTTATTCCCAGAATCTTCATAACTGAAAGCACAGTTCAGTAATTTGGCTCTGGAATAATTTTGTGTCGTCATTGGTGAACTGCAATACATTTCAATTTAATTTTGTACAGTTTTACATACCAGAGAGTTTGACACCACAGCACTGAAATCAAAGTTAAAGCACTGCCCTTTTCCAAAACATTTTTTTAATTTCCTGACTGCATCCTCAAGAGCCATGGTGTGCTGACTGATGACATTTCACTGTACAAATGCCCCATAAAAAAACAATTAAATCTGTCTTCTGCTTGAAAGGCATTTTAACTTAATGACCATTTTCACTTTATTTGGAATTGCTGGGGGCGGGGTAGGGATCCCATTCCTCACACGACGCTGACTGGCACAAGCATCTGGTTTAGTACAGTAACATATCTTCTCAGAATTCCTCAGTAGCATTTCAAGAAGGCTGAAGCAAGACCAGTTGCCAGATGTTGCTGAACTTTGCCATTTTTGAGAACCTTCCTCTCAAAATTATGGCGAAATCATGGGGGCTCTCAAATCTGGCTCGGAAACTTCCCTGAAGAGCTGTTCGTTTGTAATGATCCTCAGACCAAAAATAATTGCACGGCGAAAGCCTGAGGCCACAGCTAGACCTAAGGTTTATCCTGGGATCATCCAGGGTTCGCCCCTGCCTGAGCACTGGATCCCGTGTGTGTCACCTAGATGAACAGGTTTGACCCCTGGACGATCCAGGGATAAACCTTAGGTCTAGCTATGGCCCGAGAGACATTTCAGGCAAATGAGACTGTAAAACCACAATCCTTAGAAGAGAGTAAGTCCCAATGGGCTTACTTCTGAGTAAAGATGCATGGGACTGTGCTGCATGTGCGCAAAGTAAGAGCCTATTCAGACATTCAACTTCCCGTGAGGGAAATACGGAAGGAACAAGACTTTTAGGGTGTCTGGGTCTCCTACTTTACAGAGGACGGTCTTTTACTTTGGGTAGCTGGCAGAGGGCAGTCCTCAATTTGAAGGTGTCCTCTATTTGTGTCCAAATCTGGTTTAAAGTCAAAGAGCCCTAAGGAGTCAAAGAACCCTAAGGAGGCAGGGGCCTTGAAATTGCCCACCAACTGTTAGCACCGGAACAAGAGACTGAGTAGGCACACAATTTGCCCAGCCCGTCTTCTCGGGGGTTCTTTTAGATCCATCATTGTCACTTGAGGCTCAGGTGACCTCAGTGGCATGGAGTGCCTTCTACAAACTCCGGTTGGTGGCCCAGCTATGCCCCTATCTGGACAGGGATAACCTGGCTTCAGTTGTCCATGCTCTGGTAACCTCCAAGTTAGATTACTGCAATGCACTCTATGTAGGGCTGCCTTTGAAGACGGTTCGGAAAATGCAGCTCATGCAAAATGCAGCGGCCAGATTGACTTCGGGAACCAGAAGTTTGACCATATAACACCTGCTCTGGTCTGCTTGCACTGGCTGCCTGTATGTTTCTGAGCCCAATTCAAGGTGCTAGTTTTGACCTATAAAGCCTTACACAGCTTGGGACCACAATACCTGATGTAACGCCTCTCCCGACGTGAATATACCCGGTCACTATGTTCAACATCTAAGGTCCTCCTCTGGGTGCCTACTCCGAGAGAGGCTCGGAGTGTGGCAATGAGGGACAGGGCCTTTTCAGTGGTGGCCCCCAGACTATGGAACGATCTCCCTGATAAGGCTCGCCTGGCACCAACGCTGCTATCTTTCTGGCACCAGCTTAAGACTTTCCTCTTTGCCCAGGCATATTTTCTCTTTGCCCAGGCAGAATTTCTGTAAACCGCCCAGAGAGCTCTAGCTATAGGGGCGGTATATAAATGTAATAAATAAATAAAATAAATAAAATTCTCCCTAAGGTGAGATACATTGCATTTCTATTTAAATTATAGGGTTTCCCCCCTCTAAACTTGCACCAACACACATACATTTGCATATGAAAACGTTATGCAAAACAGTGCCCTCTTTTTTTGGTGATGCATTTCCTCCCCCCCCCCCCCGGTGATGCTTAAGTGGCCACCCTAGCTAGGATGAGCCTGTTAGCTGCATCCCCACTCCATCATCATCACCCTCTGCAAGGGAAAGGGGAGGTGTTGGTACTTATGCCGGTTGCCCTCCCAATGCGGAACCCTGGAAAATCACTGACTGATGTGAAAATTGGACAGAATGGTTGTAGGACGGAATACATATGAAACTGACATGGACCAGAAATAGGCTGACTCATCCATTCCTATACTGACCTAGATGCACCAATTCCCTGATACAGCAGCTAAGAGGCTCTCTGGATGGGGATCCGAGCATGTGCAGTGGGCTATCTTTAACTCTCCTCCCCCAACTATGGGCCCGATCTGGATCACGGCCCCTGCATCCAATGCTGACTGCAGGTTTTTGAGGGCCTTTGAGCAAGACATCCTCAATGCCCGTCTTCCTCAGTGAGTGTAACTTCTTGCTACCACTGTCACCAGCTGCTATTGCTCCTCATCCTCTTTCCAATCATTGCCACCACTTCCTCGCTTGACAGGCAGAGATCCAGTGCGCAAGGAGCCCGTAGCATTACTCCTCCTCCTTCTCACCACCATCATTGTCTGGGCCAGAGCAAGAGGTGGCTGAAAAAGCAGGTTGCAATGGCAGAGGAGCAACGCCAGGGGGCTCTTGTCGGTGGGCCCCTGCTGGAATTTCGGTCTTTGATGGGTGCCCAGTCACGCCTACCCTTGACATCAGCCCTACCCACACCTGCAATTTCTATGGCAAAACAGTGATCCATTTGATTTATGGTCCAGGTGCTGCTTGAACCATGCCAGAGGGGGATGCCAATTGTGAGGATTTTAGCTATACATCAAGAGGGTTTTGTACAACATATTAGTTTTATCAGCCTCCCCCATACAGGCTGAGGGATGATGGGAGTTGTAGTCCAATACATCTGGAGGGAAGTAGGTTGGAGGAGGGTGATATATTTACTTAAATGGCTTTCCCCCCATTTCTTTCCCAAAATATATGTCTGCATGTGCATACATGTATACATACAAGCTCATATCAAACGCAAAAGAGGCATTGGAGCAAGGAGGCAGGTGAATGGTTAAGGGAGGTGGAGGGGAATGGGAATAGCGTTGATTGTTCATGAGCAAAATTATTCAATAAAATGTTGATCACAAACACGCTTCTACACCTGCCTTTCCCCCCTCGGATCATCCCCATTTGGATGCATAGGGATGATCCGGAGGGGGGGGAAGGCAGGTGTAGAAGCGGCCCAGTTGTCTGGGGGCTTTGCTAGACCTACCACCTAATCTGTGCGGGAAGAGCGGCGAGTCCGTGCTACAAGTAGCATGGGCTGTCGCGCCTTGCTAGATGTGGACGCAAGGGGGGAAAGCAAAGCCCCGTCGCATCCACCATTTTTTTTTTTTTAAAGGGGCCGGACGCAGGAACGCTCCTGCTTAGGTAAGGCCCTTTAAAAAAAAACCCTTCTCCCCGCTCCCCCCCTGGCCATGAGTCCCCCCTCTCCCACCGGCTTCGTTTCCCCCCCTCCCCGGGCTCCGATCTCCCCCCTCCCCCCGGCTTTGTTTCCGCCCCCCCATCTCCCCCAGGCTCTGCCACTTGTCCCGGCTACTTGCGAATAAGCGTGGTAGCCAGGGAAAGCGGTGGAACGAGCTAGACGCCCGCAGTCCCAGGCTCAGCCTGAGGCCACGGGTAATACCGGGCCAAAAGAGGTTCTGGTTAGCCTGGGCCGAATGAAGTTTCAGCCCTGGCTGGCCCCGGGATCCCCTGTGCATCATCTGGACGCACAGAGGTGAGCCCGGGGTCAGCCTGGGCTGAAACCTCCATCTAGCAAAGCCCTGGATCTACCAAGGTCCATATGTGTGACTCCTGCCTTAATTTGAAATGTGAATTGCAATTACTTGCAAGCTATACTTCTATCTGTTACAACCAGTAGTTTGTTGGGCATATTTTATATATTCCATCGTATTCTCATACTGAGGGGCCATTGATCTGTTTGGTGCTTTTCCCTGAGGGCTTTCTTCCTTCTTGCCTTTAGTTTAAAATGCAGCTCATTTCTAAAAGGTTCGGTTCTTCCCAGAACGCAAAGTCGTTCAGTTCATGATGAGTGTTACTGCTGGATTCTGCTGTTAATATAAACTGGTTCTGAACCTCAGAATGGTACTTGGCAAACCGCTGTAACTTTGGGACATGTACCCGAGAATGAAGTCTGAAGATTTGCTATGAGCCCAGTGTAGTTTAAGAGTGTTCATTGGTATTATTATTATTATTATTATTATTATTATTATTATTATTATTATTATTATTTATTTATATAGCACCATCAATGTACATGGTGCTATGTACCATGGTGCAATGTGCAATGTGCAATGTGCATGGTGCAATGTACATGGTACTATGAAAGTAAATAACCACCTAAGAATGTAGACAAAAATTATAAACACAGCCATTTCTTCGCTCTTGGATTAGTGAGGGAGGGAGGAAAAGAGCTAAAAGCATCACCTTGTAACACTTTTTGCTGTATGGCTGCTTTGCTTCTCCTC
Organism: Elgaria multicarinata webbii; assembly: GCF_023053635.1. NCBI lineage: Eukaryota > Metazoa > Chordata > Lepidosauria > Squamata > Anguidae > Elgaria > Elgaria multicarinata. The sequence goes on from NC_086176.1 coordinate 25,968,668, forward strand.
TTCTCATAAAAGACTTTAATGATATTATCAATTACCACAAAAGGTGCTTTCATATTTTCCCTCTCACTGCCGAGTTCTTATGAAATATATATATATATATCACAGCAGTTCTCATTTCCTCCTTCTCCCTTTTATTTCCTGCTGAGTGAAGAAAATTAACCAACTAACTTTGAATATGGGGGAAAAAACCACTATTGTTTTTCATATTCCAAGATGGTTGGTTTCCCATCCCAGCCTCCCTCCACTCTATATCTATGAGAGTATTTTATTTGGTATTGTGTTTTTTTAATGGCCAACAATCTAATCTTTCTACATTGCTACCTGCTGAGAGAAAGACTGCCTTCATAACCAGGTTTTTGAGACATCCATTTTATAGGTTTAGTTATTTAACTCCCATATTTTCTTTAAATGCTGCAAATAATTTCCCAATTTTCCAGGCACCAATCCTGGGGTTGTCACTCCTATCCTCTTTTTCTTGCCACATTTCTAGACCATTGCCAAATCCAACTTTCATGTGTAACATGTCAGAAGGTGGCTTCTTCTATGATATAAGCCATTTTCATGCATTACTCGTGTGCAGGACAATCACAGAAATAACAGGTCCTTCCCCCAATTTCATGCCCCTCAATGGTTCTGCCCCCTTGCCACCCATATGTTTGCCATGGGGACCCTAGCCCCTTCCACTTCTATCCATGTATACAGTGTATCAGGGGTGTACACCACCACAAGATTCAGTTCTAACTCCCATTTATCAATTCAGAAAACAGCCTGCTTTGGCTTGGACTGATTTGAGGCTGTCTGATTAGACTTGGCTCCGAATTTGAATCTCGATTCAGAAATCCAGATTTTCATGTCTCCCATCAACTATTATTGGAAATATTGGGCAGTACAGAAATGAAATCAATCAATCAATCAATCAATAACGAGTACCACTGGACATGCCTCAAGGATTGAGCATACCCAAATTGCTCTTTGGATCCTGGCCTGTAAATTTGCCTAATCCCTTTGCCTAATCTGTGCAAGCAGCTATCGACACATTTTTGGACAGTACAAGAAGTCAGTTATGCGTTGTGCAATTTGAGTGGTGGCAAATTGCCCTACATCAGAAGCACCATCACTAAGAAACAGGTGTAGATTCCCCACAACAACTGACTTTGAGCTTTACTGCGAAATGCATGGGAATGCCATTCATTCCCTTTATCCCAGAATTTGGGCAAAGATAACTTTAAGAGTATACACTGCATGAGTCTCGATGCAGCAGAGTTGATGGGCATTTCTTAAACTTTTATTTAGACTTATATCCATGTTAATATCCAGCTGACCAAGAAGGTTCTTTGATTTCTACCATTAACTGGCACCGAGTCAAAGTGAGTTATATCACTAGGATAATAAATGCGTAATCCTTTATCCAATCTATTTGAAAGATTATTCCACTCCATTATAATTGGATTCATAAATTAGCTAGAGACTAGCAAAATCTACATTCTATTTCCAGGATACAATTACATCTGTCTTTAATATGATTCTATTAAAAAGGCAGCCGAGGCTAATGTAAATCAAAAGCAAATAAAAGAAAACCAGCAATCCCTTTTGTGATTCATCAGTCATATGCTGGAAGGCCCTGATCCTTTATTCATTTTTTTCAGCCATAAATGATAGGACATTTTCATTTATTTAGATAGAGAGCATTAGTGTATCAATTTCTGGATTGACTGATCCAAGACTGGGAGGTGTGAGCCTTTTTCTTAGCACGATGAGAAGACCAATATCACATTGCAATCTATAAATCACCAGGATAAAGCAGATCAGGCTGCCAGCATGCCAAAGCGGTAAGAATGCTCCTTAGGGTAGGAAAGACGTGTCTTGATTTATGGATGGTCAGATTTTGTTTCTGAAAAACAGTATTCCCCTTGCCTTGGAATGTTATCTGAACAAAGGCTGTCAAGGATGCTAAACTAGCCTTCCCCAATCTGGTTCCCTCCAGATCTGTTGGACTACAGTGCCTATCATCCTTAACCACTGGCAGGGGTGATGTCAGTTGTAGTCCAACACATCTGGAGGGCACTGCATTGGGGTAGGCTTTGCTAAACACATGTTGGAAACAGGGCGCAAAAATCTAGGCAGAGCCCAGTGAATGCCGGGTTTAATCTCCAGTTAAAGCAGTGGGGTCAAACCTCTGGCCCGTGGGCCAATTCCAGCCCTCTGGCCCCAGACAGCCATGCCCTCTTTCCCCCACTATTGGGTGGTTTCCTAGCTTTTGCCCATTTCCTCCCTCTCCAAAGGCTTAAATGACTGGCAGTAAGAGATTTAGGGTAACATATGCTGGCAATTTGGGTACTGTGGTCTCAACCCCTTTTGCCATCAGCTCTGCCTACCAGGGGAATGTGGCCCACAAGAGGTTCTCTAAAATTAAATTTGGGCTGGGAGATGTTTGTCAGCCCTGAGTTAAAGGATCTCAGCACTGCTGGGAATGACCTCTGCCACAGAGAGCTCTTCTGGTCTCACCAGACAACTCTAGTCTGAGTTGGCCTTTGGCTTGCCATAGGCGTGGGTGGCTATAGCATTCTTGCCCTCATTCTAGCCGGTAGCCAGGTTAACGAAGGGGTATTGTCGCACCAAGGTCCAAGCTTGAAGCAAGCTAATCTGGTTTCAAGGATGTTATGAATTAACTCAGCCTTCCAGATGTTTTGGACTACAGCTCCCATCAGCATGGTCAGGATGATGGGAATTGTCAGCCAAAACATCTGGAAGGCACCAGGCTTTACAGAAGGGTGTTTTACAGTACATGTGTGGCCACGCTGAACTTGCCTGGTACCTGCCTCTGTAAGCTCTTTCATCCCTGTTCTTGGATGCAGAAGCTACTTCATGGGTCAGCAACGCAGCACCTGGTAAGATGCCCCATGTGCCTGCAAAGCCCCTTGCACGGCCCTCCACTCACCTGTGCTGCCCCTTCATCTCCCAATCAGCACACTTTCCCCTGCCTCTATTAATGGAGTGATATCGCTCCATTGACTTTAATAGAGCTGGGGAGACAGCCAGCTGGCTGAAAAATGGCTTAAGGGAAGAGTAAGCCCACCCACCACCCACCAAGGGCCCTTACAGCAGCAGGGTCTTTGGCAGTCAGTGGGCTTCTCCCCGTGTCCAGCCATGTTTTGGCAGAGCAGCCTTTTGGACATTGCTACGTTGACTCTAATAGAGGCGGGGACAAAAGTCCTCTGCTAAAATATGGCAGTGGAGGAGGCACGAGATGGGGTGGGGAGTGAGAATCCAGAGGGGGGGGGGCACTCCCAAGATTTTACCCCCTCGTGGCAAATGTGTGGTGGTGGTTGGGACACTTTGTAAAAGTGTTAAAGGGGCCGCAGGCACAAAACGGTTGCCCCAGGTCTATTTAAAGAAGGAGAGATTTCATTTGGATCAAATCTGCCACCCGCTCCATGTAATGTGCCTGTTGCCCATGGTACTCCTGTTGGAGGTGGATCACCACTACCAGGCAGAAGCCCATACCATTCCCATAATGGGGTGGTGGTGGTGGTGGGAAGTGGCCAATGGGGTAGGAAGAGCACCACATGAGGGAGTTACAGGACTTGGGTTTCTCATATGATCCCATGAATTTCCCCGCCTGGCTATGGGCAATGTACAATTTACAAGAGATAACCATAAGGATATGTTTTCTCCGCATAAGTAACTTAGGAACACTTCCCATGTGATGACATTTCATGATGGCAAAAACACACATGCACACCACATGTGACAAATGGAAGTACCTGTTTTGCCACATCCACCTATAGTGTGAAGCCATGGGCAAACGTGGGTTCCTATTTTCTGTGCGTGAAGCAAATTAAGACACATACCTATTCATCACATTGTATTATGGGGTCAACAAATGGCAACTCTTGGGCCAAATCCAGCCCACTCAGGAATGCTGCATGGCAACTCAGGCCTTAGCTAGACCAGGCTATATCCCGGGGTGATACCCGGGATCGTCCCTGTGTGTCCAGATGACGCACAGGGGATCCCGGGCTCAAGGAAGGATCAACCCTTCCTGGCCCCAGGATATAGCTTACCCCTTTGGGCCTGGTATTTTCCATGGGAGACCGCGGAGCATGTGGCCCGTTTTTGCGGCTTGACCCCGGCTATGCGTGATTACTCGCGGGCAGGGTGGGGGGAGCAGGGGAAAACAATTTTTGAAAAACCCACAAAAAACCTTAGCTGGGTGCACCTTAGTTCATGCGCATCCGGCCCTTTAAGAACAACAACAACAACAACAACAAAAAAGGCGGGTGCAACGGCTCTCTTCGTGAGCTTGTTGCGCCTCGCGTGTAAACGAGGGCGAGATCCCGCAATACTTGCATCGCGGGCTCTCCCCTCCTCTCACCCGGATTTTAAGGTAGGTCTAGCAAAGGCCTCAGTCACCACACCACACTAGAAGCAAGAAGGGAGGAGAAAATTGCAGTGGGGACAACAAAACTTGCTAGCAGGACGCTTTAGGGAGACCTGAGTGATGCCGGTCCAGCGTTGGTGATTCAAGAAGCAAGCAAAGGGAGCTGGGCCATCTCCTTGCTCACATCTCAAAATGGCCTTTCAGGAAAAAGAAGGGTTGTTGTCTAGAAATGTATAAGAAGGTCTCTTCATCGTCGTGATATTACTGCAGCAGTAGCTTCAGGGAAGAAGCAGGCCTCACTAAGCTGTCTTAACTTCTGCTTGTTATGTAACAAATGCCTTCTTGAATTATTATCCTCCGAAACGAAGGAGTGTTGTTGTTTTTGTCAGGTAATGTTAAAAGCACCCAATGGCTCAATAAAGCACACCCACACACCCACACCCACACCACATGATTAGATGTTTCTTCGTCAAGCATATAATCCAGTTTTTTGTTATTTTATATGGTCAAGGGGAACAAAATGAAGCACAGAGCTAAAAACAATGAGGGATGACCGGCATGGGCAGCAAAAGGGCTTAAAGAAATATGACAATGGAGAGTAATTTAAAGGGGTAGGAATGAAAAGGAAAATCAATAGATCTCCCCCCCCCCGCCCCAATCCAGGTGAATAAAAATGAGAGACGGTGGTGCCCAAGTGGCATGAGATACTGGGGTCAGCTTTTGGAGTTACAAGAGTGCTTGACTCGTGCTTTTGCTTTTCAGCGGTTTGATGTGTGGGTTTCAACTTCACACGTTTCACAGGAAACATGAAAGGAGGGAGGCTGCCTCCCTGACACTTTCCCTGACGCCACTCCTTTGGAAAGGCCAAAGTCATCCTCAGCTAGAAAATGATCGGAATGACTCCAGCCACATTGGGGGAGGGGGTAAAATCATGGAAGCCAGGCAAGCTGGATGCAAAACCAAAGAAAACAATCAGCAAGGCAGGCCTGGGACCAGCAGCAGCAACTATAATGATCTCCATGTAATTCAGAAGAGAGTAAGTCAGACCAGGATTTTTTTAAATAGAAGTCAGACCTTACTACATGACCTGCTTTTGCCTATTGCTATTCAAGAAGCTTCTTTCCTGGTCTGGCTGGTTATCCTGAAGTTTCCTCTTTTGCCCAGAGGTTGGTGAATCTTTAGATTATGATTTGTCCAGTCATATAGTAAATTGCTTCAGTCACAAGCCCTGTAAGTTTTCATACATGTATATTTCGCTCCCACTGTATCATAGGCATTGTAGTCTTAATGTAGCACAAGGAGAGTTACTTGCACACTCATGTGTTATTTTACAGCTGCCCTGAACTGAAGGTTAAAATCCCTTGGTGAATGTGGTTTGGCATGAAAGGCTTCCGATATTGTGAAAGTACAGACTGTGCAATGTATGGTTGCAAATCTCAGTCACTATCAAACTGAAACATGGGTTTCACAGTCTTAAAGCTATGCAGACACTTCATTAATATTGTGTGTGTGTGTGTGTGTTAAAAAGAGAATAACAGTGGGAAAATACAGTACTATCATTGGCTTGGCATCAAAAGCAGCAGAGCTCTTCATAAATGAATATGCAGCAGATGTAAAGCAGTAATGTAGATGGAATCTCAAATTACGACTTGAATTCTATTTGGCATGGAATTTAGTGGCAACCTTAAAAAATCCTTTGCAACATGGCAGTACAAAGACAAATATGATGAGAGGAAGAAACCCAACTGCAGCATTGCTCTAAAGTCCTCCCCCCCCCCCCCCCGCAAATGAGACTCCATTTATCTCATATTCACAGCAGCAACATTCAGGGAAAGAGAAATATTTCCCTGCCTAGCTCCTCAAAATTAAAGCTATATATTTTTGCAATGAGTTTGCAAGAAGGCCTACATGCATTCTCTTGCAAGATATTTCTTTTCAAAGCACTGAACTAAAATAGCATGTTCAAAGAGTCCCCTTTGTCAACAACAAATTCATCTCCCCCCCACCCCCCGGTTGACCTTGAATAATAGTTTTGTCAGTTTACTTAAAAGTGTGGGGGGGGCGGGGGAGGAAATCCAGTACAGAATAATGGTTTTTAAAAGGAATAATGACATTTGGAATTCTGGTCATCCCATCTCAAAAAGGTTCAAACAATGGCACTCAAAATAATCAAGGAGTTGGAGTGCCTTACTTACACGGGAAGGCTAAAGAATTTTGGCCTTTTCCATTTACAAAAAACATGGCAAATATAACAGGAGTTTAAAACAGATGAGGGCAGAGTTCAGGATCGATTGCAGCATCTATTGTATTTATTTTTTTACTAGAACACTTAAGTCTATCAACCAGAGCCAGACACAAAATGGTTATTCAGGAGCCAATTATCTGCTGCACCCCATGAGAAATATACAAATCTGTACGTGAGTTACCAGTACTCAGGGATTCTAACACAAAACTCTAAAGCAGGTCAGCAGAACTGAACAAAGAACTGGTTGAACACAAGCAATTAATACTCCCAATTTATAGACGAGGAACACTGAGGCTGAGAGAGCAGAGATTATTTTCCTTGCAAATTTATTTTCTCTCTCATTAAAGCACTGGAAGTCAGAAGCTCTTGGAGATTGACTGCAAATCATCCAGAGACCTATCAGTACATCTTGACCTACCTTCTTCCTACCCCTGGGAAATTCTGCATGGTGTGGAGAAAGAGACTAGAAAGGGTCTCTCTCTCTCTCTCTCTCTCTCTCTCTCTCTCTCTCTCATATTACCAGAACTTTGGGTTGTATCCAGTATTAGCTCTACTTAGACTAGTCCATTTGAAATGAACAGGACTTAAGTTAGACTAACATTGGATACAACTCTTTGGGTCTCCTAATAAAAGACAGAAGAACATACTTCGTCACACAACACTTTATGAACTTGTGAGATTCACTACAACATTGGTTTAGATGGCTTTAAAGGGGGAATAGATAACAGCCGTCACCCTTGTCCATTCCTGGGGGCCAAATAATGGTGATGGACTGTTCCATTAAGGCCCACTTATGGGCTTCCTATGAGACATCTGGTCAGCCACTGTTAGAAGCAAGATATTGGACACAGATGGACCCTTCGTCTAATCTAGCAGTAGATTGGCCATGTGTCCTACTTAACAGTTTTGATTTGAAGGGTTGACCAGTTCATCAACTCAAACACAATCTGCCATCCAAGTCCATACATTTCCAATCTTGCAATGTGATTTGTGGACCAAAGCACCCCCACCCCCACGTTTGACCGCGTGGGTATGTTTGGGAAATGCCAGCTTTTAAAAACTATGGCCAGCAACAGACGGAGAGGGCACACTGGACACCACCTTCTCCACTATGGTGAGATGCATTGTATTGGTATTCAAATTACAATAATTATTTCGACATTTGCAACTGTACATAGACATTAGCATATGCAAATATTATGCAGATCTGTTTCCTCTTTTTGAGGTGATGCATTTCCTCTTTATCTGTGATGAAAAATATGTAGTTCAGAAAGCCTCTTGGAGGATGGCAAGAATAGTGATGGAGGGGCGGTGACAGAGCTACCCCCCTCCTTGTCATGTGTAGACGCTACACACTTTGAAGAGGACTTGTGTCTTCAGCAAATACCTGTGATTTGCAGATTACAACAGATGAAAACATATAAAGCTTAAATAGGTTAAAATACCACCTAAAACCAAAAATAAACCCAGCAGCAGCTACAGCCCAGGGGAAGCCGGTGTGAAAAGATGTGTTTTCACGTGGCATTGTAAAGGATGTTACATTTTTTGCCACATGAGGGAGGGTTTTCCCGGTGGTGGGTCTCACTACAGAGAAGGTCTGCTGTCAAGGCTCTTCATGGAGACATTCCGTTCATTTCGAAATGACCAGCAAGACCTCCTCTGAAAATCTTAAATGTTGTCTGGGCATGTATAAAGGAAAGTGGTCTGCTAGGGACCCTCATCCCAAGTTATGTAGGATAATACTGTTACCTCGTACATGGCTCAATAGCTAATAGGCAGCCAGATGACACATGTAGGGTCCCTTCACACAGCCAATAAATATACTGTACATCTATTGGGAGGTGTGTGTGCCACTGTGTGTATCGGTGTGTGTGTTGACAAGTGAATAAATTTGGTTGTAATCTGCAAATCAAAGATATTCACTGAAGACACCCAGGTGAAAACCAGCATAGTAGACAATCCTGAGCTAGATGCAGTATAGTCCAACCCTTTATAAGGCAGCAGCCTACGTTCCTACAGCAGAGGAGGGCAACTTCAGATGTTTTGGCCTATAACTCCCATAATCCGTTACCATTGGCCATGCTTTGCAAGGGCACATGGGTTAAATGAGCGCAAAAAAGGAATCTCAATGTGAGTGCATAATCACGTCGGGATATTTGTGTGTTTTTCTGCACTGAATATTAAATCATAGTACAAAAAGGGATGGTGCAGCCATGCAGTCACAGCAAGGTTCATCACTGTACAGTTTGTTTGTTTTTTAATCAAGGGCCCTTTCGACACCTCAGGATTATCCCAGGAAAATGGAAGGATCATCCCTGCCTGCTCCTGGGATCCCATGTGTGTCATTTGCATGCACAGGGATGATCCTGGGATGACCCCAGGGAAAAAGGCAGGTGTAGAAATGGCCACAGTCCTTATTCACTGGCGCATACCGGTAATCTGTAAGGGAGATGAAAAAAAGATGCCGGAAAATGTGACTTGGATCTAAACATTTAAAATACAACAACTGAAAAATGAAGCATTGCTAATGTGGAAATGCTGCTCCAGGGGGGGGGGGAATCCAGTTATTTGGAACCCCACAGCCTGGAGAGAATTCGGTTGGGGAGAATTTCCTCGATATCCATAAAGTTTATTTATTTTTATTTATTTATTTAAGCATTTTTATGCCGCCATTCAGCCAAAAAAGGCTCTCACAGCAGCTTACAAAAGTATTTCTTGACAGTCCCTGCCCACAGGCTTACAATCTAAAAGACATGACACAAAAGGAAAGGGGATTGGGAGGGAGGAGGAGGAGGGGGGAAAGGAAAGGAAATTCAGGCACTACAATCTTAGTTGGAAAGTTCAGCAGTTACAGGTGACAGCAGGAGGGAGGGGTGCTCTCAGCTGGAGCTGGACCCAGGCACGGTGGAGAGGTGCCTGGCTGCTGCTTCCTCCCTCAATGGTGGCCTCTGCAGAGAGGAGTTGTGGTGTGTGGTGTGTTTTTTTCTAAAAAAATCCTTGTGTAGTCCACTGTATTTAGCTTGCAGCACATGCTCCATTTTGCAGGGCATAATTAGTACAAATGAGGAATCTCTTGTATTCTTCATTCCCCACTTGATGCTTTATAACAACCAGAAGGCATTGCGGAACAAAAGCCATGCTGGGATGCCTTTGCTCACTGTTCCAGCAAACTTGTCTGTGGGAGGGGGAGAACTCTTCGTCGCTGACCTTTTAAAAAATTCTTCTCAGCTCCTGTGAAATCCCATTGTGTCCGTCGTGAGTCACCAGAAGACATCAGAGAATTTATTCATCTCTTCCTGCCATCTTAAAACTCCCAAAGGGTCGGCTGTGTTGAAATGCAATTCAAGCACTGTTCGCTCCTGCTAACGCTGGGCTCTCTGCCTGAGTGCCGACAGCTTTGTAGGGAAAATGGGGCCACCAAGGAAGGAAACGAAAGTGCCTGCCAGCTCAGGTGAATTTACATTAGAAGTACTTTTGTTTTTCAATCCACCCCCCTTCCCCAAAATATTCCAGTGAAGACTGTGCAGGCTCAGTAGGCACAAATTAGTTAGAAAAGAAAAAGGGAATGTAACGGAGTAACCCTGGAGAAGGGTATGGCCGGCTGGAAGTAGAACAGTTCAGTGGGAAGGGTTAAATGGTTGATGGGTAACACCAACACTTGCTCTTTTTTTCTCACTTCCCCCCCCTGCTGTGAATCTTTCTGGCTTAAGTGATGGGAAGGAAAGTGAAAAGGAGACAGGAAAGGAAAATGACACCTATTGGCTAGCAAGAAGGTAGGAAAAGCTAGCTGAGAAAGAAGATAAAGAGCACAGCAGGCTAAGGAGGAGAGTGGAAGATGAGAGTCACTTTCCCCCCTCCCCTCGGTCTCTTCCTCCGTCATCTGTTCTCCATTTCTCTCTTTGCCTTTGTTCCTCTTGCGAGAGAGTACAAAAGGACACAAGAAAAGACCAAGATATAAAAAGGGTAGAAAGAACCATCTCACTGTGTGGATAAGTGGGTTATTTCCTGGTTCACACTATTTTTAAATGCTCCAAGAATGGATCTGAGAGCTGCCTACAGAAATTAATGGAGACATCCAATGTAATCAGGATTGGAGCAACAGTGAGTCCAACATCTCCCCCCACCCATAAAAAAAAAGGAAAGCAACAAAGAGAAGAATTCCTGCTCTTTCTAATTCAGGTTATATTTAGAGCAAAATATTTTAAAAGCAGCCCTGCTAATGCAAATTCTAAGTTCATCGTCCCCCATATTGCTGGTTGAAAGCAACCGTGGCTGGGAGACCTGCAGTGCAGTGTATACTGGATACTACAAATCAGAAGTCAAGTTCTGAATGGTTTATAGCAGGAGTGGGGAACGTATGGGCTTGAAGATGTTGCTGGACCATACATATAAGCTGGTCTGTTGCTAAAGGAGGGTCTAATGGGTTAGTTGATTTCTTTTCTTGCTGTGCTTCAAATTTTCTTGGTTTTATGTTACATTTTTATTTAAAAAAAAAATCTGAATTTTAAAGTTAGCCACCTTGAGCACCATTTTTTGACAGAAAGATAGATAGATAGATGATAGATAGATAGATAGATAGATAGATAGATAGATAGATAGATAGATGATAAGGTACCGCACAGAGAGCTTCGGCTATTGGGCGGTATAAAAATGTAATAAATAAATAAATAAATACTGAAATGTAGTCCACTGTCAATATTTGGGGGGGTTCTGGTGGGGCTGAGGGTGAATTGGTTTCAGTGTCAAGAATCCTTCATACTTCTCAGGTTGTAGTAATGGTCAATCTTATTTAAATTCTCCAATCAGATCTCCTCCTAGGCCAGATTTTCAGCATGCAAGCGTATGAAGAAGACTCATCTCTCCGCCCCCTCTTGACATGCATGCTGACTGGTTCAATAAAGTAAGACCCCCAAGTCAGGGCAAGGACTCCAGTCTTTGATCCTCTCTTCTGCTTTTTCAGTCCCCTCATCCCCCAGGCTTGAGGTAAGAGCAGCACCCCAGAGACACGCTACAACATTTTGTCGCAGGGCACACTTGCACGTTAAGTTAGGAAGAAGTTGAAGGGGGATTTTCATAAGGAGAGTCGTGGTACCTCGTTTAAACCATCCAGAACATTTTGCATGCAGCTTTCTTCAGTGCTACTGTCAACCCTACCCTAATTTACAGCTGTGAATCAATGGACCTTTGAGTACATCTTTTCCATTTGGCTCTGAAACCAGATCAGACAGCTTCAGCCTAATTTATTGTGCATGCCACTTTGAGCCCTATGGCTCAACTTCTTCTTTGGCAGCCACCTCCTTGAAACTCTGTAATGGAAACAAATGGGGCTTGCGTTGCCTCCACGATCACATCTCTACCCTGCAAGCCTCGTGCCACTTGTGCTGAAATCATGCTGTTAAAAACCAATGGAACGGCTCAAGAGAAAGTGGATCAAGGCAGCCTAAGGTTTTGCACCCACAACCATTCATGGAAGTGGTAATCCTAACTGTGACAGTACACAACCAGTGTTGACAACTCCCAACAGGAGCCATGTATATCACAAAGCCAACACCGCAGTATTTTTATCAATTGATATATTACATTTAAAACCCAATCTCCCTCCAGTTCTGGGCTTCACAATTCAGGAAGGACGCAGACAAGCTGGAGCGTGTTCAGAGGAGGGCAACCAGGAAGATCAGGAGTCTGGAAACAAAGCCCTATAAGAGAGACTGAAACAACTGGGCATGTTTAGTCTGGAGAAGAGAAGATTGAGGGGAGACATGATAGCACTCTTCAAATACTTAAAAGGTTGTCACACAGAGGAGGGACAGGATCTCTTCTCGATCCTCCCAGAGTGCAGGACATGGAATAACGGGCTCAAGTTACAGGAAGCCAGATTCCAGCTGGACATCAGGAAAAATTTCCTGACTGTTAGAGCAGTATAACATTGGAACCAGTTACCTGGGGAGGTAGTGGGCTCTCCCACACTTGAGGCATTCAAGAGGCAGCTGGACAACCATCTGTCAGGGATGCCTGAAGGTAGTTCCCTGCATTGAGCAGGGGGTTGAACTCGATGGCCTTATAGGCCCCTTCCAACTGTTCTATGATTCTATGATCCAATGAGGAAGTGAAACTAGGATATAGTCCCAGTCGGTCTTGCTGAGCCAAAAGTTAAAGTAATCAGCATGCTTCACTTTAGCAGGGTCAAATGACACATAGAATTGAATTCAAAGGACGTCACTTTTTGAGTTTTGTTCTACTCTAAACCAGGAGTATGGAAGCTCTGGCCTTTGGCTCTCCTGGCTTTCCCAGATGGCCACATCCTCTTTTCCCTGGACCAACCTCCGTTATTTATTTATTACTTTTATATCCTGCCTTTTTCCTCCTCAAGGAATCCAAGGTGCCATACATAATACTCCTCTCCATTTTACTTTCACAACAACAATCCTGTGAGGTAGGCTGGGCTGAGAGTCTGTGACTGGCCCGAAGTCATGCAGTGAGCTTCATGGCCGAGTGGGAACTAGAACCTGAACCTCCTGACTCCCAGTCCAACACTCTAGCCACTATGCCACACTGGCTCTCCTTTCCCCTGGCACCACCCTTTTCTCCAACTGTCAATTGTCTGTGGTTTCCTGACTTTATACATACACAACTAGCATGTTGGAGAAAAAGTTAGGCCAAAACCCTTCTCCCAGATTATTTCCCTCGTGAATTTATTTCTTTTTTCTTAAAATGAGAGAGCGTTCACTCATATAATCCCACCCCTCGGTATTCTAAAGTGGAACAGCCCTGGGGAATATTTTATCCCAGGGAAGCTGTGCTGATTGAGCAAGCATTTAAGAGAATCATCCAATCTGTCCAAAAGAGCCCAGACCCAAACAGTTTAAAACACATTTCCTCTGATGGAACAGTATGGTAAACACCCCAGAAGGACTAGTCCAAGTGCAGTGTGTCCTGAGTGACTGTTTACTTCAGACACCCTGCTTGACAGCATCATACTACTTTGATGTATTTCCCAGTATGTCACTCCAGTTTTAATTATCCTTCAAAATCTCCTTGTTTCTCTTGAATGTGCTATAAATTGAGCTGTCAAGAAGTGTTCCCTTCCTGCTTGCAAAACTCTTCTTCAGGCAACACACACACACTCACGGAGAGTACATCTCAAAAGGAGCCAGCCTGATGAGGGAAGGTGTTTTGAACTGTGAAGACACAACATGGGTAAGCTTTTAAGTCATGACAACCTCTCTCTTGCTCTCTTCCTTTCTCTTTTCATTTCTTCCACCATCAGTGCATATATCAGAGAAAAGAATGGCAGGAGACATCCCATTATGACCATCACAAACCACATTCTCTGGTGATTTGTCTGATCAAACAGACCCATTTCTAGTGTACCTATACTGAAAAATTCCCAAGGGAAATTCCCCACCCCCTCCAAATCTATTGAAAGCAAAGGTCAAAGTAGTAATGTGAGATCTGCTTTACCTAATGTGCAAGCAACTCTATTGACACTGATCGGTTTATATCCTTGCACAAGATTCCACATGGAAATGTATACAGGTTCACAAATCCTTTGCATCCATCTTTGGAGTAGACGTTCCTAACATCTTTTGGGCATGAACCATTGTAGTATATCTGAAGAACAATGTCACATAGAGATGTTGAACAGTGATGTTTCCTAACTGATGGACACATTAAAATGTAACCATTAAACAATACCAGAGGGCATTTCCCAGCAAGTGTTCTTAAAGAACCCAAATGTCAAATTATTTATCCAATAACAAACATATTTAATTTACCAATCAAGTCAACCTCCTAACTAGAAGATTGGAAGTTGGCTGATAAAACATCATTAATAATTTTAAAAGTCTGTCGGATTAGTGTCCATCCCAGGTAAATTGATGTTAAGCCCTATTAAAGATAGATCTGTTAAGCCTGTAGAACAAGCCTTGGTGAAGGAAGATTTTAATATTATTTTGGGGTGGTAACAACAATAAAAACCAGGGTATCATGTTGTTGTTATATAACTCTTATCTCACTCAAACACACTTATTTATTTTATTTGTTTATTTATTGCATTTATATCCCTCCTTTTTCCTCCAAGGAACCCAAGGAGGCATACATAATCCTCCTCCTCTCCATGTTATCCCCACAACAACCCTGTGAGGTAGGTTGGGCTGAGAGTCTGTGACTGGCCCAAAGTCACTCAGTGAAGTTCCATGGCCAAGTGAGGACGAGAACCCAGATCTCCCAACTCCCAGTCCAACACTCTAACCACTACACCACACTGGCTCACTACACTTAGAATGCTTTGTGCAGTTCTAGTCCTCTTATCTCAAACAGAACATTTTAAGGTTGGAGGAAGTACAGAAAAGGGCAAATAATTTGCTCGGGAGTAAGGGAGAAGTTTGGAGGGAGTTTATTAAAAAGGGGGAGAGGAGAAATGATACAGAGGTTTGTATTTGAAAGGTGGAGAGAGAGTGAGTAGAAGTGTTGTCTGTTTTGAAACCCTGGAACTTACGATTGTCCAACAATGTTAAATTAATAGTAGGTTCCTGAGAAATAAAAAGAAGGTACTTCATGCAATGTATAATTACTGTATTGATACGAGATGTAGTGATAGACACAAGCTTAAATGGCTTTTCAGAAATTCATGGAGAACAGGCCCTTTGTCTATTAACCATGACTGCTATTAGGTTTGTCAGCGGCTACTAAGCCATGATAGTTTAAAATGGAACCTCCAGGTTTAGAGGCAATATAGCTCCAATTGACAGACGCTGGGAACAAACAGGATCAACAGTCATTCTCAGGTCTGGCTTGTGTCCTTTGCAGACTCTTTCTCTTGAAACAGAATGTTAGACTGGATCAGGAATGAGCAATTTGTGGCCTTCCAGATGCTTTGGCCTACAACTTCCAGCAGCCCTAGCCAGTGCAGCCAATACTCAGGGTTTGTGGGAGTTGAAGGCCAAAACAAGTTCCTCACCTTGTGCCCTAGAAGGACCTTTGCTGTGATCCCACAGTTCTTAGTTGAATAAAACATTTTGATCACAGTTTCCTCAAATAGCTCCATTTTCTGAGCTCTTTAGATATTGGTTTGATCAATGCCTGGAATCTGTTTTAATGAGTCCCTGCTTCACCTTTTGTCCAATTTTAATACGAAGCAGATATTCTAATTAAGGGCTGAAATGTTGATGTAACCTTTCTGCTGTTATAGATTAGATATCTTGCTCTTCCTCTCTATTACTGAAAAGCTCAAATTCCAGATTTACAAAGGAATTTGTTAAAGTAGTACAGTGCAAGTTCTTACAGCGAAGAATATGTAATGCTATGTAAGCTGGAACCGAAACTGAAATGTGAACAATTGTACATGTTAAATGTGTCAGATTAAACAAAAACTCAGACAAGATGACAGTTTTATGAGTATAACAAGGATGTCATATTTTAATAAGGAAGACATTTGTGAGCCTGTATATCTGTTTGAGCAAGGCTACTTACATTGTCAAACTGGATCGCATCCTATATCAACTTTTTAATAGTGTAGAGATGTTTTTACAATGTTTATGGAACATCATCAATGGGATATAGAAAATGGAAGACAGTCACTTTGAAGCCAGATCTAGATGCTAGCCAATGCCATCGGTTACGGTATGTTTGAATGACAGATGCAGGAAGTGCAAAAACCAGTTTAAATGACACTGGGGGAAATGGCCCAAACTGCAGTAATCTGGGTTCACTCTTCACATACATATTCCTCTTTTCTAGCATGCATGGGCTGAAATGAGAATTCAGGGGCAGACTGCAACTATATATAAGAATGTGTGGGAGTTGCAGTCATGTGGGTTTCTGGTAGGCAGCTGGTTGGCCACAGCGTGAACAGAATACTAGACTAGATCAGCCCTTAGTCTGATCCAGCATGGCTCTTTTTATGTTCTTATTTCAAATGGATTTCAAAATATGTTTCAGGGAATCCTGGGGTTCCTGAAAACTTTAACAAAGGTTCCTCTATGAGAAGGACAGTAGAGGCAAACAGAGTTCATTTTCCCCAGCGGTATACCGGTACTGAAGAATATTGGGTATATATTATGGGTTACAAGGCTGTAGGGCAATGGTATAATCCAATAGGCCTGGTTCCCAAGAATCCTCTGCAACATGTTGTCGCTTCTCAGCAGATGAGACTATGGCCACATTTGATGAACTGATAAACCATGATTCTGGAAAAAATTGGCTAATTGTGTATGAGCTGCATGCTGGTATACACAGCATGTTTGCTCCTGTTTTGCTCCTCCCGGCTAGCGCAAGCATTAAACAAACCAGGAATGGTTTGTTTAGCATGCTGTCTAAACTTGGGATCCTGGCTTGTTGCTCACTCCACAAGCCAGAATGGCAAACCAGGGTTTGCTCTTGGTTTACAATTCCTGGTTTATTTTGGAGAAAGTAGTCAGGAGCCCAAATTCAGACAACATGCTATAGTATCATGCAGAACCTCAGGTCTGGGGTCCCCAGATGGCCACCCCCTCATGCCCTATCCCCAAACCACTAATTGTTTGAGGTTTTCCCCACTTTCGTGCAATACCCCTCACACACACACATTCTAAAAAGCTGAAATGCATCATCCAAGGCTTTGTTACTGGCAATAGGTGCTTTAAGCTAAACTGTGCCAGGGTTTGGAGTATTCCATCGCTGGAATGCGGCCCCTGAGAGCTTCTCCAAAATGAAATTCGGCCTTCCAGCTGAAAAGGGTTGTGCACCCCTGTGCTAAACAAAACATTCCTGGCTTGCCTCATGGTCATGTTAGTGGGGAGGAGCAAAGTGTGAGCAAACAGGCTTATGTGCCCGAGCATGCATCTTGTTCACAATCAGTCAGAATTCTCCCAACATCTGCCTTATTATTGAATGAAAATGCAGGTGAGAAAGGTTCACGTAACACCAGAAGTTTGAAAATCCCCTTTAAAGGACCCTGGGAGGAGACAAGGGACATCTGGGATCAAGAGTTATATCAGTTTGCAAAATGGAAGTCAGGGCTTTCCAAAAGTAACTCTGACGTGGTGCAAAATCAGTGCATTCCAAAGCCTGAAATTATGAACATTATGTTAGTTATTGGGGGGAACGTACATAAAATTGAATAGAAACAATGTGTTTCTTTAAAAAAAAGACCATAAAGAGTACCGGAGTTCTTTTTTAAAGAAACTACACGCTCTTGTTCTGCTTCCTAAATCAATCCTGAACGCTGGCATTATTTGTAGCAAGCAGAAAGATATTTGGGACACTCACATCTCGCCCTGCACTGTAACTTGATTTATTTTTATGTCCATGTCAGCCTTGACTAAAGAAAGGCCAATTTATAACTCTCTCACCTGCACTTTCAGACAGACTCATCATTCACACATTAGAGGGCTAAGAAGAAAGAAGAAGTCTTCAGAGATGGTCGTGTCTGCCTATAAATTAAAAGATCTTACTTCTGAAACTTGGTGTCTCTCATTCGTCCCTTAAAAAAATATTGATCGGGTGAAGGGATGACAGATTGATTTCCCCCCCCTCGCTTGGTCCCTAGATTTGCAAAAAGAAAAAGGTTTCCTTGGAGACTGAAGCACACCAAGAGCCTATAAGGAGATAAACCCAGTTCTAGGCGGTATCACTTCAGGTTCCTAAAGGGGGATGGGCACGTTTAAATGCTTGTTGTCATGCAGATGTTCCCTGCACCTATGAAAACTAATATGCCAGGAAAGGTTCTCTCTCTCTCAGTCTCTCTCTGACATGCTAATTTTCTGTATGGAATATGTGCGTGCATATGATGGAACATTCAATCAACGGAGACCCCTGAACTGTCTGCAGTCTGAGGTGGTAGAGCCCAGATACAGGATGACTACCTCATTTGCTGATTGTATGCATCACGCTCATCCTCAAAATATCTCATCCTAAAAATACCTTGGCCTGAAAATGTGCACTTCATTCCTAGTGCGCCTGAGGCCCATGGGATATGTAAGTTAGTGGTCTTTCTTATGTGTGGTGGATATGTGTATCCTCACTTCTTACAAGAGGGGTCAGGAACCTCAGGCCCAGTGGCCAAATTCAGCCCTCCTGGGGTTTCTCAGAAGCCCACGTCCCTTTCCCAGCTTTTGGGCAGCTTTTTCCCCATTCTAAAAAGCCGAAATGCTTCTCCTAAGGATTAGTTACTGGCAGTAAGAGCTTTAAGTATTCTTGGAATGTTTATATTCTAAGAATCAACCAACCAACCAACCAATCAATCAATCAATCAAACTTTATTATACAGTCACAGATCCATTCAACACACAAAGGGCATTGCCAGACCTAGGGATAAGGTGATCGTGAGATCCTCCCCCTCAGTCTATATGTGGCGTGCGATGTCCCAGGAGGAAGAGGACGTCGCACCCGCCATTTTGTTTGGTTTTTTTAAAGCGGAAAAGAGCGCATGAGCGAAAACAGTAAATGTTTTTTGTTTGTTTGTTAGAAACCTCCCGCTCCCCCCCACCCCACCCCAGCATGGCGCTCCTGAGGAGCCCCGTGCCTGGTTCCCAGCTCCTCGCAGTTACTCGCAAGGAGACGGGACGAAACCAGGATGGCGACCCATACCTCCCATTGTCTTGGGATCATCCCCAGACCGTGGGCAAAGTCAGGATAGAAGTGGTGTCCTTTATCCCGGGAAAGGGAGGGATCATTCCTCCCTGCCCCCGGGATCCCCTGTGCATCATGTGGATGCACAGGGATGATCCTGGGATGATCCACGGGATATCGCCCTGTCTAGCTGTGGTCAAAGACACACCAAAATCAGTTAACTAGGCTGAAATAAATAAACAGAATGCTTTAAGGTCACTAGGATAAAAAAATATGATGTGCTAAATTAAGCTATTGAGGTTATAATATATGATGCAGTGGATTACGATATATGAAGTAAAATGTATAAAATAATAAATTAGGAATTGTAGAGGGCTGAGTGGGACTTTGCATGGGGCTCCACTCCAAATATTCTGCCCCCTGTAGCTCCACCCACTGCCTGGTGCACACATTGGATGGAAATTCTTAATGGAGAACCTACACGCGACTAGCTGAATGCATGTTAGTTCTCCCTTCAACCTTCTGTTCAATTTGCAAAGGTATGGTAGTGGAGTTGGTGAGGATGGGGACATTGGGGGTGGGCCAACCCGCATGTCCTAGCCCCCCATTCAATGCATTCTTGGGGCAAAATGCTGTTGGCTAAGCCAGCATTTAAGGTGCTGTATGTACATCTCTTTTATAGATTGCAAAGCTGGGGGCAGGCCAGGATAACCCTGAGAGATGATGAGCTCAGTGCAGTGTCTGCTTTAACATTATGTCTGCCTTCAGCCATAGAGTGTCTGAAGCTCAGCCTACACATCTCACCCTCACAGGAGGAATGTGTATGTTGAAGATAACCTCATAGGGATGGAAAAAGATGGGAAGGCTCCGCTTCGGATGTTTTGAACAAGCGTGGGTGGAAGAACCATAAGTTGCTTATGCAGCAAAGGCCATTATTATGTTCATCTGTGCAGGCTTGAAATTGGATGTATGTCTTCCTACAGACAATCCTAAGCCTCCACAGATACTTATCTATGTATGAACAACCATCAATGGCAACCTTCCCCAATCTGGCATTCTCCAAATGTGTTGGACTAGAACTCCCATCATCCTCAGCCAGCAGTGGCCATTCAGGCTGGGGATGCTTGGACTTTTAGTATAACACATCTAGAGAGCACCAGGTTGGGAAAGGCTGTTAGATGCCGTATGGCATCATAGCACACACACACACACACAACTCAATAATAAAATCCAGATATCACCGAAATGTTGGTGATTGCAGAAGATCTGTGTTTTCAGCCTCTTACAATACTACTTCCATGGGACCGGGGACTCTTCTCCAAGCCTCATCAAACAAGTACATGCTACTCCTGCACGATCTCTACAGCCTTGTAGGTTCACTCTGAACACAGACACTGAGAAGTCAATGTCCTTAGGATCATAACCCCAGTGGCCATCAGTTCTCCGCTGCGTTTTCCATTCAGGTTCAACACAGCCGGATAAAATCGATATCCATTTTCTAAAACCCAGAAGTCCGAAAGCTGCACTCACCTCGACAAAGATGAAGCACGGGATGATGGAGTAACTTCGCTGCGTGTTGTTCCCCAGAGCCATTTCTCATCACACCTCTCGAGGTTAAGCACGTCCAAAGTTGTTCAAGGCTGACAAAAAGAAAAACCAGAATCATTTAAGGGATAAGAGGTTGGAAACGGATCGTTTATTGTTGCCAAGGAAGTCGTATATGTAATACTTGTAGTGTTACACACACATGCTGGGAAGCAAATGGAAAGATCCAAGGGACTCCAACATCACATGTGCGTGAACGTATGAAGAGGCTTTATATGCAGCTGCCCAGACCTGTGTATTCTGACACTGAGGGCAATTCTTTAGGTTTTTTTGAGCTCTGCTATCTGTGTTCCTTTGACATGGCAATGCCAGAAAATGAAAGTTTGAGCATACATGGCATATGCTTCTGAAACATAGGAAACTGCCTTTTACTGGCCCATCTGGCCTAGTACCGTCAACACTGACTGGCAGCAACTCTCCTGGGATTCAGGCAGGATTCCTTCCTAGCCCTACCATGAAGGAGATTGGCCATAGCTCAGTAGTAGAGGGGGAGAAGCTGTAGCTCAGTGGTAGAGCCAAGGCCAAAATCCCGGCATCCCAAATCCTTGGAGATGCCAGGATTTGAACGCAGCACCTTCTACATGCAAAGCATGGTTTTACCACTGAGCTACAGTCCCTTCCCTTCTATTATGAGTACAGCCAGCAGTGCCTTCTGCATGCAAAGCACGTTTTACCACTGAGCTACAGTCCCTTTCCTTCTATTATGAGCTATGGTCAATCTCCATCATGGTTCCAGGCAAATTCCTTGCCCATCAGCTGGAATCATACCAGCCATAGAAGTTCCCATTCCAGGGCATTTGGACTGGCAGCTTCTGACCCACTGAATGAACATGGTCCTTATATAGCTTCCTGTTCACCTTTTAGAACAGTAGTAGGCAACCTGGTGTCCTGTAGATGTTTTGGACTGCAGTTCTCATAAGTCTCAGCCAGCATGGCCAATGGTCAGGAATTATGGAAGTTGTAGTAGTTTTTTTTAATGTTTTAATCTTTGTAAACCACCCAGAGAGCTTTGGCTATGGGGCAGTGTAGTAAATATGATGATGATGATGATACGACCAGGAAGGTGCCAAGTTGCCTACCCCTGCTTTAGAACAGGGTTGGAGAACATATGTTGTTAGACTATATCTCCCATAGTCATCAACACTATGATGACTAGGGTTGATGGAAATTGCAGCCCAACAACATCTGGAAAGCCACATGTTTTCCTGCCACTACTATAGAGCTTTGCCTAAGCCTTTTGAGGAATTCCATGCTGATGACTAAAACAGGCCTCCTGTGTGGTGCATTGCTACATTTCATAAACTCTTGGCTCCCTGTTATTGCTTCCTCCACTTTAAATGGTGGGGAGCAGGGCTTGCTTAACTAATTGCATGCAGTCTTAGCTCTAGACTGGAGCATGGGGGGCGTGGGTGTGGGCAAGGTGTTATCAGGAGGCCCGTCTCTGAGAGGGCCAATCTCCTCTTTGTCCCTGTCACTGCTGCCCATTTCCACACATTCTCCTTTTGGACCCATGCCACACAACTGCCCAGGGTGAGAGAGGGCAGGGTGAGTGGAACTTGCTCCTCCTCTTTCTCCACCTCCTCACTCCAATCATTACACCCTTGCTTAGACAGGACAGGTGAACAGGCAGTGACAGCAAGGAGGAGGAGGAGAAGGAGAGCCAGAGATTAGGGATGTGCTCCGCTTCTAATCGGACTGGCGAATTAGAAGCGGAGCGGGGTGCTTCGCCTCCCCTTAAAGAGGAGGCGAAGAGGATTGGGGGGGCTGGCGGAGCGTTGCGAAGAGGATCGAGGTGAAGGCGGATCCTTCGCCTCAATCCGGAGCTCCGCAAGAAAAGTAAGTGGGGTTTACCGGGCCCTGCCGCTGTCGCCCATGCGGCGACAGCGGCAGGGCCCGGTAACCCCCCTCCCTCCTCTCCCTTACCTGCGTCCGTCCGCGGTCCCTCGGCTTCTTCAATTGAGCCCGCGGCTCAACCAGGAAGTCTAGGCCGCACTTGTGGCCCAGACTTCCTGGTTGAGCCATGGGCTCAATTGAAGAAGCCGAGGGACCGCGGACGGACGCAGGTAAGGCCCCCCTCCCCCTTGGTCCCTTACCGGGCTCTGCAGGTAAGGGAGAGGAGTAAGGGGGGGCTTACCTGGCGCCACTCCCCTCCACTGCGGAGCTCCGATTCAGAGCCAGAGCTCCACGGCGAAGAGGAGCGGACTATGGGCGGAGTGGCACGGAGTGGAGCAGGCCGATCCGAAATTTTCGGATCAGCCCGCCGGGTGGATCGGGGGGTCCGTGCATACCCCTACCAGGGATCTCCAGGGCTTAATAGTGGGCCCTCCGCTGGAGTGTGGGCCTTGGCGTCTGCCCAATGATGCTGCCCTTTGAATGTACCCTCCCTGCTGTGAATCATTGGCTAATTCCAACCTGCTGCCCCTACTTGGCTAACAGTTGTCTCCATCCTTTTTTTGGGAACCATAACCTAGGCCCACCCCTTCACCATGGCTTTGTCCTAAGACAGAGATAGCCAACTCCCCTGTTCCTGTTCCCGGTGGCTCTATCAGATCAAGAAGTGACACACACATTTTTGCTCACAGTTTGACTTGTAAGGAAAAATCCCACTGAGTCTCCAAGCGTATTTCATATAAATGGGTTAGCATCGAAAAATACTAGAGTGTTAAAAGTCGCTGCATTCCCAGTAGAGCACCACAGCTGCCCAGAAGTGTGTTCCCTGCACTCAGAATTGCAGGTGATGAATGACAGACCGGGGGTGGGGGCATTTAGCAACCCCCATTTGTCACGGAATTTTTATTTCCTGGGAGTAACATCCTTGAGGTTGTTAGAGCCCATTGTTTACCTCTGTGCTACTGACAATGCAATGCAGAACAAGTTGCACATCTAGGAGGCAGAACTGAAGGCTCTGCCTCCTAGAAAAGGTGCCTCTAGGCCTCCTAGAGAAATTATGAGTTCGAGGGCTGCTAAAAGACTTTAGGGGAAAGGCCACAGAACACATGGGCATTAATGGCTAAATTGGGAGAGAGCGAGACAGAAATCGAATAAATTTGTTGCAAGATGGTCATTTTTTATTATTAATTCTTGTTAAATCACCTTACATCATTTTTATTATTAATTCTTGTTAAATCACCTTACATCATTTTTATTATTAATTCTTATTAAATCACCTTACATCAAATGCTCAATCATTTTTTTCAGTGCTACAGTAATTTCTGTTTTACTTTGATTTACTTAAATTGGATTGTTGTTTTTCCGGTATAACTTTTTATTATGAGTACTGCTTAAATTATTTCCATTTGACTGATTATGTGATGATATTATTATTATTAGTAGTAGTTATTTAATAATTAGTAATTAGTAGTAATTATTATTAGTAATAACTTATTTATTACAATCTTTGTAAACTACCCAGAGAGCTTCGGCTATAAATGTAATAAATAGTACAATATATTAAATAAAGGAATCTCTGGTTGCCACCAATACCTGTCTTAGAGGCAGGACAGACTCTGCAAACCAGTCTAGCCAGCAGCTTCATATATTCAAATCTCCTGGCCCAAAGACAATGAGGTCTTAGCTAGACCTAAGGTTTATCCTGGGATCGTCCCGGGGTCATTCCTGTTCATGTAAATGACACACAGGATATCCCGGGTGCAGGCAGGGACGACCCTGGGATAAACCTTAGGTCTAGCTAAGGCCTGAGAGCAAGTGTCGTCCATGTATTCCTTACGTATTTGGGTGATGACTTATGCATCACTAAAAAAGAGGAAACACATCACCACACACCCCAAAAACGGACACTGTGTGCATGACATTTGCATAAGCTAATTTATATGTGTGGATAATTCAGAAATAATTACTAGAATTTAAATAGAAATGCCACCCTGTGAGTAGAAGACCTGTGTGCTTGCTCAGTCTGCCCTTCCAGTGGACAGCTAGCGCTTGGCCATGTCAAGGCTTCTGCTGTTCTCTCTTCTTAAGGTTCTTTATCTTTAAACTGGCCTTTCAAATAGAGAAACTTTCCCCAACCTGGTGCCCTCCAGATGTTTTGGACTACCACTAACACCATGTCTGTCAGTTGGCCACCGTGGGTGGGGCTGATGGGGAGTTGAAGTCCAAAACACCTGGAGGGCACCAATTTAGGCAAGGCTGAAATAGAGGCTTGTCCTCAGACAACCTTCAAACAGTCCTCTGGTGAGCAGGAGACAGGGCCACCCTTTTTGTTAGTTAAACATGCAGTAGCTTGAATTGTTTTGTTGTGGTCTTGTGGTAGAGGATCATGGTAATAAGACCACAGCCCCTTTTCTGTCGCCTCAGTTTTGTTTCTTCCCAGAGCCCAAGAACCGCCATGTTGCAAGGCCTAGCCAACCCTGCTCTCTGTGATAAAGAGAATAGTAGCATGAAGAAATTGGAGTCCAAGGAGATGCTATGGCTCTTTAAATAAGGCAATGCAAATTGATAATACGGCAGTGGTGAATTCATTAACGGGAGCTAGCTCCCATCTTGCCTAATTTACCCCGCACACACCTCCTCAAAGCCCTTGAAGCACAGAGAAAGAGGTGGAGGTTACCATCTCTGCTCTCCTGGGAAATGATACAGAGCTGCGGAATTCATATTATGTGAATTGGAAATTAACTACAAAGGCAGTTAAGAAAGAAGAGCCACGAAGGCAAACTTCTCACCCTGAAAAGCTTTTATTTCCTCAGGGAGTAGGAGGAGGGGTGGGTGGCGCTGGTTACAAAGTCAAAGAGCAAAAGAGAGAGAGAGAAATTTTAATAAGTGGAGATGGCCTTGTGGCAGGATAATTTCTTTTCAAGCTTAGGCCAACACTGGGCATTATGGGAGCTGCATGAGGGTGCTGCTGAAAAAAGCAACCGTACCTCACTTCCGCTCCTGTCTTCCTAGAAGCATGGAGTAAAAAATAAACACAAAGTTGTGATGCAATGGCTTGATTCACACATAGCTGTAACCCATGGTTTCATGCCCTACCCTGGGTTTGCCTGGGAGGTGTTCTAATACACCATGGTTGGTTTTCTCAATCCCTAGATTGTTTCTTTCTCCTTCACTCAAATCCCTCCCTGTATCCCAAAACCCTTTGCGAATCTGTAGTACTGGCATGTAGAGCCGATGAGGGTTTTGCTTTTTTGCCAGTCTTGCCCATCATCTCTGTAGCCTGGCAACCCACCCCCCCCCAAAAAAAACCACCTTATGCACAAGCCATAGTTCTGGGTTCAATGTGATGACAACCCATGGTTTAATCATACTCTAACAAAAAACCATGGGTTTTCTTTCTGGGTTGTTTGTGATTAAAAACCATGGTTTGTTACAGCAAGCATGTTTACATATCACGACAACACAGAATTCAACAACCCATCCCATGGGTTAGTGATATATACGAAGTAGGCCCATCTCACTCCACTTCTATTTTCCTTCTGCCTACAAATAGCAACCAATAAAGAGAAGGTAGAAGGAGGCATACAAATTTGTGTCCCATGTCTTGAAAGGCCAACAGTTTCTTTCTATAGACCTTTCTAGCCAAGAGAAAGAGATATAGGGTTCGTGATTTACTGATCTGGCAGCCTCCTGTTTTCCCTGACAACTAGTTCCACAGGTTTTTAAAAAGAGGGAAAAAACAACTATGCACCTATATATAACGTCACACACTGAACTAGAGGAATTTATATGTTTGATTTTTAAGACAATACTAGAATTGTATGGGAATACACACACATTCTATGGTGTATAGATTAATAATGAATTGTTTTGCACTTTTTAATTGGATAATTAATTTTTTTCCGGAAGGCTGTAATTATTGAAACCATTTCATTTAGAAAAATCATCATAAGACTACCCTGCATAAATGGAATATTTTTTCCCTGATCCTTAGAATAGGTAAGTTAGCAATTATTCATTCCTTATCAACACAATCTTATGCATATTAAATCAGACTGCAACTAGGGGAGCTTACTCCCAGGTAAATGTATTTAGAATTACAGCCTAGGACTGCAATCCTATATGCCTTTCCTGGGAGTAAAACCCACTTAACTCATGGGATTTACTCCTGAATAGCTATGTATAGAATTGCATTGTAAAATTAGGAACGGTCTATAGCAGACTTCTCCAACCTGGTGGCCTCCAGATGTTTTGGACCACAGTTTCCAGAATTCCTGACCATTGGCTGTGCTATCTGGGGATGATGGGAACCGAAGTCCAACAGTTCTGAAGGGAACCAGGTTGGGGAAGGCTGGTCACTAGAAAGTTATATTCACACAGCTGTAATACCAAGAACCTATCTTGTTTTCTAAGACTGCATTCGGATGTCACAATAACCCATCATGGGTTATATGCAGGGAGGTTTTTTTTAACACATGATGGTTTATTTGGACAAAACAACCCACTCTGATAATCCACAGTCTGCAGAGTGAAACAGCACCATTGCTTGGGCAGGATGACTGCAGCAAGACAGGAGGCTAGGGGACGACTCAGATTACATACAGTAGCTTAATAAACTACACACTGTAGCTTATTTGTCTGATCACATGGGGGATAACAGTAGCTATCTGCAGCCTAAGAGTTTGATTCTGACCCCATATGAGGATCACTGTCAGAGGATCTGTAGATTTTCCCAGACAATTTTTATCTTTAGTCACAATTCATATTGCTTTTTAAGAAATGTATTCAATTTTCAAAGGCATCTGTCTCACTTTTTCCCACTGGGGAAATTCAAAGTGGCCAGCAACACAGAAAGTAATCGAAACAATACCAAAGCAATACAATGAAATACTATAACAATAAAATCAGCCATCAGAACAGTGGTCCAGATCATCAGCAGCAAAAGTGCTTCCTCTTTAAAGAACCTGAAAGGGTCTTCAAGATGGCTTACATAAAAATTATAATAATCCAATAGGGGGAGAAACGTTCTAATGTAGCAACATTAAAAAGAATCAATCAACATTATTTACAGTGATAAAACAATTAGCAAGCCAAATGACAGCAGGAGGGAAATTATTATTTAGAGAGGTTCCAAAAAAGAACAAAAACAGTCTTGATGCCAAGAACTCAAGCAGGAGATGGTCTGTAAGTCATCCCCTAGGCAGAGGATTCCATTCCATAAAGAGGGTGCCATTATGAAAAGGTTCTGTTTCTTGTAAAATATCTTAGGGAATGCACCACAATCCTCAGCAGTAATGACCAAGGTCTGATCTGTTCATTAGCAAAGTTGCCAGTTTCTCATGTGCCAATGCTCCTTAAGGATAGAATTATGTGGATCCCATAGCTACTACCAACTCCAGTGTCCCTATACATATGTCAGGGTCTGCTAAGCCCATCCGCTGTACAGCGAGGCAACAGAGACTCGCTGTGCAATCCACAAACTCTTTATTCAGTTAATAACATCTCTTCACACCTGTGGAATTACACCTAAATTAGCTAAACCATGCAAGGTAGTGCCCAGGCTTTTGCCAGGCTCCTCCTTCAGAGAGGGTCTTCCTGACTCAGTTTATAGAATCATAGAATCATAGAATAGCAGAGTTGGAAGGGACCTACAAGGCCATCGAGTCCAACCCCCTGCTTAATGCAGGAATCCACCCTAAAGCATCCCTGACAGATGACCTCCCACCTCCTCTCAACTCTTCGATGAACTCTGGAAGCAGGAGCTATACTAAAGTGACCAGATTTAAAAGAGGGCAGGGCACCTGCAGCTTTAACTGTTGTGATGAAGAGGGAATTTCACCAGGTTCCCCTTATATACAAATGACACCTGCTGAAATTTCCTTTTCGATACAACTGTTAAAGATACAGGAGCCTTGTCCTCCTTTTCATATGGTCACGCTAAGCCTAACCCTGACCTTGTAGCCCATCTGAACTATGGACGCTAGTCATGTGATTATGGTAACCCCATCATTCCTTCATTCAAAACTTGAGTGAGCCGTATGGGACTTAGGCACACCCCAATGCTCTAGTGAATTGTAAAGCACTTCTAAATTCCATCGAGAACACTGGGACATAAAAGGAATTAATTGTGAATTTTTATACCAGTGGTGTAGTACAGGGGTGCAGAACCTTAGGCCCGAGGGCCACATCTGCCCTCTTGGGGTCCCAATAGGGCCCTCTGGGGTTCCCTAGAAGGCCACACCACCCTTCCCCAACCACTGACACTTTGTGATTTCTCAGCTTTTGTGTTGCTCTCTCCCACTCCAATTCGAAAAGGTTGAAATGACCCTTCTAAGGCTTAGGTCCTTGAAGTGAAAAGCTTTCAGCTACACGACGCTAGCATGTTGACCCTGCCCCTCTGGCCTTTGACTGAATGCAGGCCCCCAAAAGCTTCTCTGAAATCAAAGAGGTTCCTCAGCCCTGGTTTAGTCTATGGGACTAAATAGTGAGTAGCTTTCACTGGATCCTGCCAGCACTCCTTCATACGGGCAGATGGCATAGCCAACACTGGTATATCCAGATGGTGGCACCCAGTAATAGCACTCTTTGCCTGGCTTGAGACCACTAACTGCAGTTCTGGGAAATGAGCCACCGTTGCACAGCAAGCTACGTCTGCCATGATTTCTCCCCCTGGCAGAACTCCTGTACCTTTGGTGGCTGCCCAAGAGGGAGAGAGAAATGGAGTCAGTCAAGTTTCTTTTCTAAGAATGGAGGTGGAGTGATGGGGGAAAGGATTCACATGCTACATTTCTGCTTGGCAAGCAGCACTTCCGGGGAAAGGCTGGCAACTTTATCTGCTTGCCATATGCCATCTGGCCATTCTAGTTTGCAATGGCTTGTATGGTAGATTTATTTGGCAAAGGACATTGAGTGATTGCAAGATAAGATAACATTGCAGTGTTATCTGCAAGGATAATGGCCAAAACTGTATTAGCAATAATAATAATAAAATGCATGGCTGAAATAATTATCATCAGAAGGTAATAAAACGTGCTTTGGAGGTGATGACCAAAAATTGCTTGAATGCATCGGGAAAACATTTCCCCAGATACATCAGACGTAAGCTTGTAATCCTAGCCCCACTGATTTCAGTGGGACCTACTTCTGAGTAGACCTGTATAGGATTGTATTGTAAGAAGCACACACACATGCAAGCGCGCACCCTGCTCTGCCAAAATGGGTAAATTCTTTTGAGTTAATTCTAATCAAAATTCTTGCCCACATTTTTGCATGGAAGGAAGGTTGCGCTTAGCTTCCATCCATGCACCTGAAAATCACCTTCAATTAGCAATGCCTGAAGATTTCCTTCATACAAAAGAAAAATGGAAGTACTAAATTACCCCTTTCTAATTAGCCAAAGGGATATTTTTTGCATCAAAGGCAATTTGCGATATTCGAGTCACAGCAGCACTTACCAATAAAGGACTAATTTGCAAGGGAACGGAGCCCCAAGATACAAACACAAATGGCAGAATGGATTTGAATAAAATACAAGAGCAAGGATTTCTTGACAGAAGGAACATCACTGGGCTTGTTCTTAATCCTATGACAGCAACCTGACACTAAGAAATTACATGGCATCTTTCTCCACCCCCTTTTTCCATGCCAGGAAAAGCTGCACCTTCACTAGGCCAGCCTGCTGTTGAAAGAACTGGAGCAGAACCACCAAGCAAGGTGGCAATTCTAGTTGAGAACAGCAAATCCAGTTTCCGTAGATAAGGTTAGGGAAGCTTTCCCCAACTTGGTGCCCTCCAGCTGGATTGCACTGCAACTCCCATCATTCTCAGCCAGCTTGGCTAGCTCAGTATTGTCTGTAGCAGGACAGGGCTACCCCTGGCCCACAGGATGCATGATAAACTTTCCTCTTCTCCTGCTGCTGTTAAACTTAAGAAAAAAAGTTACTAGCAGCCTTGAGTGGGGGGATTTTCATCAAGACTGGGGAAGATAGAAGGGTTTGCTTGTTTTTGAAACCCACACTTTATTGTTATCAGACACATCATACATAATCATTACCTTCGACAGCAATTACATAATCCAGCTCTACAAACCACAACTCCAATGTACAACAGATGTTGTCAAAAGGTCTATTGGCTCTGAGCCTATAGCTGTTCCAAAATTGAGTTAATTAAATACTGTTCTCTTGATCGGACTCCATTATTATTCCTTCCCTCCCATCAATGTTTGTAAGCTGTGCTTTGATTCATTATGATCCTACTCCAAATTTTTTATTCTCCATTGGCTGAGAGATGGTCGAAGGGCAGATTTCCAAATGTTTGCCAATCGTATGCACACCTCAGTTAGATCGCAAGTGATCATTACTATAATGTTCTTTCCTTAGAGAAGAGGTCATGAAGGTATTCGGTCCTTGGGAAGACAAATACAGAGCATTAAATTAAAAACCCACAATATTTTTTTCACCCAGAACAAAGAAACCAAGTCCCTTTCTACACCTAAGGATTATCCAAGGAAAATGGAGGGATCATCCCTGCCTGCTCCCTGGATCCCGTGTGTCATTTGCATGCACAGGGATGATCCTGGGATAAACGGCTGGTGTAGACATGCTCCAAGTCTCCACTCCCAAATAACTGAAAAATTCATTCATGATGAGATTTGCCATACCCAACAAATTATGGCTAACTATGAACACTCAGAAGCTGCTAAATGATGAGTGAGTGCAAAGAGTCGAAGGGCCAAATATAAACCACATGCCTCAGTGATGACTAAACGGAGGGAGATGGCAATTTTGCGATTAGCAAGGTTGAGCTTGTAAGCAGGATTGGCTGGGCACTCCAACACCTTCCCTTTTGAAAGAGCTATTTTTATGCTGGTATAAAGTGGATGGCACTTTAAGCTTGGAGTTGGAATGTGCAACAGAATAGACGAAGACAAAGGCAATGATGTTGCACTGAGTACAACCAACCCCTTTCCAGATATTTTTCTTTTCTGAATGAAGGCTTGGGCTAAAGTTGGAAAGTCAGCCAGTTGAAATACTAGCTGGGAAAGAAAGAACGGGAAGTAGGATCACATGGCTCGGTTTGCACTTAATGCTAAGGTATAGTGTGGTTTGTTGAAATCTAGCTTGTCATTGACTTGGTTCTCACAACACGACAGCCCATGGGCTGTCAGGGAAGAGCAGGGCTAAACAACCCAGCAGTTAACCCTGGTTTGTTGTTGGGTTAATTGCGGCCACTCTCTCCTGCTCGTGTTTAACCCACGGGCTGTCATGTCATGCGAACTGTTCAGACAATACGCTAAGCCAAGTTCAGGCCTCTAACCCTTTTGTAGCAAATGGTTAGTGAGTGTGTTTTTAGGACAGATATGTAGCCACCATGTAGCTCATATAACATGCAAAGCCATAATGGTTTGCTCAAAGTGCGTAACCACCATAGTTTAGAATGTCGTCTGAATAGGGTTGTTGAGTCTAAACCCTTCCCCGCTAACACATCACAAATAGAATCATTGGTTTGTTGTTGACTTACAGAACATGGCTTGTTGTGATGTCTGAACCCAGAACCAGGGCTTATCTCTGGCTGGTTTTCTCTGCTGTGCCCAGCAAGAGCAGCCTGAAAATGAAACTGCTGTAAAGGCTGGCAAAATGGATAGCAGAGAAACAAACCAGAAAAAAATGATGATGATGATGATGATGTGACACAGAGTAAATGATCGTACAAATCATGGGGGAAGATAAGGAGAAGTCAATGTGGGTCCATTTGGGCAGCAATTCTACATCATGCATTGGGTGTAGTTATGCCCTAGCAAAATCAGTTGAGCACAATCAGAATCCTTTATGAAAGTAGCTGTGGTTACTCTCCTAGAAGCAAATTGCTAGGCAACACGATGCACATCAAAACTAAATTATGCAATCATTATTATTATTTTAAAGTGGACTTTTTAACACTGTTGGGATTCTTCAAAGCTATCAAAGCTAGGAGAATTTGTAAAGCAGAAAAGAGGTTTGGAATTAAAGTAAGGCATTGGATTATGGAGATTATAGACACTACAGCAGCAGTGGGGGAATGTGTGACTTTCCAGTTATGGATGGACCACAACTTCCATCAGTACTATCCATTGTAGCCAATAATGAAGCATGATGGGAAGTGCAGTGCAACAACATCTGGAGGATATGTTCCCCAACCCTGCACTACAGCATGCAACAAAAGAGGTGTCCCCTGTGCCTACATTGCTGTTGTTTCAGCACTACCCCAGGCTGGAAACTGGAAATCAGCAAATGTACTATCTCGTATGGTATGGAAACAGAAACTAATGGAAACTAATGGAGAAACTCACTAAACATTCGTAAGTTACAAAGAGACCAAGTAGAAATTGACACTTTTTAGGGGATATGGTATAGGGGTGTGCTCCGCTCCGTTTCGGATCCCCGAATCCGAAGCAGAGCGGGCCGATCTGGACCTCCTAAAACCAGCTCCGGAGCAGGTCGGGGAAGGCCCGGATCAACCCGAAGCAGTTCGGAATGGTCCAAATCTATTAGTGGGGGAGGGGGGCTTACCTGGCTCCACCATCCGCCATCGCGGTCCATGCGGCGGCTTCGACTGCCGCTGATGCCTGAGGCCAGCGGATGGCGGAGCCAGGTAAGGGGAGGAGGGGGCTTATTCAGACACCTTATTTTGTCCCCCCTTTCCCTCTGCCACCCACTGTGGAGGCAGGTAGGTGGGGAAGGGGGGGCAAAATGGCGTCCGAATATTGATCTGGACCTCTGGATCTCACTCCGGATCCACTTCTGGAGTGGGTCTGGGGTGGGTGGGGTCCAAATCCACCCGAACTGGATTGGGATACAAAGTGGTTCAGGGGGGCGTACACAGCCCTAATATGGTATCCATTCATTGACATGACATGAATACATGACCACGCCCCAAGAAACACTTTATCACAAAACCTTGCTTGTACCAAATAGAGATCCTGGGCGATCAGAAACATTGTAAAGGAATTGACTCACATGCTGTGTAGTTATATTTGTTACTATTCATTATCACTTTGAAAAATTCATTTTAAAAGAAGTATAATGCCCTTAGGTAGCTGTATGTTTTTGGCTCTTGCCTCAGTGTGTGTGTGCATGTGCCTGTTATCATATTAATGTATACTTTAATTATTTGTGGTAGAAATAATGTATTACTTACATTTTCTGTTCACTGCCCCGGAATCAATTGGATGAATAGTGGTGTACAAAATGTCATTGCAGACTCTGACACTGCAGGCTTTTAAAAAGGCCTTGAAAACATATTATTTTACTGTGGCCTTCTCATGATAGGACTACTGTTGTTGCTGCTGGTTTTATTGTTGCCTTTTATTGTTACTTTTATTGCTATGTTATTGTGTTTATGTTTTTATTGCTTTTAATTTTTTTAAGTGTTTTGATGCATTTCATTGCTATAAGCCACCTTGAGAGGGCTTCTACCCTGAAAGGCGGCCAAGAAATATTTTAAATAAATTAAGTAATTAAATAAACAAATCACTTGCAGTAGCTTTATCATGTACCCAAGACTAGGGTGACCATGTGGAAAGGAGGACAGGGCTCCTGTATCTTTAACAGTTGTAGACAAAAGAGAATTTCAGCATGTGTCATTTGTATATATGGAGAACCTGGTGAAATTCCCTCTTCATCACCACAGTTAAAGCTGCAGGAGCCCTGCCCTCTAGACCAGATACAAAAGAGGGCAGAGCTCCTGCAGCTTTAATTGTGGTGATGAAGAGGGAACTGCCAAACAAGCAACTGACTAAGGAAAGTTGGTGCTAGCAAGCTGAGCAGAAGGTAAGGAAATGTCCCCTTTCCAACCACCTCCACTGTTGTGGAGGCCAGGTTTCCTTTTTCTTTCTTTTTCCCCCCTGCCATCCTGCCCCCTCACAATTAGCGGAGCAATGAAACCATTTAACTGGTCCTCAGTGCCAGTGACCTGTGAGAAGGATCTGTGAAAGGCCCGGAGAAGCACCTCCTTCCCTCAGGCCGCCCTTCTGTTTCAGGGAAAGGCCTGCCAAATATTTGGCTTGGATAATGAACCTGCAGATGTCTCTTTGTGGTTGTCTTGTGGGGAGGGGCCATGGCAGGCAATGTGGGGAGGGGGAATGTGGCTTTTGTATCATGCAGTTTCGCCTTTCACACATCGCCTGGCTCATCGGTTTAGCTTTAAGAGCGGAGACCTGCCAGGTGCTGAGGAGAGGCTCTTCCCTGGGGATAATGCGTCACTGAGGTGCATTTGGTAGCGCTGGAAGAAAAGGAGGGATGCTTCGTTTCCATGGTGGAAATATTTTTAAAAAGGGGAAAGGGAAACGGCTACTTGCTTTTACTATCCTGTGGCATCTGGTTGCTGCTATGGTTGTTTAACTTGATACAGCACCAACATTGCGTGTGCGGCTTTTATGGGGAATAAAAGTCCATTTGCCAAGGAACATGCAAATCAAAGTTTGACGTGGGGACACAAACAGAGAAAGGGGAGGGTTGAGCGAGGCAAGAACGACAAAGGGGAGCAAGTGCCTATGGTTTGCTTGAGTGTGATAGGAACCACACATACCATTTACAGTGCCTTTATCTGATACCTAGAGGAAGCACCTTCCCCCCTGCCCAATGAAGCCTCCCTTGTTTTGCAAGATCTAGCACTGAGCATCTTTCGGTGGTCCTGTCATCTGCTAGGCTACTGGCCACTGTCAAAGGAGCTGTTTTGGTGGGGACCTTTAAGCCACAGGAAGCACTCCCCACAAAGGCATTTCACTTTTTTAGAATGGGGAGGAAAATATATCAAAGCCAGAAAACCACCAAACCATCAGGAGTCAGGAAAAATGCCAATGGGGCCATCTGGGGAATCCTAAAGGGCTAGAATGGAATCCCAGGCAGGCAGAATTTGACCCATGGTCCTGAAGTTCTGCACCCCTGCATTAAATGAAAGATGTTTGACCTTGTGGAACTCCTTCCACTGGGAATTCGCCCTGTACTAGCTGCATTCCCTGCCCATTCACTCTGGCACCATCTGCTTTTCCTTGGTCAAGAGGGCAGATTTCCCACTGAGATCTGCTTATTTGCTTTGAAAAAGCAAAGGCTGCTACAATAAAACGGGCAGGAATGAAGCTGGTGCAGGAAAACTGGGCACTGGCTGGCATTCCTGAGCGGCTGCCACCTGTAATGGCTGCTTCTTTTGGAGGCTCATCCAGATGGAACAGGGATTGATTCTATGCATATACAGTCCTGCTGATTGGCAACTATGGGCCAGTCTGTATGCCAACTTATCCTATGGGAGACCTCTTCTGCATGGCAATTCATGCCCACCTGTAACATCATGCCCACCTCCATGTCCACTTGTAAGTGTAACACCTTCTTCGTGCCCACCTGTAACACCCAGCATGGTTTGCTATAGGAGTCCTTCCAACTGCATGGAGAGTGACAGATATGTAAGGTTGCCAATAGACCTGGGGGCAGGGGGAGAGAGAAACCTGCCTGGTTTGGTCTGTGCCTTTAACAGCATCTTCTGCCATGATCATGTTCAAAGCTTCACTTGTTAATTGCTGCAGTTCAAAGCACTGTTAAAAGTGGAGGACTGTTCAAAGTTGAAGAAACCCTATGGGTGCCTCCAGGAGATCTGGCACTGGTTTAGAAAAGCACCGTGGGAGCTGGAGGATTAATTTAACAAGCACCTCTTGGTGTTGCAGTATGTAGAATTGCCAGCTTTTGCCACAGGGTTAGAGTACTTCTGTGCCAACCAAAATATGTCAATTTTATACCAATTGAATCATCATGGTTTCTCCTGGGGCTTGTAATTTTGTGAAGGGGGTGAGAATCTTCTATTAGAGGTTTCAGTGCCTGCCCGCCCACCCTGCGGAGTTTCCAAGAGAGAAGGTAGTAGTTGAACAATTTCAACTCTGTTGTGTAGATGGGTCCATAACAGTGCTGCCCTTTCTTGCTCGTTTGATGGCCTGCTAATAGTTCAGCTTGATCAGTGAATCTTTCATCCCTGAGAATCAATGCCTGCTGTTCTCCTGATAGTGGGAATCTCTCTTCAGCTTGTCACCCTCCAGCTAGTGGGAAGGAGCAGAATCACAGTGTGTCGCTAATCTGCAGGAGGACTTTGGAGAGAACCAGACAGAGGAGAGAGAATGAGAGCTGAGAGTTAGCTGAAGCATCCTTGGGATGCCGTTGCTCTCACTGGGGACCTGGTGCAGGATCAGCAGCTGGGCTGCCCGCTGAAGCACTGCTTGTCCCCACTACGCAACCTTTTGGTACAAAAGGTACCACAAGCCTCCACTGCTCTCTGATCCAGGGGCACAGAACCTCAGTCCCAGAGGCCAATTCCAGCCTTCCAAGGTTTTCCAGGTTGCCATGCCCCCTCTCCCTGGGCCCACCACTCATATGGTGGTTTCCCAGTTCTTCACTCATTCTGAAAGGTTGAAACACCTCTCCTATGCAAGGCAGAGGGAGCAATTCTATGCCCCCTAGGTAGCATTTGGCGGACGTAGGATTTATTTTCGTTTCCACTCATAGCCAGGATGGAGAGAACCATGCTGGCTACCTCTCTGTGGTTACAATATTTATTTATTTATTTATTACATTTCTATACCGCCCAATAGCCGGAACTAAATGGAGTGTGGAGATGGGGAAAGGAGGAGTTCCTGGAGGTGGGGAGGGGAGGAGGCCGGGGCAGCTGGCTTACACCTTTTCCTATCTCTGCCCCTGTGTCCTTCCCTCCCCCTACCCGAAACCACCACTCGATGGGCAAAATTGCCCATCTGGGTAAAATGCAGGGAGGGAAATGTCCTATGCAGAGAGTTTATCAGGATATCCTAGCCTCTCTGGATAGGACACTTGTAAGTCCCCATTTTGGGGACTTACGGGTATACCCATAGATTTACAGCCTTAGTTACTCGCAGTGAGAGCTTTAAGCTAAAATATGCTGGTATTTTTTGCTTACCCCTTTTGCCCTTCTATGTGCCAAGCACCGGAGTGTGGTTTCCGAGAGCGTCTCCAAAATGAAATTTGGTCCTTGCCTCTGCTCTAACTGAAAGGAAACTAAATTACATGACACAGACACTCTTCTGTAGCTCTCACTGTTCAAGGAAGCAGGGAAGCATTAACAATTTCCAAACATAGCCGCTTAAGCAAACTATTTTTTATTATAGATGTCTGTAGAGGGGGAAGATAAATAACACAAGACAAGATAAATAACACAACTGCTAGCCATTACTTGGGGTAACCGCATCTCTTCTGCTCGTCATTTAGTTTCTTCAAGGGAGGATTGTTCAAAGTTTTTAAAAAAGAAGCATTAAGCAAATTCTTTTTAAAGGTCGACCCATAAATTACTGTTTCTCAGACCTATAAATTACTGTTTCTCTGGGGTGGTCTGACTGATGCTGTGGTTCCATTTGTGGTACTGGGTATGTTTAGACTTGCTGAAGGAGCAGCCAATATTTATGTGGTAGGTTGTCTCTGCTCCATGACTGTCCCAAATGACCCCACACGCAATATTCCATGCCATGTAGTTTTAACTAAGAATACATTTTCGTTGAACAGCCTTGATGCAAAAACCCCACTCTTCACCAATATAATCTGATTCCTTGCTTTAATCGGTGTCTTTTCCTGTTTTTTAATGGTCACACTTAATGCATGGTAGCTGCTTATTGAGGGCAAATATTCACCTCAGTACAGCACAGGAGATCTGCGCATGGAATTTAGATGTATGTACATCTGCATTGTTATGCTTAGCCAGTCCCACTGAAGATGATTGGTTCATCTGTTTATACAGATGGGGGTGCACTGTCTATTCAGTGTTGCACTCAGTGAATGCACTTAGAACCAAATTGGGGCAACCTTATTTTATTTTAGCACCCATCGCTTACCATATTTGCATTCCACTTTCACATTCCACTGCTTTGAGGAAGTTCAAAGCAAATTTAAATGTAAAAAAAAACCCTCTATAATGGAAAAAACAGGGCAGCAACAAACGATGACAAATCACCAAATAAATGCCCACAACAACTTCAGGACATTAGTAATATACACTATTACTAGTTCTTTAAAGCTGCAATTCAATGCACATTCACCTGTAAGGAGTTCTACTGAACTCAACAGACAGAGGACTCATCTACACCGAACAGGATATTGCATTATGAAAGCGGTATATAAAAGGTAGGAGCCACACTGCTGCTTTATAGCAATATTGAAGTGCACTGACAACTGTTGGGGCCCATGACACATACCATATACTGCTTTCATATCACTTTCGTAGTGCTGTATCCTGTTTGGTGTAGATGCATCATGGGCCCCAACAGTTGTCAATGCACTTCAGTACCACTATAAAGCAGTAGTGTGGCTCCTGCCTTTTATATTCCACTTTCATACCACTTTCATAGTGGAATATCCTTCTTGGTGTAGATGAGCTAAGAGAAGACATGCACAGATTTACAGTCCATCGGCTTTATAAAATCCCCTTCCTAAAAACAGAAAAGGAGGATCTCTAGATGACCACCCCAGAATTGTGGTACCATTGTGGAAAATGCTTTGCCCTGTATTCTCATCATTGAAGCTGCAATCCTAAACACCCCTGCTAGGGATTAAGTCCCAATTATCAGAGCAAGACTACCTTCCAAGTAAACATGCATAGCATTGCACAATTAATCTCCTCTGTAAAT
This sequence comes from Elgaria multicarinata webbii, assembly GCF_023053635.1. Taxonomy (NCBI): domain Eukaryota; kingdom Metazoa; phylum Chordata; class Lepidosauria; order Squamata; family Anguidae; genus Elgaria; species Elgaria multicarinata. The sequence goes on from NC_086176.1 coordinate 26,008,003, forward strand.
GAAATCCAAGGCCGGCCATCTCTACTTGATATCGAAACAGGAGGAGTGGGGGTTGATACCAGAGAATGCATCCACAAAATATTGAATACGCTTCAATTAACACTAGACGGACAGACATAGTAGCTGCAGGTTCTGCTGGTGTTTACTGACTGACCCCAATAAGGGTTAACTGACAAAGCATGGATTGACTAGTCAGGCCTGTAAAATATTAGCTGGTTGGAAGAATCCCTGTGACATGCAATGTGTAGGCAGGCACAGAAGTATTTGTTCTTCCCAACCCTGTATGACAGGACTCATCAGTAAATCTACTGTATTTACCCATTTGTCTGTCTGATACTCTGAGCCAGCCGGTCAGTCATTAGCTTCCCATGATTCCATCTTGCCTTCAAGAACCACTGCTGGTAACCTGGTGACCCACGCACAAGGAGCCCGTGGCCATCTGGCTCCAATGTTTGGAAAATTACAGATTTAACTCCCAGCTTGGAACTGACACATAAGTGCCACTGAAGAGTAGCTTCCACTCAAGGCCCTAGCAGTTAATCTAAACCCTGTCTTAATCCTATAAATACTCCAAATACTGTCCCCTTTGAAGACCCACAAAACCTCCAGGAAACATAAAACTTGCTCTTCATTTGTCTTCCCACTTTAGACCATGTAAGACTCACTCGAAGCCAAGAATAGTGATTATTCCTTCTCTCTTTCAAGGGCTCTTACATCTGCTGGCTGCTCGTGGTGGCTGTATTCCTTGTACCAATGCAAGTGAGAAATCTGGGGAGTTACTTTGGATTTACACCAGGCGTCGATAGGGAAAAAGAGTCTTGCGCTGTGTGACTCATTCATTACACCTGTAACGCGAGGCAGCTTTTGAAGCAACTACATATCATCCTGGATAAAGTAGGGCTTTATTTACCCTATAGCATATTAATAGAGGAGTTGAAACTCAACTCCTGAACTACTCTTTGATCACAGACCTGCCATTGTTGCAGCATAGCATAAGGGAACCATGTTGTTAGGAAGACAAGGTAATGTTCAGCAGTGTCACTAAGTTATTCATTTTTACTAAGAATTTAATAGGCCTCCTCTTCGTCAGAGACGCATTGCGGATTTCTGAAAGGTGCATTAACGTTTGCTTGGCTCCAGGCCTGGTTATACAGGAAGTCGCTCCATGAGCAAACTTTGTCTCAGGACCAGGCCATGGAGGTGGGTGGCCATCCACAGACCCAGCTTCAGAACAGGATTCCCAAGCTCACTTGCTAAGGCTGGAGCCAGGGATCTGACAGAAAGTACTGTTCTCTTGAGCAAACATGGATATAAGACTGCCTAATTTCTCAAGTGTCGTTCTCTATGGACCCAGCAAAGATCACCGGGTCTCGGGGTCTCACTTGATGCTTCAGAGGTTTAGCCTCCTTCTTAGATTCTCCAACCCAACTGGCCGATAGAGGTGGAGGAACGACATGGCAAATGACACCCCCCCACACACAATTAGTGCCAAATGTTTTAAGCATGTCAGCCATGTTGCAGAAGCCCGCTTAAAACGTTGTACAGCTGCCACATTAGATAACAACTGTTCTAAAATCAGATATTTTCTTCCACATAAGATGTAGTGAAGTAGTTAGAGTGTTGAACTGGGAGTCTGGAGATCTGGGTTCTACTCCCCACTTAGCCATGGAAACTCACTGGGTGACTTTGGGCCAGTCACAAGACTCTCAGCCCTACCTACCTCACACGGTTGTTGTTGTGAGGATAAAAAGAAGAGGATTATATACACTGTGTTGAGTTCCTTAAAGAGGAAAAAAGGTGGGATATAAATGTAATAAATAAATAAATAAATAAATAAACAAACATAAGAAGAGCCATGCTGGATCAGTCCAGCATTTGTGCATCCAGCAGCCAACGAGTTGCCTATGGGAAACCCCAACAGGACATGAATACAACAGCATGCTTGTGTTGTTGTATTCATGCTTATGTTCTGAAGCAACTGATACACAAAGGCATATACCTGTGAAACTAGAGGTAATATATAACCATCACGACTAGTAGCCATTGATAGCCTTCTCCTGCAGGAATTTATCCAATCCCCTTTTAAAGCCATCCAAGTTGGTGGCCAACACAACATCTTGTGGTAGTGAATTCCATAGTTCAGCTATGTGCTGTGTGAAGTAGTAGTTCCTTTTATCTGCCCTGAACATCCCACCATTCAGCTTCATGGGTCCTAGTATTGTGGGAGAGGGAGAAAAACCTCTCCCTATCCACTTTCTTCACAACACAAATAATTTTGTATGCCTCTGTCATCTCTCCCCGTACCTGCCTCTTTAACAGTCCCAGACATTGTAACCTTTCTGCATTGGGGAATTGTTCCCTGATAGGGGGGACATGTTCTGTAATAAAGTCTGCAGTACATCCTGCAGTGAACAGATAAAACTTTACATCTCAATTAGTTGCAGGAGTGAGAAAATGAACCATATCAACCCCTTTCTCTAAAACAACTGAAAGAATAAAGTGCTCTTCCAGCTGTGGCAGACTGCAAAACACTTCCATCTAAAGGTGTGAAGCATAAGCCAAGAAAGGTAATCACGGTGAGTTTATAGTTTTAGAATTACAAATAAATGCAAACGATCAACAGCAAAATAAAAACGATATTCTTTTGGGTGTTGAAATATTCTCGGTGAATTAAACGCATGATGAAGTACTACCATGCAAAGCAAAGCTACATTCACAGGAAACAGCTATACAGACTCAACAGAAAAGGAAAGGAAAGGAACCTCTCATGCAAGCACTTGAGTCATTGCTGACTCCTAGAGGGACGCCTGCTTTCGCTGACATTTTCTTGGCAGACTTTGTAGCAGGGTGGTTTGCCATTGCCTTCCCCAGTCGCGGTTACCTTTCCCCCAGCTAGCTGGGTACTCATTTTAACAACCTCGGAAGGATGGAAGGCTGAGTCGACCTGAGCCGGCTGCCTGAGAACCAGCTTCCGCTGGGATCGAACTCAGGCCGTGGGGAGAGTTTCGGCTGCAGTAACTGCCGCTTACCACTCTGCGCCACACGAGGCTCTAGACTCAACAGAAGTTGATAGAAATTTTGAAAATTGGCAATGGTCTTAGAGTTGCTTGCATGGTGAGAAGGCAGTGAGTATTACAGTGTGTACATTCACCAGGGAGCGGATTCTAATCTCTGCTCAGTCATGAGTTGGCATGTATAGTACACATATTTGGAAATGCAAGCCCAGTGGCAGGCAGCCCCATCACTCCCTCCGCATCACTTTCATGTCTGGGCTGACACTTGCATGGGGGGGGGGGGACATCCCTGAAGAGACCAAATTTGGCCCAGTGTTGCCAGTTGCTGATCCCTCAAACACCCATAAAACAAGAATAATGCCTGCCTTGTTCCTCCGCTGTTCCAAATGCCAGAAGAAACCAAGTGCTACATCTATCTACACGTTGAGGAACAAAACTGCTTCTTCAGCAAACTGGGAAAGTGCTATGGGAGTTCTATGGATGCCATCAAATGCAGATCCTGATCACTCCTGGTAACCTAGCAACAATGAGGGGGATCTGCAATAGGGTTGACCTAAAAGAGAAGTGAATGTTTACGAATAGGTGTGCACTGAGCAATCTCCATAATAAGTTAACATGATCATTGCTGAGGTACTGTCATATTATTATTATTATTATTATTATTATTATTATTATTATTATTATTAGATTCAGGCTCCTTAGGAAATTAAAAAATTCAATAGAAAACCCAAGGACTGGAAAAATAAATTGCCTTTATTTAATCAATATTACTATCCTCCTCAAAACTATACAGGCAATAATAAGAAGATGATCTTTCTTTTTAGAATGCAGCCATTACTGGGTTTAAATTCAGCACTTCACCTGGAAAGCTCTGATCATGACGTAAATAAAAGTGGAGAAGATCAAATGATTTATATTTACTTTTTTCATCCCCGAAGGCTGATTTGTATCATCTATGCTAAATTGCATTTCTGCTTTCCTAGGCACCGAGAGCCAATAACGTTCAATGAACAAAATATCGGAAAGACAATGGCTTGAATTCTTGCTTTACTATACCTTCACTGGGTAGCATTCTGGTGGGGATTTGTGGTAGGTGAAAATGCTGGGGTCAGTGGACAATGATCTAGACACATATCCATTACCTAAGTCAATGGCGAGACCACATCACGCCAGTCCTTTTACAACTTCATTGGCTGCCAGTCCAGGTCCGGGCCCGATTCAAAGTGCTGGTACTAACATTCAAAACCCTAAACGGCTTGGGGCCAGGTTATTTGAAGGAATGCCTCCTCCCATATGTACCTGCCCGGACCCTAAGGTCATCCTCAGGGGTCCTTCTCCGTGAGCCCCTGCCAAAGGAAGTGAGGCAGGTGGCTACCAGGAGGAGGGCCTTCTCTGCTGTGGCACCACCGGCTGTGGAATGAGCTCCCTAAGGAGGTTCGCTTGGCACCTATATTATATGCTTTTAGACGCCAGGTGAAGACCTTTTTATTCTCTCAGTATTTTAACAACTAATTTTAACTTACATTTAAATTTTACTGTTTTAATTCTGTATTTTAATCTTATATCAATTTCTGCTGTGTGGTTTTAACCTGGTTGTGCTTTTCATACTGTATTTTGTATTTGTGTTTTTAGATTGTTGGTTGTTTTATTATTTATTTATTTTATTTATTTATTACATTTTTATACCGCCCAATAGCCGAAGCTCTCTGGGCAGTTCACAAAAAAACATTTTGTGAACATTTTATTCTGTTCTTCGTGGTTTTAATTTTTGTGAACTGCCCAGAGAGCTTCGGCTATTGGGTGGTATAAAAATGTAATAAATAAATAAATAAATAAATAAAACTGCTGAATAATAATGTGACACCCCAACTGGGATTCAGGAAGATTTGCTCAGATACCCTTACTATATTAGGATACCATCTTTCACTATTGCTCTACTGCAGGGGTCTCCAACTTTTTGAGCCAGTGGGCACATTTGGAATTTTGAGTGTCACAGATCGTTTCATAAAATGTTTGACACAGGAGTAGGGAGTTGCCCATTCACAAAACAACTGCCAGAATGGACTTGGGCACCCACAAAATACCCATTTTCTAGAAGGCAAATTGGTGAGGCTCAGATATAAGTAACTCTACCAGGAAACTGTGTATAAGGCAAATGTGGGGTCTGAACTCCAAAGGCTAAATCACATATTTGCCCCCACAAAGCACAACAAAATACCCATTCCACAGATCTCAATAAAACATGTGCAAAGACCCCATGCGAAACATACACACATCTCAGGCAAAACACTGTACCAAAACCAACCAAACAGCAAAGACATGTACATACCACATTAAAAAGGGGGATACATACACACACAGCATAGGCAAAAGTCCTTCCTTATTCCCCCTGCCTCCCTCTAGACCACCAGGACACCCCACCCCAACCCCAGATTACCTTTTCATTTTTTCTGGGTGGTTTGTCACATTTCAAAATGAAACTCTGGGCTGCAGCCACCTGCCATTTTTATTTTATAATAATGTCTCTATGGCCCATGCGGGGCCCAGAGGCATTCTTGGAAAATAAAGATGGCACTGGAGGCTGATGCTTTGCTTTCCGGTTGCCAGCCTCACAGTTATTGGTTATTTGTTGGTTTCATTAAATAACAAATCTTTTTAAAAAATCAGTAGGAGCAGGGAACCTGGCAGACATCAAAGGAGGTGTCTGTGGCCACAATAAGCTGCTGTTGGAGACCCCAGCTCTAATGGGAACTTTTTTGACCCACTAGTTACTCTAGGCATGTCTACACCAGCCCTATATCCCAGGCTCACTCAACACAACAACCCACATTTCAACAGCAACCCATGGTTCAATGACAACCCATACTCAACCTTTTGTATGGGCTGTTGGGTTGTGTGAATCCTACCATAGACATAGGGCATGTCTATATCAGCCATTCATCCCAGGATCGTCCCTGTGCATCCAAATGCCACACAGGGGATCCTGGGAGCAGGCAGGGATGATCCCTCCATTTTCCTGGGGTAACCCTTAAGTGTAGAAAGGGCCTAAATCTCAGAGATAAGGCACAGTCAACAAAACCACATGGTACTGCTCTTCCTGGACTCTACCACTTTAGACTGGAGGTAGTGAATTGCACATATGAATGGTCCCCAACATAAAAGTTTCCTGTGCACAGAAAACGAGCAGGGAGAAGTTGTAACATGCTGAGAGGGTGGGAGGAGGTGTCATACAATGAGGACCCATTATTTTTATCTGGGGGAGAATTCAGCCATAAAATCCCTTACCCTAGTAAAGAGGTGAAGCACATGATTTTGTGGATTGTATAGCTGGGCAAGCAGCACTTCTCCGTGCTTTCTCATTATTCTAGTTTATGGTTGGTCATTACAGATTTGTGTGGTAATAAAATGAGAAGAAGATGGTAAAAACAAACCAATTAAACCCACACACTATGCTTCAATTCTGGCTGAATCATGTTCACTCTAATTATACTTTGATAATACATACCCAAAATTTTTCCATGTTTCAGTACTAACTGCTGAATCCGTGCTGGCTAAATCAGGAACTATTTCTAGATAATATTTATGATTTCTTAGGCAGCTAGGAGTGTAGACATCACACAAGGTAACTTTAAAAACAACCACCAGTCAGCTCAACAAAGCACTAGGTCTGAGCAAACAGAAATGTAGCTTGCATCTCCTTTGACTATGGAGATCCCCGTTTGATCATGTGCACCCTGTTTTCCCCTTAGCAACCATGAGCCTCCCCTTATAAAAACCATGACTGCACCCACATAGAGCAGGAGGCTACCTTGTTACCTGGGATGTACTAAAATTGTTTGTCTCCGTTCAATGGATTTGGGCTATCTGCAAGAGATAATCACCATTTAGGAATATGTATCTAATCCAAGCCATTGGCTCAGGACTGGTTCTTATCTTCTTATCTCCATTTCTGCCATGATGAAATCACCATAGCATTTCACTGATGAACATTCCTGGTGAAATGCACCCCACGTCATGAAATCTATTAACCATCTCGTGGAGATCCAATGATGTTCTACAGGAAATAGTGAATGCAATTAAAACAACAACAATAACACTATTTTTTAGGCCAGAACAGAGGATAATTATCAAAGGAACCACATCAAAAAATAACATGATGGATGTGGGCAGAGATGGTATGCAGAACAACATGCTTTTGACACATTCAAACTCCCTCACTGAAATAGTGCACCCAGTTTACAGGCCTTGGAAGAAATAGGTAAAAATATGTTAGGAAACAATGACAAATCCGGCCCATTAGGATTATGGGAGCTGGCCAATTACTACAAAACTGTTTCCCAGTAGCAGAAACCACCACCATTTGCAATGCTCCAGATAGGAAGTAGACTAAATACCCTTAGTTACAGGACTGGGATGGATAAAGCCACTGAAATGGAAATCAGAAAAATAAGCATTCTGTTCTTTACCAGACCTCTGGGAAGTGATCTTCCTTGTCTCCCTCTCTCTTTTGTAATACAAGTATTACAATACGGTTGCCTTACAAAATAAGAATGAAAATAAGAATGAATAAAACCGGGGCGGTGGGGGGGAGAGGTGGCTTTTAAGTTTACAAAGCATTTTATCATTGTTCTAGTTTTGCATTTGCTCAATTTCCCCAGATTTTGCTTCTCTCCAGTAAAAGGTACAGTATGTTGGATACATTTAGGTTTAATTTTAGGTACTTTTCAGGCATGTTAGGCTTGTTAACTGTGTCCGTGCTAAAGATTAAAACTCCTGGAAATACTTCTGAGCAATTACTCTGGCAGGTGGGGGTGTGGGGGAGAGAGAGAGGCCTGACCTTCCGCTGTTCAACAACAGAGCGTGGAATCTGAATTGGACGAAGACCATTCTTCCAGAACCATAAGTAAAATCCAATGTAAGCCCTGCTTTGAGTAGACATATTGAAATAAATGAGACTTATGCGGGATCTACACTACTGCTTTATAGTGGTATTGAAGTGCACTGGCAACTGTTGGGGCCCATGACACATCTACATGAAGTACGATATAACACTATGAAAGTTGTATGAAAGCGGTATATGGTATGTGTCAGTGGAATATCATAATGGAATATCCTGCTTGGTGTAGATGAGCCCTGCGTCTAATTTAAGCCCCATACATTTCAATAGACTCTACATATGCCTATGTTGGATTTTACACTATAAACCGATATATAGGTGATGCAATATGCATGACACAACACCCAAAACAAAAGAAATGACCAATAGTTTATTTATTTATTATATTTCTATACTGCCTCATAGCCGAAGCTCTCTGGGCGGTTTACAAAGATTAAAAACACTGAACATTTAAAATCCAATATACAAAATTTTAAAAGCATAAAAGCATAAAACCAGACAACATAGCACATCCAGTTTATAAATGTATAAATTTCCAAATTTTAAAATGCGAAACATTTTGACATAGAACATCTGCAGCTGGTATTTCTTGCAGAAATGTTTCACATTTTAAAATCTATGTATTAATCTATACATTTATAAACTGGATGTGCTACTGTTGGCCATTTGTTCGGTTTTGGAGTTTTACCCTATATTTCTTTCTCCCCACCTCTGTTCTATATGAGGATAAATAATCTGGAATGATCTGGAAAATATCTGAAAACGGCATTTGTTTTGAAGAGCTGCGGTGATTTGAATAACTCAAACACCCTTCCCCAACCTGGTGCCCCCCCCGGAAATGTTTGGAGTACAACTCCCAGAATACCCCTAGGATTACCCAGATTGGGAAAGGCTGAATTAGAAGTTGTCAGAAGGATAAGGACTAGGAGCCCAGTGGCTTTCCCCTCAGCAAGTCCTGCTGAAATTGAGAGGGAATGTACAGCAAATTTAATTCACTCTAAGGCACAGTGCACAAGAGAGAGACATAAGTGTACTTTGTGAAGAAACACATTGGCCCCTTTCAGAAGACACCTTAAAGTACGGCATTAACCACAGTGTTTAAGCCAGACTGTGTTCAGAAGGTATCTTAAACCACGGCTTTAACCACGGTGAGTCAGGCAAAAAGCCTTATTCACCATGGTTAAAGCCATGGTTTAAGGTGTCTTCTGAATGGCCCCCGGCTTTCTGTCTTAACCACTGTGGTTAAAGCCATGGTTTAAGGTGTCTTCTGAATGGGGCCATTGGCTTCGTTGCTTACTGCATTTGTTGCAACGTATGAAGAAGACTCCACCAAAACGTTTGATCCCTTGTTCCAACCTGCACTGAAGAAACACACATTGGATACAAATTTCCCCGTTCCTGTTGATGTACCTACTGCTGAGACTAATGAAAATGGAGCCATTGTAATGTCATTTTTGTTCAGGGATGGGCATCTTGTGGCTCTCCTGATGTTTTAGCCTACAAGTCCCATCATCCCTCACCACTTGCTATGCTGTAGGCCAAAACAACTGGAGGGCCACAAGTTGCCCACCTCTGTTTTAGTTAGATATCAATTAATGGAATGGAGTGGCAATACAATGCTTCTGCCTGCTTCACCTAAGAAATGAGGCGGTTGGATCCAGGATCTGCCTTCTTCAAAAGGAAGAGGACTTCTGCTCATGGAAGGTGCCTCCATCCGTTTTTTAGTATCCTCCCACAATAGCTCACCCCATTCAGGAGAATCTCCTGACTCTCTGTGTTGCATTTTCTGGAGACTACTACAGGGTCTACCCTGGGAAGGAGTTCATTGTTCACTGCCCGAGACCTGAAATCCACCATCACGAGATATAAGCTATAGTGGGGCATGGGAGAGGGCTTTCTATGTTGTGGCACCCTGGCTGTGGAATGCCCTCCCCCTAGAGGTCCGACTGGTGCAGGCACTGGCTTCATTTTGGCACCAGGTTAGACATGGCTTTTTAACAAAACCTTTGATGGCTAAATCCACCAGCCTGCATACTGTCTTGTTTTAATTGGATTTTACTGTTTTAAAATTGCATACTGGTTTTAACATATTAATGGTTTAATTTGCTTTAGATGGTGCTATATAAATAAATAAATAATAATAATAATAATTGTTCTGTTTTATATGTACGATTTTATCTGTACGCTGCCCTGAGATCCCTGATATAGGGTGGGATAGAAATGTTTTAATAAATAAATAAATAAATAAATAAATAAATAAAATTCTTGGCTATTACAGGACAAGGCAATGTTGTTCAGAAGTATTTCCGAATGACTTGAGCTGAGCTTTTAAAACCTACAGCTTTTAGTGCCGCTAAACAAGCTGCAGTTATTCAAACTGAGAGAGAGAGAGACAAACCATCTCTTAAATCACTGCTTGAAGAAAGCGCTCTCTAATGTATGCAGCAGTTGTGTTAATAAATCCAAAACATTTCAACTACTTAAATAATCTTCATTTGCTCTACCTATGTTGTTGTTCAAAGATGTAGTAATTTTGTAATAGTTTTAATCAGGTGAACTCTGCAGAAGGCAATGGCAGAGGTATGCACTTGCAAAATGGAATTACTGCATATGCTATTCCCCTGTTATACCAACTAACGCTCAATTCACTGGAAATTGAGGGGGTGGGGGAGAAAGGCCTACCACTCCTGGGAATGCTGGGAGTTGTAGGATTTTTCCCCTGTCTAAATATGTATAGGATTGAGCCCTAATACTGGGCTTTAGCTTGACACTCTCATTTTTCATCTCAGTTTCCCACCAGGCCCAAAGCTTAAGAGGGTGAGGCTGAAGCACTAGCTGGCCGCAAAACCATACGAACTGCCTTGAAAGCCCGGCTCTTTTATCCTTAGGGCTAGTTCACACATGCATGTGCATGGGCTGACCTGAGTGGGAGCCAACACAGGCAAGTCTATGCTAGGGTGACCATATGAAAAGGAGGACAGGGCTCCTGTATCTTTAACAGTTGTATAGAAAAGGGAATGTCAGCAGGTGTCATTTGTATATATGGAGAACCTGGTGAAATCCCCTCTTCATCACACCAGTTAAAGCTGCAGGAGCTATACTAGAGTGACCAGATACAAAAGAGGGCAGGGCACCTGCAACTTTCACTGTTATGATGAAGAGGAAATTTCTCCAGGTTCCCCATATATACAAATGACACCTGGCAAAATTTCCTTTTCAATACAACTGTTAAAGGTACAGGAGCTCTGTCCTCCTTTTCATATGGTCACCCTAGTCTATGCACATGAATGGCCAACTTATTACAAGACATACAAAGAGTATAATAAAAATGCTGTGTAACCCAATCCGTTTGAGTCTACTCAGGCATCAGTCCCACTGAGTTCAGTGGGGCTTACTCCTAAGTAAGCATACACAGGATCACAGCTTTAGGCTGCATGGTAAAACCTTAATCCTCTTCTGCCTGCTTAAGGCTTCTTTTCTCTCCTTTCTGTTTTCCTGGCCTGCTTTTTCGAACAACATGAATTGATCAAATCAAGAGGATGGCTTCAGAGTGAAAAGTAAAGCTCTTTGTGTGGGTTTCCATCATTTTAACTAAAACCACAGTTATACGTTACCATCAAGGGCATGCCTTATCACTCTAATGGCTGTTCTGCAATCAGCTAAAAAGAAAAAGAAAAAGGGCTTAACCCAACCTCATGAATTGGTTGCTGTATTTAAGCAAGACAACCTTGGTTAAAATAGACTGCATCTGGATTACCCTGCTCTTAGATTAACTTTTAATGAGAATAAATGTATTGCATTTAAATAATCTAATAACAAAGGGATGCCATCAAAAGTACTTAATTAAGAATGTGCTTAAGGACACTGCTGGATCACAGCTAATATGCTCACTGTTTTAAATGATCAAGCCCTCTGTAATTCAATTCTCTGTCTACAAAATAACCCCTTACTGCTTTACTGGGAGAAGAGAAGATGGATCAGCTATTTGTCAGCTCGTGTTAACCATGAACATTGCTGAAATAAATAAATACATCTTGTTTCTGTTCCTTTTGCAATGACAGCACCAGGGGGAAAAATCGGGGGTGGGGCACAGAAGGGGCAAAATATATTTCTAGGTGGGCGAGATGTGTCTCATATGTTAAGATATCTGAAAGGAAAAATAATGGTATATTTCACATTAAACCTTCCATCCTAAACGTATTATTTCGGAAATAAGTGGGGGAAAGGTTACTTTAGGCCTATATTACACAAGGGGAAAATGAATATTAATTTTGAAAAACATTGTGGTTAGAATTTCTTTTCGTTCCTTCTTTTACTATTAGGCACCCCGTATATAAATAATAAATTATGTTAATTCTCTGTCCCGCATGTCCCCTTCAGTGGAATGCCACTGTTGGCAACTTGAAGAGAATGTCAGTAGCTGCAAAATGAGAAGCCTTTGTTGGTTCAGGAGCTGCAGCTGAACGACTGAAGAGCTACCAGGATGATATTAGATGAATGCACTTGTATATGTGAAAAGTGCCTTTCCTTTAAGGAATGACAGGTGTCCAGCAGTTGGGGGATGAGTGGGATGGTGAGCTCTTTGTTGGGGAGGTGCTTGTCCCCCCTGCCCCCTCATAGGATGACCATATGGAAAGGAGGACAGGGCTCCTGTATCTTTAACAGCTGCATAGAAAAGGGAATTTCAGCAGGTGTCATTTGTATATATGAAGAACCTGGTGAAATTCCCTCTTCATCACAACAGTTAAAGGTGCAGGAGCTATACTAGAGTGACCAGATTTAAAAGAGGGCAGGGCACCTGCAGCTTTAACTGTTGTGATGAAGAGGAAATTTCACCAGGTTCTCCATATATACAAACGATACCTGCTGAAATATCCTTTTCAATAAAACTGTTAAAGATACAGGAGCCCTGTTCTCCTTTCCATATGGTCAGCCTACACTAGCACTACCCCTTAAATCCCCAAAAGAAGGCAAAAAGAAGAGCCCCATGGCTTCTCTCCTGTCCCTTTCCCCTGAAGTCCCACCTTTTTCACGTAGGCCTGTGGTGATGCCTTTAGCAGCAGTATGATCGGCAGGAAATTAGCACATGACAGTGCTTCTCTACATGCCATGAAATGCTTCTCTTAGTGACTTATGTGGCTTTAGCCATTGTTAATGGCACAAGAGCGAGCTGGGCTATTTTCTCCTAGTCAGATAATAATGTTGCTGTGAGGCAGAATGAACTCCCGGGGAAAGGAGGGCAGCAGCATCAAGGGCACGAATGTGTGGAAGAAGCCACCTTGGCTAGATTTATACTACTGCTTTACAGTGAGATTGAAGTGTGCACTGATAACTGTGTCCTACAAGGTATACATGCACAAGACGGATATAGCGTTACCATGATAGGATGGTAATGATTTGACACAAGGGCCTAATCTATACCAAGCAGGATATTGCACTATGAAAGGGGTATGAAAGCGGTATATAAAAAGCAAGAGCCACATGACTGCTTTGTAGCGGTATTGAAGCACACTCACAACTGTTGGGACCCATTGACACATACCATATACCACTTTCATAGTGCAATATCCTGCTTGGTGTAGATTAGGCCCCAGTCAGGGAATCGTTTCAGCATTGCAGTGGGCCTTGTAGTTTCTAGCTATAGCTAATTAGAAGTAGCCTGGAAGTGTTTCGGCCTGTTTGGCCTGTGCAATGTCAGAATCTGTGTGAGCTTATCTGTGTCAGTGTTCTCAGAGCACAGCAGGTGGGAGTTGCTTTACCCCCACCCCGGCTCAGCCTTGAGAGGCTGGGAGCTCTCCATGAGAACCTGATACACTTGGGGAGGAGTCTGCAAAAGAGTCACTCAGACTGAGGTGTCATCCTGGAGGGCTGAGCAGTGACCCCCTATTTGGACAGGGGCCTTGCTGAAAGGCCAAATGCTCTTGTCTGTCAAGGGGTCTGGAGAAGGGCTGTTATTGTCACCCTTCCCCCTTCTAAGCTGATGCAATGGTGAGGAGCCTTTGTTAGAAACATATCGCCTGCACTGCTTGAAACTTTCTCTGTTTGGATCCATCATTGTCTAAAGCTCTGGAGGCACTCTGCACATGGACTCTCCTACTTGAAACTTCAGATTGCTAAGGACTTGCCATGAAATGACTGTGAGGCTTTTCAAAGATTTGAACTCTTATTTGCTGTAGATAGTGTGTCTTTGTTTGTCATCAGCTCCATGTACAAGAAGACTGGGTTTGATCTACAACTTTTGGACTTTCCTCTGCTGGGACTCATGCAGTGTGGAGCTGCCAGTGTGAAAGCAGTGGCATGGAACCCTTTGCATCTGCGTTTACAGGAAGCCAGATTCCAGCTGGACATCAGGAAAAACTTATTTATTTATTGCATTTATTACTTCCTGACTGTTAGAGTAGTACGACAATGGAACCAATGACCTAGGGAGGTAGTGGGCTCTCCCACACCTGAGGCCTTCAAGAGGCAGCTGGACAACCATCTGTCAGGTATGCTTTAAGGTGGATTCCTGCATTGAGCAGGCGGTTGGACTCGATGGCCTTATAGGCCCCTTCCTACTATTCTATGACTCTATGATTTACTCCAATTATTCTTTCCATTTAAGGATTCCCAAAAAACCTACCTTGAAAACCCCCAAAATATAAGAATAGCCATGTAGTATCACCTTACTCATGTGTTCCACAATATTTTCTATCTGTCTTGAACATACAGATATAGAAGCCAGTGTGGTGTAGTGGTTAGTGTGTTGGACTGGTTGTTGGGTGATCCAGTTTCTAGTCCCTACTCAGCCATGGACGCTCACTGGGTGACTTTGGGCCAGTCACAGACTCTCAGCTCAACCTACCTCACAGAGTTGTTGTTGTGAGGATAAAATGGAGAGGAGGATTGTGTGTGTCACCTTGGGTTTGTTGGAAGAAAAAAAAGCCTAATAGGGTTGGAGAAGTAGGGAATAAGATAACACATTATATGGTGGCCATGTGTGCTCTGGCCACCCTTCAAAGAGACGACTGTCTTTTTAAAGGTGTGCCCTGTTTGAAGGGCTGTCCAGTCCAAATCTGGTATAACAATAAAGAATCATTCGATGGAAGAGCTGGGCCTTGAAGATGCCCATCAACAGCACCTGGACAGCAGCCTGAGCAAGTCACAAAAGTCACCTGGTCACACTCTCCCACACTATGGTGAGATGTGCTATATTTGTATTTAAATTATAATAATTATTCCTAAATTTGCATAAACATATAAATTAGTACCTGCAAATTTTATGCAAATAGGTGTCATCTTTTGTGTTCTTTTTTGGTGTTTTGCAAGTGCCCACCCTATAAAGGAGTGATAACACAAACCTTTGAATACACTATTATGCCCAAATTAACACATGTAAGGAAAGTGGATACACTACAACATTTTCTTGAAGGCCCTACTTATTTGATAATTCTGCTTTGCTACTGTTTTTTGTTTGTTTGTTTGTTTGATCACATCTCTAATCCTGATGCTGTGCACCAGTTATCATCCTAGCTGCCACATTTTGCACCAATTGAGGGTTCTGGACATTCTCCAAGTGTAGACCCACATAGAATGCAAGGTAGTAGTCTAAGTGTGACTACACAACGAAGGATCGATCCTTCATATTTAGTTTTAATACACTGAACTATTAGTCTGCAACACTTAAAGAAGCTGTGCCTGGTGAATAAAAACTGAACAATGTACCTGAGTGACATTCACTAGGAAGGAGCTGCCAAGACATTAATCTCTAGTTATTTAGGAGAAGAAATCTATATTAAATCATTGCTCAAGAGAGCCTCTTGTGACTGGTTGTCATACATTACATGAAGCGCTCAGTTCTTTAAAAGAGCAACAAAAATTCCAGTGGGGGCCAGTTTGGACTGATGTTTGGCTGGGGTTGAACCCATCAGTCTATTCATCAGTCTAATTCATCAATTAGCCCAGTGACAGCTGCTTAAAAATGTGGGACTTGAAGTTGAAAGAGGTCCTGGTGAGAGAGAAAAAGTTCCATTCTAATGCCCCTGTTAATTAATCTTCCAAACGCTAACAACATTTCTTGTTTAAGAGAAAGTACTTAATTCTCTTTTCACATTGTCAGACATTTTAATTCAGAAGCTCCCCACTGACTCTAATAATCCTGACTCAAAAGGTAAAAGTACCCAAATGATGAAAAATGTTAATTGAAATTTTACAGTGCACTTTGCATCAGACATGCTCATTTCTTCACGCTGATTGCCTCCTGGCATTATTTAATTATCAGATTGCTTGTAGAAAATGTTTATCAATCTTGGCCTGTAAAATTGTTCAGAGAAATACGTATTGGATAAGATTCAAAGAGCTTCTTTTGGCTTTGGGTGTGCTGAATTCGATCTACTATTATTATTTTAAACTATGAATGGCAGGTCCCTATCCCTATTACAAACTGGTTTCAAAGCTCAG
The DNA here is from genome assembly GCF_023053635.1 of Elgaria multicarinata webbii. Lineage (NCBI taxonomy): Eukaryota > Metazoa > Chordata > Lepidosauria > Squamata > Anguidae > Elgaria > Elgaria multicarinata. The sequence goes on from NC_086176.1 coordinate 26,024,353, forward strand.
CTCAGTTTCAAAACAGGTTTTGCACTGTGGTATGCTGGACTCCTTTGGGCTTAGGAAACACAGGGTCTGTTCATAAGACATCTTAAATCATGGCTTTAACCATGGTGAATAAGGCTTTCTGCTTTATTCACTGTAGTTAAAGCCATGGTTTAAGGTGTCTTCTGAACATGGCCTGGCTTTCTGGCTTAACCACCATGGTTAAAGCCATAGTTTAAGGTATCTTCTGAATGAGGCCATAGTCACAATGTTCTTTGGAAACAAGCCATTGGACTTGGTGAGGTGATGATTAGAAAGGAGGGGGTTCTAATAATCACTTGTGTGGACAACAGAATTGGCAATGGGAAGACCGTACGAGACTATGCAAATCAAGTGAGATGTTTCCGTCCTCCATGGATCTTGAGGATTTAATTAATTTTTTAAAAATTTATTATTATTATTATTATTTATTATTATTTATTTATATAGCACCATCAATGTACATGGTGCTGGAATTTAAGGATTTTTATGCCGCCATTCAGCCAAAAAAGGCTCTCACGGCGGCTTACAAAAGTATTTCTTGACAGTCCCTGCCCACAGGCTTACAATCTAAAAGACATGACACAAAAGGAAAGGGGACTGGGAAGGAGGAGGAGCAGGGGGAAAAGGAAAGCAAATTCAGGAACTACAATCTTAGTTGTAAAGTTCAGCAGTTACAGATGACAGCAGGAGGGAGGGGGCTCTCAGCTGGAGCTGGATCCAGGCACGGTGGAGAGGTGCCTGGCTGCTGCTTCCTCCCTCCAAGGATGCACCTAAGGTAAGGGCAAGTAATCCATCTTGGGCCTTCTCTGCTGTGGCCCCCCGGCTGTGGAATGAGCTCCCTAAGGAGGTTCGCTTGGCACCTACATTATATGCTTTTAGACGCCAGGTGAAGACCTTTTTATTCTCCCAGCATTTTAACAGTCTATAAATAAATTTTAACTTGGTGTTTTAAATTTGTAATTTTGCATTGCTGCTGTTTTTATCTGGTTGAGCTTTTATATTGTATTTTATAGTATGGTTTTATACTGTTGTTTTATACTTTGAATGTTTTTAATTTTTGTGAACTGCCCAGAGAGCTCCGGCTATTGGGCGGTATAGAAATGTAACAAATAAACAAATAAATACACACAAACCTTCCAAATAAGGGTTACTGAGCAATCCTGGATATACACTCCTGGAAGGTATATGAGCAGAGAATGAGATTGGTCGCACATGACACCAGCATTTAGACTGCATGTGCAATGAGGTTGGGAGCCATGGGTTCAGAAACTCTCTCTCAAAACACACCAGTGATTTCGGTGAGCAGATGCTGACAAGCATAAGAGGTTATGCAAGCAGGGCCCATTCACAGAAACCATCTGCTGTGGAAAATGGATGTGGGGGTGGATGGATGGATCATACAAATAGGGCCTCCTTGTGTATTCCCTAGTTCGCACTGAAGCTGGGTGCAGAATCTCAGATCTGGTGACCATATATGGCCCTCCTACAGTTTCAGTCCAGCCATCCAAGGTCCCCAGAAGGCCGTCCCCTTCTTTTGATCCCACCCACTTCTCCCGACTACCGGAACATGTGGTGTTTTTCTAGATTTTGTGCAGTTCCCCCCATTCTAAAAGGTTGCTGGCAGTAAGAATTTATATTTTTGGTATTTTTAGTCCTACCTCTTTTGCTTTAGCCCCACCCACCACCAGAAGGTGCCCTCCTCCCAAGAGCTTCTCCAAAATGAAATCCAGCATGGTATGGAGCATGTGGATAGGGAGACATTTTTCTCCCTCTCTCAGAATACTAGAACCCGGGAACATCCCATGAAGCTGATTGGTGGGAGATTCAGGACAAATAAAAGGAATGACTTCTTTACACCATGCATAGTTAAATTATGGAACTCACTAACACAACATGTAGTGATGGCCACGAATTTGGGTGGCTTTAAAAGGCTACTAGCCCTGATAGTTGTGTGCTATCTCCAGTATTTGAGGCAGTAAGCCTGTATGCACCAGTTGCTGGGGAACATGGGTGGGAGGGTGCTGTTGTCCCATGTCCTGCTTTGTTGGTTTCTGGTTGACATTGGTTGGCCACTGTGTGAACAGAGTGTTAAACTAGATGGACCCTTGGTCTGATCCAGCATGGCTCTTCTTACATTCTTATGTTCTTATGAGGTTCTGCATCTGTGTACTAAAGGTTCTAAATGTAGTGCAGGAGGATGTGTGTTAGCAGAGCCATTTAAGTTTTCAGTATGTGTGTGGAAAACCCATAGCAAGAGTTACAGGTCTGTCCTTCCATTTAAAATTCAAAAAAAGCAGTGCATTGTCATTTGTTGTGTTTATTACTTCTTGTACCTGATAATACTTAGTAATATAGCTGCACCTGAGAAATAACCATGGACAAGTGGGTGGGGGAATGAAGGTGAGAACTGATCAGCAGGCTGAAGCCAACTTCTGCAGAGCATGATGGTCAAGAGAAGGAATATAATTTTTACATTTGAAATGACAGCAAAGCGTATTTGGCTCCTTGATGCGCTATCTGTGATGTGTAGGTATCGGAGAAAGAGCGAGCGAGCGAGATGCAGTTCATTGCTTCTCTGAATGCAATTCCCCTTGCAGAAGGTTGAATGTGGCTGTCAGCACAGAAAAACATTCATAAGGCTAACCCTCATGAGGTTTTTGAGAGAAGAAAGGTCAAAGAGCAAGAGATTCAGAGATAAAGGGGAATATGACACGGGAAGAGATGAGCAGGGAGAAAAATGCTGAGCCGCCCCTCCAGCCTTCATCAGAACTGCATAGGAAGGAAAAAAGTAATTTAGATGCCATTGGTTAATATGTTCACTTGTAGTATTTCTCCGTGTGAGGAAGCACATGGCAGCCATTGAGAGTGGACAGCCATACTCTGCACTAACAAAAGATGACCTCTTCTATGTCATTGCAGAACGAAGTGCAAAATGGGGTTGCTTCTACAGAGCAGGGGCAGGGCTCGGGAACAAGAACTATGCATAAACAGAATTGGATTAAAAATGGCCTCCAACGTCTATTGATTACAGCAAACAGAGTTTGGTGTGGCACAGGGCAAGAATTCAGTCCTTGGACAGCCCAACTGTTTTACCAATACCATCACCCAGCTGCATGCTGGTACAGTGTTGCTGGGGGTGGCAGGAATCTCAGGCTCAAGTGGCTTGAAGCTGCCCTGACTAGGCATGAGGCCCAGAGAAACAGTCTGCAACGCAGCACTCACTTTCTGTTCTGGGTCACATCAGGCAAGGCAGAAATCACATCAGGACCTTGGATAGCACACAACATGAAATGTTCACCCATAAGGAGCTGTTGTCCACCAAAGACAATGGGCCATCAACTGAGGTGTTATGAAGGCTGGCAGAGGCTGGTCTTTTAGTGGAAGCTGAGTGTCTATTAAAGGGCCAGTGTCTATTTCTGCAGTCACATGGTCCTGTGTAGCTGAGAGGCAGGATAAGCTGTAGCTGCGTCAGATGTCAATGGGAGAGCAGCATCCTCAGGCTGGGAAGTTATAAATGGGGCACCAAGGACTCCTCCTAAGGTGGAGTGAGCCACAACTCATCTCAATCTGAATCCTCCTTGAGGTAACGCAGAGTTTCAGAAATAGGGGACATGGCAGAAGTGATGACAATCTGGATGCCATGTGCTTCTCCTGCATGCCATCCCCTGAGCTGGGCTGGAGCCTTGAAGCAACATCTCAAGATCCCTTAAGAGGATCCCACAGTGAGGAGACTATCCCTAGTTACCCCTGCTATTTGTTTATTTTTTATTTATTTATTTATTTATATCCCACCTTTTTCCCTCTAAGGGACCCAAGGTGGCATACATAATCTTCCTCCACTCCATTTTATCCTCACAACAACAACCCTGTGAGGTAGGCTGGGCTGAGAGTCTGTGACAGGGCCCAAAGTCACCCAGTGGGTTTCCATGGCTGAGTGGGGACTAGAACCCAGATCTACATTTAGCCACTACACCACACTGGCAATGGAGCAACTCAGTGCCTCAGGCACTTGCAACAAAACATTGTGACAGAAATATAGGGCCTGTTCAAACAACGTGCTAAGCCATGGTGAGGCCGCTAACCATTTTGCAGCAAATGGCTAGTGAATGTGTTTAAACTGTGGTGATGTAGCCACCATGGTTAGGAATGGTTCACATGACGCACTAAGTCATGGTTCACACATTACACTGTCATAATGTTTAGCTCAAAATGCTTAACCACCATGGCTTAGAGTGTCATCTGAACAGTGTCACTGGATGTCACAATTGAAGAAGGAACCAAAAATGGAACAAAAATTAAGGCAGAACAAAACAAATCACATCACTGAGACCAATCATGAATGCAGGAAAATTTCCTTCCCAGACCCATCAGCTGGCAGCTAGCTTTTGTCCATAGCAAGGTAAGTGCGCGTATACTGGGAACAGCAACACCAGGCTCCCTATTTATGTCCTAGGATCAGTCTAGAAGGAAAAAAAGACTTCCCCTCATGTCTGCCCCATTCCCAGCACCTTCTCAAACTGCTCGGCGTAGCCAATTGGTTCCTGAGCAGAGCCTGTATCATGGTATAGCCAGCCAGCTAACTACTTCAGCTGACCCTCAGCCGTGTGAAGGAGAAGATCATGTAACAGGCATAAATAAGGACCCCTGGTAAATAGGGGCTCATCACAATTCCTCAGCCTACTTAACTCTAAGCCTCATCAGCTTGCCTTTTGTGAAATGGATGTTAGAGATCTCTGGGGCCAAGCTGTGATTACTCTGGGGTGAAAAGAAAGCATTATTATTATTATTATTTATTTATATAGCACCATCAATGTACATGGTGCTGTCTACTGCAAGACATTCTCTCCCTAGCGTTTTGACTTTCTCCATTTCAACTTCGCCTTGGAAATTGGCTGTGCCTCAAAGTAAAGTCCTGTTAGGACAAAAGAGTAGTTCCTAGCATTTCCAAACCTGGGAGCCACTTCCACACAACCTGTTAAACAGGACCCACTTTCAGTTATATTCTCTTCTTTTTCTTTCTCCCTCATTTGCCCCCTTCTCTGAAACTATAAACAATTCATCTAAGAAAATGGTGGTGGCAGTGGTGGTGATGCTGTTGGGGCAGCCCACTTTAAGCCAGGGAATGACCCACCCACTGAAGGGCAATGATGTAGAATGAGAAACTGACAACCCCTGGACCAAATCCAGCCCACAGAAGGGAACTAACTTGCTCCACAGTCGCCAAAGTGGAAGAAAGAGGGCAGTGTGGAGGGAACTGCAGAAGTGGCCATGGAACTTACTGGAAGTGCACTTTGGTGTGTGGGTGTGGGTGTGTAGCAGGCCCACCATGCTTCAACTGCTACTCACAATAGGCCCTCTGTAAAATATTATCTGACCAGGTCTATAGAAGATCCTTGTTAGGAGCTTCCATCCCATTTTAGAACCTTATTTTCTATCCTCACTGAAGGAAGTGAGGATAGAAAATACTCACGAAGTTGAAATGGAGAAAGTCAAAATGCTAGGGATATGGCCCCCAGTTTTGTCAAAACAGTATACGGAGTTGATGTTTATTTAATTTAATTTAACAGTATTTATGAATTAAAGATGTTTCTAAGCAATGTATAAAACAAGTCTTCATACAGAGAATAAGGCCTTAGCTAGACCTAAGGATTATCCCAGGCAAATGGAGGGGTCATCCCCGCATGCTCCTGGGATCCCCTGTGTGTCATTTGCATGCACAGGGATGATCCCGGGATATAGGCCTGGTCTAGCCATGGCCTCAGATTACCTTTCTGGAAAAGCCTGTTGGAAAAGGTATGTTTTTAGTAGGCACTGAAAACCCAGAACGGTTGCTGCCTACATAACTTTTAATGGTAGGGAGTTCCAGAGAGTAGATGACAGGATACTAAAGGCCCTATTTTGAGCCATGATAGATTGAATCTCTTGGATATCACCAGAAGAATATCTCCTGAGCAACCGATGAGTGCAGCAACTGATGTCATGGCTGTCCCAGAAAGCTTTTAATTGCATGATCACTTGGCCTTGCTATTTTAGTGATATTTAACTCCATGACTGATATTTTATTCGATGCTGTTTGGTTTTCTTGTAATTGTATGTTGTGTTTCTTATTTATCATATGATGTGCTTTTCTGCAAGCCACTTTGAATTTACTTTGTGCAAAAATGGGGTGGGTGGGTTGTGTTTTAAATAAACAAATGCCTGTATGTTCTCAAATATCTGTTAACTCCAATTTAAACTGGGTCCAGCATCTAAAAATCACACCCACATTTGAAAGGGATATTTGAATGCCATCTTCTGGTGGTGGTGGTGGTGGGTTTATGGGATGCCAGCGGCTGGCTTGTATTTAAAAGATGAGGACTTAAATCTCTTTCCTTGCTGTCAACTTAATATATTTCATACGCACAGCAATTTACTTGAACACATTTGAATCTTAGCTTGCTCCACACATGCACACAAAAAGCTTTCTGGTGAAATCTCTGACAAAATGAAACAAAAACCCCTCAAGGACCATCTCTCTCAGCATCACAGGCTGTCCAAACCAAGGCAATGAGTCTGGAAAAGCAGTTATGATGTCTTTTCTTTTCTTTTCCTCATGGAGAATCATGTTTGGTTTCATCCGTTTCCATTTTTTCTTTTCAAGATCAGGGAAAAGACCAAATAGGATATGAATAAGCTGCCAGAAAACATGATGTACAGATTATGTGGGCTGGAATAAAAAGGCCAAAAGATTTGAAATTGACTTTGAAGGAGAAAGACTTTCCTTCCCCGTTAAAAAAGCTCAGATTCTATTTTTATAGAGTCTACACAGGAGTGCTAATGGCTGCTTTGCAACAGGGGCCCTCCAATTACATGTTATTTATCCAAAATAAGTCCTTTATTTCAAATTCCAAAAGAGTAGCTACCTTATTTGCTCATTTGTTTAGTACCTCTCCTTCTGTCAAGGAGCAGCATATTAGTCTTAACAACAACGGAGAGGTAGTGGCAGGCTGAGAGTTGCTATGGGTGTTCTCTCGGCTGACTTGCCCTCACAAAGAGCTGTTCCTGCAAGCAATCGACTCCCATGAGTGGCATTAATTTCTGGTGGTAACATTTATGGAAGTAAGGGCACTTGCTTTTATACTGTTGTTTTATACTTTGAATGTTTTTAATTTTTGTGAACCGCCCAGAGAGCTCCGGCTATTGGGCGGTATAGAAATGTAATAAATAAATAAATAAATAAATGAGTGGGTATCTCTGCATCCCCAGTAGGCAATGTTTAAAGAAGCGCCCGCTCCAATCTCCACGAGCATTCGTATTTGAAGTCACACTGCTTTTGCGAACAGACGGTTTGTGCTAGCCATTCTCTGCCGGTGTTAGCCAGGTAATAGGGCAGCCTGAAGGCCAAACTGAATTTCTGAGAAGCTCTTGGGGGTGGCATTCCAGTGGTGGGTGGGGCTGAAGGCAAAGGGGAGGGGCCAAAACCACTAAAACTACCATGCATGCTTTAGCTCTTATTTCAAGTAACTAAGCCTCAGGAGAGGCAGTTCAATCTTAAGAATGAGGGGGAATCTGAACAAAAGCTGGGGAACCACCAAATGATTGGCAGTTTGGGAAAAGTGGGTGAGACTAGGTGAAGGGGGTGGGGCCACCTGGGGAACTCAAGAGGGCTGGACTGGGGCCCTAAACAGGCCAGATTTGACCTAGGGACCCGGTAGAATATCAAACTGTCGCCCTGCTGGAGTGAAAGACATTTTTACCATTAATTTCAAGAGGTTTTGAGCTTCACAAATATAATGCTTGTTATGTTACAGCAAAAAAGTTATTTTGAAGGATAGCTGCATTCATAGCATGAAAGGGACATCAAAAGAAAAATGCATCTTTTGAAATTCAGAGATGCATTGGAGTGGCCACATATTTTCTTTGGTCTTCCTATTTATTTTTTTGAGTTTCTTTTCATCTTTAGGAGGGCTGCAAAGCTCAAAGGCTCTCTCCAGCATTGTGTGTTCCCAGATGGGGTAAAAAGGTGTCCTTAGAAAAAGCTGCTTTTTAAACAAATAGAGCAATTATCAGTAAAGATTAAATGTAAAGATGTCTACACCAGCCCTATATCCCGGGATCATCCCGGGATTGTTCCTGTGCATCCAAATGCCACACAGGGGTCCCAGGAGCAGGCACGGATGATCCCTACATTTTCCTGGGATAACCCTGAGGTGTAGAAAGGGCTGAAGAAGATGTAAAGCAGTGCTAAAGAAAAGAGTGCTTTTATATTGCATTTTATACTATGCTTTTAGACTGTTATTTAAAATTTTGAATGGTTTTCATGGTTTTAATTTTTGTAAGCTGCCCAGAGAGCTTCGGCTATTGGGCAGTATAAAAATGCAATAAATAAATTTAAAAAGTGGCAAACAGGGAGAACAAAAAGACTCTGGACAGCGTCAAAGCAGTGCAAACATGTTCATGAAACCCAAAGTCACCAAACATGGGAGCGCTTTTTGACACCCATGAAAAGAACCACAACATTAGGTAAATAGTTCTACACCAGCCCTGCTTTAGCATAATTGGCTGCGTTCAGGGATTTGGAATCATATTATAATACATACATGGCCAGGTTTGAGTCCACTGGAGCATCACCAGTTCACATCTGACAGTAAAGGTCTGACCAATGCTTCAGAGGCAAAAATGAGCAAAAGATGTAATAACCTGGCTGTCACAGGCCCCTGCAAATCCACTATGTAGCTCGTAAATAAAATACAGACAAGAGAGCTGGGGGGGTGGGAGGGGAATTCATCTCAAATTGTTATGGGCCAGAAACAGTTGATGAGGTCCTATATCTACCTTTCAGGGGACTTGATAAGACCTATATAGATCTGGTTAGCACAACACAGCAACTCATGGTGGGTTGACATCCTTGTTTTTTTCAGAGTGCTGAGTTGTGTTGTCCAATGGCTTAAGCATGGGTAAATGGCTCATGGTTGGGTTGTTCAGGGTGGCTTGTTTTCAAGATAGCTTGTGTGAACCTGATCGCATGGGTTTTGCATGACTTGTTCAAAAAGGCTGCAGAGAAGCCGGGCAAGAGTGGCAAAAAACCTGACCACTGCTTGTAGTCCCTTCTGCCCCTCTTCTTCCTCCAGCAGCTCAGTGCTTCATTTGACAGCAACTGGCTTTATCCCCTTGTGAGGAAAGTTAGCACAGCTATGCGTGCATGTGTGATTGACTTATCCCTGGGTAAGTGTGTGCGGCCCCAATTCTGGACCTTGGTGACTTGGGAGGGGGCAGATTTAAGCTTTCTCCCCCTCTTGCGAAGAGCAGCCAAGGAAGCGTCTTTTTTTTTTAAGTGCTAAAGACAATAAATAAACCCCTCAACCATCTCATCCTAAAAAGTAAGGTAAACCACCACCACCACCCTGAAGATACAGCATATATTTTTCAATGCAAGTCCTTTGGAAGACAAAAAAAGGGGGTGGAAGAATCTCAGCACAGCAGGAGTATACACAAGTTGTGCCACAAAGCCCCCTGGGATATGTGCTGGGAGCAGGGAGGAGGACCAAGGGTGAAACAAACCATGGCAAGCTCACAAGCACCTGATTGTCTGTCAGCAGCAGCGTGGCTTAGCAAGGAATTAACCAACTCAGCATGGCTTGTTTTCAACATGGTGTATTGTGAAGTTGCTAACTGGCTAAGAGTCTGTGGCCTCAGCTAGACCGCTAGGTCTAGCGGGATGGAGGGGTGAAGATCTCGCAATATTTTTATCGCGAGATCTCCCCCTCTGTTTACACATGGCGGGTGATGACGTCAGAAGGCAAGAATGCCACGACCACCATTTTTAAAAAAATATTAAAAAAGAAGAGCGCATGAACGCTCATGCGCAGAATGGTAGGATTTTTTTTTTAAAAAAAATTAATTTTCCCCCTCCCCCCACCCCCAATGGGTGCAGAGCTCCTGAGGCGCTCTGCACCCCATGTGCAGCTTCCTGGCTCCTCCCGAGGAACCAGGACAACCCACGATGCCCGCCCACACATTCTGTGGTCTTGGGATCATCCCGAGACTACAGAAAAAGTGGGCCTAAAGTGTAGGGTGAGATCCTGGGGCAAGGGAGGAATCATCCCTCCCTGATCCCGGGATCCCCTGTGCATCATGTGGATGCACAGGGACGATCCCAGGGATTGCCCTGGGATTTTGCCCCATCTAGCTATGGCCTGTGTTGGGAAATCTTGAATTCAAATCCAACCTTAGACTTAAGCCATAAATTCCCTAGTTGGCCTGAGTCAAGCTGCCATTTCTCAGCCTCATGACATTAATACTAATCTACCTTACAGGGTCGTTGTAAGAATAAATGAGAGAATATATATGAATTCTTCTGAATCCTCTATAGCGCCATACCAATGCTAATCATTATAAGACCATACAAAATGTGTTCATGAAGTTTTGCTTTAATTCAGCCTTACAAACAAGTGCACTAAGGTTACTAGAAAAAACACACACCAAAAAAACCAACCACCCCCAATCAGATCAGTTATTTACAGCTATTAGTGGCATGTAGACAGTCTGTGGTGGGGGGCGGGGGAGAAGAGTCTTCCAATTAAGCAGGCACTTGAGAGGGCATCTCCTGGGTACAATCTACAGAATCGCCAGTAAAAGGGTCTCCGGGAGCTGGAAAAATCTTTGCCTAAAATCTGCAGCCAGTTAGAGCAGAGAACACTGGGATTCCATGTCTCAATAAATCTGGTGTATTCAGTAAAAAAACAAACCACCTTGCTTTCCATGTTAAGACTGCTGTTAGGTGAATAACTGTTTCCTTGTAACTTCATAAAACACACACATACACTGGTCGAAAACTTGGTATTTGGATCTTGTAAGCTCAGGCTTGTTTTACACTGTAATAATTGTGGATGCTGTTCAGCCATCTGCCTATCCCTATACTATCGTGAGTCACACCTCTATGACCCAAAGGCCATAAGTGCACAGCTCAATTATTCCCTCTACTTCAAATGTTCAGGCTGTAAACATTGTTGTGATTATAGCCAAAACAGTACAACCCACAGACACAAGGGTAGTATCAGCAGCCGGGGGGTATGCTAAGGTTTACAGCATGTATGGCCCCGTTCAGACAACACGCTAAACCATGCTGCTTAACCACAAAATGGTTAACGGAATACATTAACCTTAATGTATTCTGTTAACCATTTTGTGGTTAAGCAGCATTGTTTTAGCATTGTTTTTATTATGCTTGTTGCAACCATTGGTTGAAACAAAAAAGCTTTACTACTACTACTAAAGCAAAACTTTAGGGGAAACCTGTAGAGATTTAGTTTTTAGATTTGCGTGGCTATTCTTATATATCTTTATATTTATCGATTCCCATGCTGTTAGTCATTTTGTGCTGAATCTTATTCTCTTAACTATTTGTATTGTATTCTTTTAACTGTGTATAATCTGCCCAGAGAATGCTTGTTATTGGGCACACTAAAAATATAAGAAAGGAAGAGAAATTTAAAAAATAAACACCAAATAAAGTAGGAGTGAATGAGCCAAAAACAGTTTGCTCAGTGGCCACAGAATGCTGACTACTGAAGGGGGGGGGGGTGGAGTGGGGAAGGAGGAGAGAGAATGGAATGGCTAGAACAAAAGCCCTCCATGCTGCAACATTTTATTGCAGGTCCCACCGATCTCATCTAAGGGTTCAGTGAAGTTCTAAGGTGTGCCCACAGCACAAGCCCCCTGCCACGGGTAAAAGTAGTCAACCCTTGATTTCAAATCACAGTCACGTTGATAACACAAAGAAGAACTAGGGTAGGAAACTAAAAGAGCTGGAATTGAACTTACTTGTGGCCCATTTTGCAAATCCTTTGAGAGGAAGAACCATCGGAGCTGCAGCCCCACTCACCTCCCCGCATTCCTGTGACATCCCCTTAGCAGGCTTGTTGCCCATTAGGGGAACAGCCAGAGGCCTACTAGAGGATCAAAGGCAGGCCGCTCTGGAAAGCAAACTCTAAGCTTGCGATAATGAGGTGAAGGTGATGTCACGGGAGCTCTCCATATCAAACTCAAAAAGTGGGCCAATCTAATAGCTTTCTCCTGTCGGGGATGTCTTTATTCCTTTCTCCTTCGAGACTGTTGCTGCGCTTTAAAGAACGGCTTGCAGGGCTGGGCCAAGGAGTATGAATTCTAAGCCGCCCCCTTTTAACATGTGTGTGTGTGTGTGTGTGTGTGTGTAAGGTGGACTACAATAAAGAATTTGTATTCATGCTACCAACACACTCCTCAAATTTAAATCACAGTACTTAAGATTTCAGCCCATTTACCCTTACCGAAGTAGTTATTAATTTCTTTACATTCAAGTATTCCAGCTTAATTGGCTTGTGGGCCTGGGGTCCAGACACACACAAAATTGTCTGCGTGGTGGAAAAGGTCTATCTACAGTCAATAGTGTTGACTCTGCAAAATAGAAGGACACAGACAACTTGAAACTTCTGACAACCCCTTTTTCTTTCTCTGTCACGGAGCATCCCCGTTCTGCTCTCATAGCTTTCCTTTCCTCTACAATGAATTCTCCATTTGCTGCCCACACCCCCATCCACCTCTCCCCCCATAAGGAATAGGAAGATGTTAGCCATTTCCCCACTTTATTTTCATGTGCTTTATCAATGATTTTATCAATGTATTTGTTTTTAGTACATATGTTGCCCAAAGAGCTTCAGCTATAAGGTGACTCATATAATAAAATTAATATATTTCAGGTGTATTTTTCAGCGAGGTATATTTTTCAGCCAAAATACATGAAATACTGTGAGATGCTCAGGTGTTAAAGATAACAACATCCTAACCACTGAAGTGTCGGTACTGTATTGAATTTCCTCAATTATACATATTCATTGAATATGCTTAGGCTACAATGCTAAACATATTTAGGACTAAATCCCTTGGATTACATTGGGACTTACTTCTGAGTAAACTGTTGGGAGTGTTCCTCAATGTATGCCTTTCATTAACTGGAATGCACCTGAAAAATCAATATACAGGTATACTGAGTCAACTCCAGATTTTCTGGCACATTTCTATCCATGTCGCAAACAGATGTGGATCTATATCCACTCTGTATAACATTTGACCTGCTAAGCTGAGGGTAGCACACCAGATATGTATGATGACCCAGCTAGACTCAATAAACCTCCTGGTTTTAACTGTCTACATAGGGCTACAACAGACTTTCTCAGCCTGGAGACCGCCAGATGTTTTGGACTGCTTGGAATTATGGAGGTTACATTCCAGCACATCCGGAGGGCTCCAGGCCAGGGATGTATGAGAATTTCATTTGGGTTTGTTTTTACCTCAAAAAACAAACCCAGTCCACAACCCTGACCACAAATGCAAATGGCAGGGCAATTTTCTGGAAAAGCTCACAAGTTCTGAAACTTGCAGTTGCATTCGAAAAATGTGCAATTTTTTATAAAGACACTTTTAAAGGTGCATTATTATTATTTTAAAATAAAATTTTTTAAAGTGCACTTTTTTTCTTTTTAAAGTGCATTTTCATGCTTTAGCCTATGGCGGAAATGTGCACATTTTGGGGTGCACCCTTTAACAAATGTACACAGAATTGCATGATTCTTCTGTTCAAAAAGAAAAGTCCTCACATTCAGGAACAAGGTGAACTGAGCTAAGGGCATGGCTAGACGGGGCAATATCCTGAGGATCGCCCCGGGATCATCCCTGTGTGTCTACATGACGCACAGGGCACTCCGGGAGCAGGGAGGAATGATCCCTTCCTTTCCCCAGGATATTGCCCTACCCTTCCATCCTGCTTTTTTCCCTGAGGTCTTGGGATGATCCCGAGACCGTGGGATGTGTGACCCGCCATTGTGGTTTTCTCCTGCTTCCTTGCGAGTAACTGTGAGGAGGTGGGAACTGGGCATGGGGCACGGAGCTCCTCAGGAGCTCTGTGGCCATCAAGGATGGGGTGGGGGAGCACTGTTCTTTTTTTAAAAAAAACACCACCACACCGTTTCGTTTGAGCGTTGGTGCGCTCCTTTTCCTTAAAAAAAAAATCCAAAATGGCGGCCACGCCATCGCATGCTGCGTGTAGACAAGGGGGACGATCTCACGATCATAAAATTGTGAGATCACCCCCTCAACCCCCCTCGTTTAGACATGCCCTAAGAGATGAAAATAGGCAAATGTCAATGAGCACAAACCTCACTGATTTTCTTATCCCTACTTCAGCTTGGAGAAGGCTGAGCTTCTACACTGGGGAGGGAAGCTGTTAGTCACCTGGTTGGCCACCATATATAGCTGGTAGACAGCCTTCGGTTTGGCGGGTCATGAATTGTGACTGCCTGATATCCATCCTTCCCATGTTAGCATGTTCATTGTGCGAGTGATGTGGGGCTGCGATCTCATCAACATTAATTGTAACGGGGGACAGTAGTCCTTAGATGAGATTAAGTCATCTCCGAGGACCTCAGCAGTAGTGAGTACTTGACAGAAGAAGACGACTCAATTATATATAAGCAGGGAGGGTAAAGTATGAAGACAAATGAAGCTTCGCTACTGAGTGGCAGAGAACATTAATAATGCAAGCAAACATTATGAAAGCATCCATTATCAAATACGAGGTTACTGAAACCACCACAGGCACATGTTAAACATGGTGGCATCTAAGAAAAGAATGGCTGCTTACATCAGAGACGCCAGCCAACGGAAATCCACATTTGACAGCTGGAAATGTCAGACCATTTTAGGTGACGTGTTTTTAAATATTCATTGCTCAGTTGTGATCAGGGCTTAAAATATTTCATACATTTAACATCCGACAAGCCAAAGCCTGGCTTGTTCAACAGACCGTGAATCAGGAGGAAAACATACATAATAGTTTAAGAGCAGTGGGGGTGCTTTGAACTCACTCTGACTGTGTTCAATGCAAACAACTGTTTCCCGTTCAGGAGCAAGATCTGAAAAGCTAGCTCTGCAGGGTTTTCAGTGGGATTCAGTTTGAACCGGGAATATTGGAGCTGAGGAGATCACCTCTTGGCTAGCACCTATGACATCACCAATACATGTGCTCCTCCAATCCCCAAGATTTTTTTCACCCCAGAGGACCTGAGTGTGCGGGGCGGACTATATGGGAGAAGGCGATCCCGCAGGTAACCTGGACCCAAACCATTTAGGGCTTTAAAGGTAATGACCAACACTTTGTACTTTGCCCGGAAACTAATTGGCAGCCAGTGGAGTGATTTTAATTTGGGGGTAATATGCTCACCCCTAGATGTACCGGTGACCAACCTGGCTGCCATATTTTGAACTAGTTGAAGTTTCCGAACTAGGTACAATGGTAGCCCTATGTAGAGCTGAATTGACTCACCCCTGCCAATACCTGGGCAGCAGCATTCTGCACCAGCTGAAATTTCTGAACCATTTTCAAAGGCAGCCCCTGTACATCCCACTACAGTAGCCCACCCTGGATGTTACCAGTGCATGGATGTGAACCACCCAGAGAGCTTTGGCTATGGGGCAGTATAGAAATTAAATTAAATGGATAACTGAGGCAGGTCTGTCCTTTCCAGATAGGCCCACAGCCAGTGTTAGAGCTGAAGTGGGTAAAACACGTTCCTGGACACTGCAGCCACCTGGACTTCGCCAGTTAACACAGAGTCTAGGCGGACTCTCAGAGTATGCACTTGGTCTTTTAGTGGGAGGGCAACCCATTCTAAGGCCAGTTGTAAACCTCCACCCAGAGTAGTTGGTTTCCCAACCCACAGAACCTGTGTCTTGTTTAGATTAAGTTTCATCTTGTTTACTTTCATACACCCCAAACCAGCCTTCAGACACCGGCTCAAGAGTTCCACAGACTCCCTGGGATGTGCACATGGAAAGAAAGGTAGAGCTGAGTACCATATGCATACTGATGTCATTTCAGTCCAAGTTGGCTGATGACTTTCCCCAGTGGTTTCATGTAGAAGTTAAAAGCATGGGGGACAAGATAGAACATTGCAGCACCCCACAGTCTAATGGTCATGGGGTGGAATAGAAGTCCTCCAATACCACCTTCTGAGATCACTCCTCCAGAAAGGACTGGAACCACTTTAAAACTGCCTCCCAATCCCAATCCCGATAAACGATCCAGAAGGATACCATGGTTGACGGTATCAAAGACTACAAGCTCCTGAACTGTAAGGAACCTCTTTGGTTTTGCCAGTTTATGAAGAGCAGGCAAAAAACAATTAAAAAAGAAGAAACCATCAACATTTGTAACAAAGAAAATTATTTATGTCTCCTCTAATCCTCCACAGTGTCAAGCAGACATAAAGCACCCATTCCCATAAAAAGAACTGAGAAAAAAGGGAGGGACCAAGATTCAATGAATATGCATGGGATTTAATCAGACTCATTTCCTGAGCTATAGCTATCACTATCAGTTTCAGTCTCTGCTTCAATGGCAGTGCCCCCTAGAGGCAGAAATACATCTTGCTCTTGCATTTGAGAGTTGTAGTCTCAGTTTGCAACCTAGGACTTGCTTGTTCCCGGTGCACAGAAATTGTAATAATTTGATACTGTACATAGTTTTTATAAATCATTTGGAGAAGAAAATATATGAACACCTTGTCTTAAAGATTTTATTCATCATACTAAAATAAAACATTGCATAATAAATTTTCTTCATTTTTCCCATTTCCCCCAACTTTTCAGGGGGGAAAAAAAGGCTTCAGAAAAAAACGGGGGTGGGTGGGGGAACGGGACGTTTGTTTCTCAGAATGTTCTGGGTTTTTTTCCAGACCTTCACATATCTAAACCAGACTAGTGTACATACATTTTAAAATAATACCTCCATTAAAGCAATTTAAAATGTAATACACATATGATATATAAAAATATATAAAACACAGCTAGCTGAACCAGCATTCAACACATGGCACATAGTTCACAATCTTATGTCTGACTTCATCCTTACTCTCATTGTTATCACACCCACAATGTCTCCAACTTGCTTGGCCAGGAATGACGCTCAGCAAACCTTCCCTTTCGCTCTTTAGCTTCTATCAGAGCAAACTGACAAGACAGTTGGATAATATACTGAGAAAACTCTGGGTAGCACTGCACGAGCATTTACATTCAGATGGCAGTGGGATGTTAGAGAGGGAGGTGTCTTTTCGCTAAACACAAGCCGCTTCCAATAAAAAACGTACAGCTTGTCAGTTCATGCCCTTTGCTTTCCCTAACTAGAGGGAATACTCTTTGATACATCCCTTTGGTAAGCTCTTGGATACAGATCAATAACCTAAAATACAAAGTCTCATGCAAGGTCAGAAAATATGCCCCAAAAGCAATCAAATGGACTTGTGCCTTTGTCGTGAGATGTACATGTCTGGGGCTTCCATTGTCTGTATTCTCATTTGAAATAAGCTGAAGTGGAATACCATAAGACGGTCATTTGATAAATAAGAAAGCAGGCAGTTTAATTAATTTTCCTGAAAGTTGTTTAAGTATCTTCAGGATGTCTGGACAGAAAGCAATTACTGAGAGGGATCTGGCAATAAATGGATTAGCTGGTCCTATAACAGCTTTGTTGTGTTCTTTTTAAAGACATTGTCTATTCAGTTTTTGAAAAGAGATGCAATAGATTTAGATTAGAGCTACAATCTTGTGTGTTTTGCTGAGGAGCGGCATTTTTAAGCATGGCAGCCTTCCCCAACCTGGTGCCCTCCAGATATTTTTGACTACAGCTCCCAATATTCCTGACCACTGACCATGCTGATTGGGGCTGATGGGAATTGAAGTCCCAAACATCTGGAAGGCACCAAGTTGGGGAAGGTTAATGACACCATGAGTGGGCAGGATGGGGGGACTGTTCCTCTGTACGCCTCCAAATCAAGACCCCATCCCTTTTCCTTTGCAGGGAGAGGCAGCATTGATGGCGGCCATGAATTTCAGCTGAGCAGCCAAAATGTATGATCTCCTGCCTTGAAATAGTCATAGCAACCTGTGTCACCATTCTGAAAAGAGAGCTAGACAATATTTATGGAACATAGGGAAAACGCGGTCAATTCAATTGCACATTTGCAGAGTTCACAGAAGCAATTGATTCCCTGAACTGTTTTGTTTAGCAAATCATACGGAGATGTGGGTGGGTGGAGGATAGAGCCACTAAGTAAGGATACATCTCATCATGCATCGTCAAATAAAATCAAATGCACAACCTTGAAATGGTACAGTTTGTACTCCACAGTGTGATGCAAGCTTGTGAAATCTCAGCAGCTTAGAATCTTGCAGTTTACCCAAGGGTAGCCTGCATTCTCCAGAGGAAATGCACGCCGAAATTCTGCCATCGATACTGTCAGCCAGCACCCTATGAACAATAAATGAACAACTCACATTTGGATTCGTTCAATCTCAAGCAGATCAGGGCAATTCACAGGATTATTGTCTGTACATAGGGAAAGTGCTCAGAACGCTTGCCTTGTGTTGCCTCCTGGTCTACGGCAAGCTGATCATGAACATTTGTTGTGAAGCTTTTGGCACACTACCATAAACACTTGAAAAGAGATGCTTGTGACAACATGCCCAAAGCTAGCAGCTGTGCATGACCGGCTTACCAAGGGTTGGGAACCAATGATGGCAGGTTGTCCATGGCTGCCACATGCCCAGATTGCAGGGTCAATCAGTTGATGTTTGGGAAGGGCTGTGCCTATGCTTCAATTCCACAAAAAGTGACACCACCCCACCCCAAAAATGCATAAAGTAGCACTGGGTACTGAAAGCTTGTTAGTGCAAGTCTCTAACCCTTATGGCTGCATGGATATTTTTGAAATTGTCTGGGCAATGCCTGCTGACATTTCAGAAGCCAGAGGGGTACCTAGACA
The DNA here is from genome assembly GCF_023053635.1 of Elgaria multicarinata webbii. NCBI lineage: Eukaryota > Metazoa > Chordata > Lepidosauria > Squamata > Anguidae > Elgaria > Elgaria multicarinata. Next base: position 26,043,204 of record NC_086176.1, read on the forward strand.
ATGGTACCCCTCTGCACTACATCACTCCTTTCTCCTCCTGATGATTAGGAAAGCCAGAATGAATTAGGAAAACATCGTATAAAAATACACTGCAGAATAAATCATGGAAAATAGGCCAATTAATAAAGGCCTTAAATTTTAGCTTCTCTGGGCACAGGCTTTCTTTGTTTTGTTTTGTACAAAGTACATACAACCCTGGCTTAGACACACTCTGAGAAAAGTTTGAAAACTTTTGTTAAATTTTGCTGTCAATCGCAGACAGTGTCTTAAAAACATTCAAATGCATGACAAGGTCAGCCTATTTCAAAACCCAGAAAAGTGTCTCATGGCATCCGAAAGGCTAATAAATTGATTGTGGCAGGAGATTTCATAGTCTAGTGCCTTCTTTATCAGAGGCAGATTTGCTGATACTCTTACAGTGTTTCATGAATGGGTATAGAAGTACCTTAATACAACCTTGTAAACTATCCACAAAGTTACTAGTCCAAAGTAATTTGTACTAGCTGGCTTGCCAACACACAGGTAATGAGGTGGGTAGCTATTTACAATCCAGATTTAGCAGGTGAGGAAAAGTACACATGCATGCCAGGCTTTATGCTTCATTGTATTGCTGCCAAATGTCAGTGCTTTTAACTCCTGTTTAGTTCTTGTCTGGTTTTAAGTCCCCACTTTTACGCTATTTGATCAGGTTGGTTTTATGTTGCATTTTTATCATGCTGGCTTTGTATGTATGTTTTTGTTTTGTTTTTTATTGGGTTTTTGGATTCTGTTTCTGAGAACAGCATATTTTATTTTATTTTTAAATGTGTTACACTGTCTAAATCTACACCAAGCAGGATATTGCGGTATGAAAGCAGTATATAAAAGGCAGGAGCCACATGACTGCTTTGTAGCAGTACTGAAGCGCACTGACAACTGTTGGGGCCCGTTGACACATACCATATACCACTTTCATAGTGCAATATCCTGCTTGTAGATTAGGCCCCGGTCAGGGAATTGTTTCAGCACTGCAGTGGGCCTTGTAGTTTCTAGCTATAGTTAATTAGAAGTAGCCTGGAAGTGTTTCGGCCTGTTTGGCCTGTGCAATGTCAGAATCTATGTGAGCTTATCTGTGTCAGTGTTCTCAGAGCAGGCGGGAGTTGCTTTAACCCCACCCTGGCTCAGCCTTGAGAGGCTGGGAGCTCTCCATGAGAACCTGATACACTTGGGGAGGAGTCTGCAGAAGAGTCACTCAGACTGAGGTGTCATCCTGGAGGGCTGAGCAGTGACCCCCTATTTGGACAGGGGCCTTGCTGAAAGGCCAAATGCTCTTGTCTGTCAAGGGGTCTGGAGGAGGGCTGTTATTGTCACCCTTCCCCCTTCTAAGCTGATGCAAAGGTGAGGAGCCTTTGTTAGAAACATCTCGCCTGCATTGCTTGAAACTTTCTCTGTCTGGATCCATCATTGTCTAAAGCTCAGGAGGCACTCTGCACATGGACTCTCCTACTTGAAACTTCGGATTGCTAAGGACTTGCCATGAAATGACTGTGAGGCTTTTCAGAGATTTGAACTCTTATTTGCTGTAGATAGTGCGTCTTTGTTTGTCATCAGCTCAGTGTACCAGAAGACTGGGTTTGATCTACAACTTTTGGACTTTCTTCTGCCTGGACTCATGCAGCGTGGAGTTGCCAGTGTGAAAGCAGTGGCATGGAACTCTTGCATCTGTGTGTTTACGCTTCCCTTGATCTTATTTCAGCCTTGACCATGTAGCCTGGAGTTACCAATGAAAGTTTCAAAGTTGGACTAACTCTCTTTGGGGTGGCTTGTTAGGCCTTTCAAGAAATTGCCCCTTTGATTGTCTAAGGGATCATGCCAGGAATCATTCCCCTTCCTTGTCTGGGTTTGGAACCAGTGTATAGATTGACTCTTCCCTTGTGCTCAGAACTGTGGAGATGGCAATGGGGAAACTGTGTTGATGAGGATCTCAGTCGCAGTAGTAGTGATTAGCTCTTGAGTATTCTGGAATTTCTTGGAGCCTATGGCTCCAGTGTTAAAGTAAGATTCAACTGCCAGCCCAGTCAGCTGTTGTACATGGAGTGGGAGAGGGTAACATCTTGTTCTTTGCCTCAGGCAGTGAAATGTCTTGGGCCAGCCTTACTGAGAATGTTATCAAAAACTGCAGTGTTCTCTGAGGCAGCCCCCAGCACTGTTTCATGTGGCCGTCAACCTCATTTCCAAAGCCATTTATTTATTTTTTTATTGCTTGCTTGCATTTATATCCTGCCTTTTTCCTCCAAGGAACCCAAGGCAGTGTACATAATCCTCCTCCTCTCCATTTTATCCTCACAACAATCCTGTGAGGTAGGCTGGGCTGAGTGTCTGTGACTGGCCCAAAGTCACCCAGTGGGTTTCCATGGCTGAGTGGGGACTAGAACCCAGATCTCCTGACTCCCACTCTGACACTTTAGCCACTACACCACACTGGCTCTGTTGTTTATAGCCTGTAATCGGTTCATACCTCTGGCAAAAGTGATTTGTCCCTTCCCTGGCAGCCAACTGGATGGGGAGGAAAATGGAGAGAGAGAAAATGGGCTGGCAGTAAAAAAAAAAAAAAAAAAAAAGGAAGAGAAAGAGAAAAAGAAAAAGGGGGTGACCCACCCACTTTGGGCAACTGGAATACAGTCCTTGAAAGAAAAAAGGTTCTCCCACCCCAGTGTAAAAGAATACAGCGTATTTCAATGCTATGCTCAACAGCACATTGGGCAGGTATATTTTCAGTGGTATTGAAATGTAAAACAAAAAAAGTGCATTTTCTGAGGTGATAGGGAAATGGCATATTTTGACTTTCCAGGATTCTTTAACTGAATATGTCACACACATACGCCCCAAAAAGCAGCTTGTTCATGCCATTTGCTTGCCAGCTAACCACAATAAGCGACTACTCCATCATTCAGCATAATGTAAATATGCCAATACTCATTCTGGGAAACGTTGGAAGGTATGGAAGAAGACTTAGCAAGGTTGGGGTGGGTGGGGGCTGTATGCATAAAAGCAGTTGCTAAAGCGAGAGAGAGGAAGTAGCAGCACCAGTTACAATTTATCATGGGAAATAACATGTTGTTTGTCTGCAAATATTTTACAAGCAAGGGTGACAGGACATGCAATGTTATCTAAAAGTAATGTCAGTTTTGCATACACACTGCCACATCCGTCTTCCCTTGCCTCTTTTTATCTGCAATGATAGATTGGTTCAGGGCCAGACTACAGCCTTGAGCAGCTGCACACCAATGCACTCCCTAAACCAGGGTCCTTGAAGTTAGCAGCATTAGAACAGGTGAGCAGTAGTTCTCCAGACATTTTGAACATCAACTGCCAGCATTCCTGACCATGGGTCATACTGGCAGGGGCTTCTGGGAGCTGAAGTCCAAAATCGGGAGTCCTACCTTCTGCTCACCCCTGAGCTAGAGAAACAGAATGCTCTGCTCTATTGACCAGTCAAGGACCAAGCTCCTCCTTCTATATCACCCCTGCCCAATACCAATGTTTCAAAAGGGGACAAGCCCAAGTGCTGAAGAGTGGTGATTGGACAGAGCTGTGTGTGTCATGCAGCCCACCTGTGCCCCCTAAGCTACCCTACTGCCTTCAAATTTAGCAGAGGATGCTGGCCCATCATCAGTGGTGAAGTAAACATCAGCTGCCAGTCTGTTTGGCTTTTGTACACAGAACTTAGGAGGTGCCATTTTGACCTTCACTTCAAGCAGCAAAATGTGCTCAGCCGGCCCTCCTTCATGTTGTCAGCCAATCACAGGGGCTGATATGGAACTTCCATATTGTCTTATATGTCGGAAGAGGGGTTTGGGCGCCTGAGCCCAGACAGTCCATTATAGCTCTCTAGGTCCCAACCACAGATTATGAGTTTTGCAGTTTAAGCCACAGATATAGAGGATGCCAAGAGCAGCTGGCTATGGCTGTGAATAGGCAAACTCATGAAGACCGTGTAAAAAAGCCATCATGACTGATGGTGGAGTGGAGTCAAGGTTTGCAAGGTTGAAGCACCTGGACTTTTTGATTAGGTTAGCTGCAATTGTCATAGTAGCTGAGGGGGGCGGGGCAGAATGACTTTTCTCCCTGGACCTGGGAAAAGAAATTCCTGGAAAATCTTGAGATGATCTTCTGTTTAGCTTGGGGGCGGGGGGGGGGGAAATGAATATTTGTTTATTGCATTTATACCCCACCTTTTTTTCCTCCAAGGAACCCAAGGCAGCTTACATAATCCTCCCCCTCTCCATGTTTATCCTCACATCAACAACAAACCTGTGAGGTAGGCTGGGCTGAGAGTCTGTGTCTGGCCCAAAGTCACGGAGCCTGAGAGTCTGTCTCCTGGCTCCCGGTCCAACACTACACTACATTACACTGGCTCTTGGTCTGATCTAGCATAGCTCTTCTTATGTTACACTATTTCAGAACTTGTTGCGTCCCTCTCTCTCATGCTAACCACTGCACTGCCCCTTTGCAATTCACTAATCTACGACTTTTCAGTTGACCCTAAAAAAATGGGGTATTGTGCCATCATGTACTGCTGCTCGTTCTGGGTGGGGGGTCTCTGTGTTGTATGTGTCTATACACAGAGACAGAGACAGAGAGAGAGAAAGACCAACAGAGCTGCCTGAATTCTGAACTCCGCTTGAGAGCATGGCTAGAGATGTGAAGTCCTGGAAACACACTCATACGAAAAATAGCCAAAGTAGGGAGCTGGAAACATTCCAGGGGGAGGACCCTGTTTTTCCCCATTTTTTCCTTTTTTAAAAAAAATCTGGAGAAGAAACCCAGTTTTCTTCCTAATTTCCCCAGCCTTAACATCTCTAGGCATGACTTTGGGGACTGTCATGACAAGCACCTGCATTTCAAAATTTACCACTACACCGCTGATCGGGATCTGTAGATCCACTGACTCTTCCCCTCTCCTCCCCCCTTCCAGCCCCACTACTACAGTTTCTGGTCAATGTCTTATTGGGGTCCTGTAGCTTTGCTTTCAAAACCTGCAAAATGTGTTTGACCAGAGACTGCAGTGGGGAATGGCGAAAACAACAACTCAGATGTGCATTCCTGAGGGCAATAACTGCTCAATTACACACAACTTTTGAAGGAAACCCATGATCGCTGCACAGTCTAAGTAGTTTATTCTTAAAAAGGACAGGTAGCAGGTAGCAAGACTTTTTGTCTTCTCAAGTTTCCAATCTGCCAGACCTGCTTCCTAATGTTGAGCCAGTCAGAATCTTTTAATGCCCAGCATTTGGAATTTCACGAGGAGAAAGGCTACTATGGAGTGGAGATGGGCAATTTGGAGCAGGACAAGAGCTAAGCACCTTCCTTCTCCTATTCCCCCAAGATTACCTCTGGAAAAGGGTTTCCTATTTTAAAAAGATCATATCAAGGTAATGTTATGTGTATCTGTATGTAACATCTTGTTGGCCCTGGAAGAGCGACCTTTAGAAAGCAACAGCCAATAATTGAAAGTCTGTGATCAAAATGATAGATTTTGGGGCAGATGGACACATTTGGAAATGGAGACGGTGTCATGGGTACTCTCACAAAATGGCTACCATGGGGTGGCCTTTCCATTCACAAAATGGTTGCCATGATGTACATGGCCAGTCATAAAACACCCATATCCTGAAAGGCAAACTGGTAGGGCTAAAAGAAAAGTAACCTGCCCAAGATTGTTAAAAATCAGGAGGGGCAGAGAAACTGGCAGGCACCGAGGGAGGTGTCCGTGGGCACACTGGTGCCCGTGTGCACCATTAGGGATCCCACTGACAGTTTCAATCTACCTTTCTCTTGTGAGTAAACCAAGCCTTCTGTAACACCAATCCAAACATCTTAGCTTTCATCCACTTCCTAAGTCCTTTTTTTTAAATCTAAGCAAGCAAGGCAGTGTTTTGCATTTTTGTTTCCAACTATCCCAAGGAGGTTTCTTTAGATTGATTACTGCTACATCTTGTGTGTATCTGGGCCTGCCCAGAAGCAACATCTTGGGTTGGTTAGGTGATGAGAATAATGATGGAACGCGACGCTGATAAGAGAGCTGATCAAAATGCCAACAGCTGACATTCCCCCCCCTTTCCCAAGTAATTATATCTTCAGCATTTTACTGCATATTGTTTTAACATAATATGCAAGATCTCAGCTGCACAGGGCAAATCAGAAAGTGTAATAAGGTAGGGCGCATCAAGACTTTTCAATATAAATGCACCAGCTCTTGCCACAAGCACCGTTGGAATGAAGAAAATTACCTTGTCTCTCCAGGGAGAGCCCCAGAAGACAGAATAAATATACAGCATGCATTTGTGAAAAGTCATACACACATTTAAGAATATCACATGAGCCTGAATGGTTTTCTTCCCTAGAGGAAGCACGTCCGTGAGCTTCATTGTTATTGTTGACAGGAAGCATCATGAGGAAGCCATCCAATCCTAGACTTACTATGATGCCACTGAAAGAGCAAAATCAAGTATAAATATAGGATTTTCATTTCATTCAGGAGTACCCTCCCTTTAACTAGTGAAACTGACTTCCAAGTAAACACACAGATAAGAAGGGCCATGCTGGATCAGAACAAAGGTCCATCTAGTCCAGCACTCTGTTCACACAGTGGCCAACCAGCTGTTGACTGGGAACCCACAAGCACCACACGGGTGCAACAGCACCCTCCCACCCATGTTCCCCAGCAACTGATGTACATAGACTTGCTGCCAATATACAAAAGTGGACTGTTTGAGATCAGAGAGCTTCTTTTATCTACTGGGACCTTTTGTGTAGATTGTTTTACCATCGCACATCAGGCATTTTATTATTTCTGCTGCCGTGGCTGTTTTTATTCATCTAACTTGCTGATATGAGAATATATTTTAATTGTTGCTACAGTTTAATTGTAATTTGCAGCGAGCAGGGTTGCCTGTGTTAGTTGTCAGCCACTTTGGAAATTTGCTTACAGATGGAAAGCAGGGTCCAAAGCCTGGAAATAAATGGCCACCTGTATTTGACAGCGTTTGTTTCTTTAAAAACTCTAGATTTGGTTTACCATCTTTATCATGGGAACGTTTTAGGCAAAAATATGCTCAAAGGAATACAAACATTCTCTCTCTCTCTCTCTCTCTCTCTCTCTCTCACACACACACACACCTTTTACTGGGATTACAAATAGGGTGACCATATGAAAAGGAGGACAGGGCTCATGTATCTTTAACAGTTGCATAGAAAAGGGAATTTCAGCAGGTGTTATTTGTATGCATGCAGCACCTGCTGAAATTCCCTCTTCATCACAACAGTAAATCTGCAGGAGCCCTGCCCTCATTTGTATCTGGTCACTGTAATATCGCTCCTGCAGCTTTAACTGTTGTGATGAGGAGGGAATTTCACCAGGTGCTGCATGCACACAAATGCTGAAATTCCTCTTTCAATACAACTGTTAAAGATACAGGAGCCCTGTCCTCCTTGTCATATGATCATATACAACAACAGAGTTGTTGGATCTTCATACAAAAGTGAAAGATGAAACTATCTAGAGAATGAGTACTGTGAACAAAATCATTGGGAGGGGGGTTCTCTTTGAGTATGTAATGATTTGTGTTTGACTTCCATAGCCAGTACTGAGACGCAGTGGTGTGTGTGTGTGTGTGTGCGTGAGAGAGTGTGTGTGTGAGAGAGAGAGAGAGAGAGAGAGAGAGGTGGGCAGAGGAAGAGGGGCCAATAGATTCTCTAGGCAAGAACTGGGCAGACCTCAGGTTTGTGGAATTTATTTTCTTTTTCAACTACAACCCGAACAGCTATGAACCATAGCCTGGTGTAAGGGACTTCAAATTAAAAAATTCTGAGTCCAAGAATTAGTTCTGAGTTCCAACGGTGCTCACAACCATTTTGCATAGGATTCCTTTATTTCAGCAGTTTAATTAATGCCCTGGGACTGGTGGGGGGGGGAGTCCTTTTGTTGTGGCTATTGCTAAATAATTGGGAGTCAGAAATCCTTGCTGATCTTCTCCAAACCACCAGAAGATCTACCAAAAGATCCAGATCTATCTTCTGCCCAGTCCTGCTCTAAACAGCACCCCCTGAGCCCAAGCATTCCATTTTGGATTTTATTCTGTCAGTCACAGAACTAGAGTTAGAGGGGACTTCGTAGGCCATATATAGTCCAACCTCCTGCTTGATCCAGGAAGCCAGAGCTAGGTCATTCCTAGCAAAGAAAAGTCCTGTGCTCTCTCTAACATAAAAACGGAGACTGGGTTCAGACAACATGATAACAATAGTGGTTTAAATAGTCAACAGTTGGTTATTTAACTCACCATGGGTTATTGTGTTGTGTGGAAGGTTTTTTTTAACCAACGGTTAGTTATTTGGCCAAAATAACCAATGCAAACTACCAACACTGCAGAGTTAGCTATTTGAACCACCACTGGTTATTTTGTGGTGTGGAGGGCACCGTGGGATATTTCCTCGCTCACCGTGGGAGGGCACTGTGGGATATTTCCTCGCTCACCGTGGGATATTTCAACAACCAGAGTTGCAAGGCAACAGTGGCTGCTGCTCTAGTTCAGCTGGAAGGATATATTTTTGGCAGCAATGGCTGATGGGATACTAGGTTGTGGGCTCTCCCACACTAGAGGCATTCAAGAGGCAGATGGACAACCATCTGTCAGGTATGCTTTAGGGTGGATTCCTGCAGGGGGTTGGACTTGATGGCCTTGTAGGCCCCTTCCAACTCTGCTATTCTATGATTCTAGCAGGAGAACTGAGGGGGGAAAGAGGGTGGGAGGTGAGTGAGTCAACTCAGCATGGACAAATAATCAACTCAACGCTGATCCCAATCCACACCACGATTGGTTATTATCATGTTGTGTGGGGACTACCCCCTAGATAAACAACTGTCGAGTTGTTGACTATCCCACTGTTGACTATCGTGTTGTCTGAACACAGCCTGAAATTCATGTGTTGAGACAAAATTATATCCCTTGGCAAGAGGGAAGCCTGATACAACTGTGTCCATCATTTGAAAAATAAATAAATAAATCGAAAAGAGTTCTTTTAATAGAGTAGATAGATAATTGTGGGCCTAATTTTTTGACAGCCTTTCTTACCAGCAGAGAAAATCAATCTATTGCTGGCGAGAATAGGGGTCACTTAACATCACACCCTTTAGCAGCTTGCTGAGCAGAAGGATTACAATTAGAATTCCAACCATGCTTTCAAAAGCACCATATGGAAAGTAGGCACTGTGGCTATCTAGAGAGGGGGGGAAATGTCATTGTGTCCCTGGGACACACTTAACAGTCAAAGATGGCTAACCTAAATATGCAAGAACTAAATGCAATTGTATCCAACAGGGGAAGAGCACTTTCTGTATCAGGGGGTGTTGAAACTCTTGCAGCCCCAGACCTGAATTCCATTTCAGAGAAGCTCTCGGGTCTCAAGATCCAGTGGTGGGAGGGCCCAAAGGCAAAAAGGAATGGAGCCGAAAGCCCAAGGGGACCAAAAGTCGAAAAGCACCAGCCTATTTTAATAGGGTGACCATATGAAAAGGAGGACAGGGCTCCTGTATCTTTAACAGTTGTCTTGAAAAGGGAATTTCAGCAGGTGTCATTTGTATATATGGGGAACCTGGGGAAATTGCCTCTTCATCACACCAGTTAAAGCTGCAGGTGCCCTGCCCTCTTTTAAATCTGGTCACTCTAGTATAGCTCCTGCAGCTTTAACTGTTGTGATGAAGAGGAAATTTCCCCAGGTTCTCCATATATACAAATGGCACCTACTGAAATTCCCTTTTCTATGCAAGTGTTAAAGATACAGGAGCCCTGTCCTCCTTTTCATATGGTCACCCTAATTTTAAGATTATATTTTTTAATGCCAGTAACTAAGCCTTTGGAGAGACATTTCAACCTTTCAGAATTGGTTTTATAAAAGCCGGGAAACAACCAAAAGAATCAGCAGATGGGGACAGGGGAAGGGGGCATGGCTAAATGCAACCTCCAGTATCAGAGGCAGTAAGCCTGTATACACCAGTTGCTGGGGAACATGGGTGGGAGGATGCTGTTGCACTGCGTCCTACTTGTGGGTCCCTGGTCGACAGCTGGTTGGCCACAGTGTGAACAGAGTGCTGGACTAGATGGACCCTTAGTCTGATCCAGCATGGCATGTCTTATGTTCTTATGACCTCAAGGAAGCTGAATTGGGAGCTGGGGCAGATGTTCTGCACCCTGCCCTATGTATTTCAAAAATACATATGTGTGGCAAATCTAAGCTGAATGCATAAAGTAGCTCACATACAGATGTTCTCAGGGACAGGGACTTGAGCATAGTGGTAGAATGCATGTTCTGTATGTAAATCTCTGGCACTTCCAATTAAAACCATCAGACAGCAGGTGATGGCAAAGATCTCCATCTGAGACCCTGGTGTTAGTAAGAGGAGATACAACGGGCCTGATGGAGCTGGTTTAGAGCAGCCAGCCAGCCCTGTTAATTCATGCTCAATGTTTCCTTAACACAGCTGCAACATTTAGCTTGCGATACTTGTTTCTGGAGCTCTCCCCCCATGGAAACTTGCATCGGGTCATAACTAATGTCCAAATGGCTAGGAAAGGAAGTATATCTTTGCCTGAAGCTGACACGGTCATCTTTTTGGCACCAGGCAAAGGCGTACTTATTTTCCCAGGCGTGTGGCCAATAGTTATGGCTCAATGTAGGGGGCTTCTTTTGTGATGTTCACTCTAGGCTGTGAGGGGGTGGGTGGATGGTGTTTGTGTATTGAGTATGAATGATTTTCGTATTGTATTTTTTTTAGGGTTGTTTTCTTTTTATGATGTTCCTTTTATTGTATTATTGTGCTGATTATGAAAGCCAGTGTGGTGTAGTGGCTAAAGTGTTGGATTAGGAGTCGGGAGATCTGGGTTCTAGTCCCCACTAGGCCATGGAAACCCACTGGATGACTTTGGGCCAGTCACAGACTCTCAGCCCAACCCACCTGTCAGGGTTGTTGTTGTGAGGATAAAAAAAATGGAGAGGAGGAGGATTATGTATGCTGCCTTGGGTTCCTTGGAGGAAAAAAGGCAGGATATAAATGCAATCAATAAATTAACAAATAAAATATAAATAAATATGGGGTTATATTGATTTGGAGTCCCCCCTCTATTGTATTAATCATAGATTTCGTGGTGGGAAGTGATGCATAAATTTAATAATAGCAACATTATAATGCAATGCTATTACTTAGCATGTTAACCTCAAGTGTTCTTGTTTGTTAAAGTTCTCTGATATAATATAAGGAAGCTTCCTATGTTCCTTGCATCTTCGCTGCAAGGTCAGGGCCCTGCTTCATATTCCATTCTTTTTTATCTCGGTTCTGTGACCGACACAAACTTCTAGAAAAATGAACTGATACATTTCTAGCTCTCTCTCCCATCTCCTGTTGTGGCTGCATGTTAATCGTTAGGAAGTTCATTGGATTTTCATCACTCAACACAAACCCTCTAGCCGTCACTATTCTGAATCTACCTTAGGAAAGCCAGCAAGGCAAAACCTGCTATCATTTGGCCCCTGTAGGGTGAACACGTTTTCATTATTAGCACTTGCACATTTGTTTTCCAGGGCCAACGTACACAATTATTTTATGTGATAGAATCTACATTTCACCACATGGTAAATGGCAACAATCAACTGATTGCTTCATTTTGTAAAGCCATTATCCTAGAAATATCATCACGGATTGCTCTCTCTTCCTTATCACATCCCAGCCTGCCTCTTTTTATTTGGTAGCAAGCTGACAGGACGAAAGAGAAATGATCTATGATAGCAGATCTACCATGATAACAATTTGACACAATCAAGCAAGAAAATGATAGCTGCAGTTTATCATGCAGAAAAAGGGAAATGCCATCACATAAAACAGACTGGGTAAATGAGTGCTCCATTCCCTGGTAACAAAGAGGAAATCCCACTCTCAATTGCACCTTTCCAAGACTCTACTATGATTTTTTTTATCCCTCTTTCCCACCCAGTCACAGCAATTCATATGCATTCAATTCATTTTCACATCTTCAGTAATAGAACTGGTTCCTCAGTAATATAACGAGGTTAGGGTGGTTATGGAGACTTTCCCTGGCCCAACCTGGTCAGATGAGTGAAGTCATCATCAGCAAATGTAACATATTGGCCTGCTTCACACATAACACTACCTCATGGTTTGGGTTGATGAATTCTGGGTTGTTGTGATGTGCAAACCAAGCTCTGCTAACAAACCATGGTTTGTTGTTGGTATGCTAACAATCCAGAAAAAGAACCCACAGTTTGTTGTTGGGTTGTGAACTCTGGGTTGTTTAAACCATAGGTTGTTGTTGTTAAGTATGAATCCAGATTTGTGAGTTGTTCATTGGTTGTTTTACCAGGCTACAGAAGTGGTGAACAAGAGTGATTAAAAAAAAAAACAGCTGCCAATACTACAGGGCGACAAAGGCATTTGGGATACAGGGAAGGAGTGGGCGACAGAGGAAGAAAACAAACAACCTGGGGACTGAGAAAGCAAACCATGATTTGTTTGATCATCTGCCAGACAAAACCTGGGTAGGGTAATAAACAATGGATTAAATAAACCATAGATAAGTGTTATGTGCAAACCAAGACATTGACCAAACCAAGCTCAATTACACCACATTTTCTTGTCAGAACAGTAAGCATGTTTTCAAGATGATAGATGAAACGTCAGAGAGCCACCTACTTAGAGGGCTGGTGAGGACCCTCTAAGAAGAGTGGCATCATTGCAGCACCCAACTAGCCTGCAGCCTGACACAGGAAAGCATATTCAGCTATGACGTGCTGCTCAGATGATGAGGAAAAGGTCAGAGACACTGAACCGTAGGAGCCAGCACCCCTTTCCACAGCAGTTTCCAAACAGGAACAGTTCATCTGAGCAGCAAAAACTTGGAAAAACTAAACCTTGAGCATGGACTTGACACTGTTGGGGGTGTGGAATCAGCTGCCAAGCTCACCTCTCAACTGCTAAGTAGTTGGGCATTCCCACCGAAGGTGACAAAGGTCCTGAACTGGCCACATCCCTTTTTATTTATTTATTTATTTATTTATATAGCACCATCAGTGTACATGGTGCTGTACAGAGTAAAACAATAAAAGAGCAAAACCCTGCCGCATAGGCTTACATTCTAATAATTTACATTTGACCCTTCTAGCCTAACTGGCTATAATCTGAATGGGTTAGGTGGAGTCTTTGCTACGGTAAACTTAGGGAGAACTTCATAATGAGCTTCCTCCTGATGTCTTTTCTGATTCATGTTACTTCAAGGCACCTCCTTCACAACTCATCAAAACCTGACCCCCCCCCTTCCTAATGCAAGGAGTGGGAGTCCAGTGGGTTTTTAAAAAACGGTTATAACGAAAGGGTAAGCTTTAATATATCGAATTCCTCTTCCCCCGTGTCTTTGTGCTGTATGCAGATTGCCAGCAGTTTTACCATCTGGTCTCTGCTCTCCCTGCCCACTGTTTCTCTTAAGCAGGGAAATAGGTAGGAGGAAAATTTGCCTTGTCCATCCTCAGAAATCCAGGAGTCTTACTTAGCACATAATAAAACAAACTGAATTTCACTTGAAAGGAGGAGAAGAAAGACAAACCATCAATCTTATGGCAGTTGGGCTCCGGGGGAAATGCTAAAGAACCTATTAGACAGGAGGGAAAAACCCAAGGCCCAATAATCCTCCTGAAGCCTTATCAAATTATGCTGAGAAGTCTCTTATGATTCTCAGGTCAGCCAGGGCAGGACGGTTGGGAGTCTAGGAAGTCAGACTTCCAAGATAGCATGCCTTTCCCATCCAAATTAAAGAAGGATAGATAAGCCTTCAGAGAAAGCTAAGAGAGGGTTCTCTATATTTTGTTTGACAGCTGACTTAGACATGCAGAAGTGTCAGGAAGTCATCCACTCATTCACTACTGACAGATTAACATCAAGAGTAAAAATACAAGGAAGGAAAGAAGGGAGGAAGGGAGAATAAACAGGACCTAGATAATGTGATTACAATACCTACAGCAAGGGTGGCAACCTGTGGCCCACGGGCTCCATGGGGCTTCAGATGCCTCACCCACCACCCATGGGCCCCACAGGACTTCTGTTGCATCACCCCACTACCCTCTGCTGCTCCCAATTTTTTTTAATTAAAAAAAAAGGCATCTGTAACAGCTATGGAGTGCCAAAAGGACCAACTGTAGTTTGTTTGCAAACTACTTTTGGCCCCTTAGGCACTCAGTGGCTGTTACAGAGCACAAAAAAGTTAAATTCAGCTTTGAACCAAGCAAATGTAACCCTTGTATTGTTCTGTAGTGCTACACAGTGGTTTGCCACTGAAATCCGGCGATGAGCCAGTGATGGTTTAACAACTCTTTGGGGGGGGGGGTGCCCTGCAGACTGTGCTGTGCCCCATGGAGTGTGGCCCACGATGGGAGGGAGGATCCAGGAGGTGAGAATGTGCCCCCAAACCTACTCAAGTTGCCTATCCCTGCCCTACTGTCTGCTACTTTCCTATTGACAAAATCCAGACTAAGCTGCTAATACAACAAATTAGGCCACTTCTAAAGTCACATATTTATCCACATCATTTAACAAATATGTCAACTTATTCAATGATGGCCAGTTTGGCCAACACCCATCCACACAAAACGACCCAGTAGCTGTGCTCTTGGAGCCCTATAAAAGGGAACAAAATAATACTGAGTAAGGAATCTCCTTAATGGCTCTTCAGTCATAAACCTTGCTTCATAAGATGTGTTTCTATACTGCCTTAATTTAACCAAGTATTGCATAGGTTGGAATCAAAAACAGATAAAGGCTTTGCTATAACCATGTACAGGACACAAAAATTTTCTTTGCAATCACTTGCTAGATATTTGCCTAGAACTGAATGTTACATGCAGCCCTACTTCCATAATACAGAAGTTACCCTGCTCCACAAGATAACCAGGCTATAAATAATAACTGCATCTTTTCCTTCTGTTGGATACATTGCCATGGCTCCCAGTCTTTGACAGCCAACGTCATGTTCCTCACTGGGGGAAATGTTTAAGAAAAACCCAATGAGGGGAGAAAGGTAGGCACATTTTCACACCAGGAAGCTCCAGATCACTTAGAAAAGTACTCTGTGGAGTACTTGGTATGACAATTAATCCAGATGTGTGTGTGAAATACAGCCACAAGTAACCATTGCAGAAGGCTGAACTGAGAGAGATGAAAAGGGAAAGCTGGAGCATTCCAGTAGGCCTGCTGACAAACTTTTTCCTTCTCCCTCCTCATTCCTTTTTCCTTGTGTGTCATTTTCCTCTTAGATTGCAAGCCATGCGACCAGTATTTTTATCTCGCTTATCAGCTGAAGAAGTTCCACTCACAAGTCAGGATTTTCCCATCCTCTTCTTCACCCTGGAGGCACCGCACATGCCCCAATACTGAGGCAGAGACCATAAATAAAACATTTAAACAAAACAAACACTTCTCAGGCAAAAGTCTGCCAGAACAGAAATGTCAAATTATTTTACATCATCTCTCTCAAAACAAGGAAAACCTAGATATCTTTAAGAAAATGCAAACCCTTGCCAACCTTTATTCAAGTGTTCCAATGGGAGATTTGCAAGCAAGGCAGGAACCTGTTCTTTCCCACAAAACTATATGCAACATCTTTTAGTTAAAGGTATTTCAGATGTTGGAACCTGGAAATATATTTTCTCTTAGTAGAGCATAGTCTACCTTGGAAATCAAAGGGATATGGAGACAGGACAGAGGTCAATAAACCAGCAATAGTCAAAATATTGACTCCTAAGAACTCAGCCATCCAATCTTCCACTCGAGTCTTATCATATGAACTGTTCATTTGATCTAAATCCCAACCAGCCCCCATTTTTATTGGAATTATACAGCTTTCTCACTTATTTATTTATTTTATTTATTTATTTATTACATTTTTATACCGCCCAATAGCCGAAGCTCTCTGGGCGGTTCACTTGCCAATTGTAGACAACTGGGCTACTCCAGTAAGTGAGGGTGTTCTTCTTAGTACAACTCCTTTCTGAGGAACACTATGGAGATGTCTACATGTAACTGAGACCCTAGCTTCATCTGTTAATACTGATGCTATTAACAGAGAAGCACAATCGGGCCAAGCCACAGAATAATGTTACATAATAATCTCTTCTGGTATAGTGGAAGGAGTTCTGTAACTGTTTATACTTCCCCCAGCCCCGCTGGGGCCATCTTGTGGAAAATTTAGATTTAGGACAGATAAAAGAAAGTATTTCTTCACAGAGCACATAGTTAAATTATGGAACTCACTACCTGAGGTGTACCGATGGCCACCAATTTGGATGGCTTTAAAAGGGGAATACACAAATTCATGGATGAGAAAGCGATCAGTGGCTACTACCTCCATTATCAGAGGCTTTATAACTCTGTATACCAGTTGCTGGGAAGAATGAGCAGGAGGATGCTATTGTACTCATGTACTACTTGTGGTTTTCTCAAAGGCAGCTGGTTGGTCACTGTGTGAACAGAATGCTGGACTAGATACACTGTTGGTCAGATCCAGCATGGCTCTTCTTATGTTCTGAACTCCAGTGTTAACCGTTTTACTTCTGTAGCACCCACAAAGTCTCATTGCAACTGAAGTACACCCTCATTTGCCCTTCCCACGCTTAATAATAATAATCCAATCCCACACTCTGGAGCAACTAGTAAAAGAATGAAGCGAATGCTCTACTAACTCAACTATTTCAGTTTGAAATGATAAGAATATTCACTCCAGATCTGGGAAATTATCCACACTACTTCTCCAGTGTTATTTAGATCATCCTGCAGTGGCAAAATCTGAAGGCTGATCCACATACTATGTGTTTTAGGAATACACCAAAGATGCTTCATTTCAAAAGGTGTGAACAATAAGTGGGTACAAACTTGTGTTTTCAAGCAGTCATATCAGACAGGAACACTCATGAAAGAATGGAGATTGGCTTTCTGACAGGTGCACTTTCAGTATCACCCCAAAGTTTACTACTGACTAATGTGAAAACTGGCCCTGATTCAACCAGAACTGGTGAAGTGAAAACAAGGGACTTTCTAAGTCAGTAATAAAATATTTGCCAGGACTTAAATCTGAGCCCAGGGTTAGACTCCAAATCTGTTTTCAGTGACCAAGAAGAAACAGGGGAGTACCTTCCTTTCACCACTATGTAACCATAATAAGCTGTCATTCATTTGAATTAAGAGGAAGAGCTTCTAGGTCAGAGGGCACAACTTCAGGCCAGCTTGCAGTGTAACTTCACTCCTTATAGGAATGATGCCCTGGTGCTGTGACAGCTTTCTTTCTTAACGGATGTTATTCTCCATGGGAACGTTGAAGGTAGAGAAGGAAAAAAGATACACCACCTGGAAATGTTCCCTAAAATATATGAAGCGATTACATATATCCATTACACATATCTACATTGTACCTTCTACTACGTTTCTTATTTAGGGGCAGATTCTCAAATCCACATCTAAGCAACAAAGTCCTTTTCAATGTCCATCAATGCCCTGAACTTCACCTTGGCTGACTGATTGCTGAGCACGCTTAGCGAGCCATCTCCAAAAGAGCAACAAACCTCAGTTCTTCTCACACACCGTCTGACAGAGGTCACTTTTTATCAGCTGGAGACACAGGGTGGAGCCTCTCGGGCAACAGCAGATCAGGGGAAAAAATGCAATCTCTTATCACAGTGCAAAGCTCCCAAAAGAAAACTGCCTAATGTCAATGAAAGAGAGCAGCACACCCACTCACAAAGACAGAGGTGCCAACCTGTCCTTAGCAATATCCAGGTACAGACAAATCTAACTCCAGAAATTCATACGCAGCAAAACTTTATTTAAATTAATCTCTCAGGTCCAAATCCTTCCATAATAGAATTAGACATAGTATTTAACGCTCCTCATTCTCATGTACTGCTACGTTTCCTGCCCCCATCTGTTTAAAACAACCTTTTAAGGTGCAACTCTCTCCCCTGAAAATGATTACAGATGGGGATTCCTGCTGCGCACACAAAGAAATCATGAGCCGAACCTCACAAGCACCCAGATACGCACTCTCGCATCCACTCACACTGAAAGCCAGAAAGTAAACCATGCTGCAGTCCCAGGCAAGCATGCATGACCCTCGCATACAAAGCAAGAGGCATGCAGCCACACAAATGCAGGTTGCGACGCACGCACACACACACACACTCCTTGTGAAATGCACCCTGGAATCCAGACTGATCCACTACCGCAGAGAGCGCATGACAAACATGCCCATGCGTCTTGAGTGCTCTTCACACCCACCCACAGAATCCCACGCTGTTCCCTCAATAATAATAATAATAATAATAATAATAATAATAATAATAATAATAATAATAATAATAATACATTTTAAACCCCTACAGTTGGTCTCCAGACCCTAACAAGTGCTTTTCACGTCGCCCACCTTGCACCGTCCCTGAACTAGACAGGAAAATAAATAGATAGAAGTTTCCTGGTGGGATTTTTTTAAAAAAAACACCCCATAAAAACAGCCAGCTTCTGCTTTAAAATCCAACCTTGCATCTTCCCCCCTGCCCAGCAATCTGCGCCCATAAGCCTCCTATTCCGCGTTCCACTCAATTCAGAGCCAATAGCTCAAGGTTCCCAAAGCAGCGGCACCCCAAGCCCAGTCCCAACGATCACACACACACACACACACACACACACACACACACACACACACACACACACACGCCCTACTCCCGCAAAAGCGTGCAGCACCTCGCGTTGTCCTTTGCCTCACCTCCTCGCTCTTCTTCTCCAGCTTCCAGCTTCCCTCTGGCTTCAGCGCCGCTATCCAAGCTAGGAGTAGCAATATCCACTCAGGCTGCCGCCAGGAGACACCATCTCCATCCAATGCATGATGATCTCTGAATGTGTGTGTGGTATGTATGTATGTATATATGTATGTAGAGTCTAATTTTGGAGTGCGCTTGGGAACGCTCTTCCTTCCTCCCTTCTGATCCTGGTCTTCTTCTTCCTCCTCCTCCTCCTCAAGGTCTAGGATCTTCTCTTCGCTTCACAGAAGGAGAAACAACGAGGCGGGGGGCGATGATGATGTGAGGTGGGGGAATGACGGTGTGAGAGGGGGGCGGGGGGAAGAGAGAGGAGGCTCGCGCAGGCGCAAGGCAGGGGACGCTGAGCGCTCGCCCAGGCGTGCTGAGAAGCCCCCTCGCGCTTCCCACCTCTTGTTTGTCCTGGCAGCAGGAACGGCGCTGCCCTATAGCGGGAGGGGGCGTGGCGCCGAGCCTGCAGGGTCTTTTCTCTCCCTCGCCTCGGTGGCATCCGCAGGCGCTTCCCTCCCCGCCTTTTGTGCCACCAAGCAACGCGCGCTCGCCTCACCTACTACCTCCAGGATTTCCCTCTTCCCTCCGCGTGTAGCATTTGATGCAGACTATGGTGCTTCCTAAGGCCATCCCTTCTTCCTCTGGGCTTTAATCAGCAAGGTAGAGATGGTGGGGGCGCGAGAAAAGAGCACGCCTTCTCTTGCGGTCTTTAGGGTCTTGCTGGTGTCGAGATCGTTGACCCCAAGACCCATGTAGCTGCGTGTCGGGCTCTGTAAACTGGAGTCTGCTGTAAAATCCAGTTTACAGAGATCTTGGGGTCAACGATCTCGACACCAGCAGCTCCTCCTCTTTGTTGTTCCATTAGGACTGCACGACGCCTTCCTATAGATCCAAGCTCGGTGCCCTCCGGAGGTGTTGGACTACAACTCCCAGCGTCCCCCAACCGGCCATGGGGGTTGGAGAAGGCTGGAATCCATAGGAAGGCGTCGTACAGTCCTGATGGAACAAGGTGCTGCTGTCGAGATCGTTGAACCAAAGATCCCCAACCAAGATGGGGCACTAGATTGGAGAAGGGCACTAGGTTGGGGCCGGGGGAAGAACTAAAGGCCCAAACTGGGAGTGCGTGGAGGGGAGCTGGAATTTGGAAGGTTGTTTCCAGGTGATCGTGAACTTTCTTGACCGGGTTTTTAAAGCAAAACCTGACGTCCTTCACCAAGAGCACGCCCTCCGAGAGCAATCTCTCAAGATCTCGCCAGCACTGGAATTGCACCAATCTCACTTCTCCAGGGAATGCCACGTGTCGGATTTTGATTTATGGAGCTTTGTGCGAGCGCTTTTGGTGAAGTGAGCTAATCTCAGCTACTATAGACGCAGCAGATCATGTTGCGGTTGACACACGGATAGGCTTTTTTTATCTTCCATATTCCTAAAGATTTGCAATGCAATCTAGATTGGCAACTGGTGCCGGGCAGAGCTGCAGTGGGGCCTTACTCCCAAGGTCCTCTTCCCGTTTTGCAGTTCTGTTGGTGTATCAGAGGGGATTTTGTTGGGAAATCTTATCACGGCAGCAACATATCTTGCATCTCATCAAGGTAGTGGGGCTTCCGCCATATTATGTAGCCTGTTAGCTGACATAACTAAATGTCCTTGGACTAGTAGAATAAACTGTCCCTGCCAGTGTAGCAAATATATGCTGATGCTATGGATATATGTTGTTGTAGTTATACTGTCGCACTAAGTGCTGCACTAGTGTAACCCTTATGTAGCTGCAAAGGTGAAAAATGTCCACAGTTTGGGATATAGAAGGTGAGGAACAGAACTTTGTCAGAATCCTGGGCTTGCTCAAAGGTCATTCCGCTCCAACAATAGTAGAGTTTTGCCTGTGAAATAGTGTATACTGTACATAGGTATTTTATCGGTAGTGGTTTTTATTATAGTCAAGTGAATGGAACCAAGGAGAAGGAAGGACCTATATATTCCATTCCCCAGTTTATCCACAGCATGGGTTGAGGGGACAGGACACAGCCCTATAACTCTGTCCTTAGGAGCACTCCCACCTGGCTTCAAGCTATATCAACTGCAAAGCGATGCACTGGTTAGGGATGTCTGTCACCTGGTGACTGGAGGTGGTACTACAGGGCAGGCTTCAACACACGAACATATTTACATAAATTAAAATTCATGAGTGTGTTTTAAAAACAAAATAAGGTGCACACCCACAGTGTCTCCTTGGAATAGGGTGGCCACATGAAAAGGAGGACAGGGCTCCTGTATCTTTAACAGTTGCATAGAAAAGGGAATTTCAGCAGGTGTCATTTGTATATATGGAGAACCTGGTGAAATCCCCTCTTCATCACAACAGTTAAAGCTGCAGGAACTATACTAGAGTGACTAGATTTAAAAGAGGGCACAACACCTGCAACTTTAACTGTTGTGTTGAAGAGGGGATTTCACCAGGTTCTTCATATATACAAATGACACCTGCTGAAATTCCCTTTTCTATGCAACTGTTAAAGACAATAGGAAGGCAAGTGTGGTGTGATGGCATGGGATGCTGCAACCTTGATGAAGCTAAGTGGGTCTAGGTCTGGTCAGTTTCTGGAAGGGTGACTACCTGGGAACCCCATGTACATTGATTCCTGCATTTAGCAGGGTGTTGGACTCAATGGCCTTGTAGGCCCCTTCCAACTCTATGATTCTATGTTTGTGGCATGTCAAATTCCATCCCATATGCACTCCTGACTTATTTATTTATTTATTTATTACATTTTTATACCGCCCAATAGCCGAAGCTCTCTGGGCAGTTCACAAAAATTAAAACCACAGTAAAACACCCAACAGGTTAAAACACAATTACGAAATACAGTATAAAAAGCGCAACCAGGATAAAACCACACAGCAAAATTGATATAAGATTAAAATACAGAGTTAAAACAGTAAAATTTAAATTTAAGTTAAAATTAAGTGTTAAAATACTGAGTGAATAAAAAGGTCTTCAGCTGGCGACGAAAGCAGTACAGTGTAGGCGCCAGGCGGACCTCTCTGGGGAGCTCGTTCCACAACCGGGGTGCCACAGCGGAGAAAGCCCTCCTCCTAGTAGCCACCTGCCTCACTTCCTTTGGCAGGGGCTCACGGAGAAGGGCCCCTGTAGATGATCTTAAGGTCCGGGTAGGTACATATGGGAGGAGGCGTTCCTTCAGATAACCTGGCCCCAAACCGTTTAGGGCTTTAAATGTCAATACCAGCACTTTGAATTGGGCCCGGACCTGGACTGGCAGCCAATGAAGTTGTAAAAGGACTGGCGTAATGTGATCTCGCCGGCCAGTCCCTGTTAATAACCTTGCTGCCCTGTTTTGCACCAGCTGAAGTTTCCGGACCGTTTTCAAAGGCAACCCCACGTATAACGCATTGCAGTAATCCAAACCACTTGTCATCCTGCACGGTCCTTGTTCAGCCTCGTGACCCCATCCATGAGAAAGGGGGTGTTTCTAAAATCAGCAATGGACAGACCTACTTTTTGTCCTGCCTTGTCAACAGCCCTGAAATGATTTGAGTTTTATTTCCAGTTTCCTTTTACATATCCGTCCTCTGCTTGTTAAGCCACTTGCTTTCTGTGCCACTTCCATTAAAGGGAAAACCTCACACAGCAGAAGTGAAGTGGAAATATCAGGAAGATGGAATGTTCTCTTCTTGTTTTGTAGTTGGAAAATTAATAAAATCCTTTTTAAAAAAGAAAGGAAGATGGAATTTGTGTCTCAGTCTCAATAACGGAGTTTGCTTGCTTGTGGTTTCAAGGAAACAGCAAGGGAACAGTTTTTCTGCATGTGGGTGGTCTTGTGTCGCTTGCATGAAGAAACAGCAGCAGAAAATGCTATTTTTAGCCTAAAGTAGGCTAAGCAGCCCCAGAAGAAGTTTTATCAGGGAGAATATTTTTCAATGCAAGAAAAAGTCATTACCAGAAAAGCAGGAAAATAAACAAGGGTCATAACCAAAAGATGTTCACACATCGATAAATATACCTGGGATAGTAAAAAGGGCCTCCAGAAAATATTTTTGGGATAGTAAGGGCCTCCATTTCTAAAGAGCCATAAATAAATATAAAATGCTCCTTCGTTAAACATAGGCTTAGCTTTCATGAGTGTTACCCTGCATGGGCAGTAGTACTCTGAGGCAAGGCCTTGCACAGGAGGCTACTGTTATAGAAGTATTGCCACATTTATTTAATATATGACATCTGCCAGCTTGTGTGGTTTGCTATCGTGTGGAGATAACAGCACGTTGCTATGAGCAGTGTGCTTGATTTACTGGCCAATATTATGTGTGTACTTGAGCCTTGTGCGTTTTTTTCAAGTACCAAAATGATATAGGAGTAATAATTAGCAATGGCTTTTATTATTTATGCTTTGCAAGTGATAATGCCCAGACACATAAATGCAATATCTGATTCACAGTACACCCCCTTGAAACCCTCACCTTTTGAATTGTTGTTCAAAGCTTTGTGACATGAGTGATGGGAGAAGTTGCTGCTTTTATATTTTCCACTAGTGAACAGACCCATCTTTGCACAGGGTAAAATAGCCGTCAGTTTGATACAGCCCCATCTTAGTGAACCCTTGCCCACTGGCCCCCTAAGACAGGCGCCTGCCATGGTGCACCCCTCTAGCTCCCTTTGGGAGGCTTCTGCCCACTCAATACCCTGGTGGGCACCACAGCGAGAGGGTGGCCATATATAGCTCAAATTACTCTTCCCTAGTTTAAAACTATATTGACAGCAAATTTATGTACTAGTTTGGGAAGTCTGCCATTTCTACCTAGCTGTGTCTAATTCACACTATGCTTTCTCCCATGTGATTGCAGCAAAATAGCTGGAGGCATTTAAGACCACCACCATCCTATGGAAACTTCTTCCAGGTTCTGTTGTGAAGGGAGATTCCTGAGCTCAAACAAGGTGTAATACATCCTGTTTCTCTTTTTTCAGGAAATGCAAGGTGGATAAAGAAGGGAAGGAGATTCAGGTATGTCTCCAGGAGAACTGGACAGAGGACCCTCAGTGACCCACACTGTGCTTCTGGACATGACTGCAGTTCCCACTGTCCCAGGATTGGCATAGAGGTAATCTAGGTAATCTGAAACTAAGTGATTGGAATCAAATTCAAAACACTTGGGAAACACTTGTGTAGGAGAATCTGACTAAAAGAACCAGTCTCAATGTATAATTCTGCAAAACAGTTTTATGTATTCCCAACCACAGATGCTGCTCTTCCTCCAAGTTGGTCTTGGTTTGGGGATTATCCCCTTTTATCCTCCCAACAACCCAGAGAAATAGGTTAGGAACATGATTAAGGCTGCATTCAGACAACACAATAGTCAGTGGTGGGTTAATAGTCAACTCCATGATTGATTATTGAGGGGGTACTCCCCACACAACATGAGTATAATCAACTGTGGTGTGGATTAAGACCAGTGTTAAGTTGACTATTAGTCACGGTGTGTTTGATTGACACATCCCGCCTCTCCCCGCCCCCCAGTCCTCCCGCTGGTATGCCATCAGCCAATGTGAGTTCTGCTGGCTGGACTAGAGTGGCAGTCACACTTTGGTCACTCTTGCCAGGGCACTCTGTAGTCGCTGAAAATAGCCAACTGTGTGCTACAAAATAGTCAATGGTGCCAAACAAATAAGACAATAAGCAACTGTTGTTCAAATAATCAAGTCTGCACAGCATTCGTTATTTGTGTTGATTATTTTGGCTGAATAACCAATCATGGTGTGAAAAAGTTCCAAGAGACAACACAATAACCCACCACTGATTATTTAACCCACCGTTGGTTATCATGTTGTCTGAACCCAGTCTAAGAGTCATCCATTGAGCTTCATGGCTGAACAGGAATTTGAACTCAGATGCTCCGTGTCCAGGTCCATGACTCTATCCACTACACACACACCCCTACATTCTTACATTGCTTTTTCTAAATGCTCAGAGCACTTAACTTTATCTTAACAGTCCTTACAGATGCAATATTTGTAGGCATAAAAAAACCCTCATACACACAGCTATTTTACAATAATAATCAATGAAAGCCTTCTAATTTGTTAAACATTTGTTAGCAATGTATTAGTCATTCTTGTTTCTACTAGATAGTAGCAGAATTGGTAGAGCATTTGATATTTTCTCCTGAAGGTATAAGGGATGGAATAAAAGTTTATTATACTAAGTGTGAGGTTTGTACATCCTGTCAATGTTATCAAAGGAAAGCTATATTAGACTTCAGATAGTTATTGTACAGGGTTCACTTTAGTTTATTGATTTGATTCTAATACATTCATTTTATGCATTTTTAAAGTTTGGTATTGTACATGACACCTACAATTTGACTGTGAAAAGAAACATTTACTAATTAAATTCAAGGCTGCAGGTTTGGTGTAGGTGCATCTGTTATTTTATCGATGGCACAAGTCATGAATTGCCTTGTCTGTCAGTAATATGCCCAGCAGAGTTAAGTGTTGCACAAGCACTACAGGTTTCCTCCTGAGAGGATTCTTTTTCACTCCATTTTATTTATTTCTGCCATCTTGAAAAGACATTACCTATAATTCATCACTAGCAATGGCAATGTGAGAACAATCTCTGGAGACTGTTTTTAAGAGAAATTCCTTGCTATATGTTGACAAGCATGTCAATCTTTTTGCCTTCTCAATAGCTAGATTACCTGCTGTGGCAGCACTAGTAACAACTGAAAGCTCTAAGAATTTTCTTGGGCCTAGGGCCTATTCCAGCATAATTATCGGACTCTGTCAGGAGTATTTTCAAAGTGCCATTCCAAAAATGACTGGAAAATGGAGCCATAACAGTGGGACATCTTGCATAATTCTAATCCACAAGTGGTCCTTAACAGTGGCAACAAACAGTCTTAAAATAGATGTTTCCCACTTGCATTAGCTTATCAGTCCTGATCCCTTATCATGTAAATATCAGATGAGGCGAAAAATAAACTGAGCCTCCATTAGGTCTGCCTATGGAAATTGTTGCCCTTTGTTTACAGTAGGCTGCCATTACTTCTCACACCAAATGGATGGTGAATTAGGCTGGTACCCACACAATGCGAAAGATTAGTAAAGGTTGATGGATGGACTTCCCAAAGAGAATTAGCAGGTGGCCAGAGACAGATTAGCCTCTTCTTCTCCTTCTAATTACATATACATGAAGGCTCACAGTCCTTTTGATTACACAACTGAATGCAGAGACAAATGAGATCAGCAATTTGGGAAATAACCCTGGATTTGCCACTGCCAAGAGACTATGACAGAAAGAGGAGACTAGCTCTGGTGCTATGAAATGTCAAAAGAGTTTTTTTTTTTCCTTATCCGAAATGCAAAAAATGTTCAAAAAACTTTCAACCAAACTTGTACACACACTCAACGTTTCAGATCTGGAGTTCCTTCGTCAGGAGCTGTACAATGAAATGAATTACTTTTTGAAGTAATTATCAGTTTGAAACCTTTTAGGTATTTTTTACAAGACAGCAGTCGTGTTCGTTCTGTCTCCGTCGGCAGGCAAACTGTTCTGCCGACGGAGACAGAATGAACATGACAGTGGTCTTGTAAAAAATACCTTAAAGGTTTCAAATTGATAATTACTTCAAAAAAAGGAATTCATTTCATTATACAGCTCCTGACGAAGGATCTCCAGATCTGAAATGTTGAGCGTGCGTACAAGTTTGGTTGAAAGTTTTTTGAACATGTTTTGCATTTCGGATAAGAAAAATAAAGAACCTTCTTTTGACATTTCATAGCACCTGAGCTAGCCTCCTCTTTTTCTCATAGTCTTTTCGTGGTGCTTTCCCCCTCTTTTTTTCACAACCCACTGCCAAGAGAGCCAGAACCTACTCCTAGTAGGTTTCAGCCTAATGTTTGTAAATGATATTTCTCCAGGTGATCTGAGGCTGTGGGGAAATACCAGCACTGACTGCTTGTACTGAGGTGATAAACTTACACCTTCACATTACATGGTTCCGATGATTCTTATCCTTTCTTTTTAAAAACCAAAATTAGTTTGGGAGTTGGAATGGATGAATGGAGAGAGGAACTATACTACCCTTTTTCCTTTGGTAATTTTCTAGTTCAGACTTACTCCCCTTCCAGCTGCATCTCCACCTTCAGAGTGACAGAAGATACAGGATCCCCTTTATTCTTTCATACCTGCAGGTGAAAAGGCAGTTCAAGAAAAGATGATTTTGAGCCAGAAAATAACCAGTGGGATAAGGCTCAAGCTGCCTCTTGCCATCCACCCTTCATTCACTCTGGTCTGCAGCCAGTCCATACTGATTTTTTTTTTAAAAAAAAAATGTGTTGGGGAAAGAAACATAGAAGTCCTCCTAATGTATAGTTTGAGCATCAGCATCAAGAACTGCTGATCGTTCCCTCATGTGATGAAGGGCATAACTGCAGTCTCCCAGGAAAATGGCGGGAACAACATTCCAGCCCTGATCCCACTTACCGTGGCTAGGCATTGGATCCTTCTGTGCAGGAAGGAGTATAAAGAACTTCCTGTTGCAGCTCAGCCTTGCTTGAGCAAGGCCTATCTCAGCTCTCATCCTGTCTCCTGGTTTACCCTCTGATCCTTATTGCTCTTCAGTCCTGCCTCCCAGTTCCCAGCTCCCTCTAGAACACTGTCCATGGCCCAGTTCTGACTCTCAGACAGCAAGGGGAGCCCCACCTGGTTAAATGCTACTCCATACCAAACCCAGTTTTTAAAACATCACACATAAAAGTTGGGCTAGATCTGTTCTCCCTGACATCTAGTTTTCTATTAGTGTGTGTGTGTTCCTATGGAGGAACATTCAGTCATCTTTGTTCCCATTTGCAAGCTGAAATGGTACAGCCCAAGTTTTGAGGGGGTCTTCATCCAGATGCCCTCTGGTGGGGTTGTATGGCAATAGCAGGAGTAACTGGCACCACTGGTTGCACTCTGATCAGTTGAGTGGCCTCACTAGGGGTCTGAGGGCACTAATTAAATTTCCCATGATGAGCCCAATTCAGCATTGTGGATAATTAAAATGGCAGCCACTAGTCCGCCTTGGGGGAACCATTTTACTTTTCAGCAATGTTTCAGAGCAACATTATGCCAGGTAATTGTGGGAAATCAAAATGGTGGCCCCGTGCAAGGAATGAAATGTTTAAGGGGGACCCAGGACAGGCATTAGTGTTGGGATGCTGAGGTGCCAGTTGCTACCCACGAATGCCGGGTGCTGATGCAAGTCCAAACACAAGTTTACTACTTCTGTGAGAACTAAGCTGTAGTGCCAACTGTTTGCATGTTGAACATGCATGAACATGCATCAAAGTTGCTGGGTTTGCCTAAATAAATGACACTTAATTGAAAATACAATCATACATACATAAAGTTAACACGTTGCATTAATTTTCCTTAAGCCAACATAAACCTGGTGATGAGGAAAGGTGCAACTGCTTATCTACCTGGCTATCATATTTACTATCCGTGGCCAATGGTATGAAATATTACAGACATGGACAAATCCTTATGGCATAATACATTTTAATGTGAGGAGCCAGGTGAACAGCTCACCTCACCATGTCTGGAATGCAATAACAGCCCAGGTTGCATTATTTTTCAGTGGGATGCAGGGAACAACCAGACATCATTCAGTGGTGCAGACATCTCATCAGAGGCAATATTGAGCAATGCATCGCATGAAGTCAAAGCAGCGTTGGGGACTGAACAGCAACATGATAAAAAGCTCTGTGCCTGTAAAATACCGGCACTTTCTGGACCGCAGTCAGATGGAAGAGACCAGCTGCTGGAAGACATGTTCGAACAGGTGCTTAAGTATACGCCTGGGAGCAAAATTAACCTGCTAGAAAGCACGAGAAAATGAACTGCACGAAGGCGGAAAGCAGGGTCCAAGAAGTGAAAAGAAAAGAGGTGTGGGGATAGAGAGAGAGATGACAAATATTCACTTTTGTTGATAGGGAAAGAGCACAAAAGACCAGTCAAACCATGGCACTAAAACACACACAGGGCCAGGACCATGAGCCTGGTTCTAAAAGAAGGGTCATGTGATCAACCTTTCTGAAAAGAGATGAAAAGGGCAGCTGGCTGGGGCTGACACATAAATGCTTTTCGGAACTGACATTCAGTGAGCTGTGACATTCCTATAATGGAGTTATGGGTTTTGTCTGCTTGTGTGCACATGTCATCCTCTTGACGTATGTTTGCGCTCGCCATCTATCTCACCGCTTCCATTATCCTGCCTGCTGGGATGTGCTGTGGTTTTAGAAAACATGTAAATTCCAGGGATCTGGCATTTGTGCTTTCATTTGTCTTTCCATTCTAGTAGGGATGCTTTGTCTGAATTTTCGAAGCACATAGAGCCAAACTACATGTTATGCTAATTGTGCAGCTGAACGTTAGCTTTTCCTTTACTCTAGTGTAAGCACATACAGCCCCAATTTGCACTGGGATGACATCACATTGGGAGGGGATGATTCAACTTTCTCCCCCCACACCATTTGCTTCCTGAAATCTGGTGGTGGTGGGATTAACAAAAAGGTGGGGGGAAGCCTCCATTGATGCTAGTGTTGAAGGATCAGTTCACACATGGCTAGATTCCTACACACGAATGAATGTGCTTTCCACATGTAGATTGCCCCATATGTTGATTGCGTACTTTTAACATTCCATGAACATGTACATACAAATGCAGTGAGGAAAACCCAGCAAGGCTTGTGTGTGTTGTTTTTTAATTGTGACCTAATCACAAGCAGTGTGGTAATTGCTACATATGGCTCCTTATACAAATTTTTCCTACCAGAGCAAAAAGTAGCTTCAGGTAGGAAGTACAGTTTATTTTCACTGGGACAATAGGGCAAGAAAGAAAGAGAGTTACCCCACCCCTTCCACATACTCTAGAGATAGAGAAAGGGAGAGAATTCACATTTAATTAAGGGGCCAAATAATTGTTCAGGATGGACTTACACTTCAATGCACGTTAATATATTGGGGTAGTTTGTAAGAAGCATATGAATAGGAACACATGAACCACAGCTTTTAAAATGTTTAAATTGAAAGTAACATCTCACACTTGGGTCCCCTAAGAAAGTGTGAGTGACATGTAAATCTATGTGATCACAGTTCCTAAAAGCAAAGGAAAGTTAAGAGAAGTATTGTTACATGTGGGGGGGACATTCTTCTGTGTCCTAAATTTGACATCGGTATCACTGTCAGCACAAATGAACAAAGCAACTTGGCCAGTCAAGACAGGAGCCTGTCAAGGAAACAGGAATTTGAGCTAACCAGATGGCATCCCAGGCCAATGAAACAAATAAAAGAAAAAGTAGTGTACAATGTATCCATACTGTAATGAGATGACAGCCTAAGCTGGAGAACCAATTAAGTTCAGCCAGCACCTGTTCTTATGTGGCTGTAGAAGAATCACCCCAAAAAAGTCATTCTTGGACTTTTTTTAGTCATGGTCTGAGGGCATGTTTTTGGTCTCAATGGGAGCAGGGACATGTGAATTTTGTTAAATCCATCCCATCTGTGTTTCGCGGATTGTCAGACATCTTTCGTTCTATCATCCACTCATTGATGGATTTGGATTCCTGCACTGAGCAGGAGGTTGGACTCGATGGCCTTGTAGGCCCCTTCCAACTCTACTATTCTATGATTTTATGTATCAGAACTTTGTTCATTTGCAAATGCATACTTGCACTAATACCCACTTGTGCTAATGCTTACTTGTGCAAGTGTGCATTTTTGCAAATCCCCCCCCCCCCGGCAAAGTAAAAATTAAAAAATGGTCTGCAAATCTGCAGGGTCTCCAGGACTCCAAAAAAGCCAGTCCGTTGCCCTTCATTACCATTTTTATTTGGGTTCAAAAGACAGTTGGAGCTGTCCTCACCTCTGTCTTGTACTTAGGTTCTTGGTCAAGTTACTTTTCTTTTAGTTCCACTGGTTTGCCTTCTGGGAAATTAGAGTTTTGTTACAAGCCATGTCCACCATGGCAACCATTTCATAAACAGGCAAGCCTTCCCCATGGCAGCAATTCCAAATGTGCCCACATATCCAAAAAGGTTGGAGGACACATCCTGATTGAAAATAATACAGATCTTCTGTTTCCCCACAACCAGGGGTACTTATTCTAAGCCTTTTCATTTACAGCCATTCATGAAACAATCAAAAACCTAGTTGGGATGAATGACTCATTCATATTGTCAAAACAATTGTCAACATGTTTCCTGATTTTAAAATGTCTATGCATTCCCTTTTGTGCTACTGCACACATGTGATTAAATGTAGCTTATTAAATGCATTGAGTGTGATCCCTCCTTTCAGAACTAAATGTTGGAAAGCTGAAAAGCTGCTACTGCTGCCGAGATCTATTATTTCACATGTCAGATTGCTCATTGGAGTGGGTCATTTGTGTGCAAGAGAAAAGTCATCCAAGTTAATATGTGTGAACCAAGCATTACAGCACAATCCTACACACGTTTACTTGGAAGTAGATTTCACTGTGCTCAGTGGGGATTACTTCTAGGTCAACGTGTATAGGATTGCAGCCATTGGTCTTTGTGTTTAACTTAAAGAAGTGCGTTTTTTATTAATTCAAAGCTGAGTTCCTAAATTGAATGTTATTCAGGTCATCAAATCGAAATAATTTCTCCACATCTGAATATTCAGTAACTGGCAAATGTCATGCATTGTGCAAAACTATAGGGTTGGTGGCGGCGGGATAGAACAGAAGAACCAGTTTTGTTAAAATAATTACTTAATGGAAGGTAAGTAAAGGTTACAAAGGGGTTGGATAAATTCCTGGAGGCAAAGGCTATCAATGGCTACTAGTCCTGATGGTTGTGTGCTATCTCCAGTATTTGAGGCAGTAAGCCTGTGTCCACCAGTTGCTGGGGAACATGGGAAGGAGGGTGCTGTTGCACCATGTCCTGATTGTTCATCCCTGGGCGATGGCTGGTTGGCCACTGCGAACAGAGTGCTGAACTAGATGGACCCTTGGTCTGATCCAGCATGGCTCTTCTTATGTTCTTACATTAACATGTCTCTTGATGACAGTCCTTTGGTTCAGGACAAAGCAATGGAAAATTGGCAGTTCTTATTGTTTAGTAGCTAACAATGCTACTTTTAGTGGAGCAAAATAGGTAACGTGGATCTAACTTATATGTGCCGTAGTACTCAGATTCTCAGCATACACAAAGAGTAACGAAGATTACGGGGGACGGCACGTCCTCTCCAATTCCCCCTCCCCTCCATCTAAAAATCATTTGGGGAATACTTTTTCAGAGATGAAATATACAGTATTAACCACGTTTCCCCTAATAGCACTCAATTAGATAATTGCGGTGTGTGTTTTCCTTAATAAAATGTAAAGGTATAATCATATTAGTGCTTTCTTTTCTTTGGGGATTGGGAGGTGGCTCCCACAAATATGCTGCCTACTTTGATTCCTCAACAACATTCATAGATGGTAGAAGACTATGTATGTGGCAAAAGTGAAAGAAAAGAGAATGAGATGGTAACTATTGTTTTTCTTCTTTATGTTGTTAATTTCTACCATCAGGCACTCTTTATTTGCAAGGGGGGAGATTATGCTCAAGTTCTTCTCTGTTGTGCTCAGCTAGTCATCCAAAACATCTATTGGTCCTTGGGATGGCCATTCATTTTTTATTTTTGCCAAAAAAGAGGACATGTATCACTAAAAAAGAGAACAAAAGTGGACACCGATTTGAATATGCTAATTTATATGTATTACTTTCACATGCAAATATGAAAATAATTACTATAATTTAAACAGAAATGCAATAAATCTCACCATCGTAGGGACCCAGTGACCTGTGTGCCTGCTCAGCCTGATGTCCAGGTGCTAACTGTTGAGGTGCAACTTCAAGGCCCCTCCTTGTCCTCCCTTCTTGTGGTTCTTTATCTTTAAGCCGATCTTGCACTGGACCATTCTCCAACTAGAGGCAAGGCCAACCCTCCCATGAGGTGGGGTGAATCCCCTGCCTCTGGTGGTGGACTGAGAGGAGTGGTGACGTGCACTGGAAAGTCCCATTGGCTCTGTTCTCCCCCTATGGTAAATACCGCAGCATGAGAGCAGCTGATGGAGCTCTCTGGAGCAGCCACCCACCCTCTGTTTCATTCTGAGGGGGTTCTCAGAGGGAGACAGAGGGTGGGCTGGCTCTCTGGAGAACCACCCAGACTCAAATGCCTGGTTCTGAGGGGGCCCTTCCCAGGACTAACAAAGGATAGGTGGTTGCTCTGAAGGAGGGGTATTGATCACTTAGAGCACTAGTGATCGCCTCTGAGCCAGGCATTCAGGCAGATTGACTCCCTGAACAGCCATGCTGGCTGCTTTTGCTGCCTAACATTGCTGCTGCTATGGCTGTTGCTGCAGTGGTGGTGTCTGCAGGATTGTGGCAGCTGCAGTGGTTCAGGGGTGAGGTGGTAGCTGGGGAAAGCAGCTTTTCCCCAGCTTTTCTTCTGCCTCAGGTAGCACAAGGGTTTTCACCACTGGCAACTAAAAGACACCGTCAATTAGAGGACCGCCCTCATTAAATTAGGACATGTGGTCACCCAATTGGCCCTGCATAGCAACACACAATGTTGTCTACATCAAAGGTCCATCCTGTGGGGCTGAGATGACTGTTCCCCTGCAGATGGGGATACACATCAACATCTGTATGTCCATGTCCATGTCCATCCAGCAAGGGATATCCATGTGCAGAAGTAGGCAGAAGGCACAACCCATGGGTTATTATATTTCTCATCTCTTCAGAAACAGAAACTTTAGAAGCAAACATATCCATTGTTTCTAAAATTCCAATTCTCATAAATTTATAAGAACATTAGAAGCTGGATCAGACCAGACTAGTCCAGCATTCCGTCCACACAGGGGCCAAACAGCTGTCCACAGGAAACCCACAAGATGAACATGAGTGCAACCCCACCTTCCTGCCCATGTTCTCTAGCAAGTGGTGTCCCTAGGCAAACTGCATATAGCCATCCCGACTAGGAGCCTTATCCTCCAGGAATGTGTCCAATCCCCTTTTAAAGCAATCCAAAGTAGTGGCCTTCACTCACTACATCTTGTGGAAGTGAATTCCATAGTTTAATTATGCATTGGGTGAAGGACTTCCTTTTATCTGCCTTGAATCTCCCACCAGTAAGCTTCATGGGATAATCCTGGGTTCTAGTATTATGAGAGAGGGAGAAAAATGTCTCCCTATCCACTTTCTCCACATGGTGCATAATTTTGTACACCTCTATGATGTCTCCCCTTACTTGCCTTTTTTTCTGAGCTAAACAATCCCAGCTGCTGTAACCTTTTCTCATAGGGGAGATGCTCCAGCCCATTTTGACCATTTTAGTTGCCCTTTTCTGCACTTTTTTTCCAACTCTGCAATGTCAATTTTAGGTTCAGTGACCAGAGATGTACACAGTATTTGAAGTGTGGTCATACCATAGGTTTGTGTATGGGGAATATAATCTTGGCAGTTTTATTTTCAATTCCTTTCCTAATTATGTCTAACATGGAATTTGCTTTTTCCCACAGCAGCCGCACACTGCATTGACATTTTTATTCAAAGAAGCAGTGCAAAGTAAAATGACTTCAGAACTTTGCATTTCTGATAGAAACATTACACAATATGTGTTTCAAGAACAAGTTGATGTCCTTTTGTTTCCAAATGAACATTTGTACTGTCTAGACATTAAATTGTAGAAGGGCTGTTGCTTGATAGAGATCTAACCTTTAGCTAATAAATGTACTTAAGATATTGTCAGTCTTGCTGAGCAGGCGCAGGGCTGATAGTACAAATCCATTCCAAGTGGGATTGTGACTAGAGTTGGAATGAAGCACTGGGACAGATCCCAAAGGATGACAGAGGCAAAATATAGTAAGTAAGGCTGCATAAATGTAGCACAGGAGAATCAGTCTGTAGGCTGAGTCAATCACAGACCTGGGTCTAAGATGAGGAGTTGGTCCAGAGGAGGCTGGAAGATGGACACAGCAGGAAAGCAGTAAGCAGTAATGGGATTTCAAATTGCTGTCTCCCCTAATTGGTTTTCACCAGATCAACTTATTTTGACCATTCAGCATTTTTAGTACTCGCAAGTGTCTGAACATACCCTTGAAAGGAGAAGGGTTATAGGGAGGCAAGAGACCACCCTTTGACAGGCGTCATTGAGTTCTGACCTCTGGCTTTTGAGAAGGCCCTCATAAACTGTTGTGGTGCTCAACTGACACTACAACAGTGCAATAAACATATCTCTCTATGGCAAGATTTATCTGAGAATGCATCTTATCCAGAACGTTGCTTGCTCTGAATCATAGAATAGAAGAGTTGGAAGGAGCCTATAAGGCCATTGAGTCCAACCCCCCTCTCAATGCAAGAATCCACCTTAAAGCATCCCTGACAGATGGTTGTCCAGCTGCCTCTTGAAGGCCTTGAATGTGGGAGAGCCCACTCTGCTTCCGATTGGTTCCAGTAAATCCCACAAGATATGTACAACAGGAACATAAATACAGGACTATACATTTCCCCAAATATTTCCAGACACAATTGACAATTTAGCCTCATCACCTCCTCCCATTTTTGTGGTAATGAGGTTGTAGCCTGGGCCAGGAGGGCATAGATCTCCAGACCTTGGTAAAGTATGTCTTATGCATGCACATACAGACACACATGCTTGGGTACCAGAAAGTAGCACTAAGGAGGACTGTACCATATGATATTTCTCAACATATAGTTAACCTCAGAGACACAGACAACCCCATACTGGGGCCAGTTCTCAAGCTGAATCAGCAGCTATTCTTAAAAGAAAGGAAGGAGGGGTGAAAGGGCAAGAAATGCTATCACAACATTGGACAAATTGATTTTTACCATAGATTTTAGAACACTGAAATCTCTGAGGGCGCTTTGTGCCTTTTTAAAACATATGTGTGTCTTTCCCGAAACTTCCTGCTTATCCTTGTCCTACACCCCACAGACACCTCTGCTCCCCTTCCTTTAATGTTCCTTTGTTCTCTGCTGTTGTCTCACTGAGGTGAAAAGGTATTCAGCTGAGTACACCGCCTGTCACATTTTACTGCTTAATGTTAAGTCATGACCTGGCAAGAGCAATTTGCACTCCAGCATGTGGGAAAACATTCAAATATATCTCACTGCCAAAGTACTGGTTATTTTAAAAATAATTCCCTCCCTCCCATTTCATTGTTCCTCAGTAGCGGAATATAATGATATATAATTAAGGAGTAACACCTGACAGGTTGAAAATTCTAGACCTGTTGTGTTTGCACTAGCAGGGCATGGGGAAAAAGAGTGTTAGCACTCCACTAGGTTGTTCTTAAAGACTAATTTAAGAGCTAGTGTGGTGTAGTGGTTAGAGTGTTGGACTTGGGAGACCCAGGTTCTAGTCCCACTTGGCCATGAAGTTCATTGGGTGATTTTGGGTCAGTCATTGACTCTTAGCTAGGGTGACCATATGAAAAGGAGGACAGGGCTCCTGTATCTTTAACAGTTGTATTGAAAAGGAAATTTCAGCAGGTGTCATTTGTATATATGGGGAACCTGATGAAATTTCCTCTTCATCACAATAGTTAAAGCTGCAGGTGCCCTGCCCTCTTTTAAATCTGGTCACTCTAGTACAGCTCCTGCAGCTTTAACTGTTGTGATGAAGGGGAAATTTCACCAAGTTCTCCATATATACAAATGACACCTGGTGAAATTTCCTTTTCTATGCAACTGTTAAAGATACAGGAGCTCTGTCCTCCTTTTCATATGGTCACCCTATCTTAGCCTAACTTACCTCACAGGGTTATTGTGAGGATTATAAATGGAGAGGATTATGTATGCCACCTTGGGGGGGGGGGAAGCAGGATATAACTGCAACAACAACAACAAAAAATTTGACAGATGGACTATGATGGGTTTCCTGCTCCCTTCACCAGTGGGGCAGGCCAGCCCAAGACATTTTATTTCCTGAGATGAGGGACAGGATTGTGCCACTCCTGCCCCACATTCCACATACAGGGCCTTTTCGGACAACATGCTAAGCCATGGTTAGGCCATGAACCCTTTTGCAGTAAATGGTTAGTGAGTGTGTTTAAACTGTATTTATGTAGCCACTTTGGTTAGAAATAGTTCTCATGACACACTAAGCCATAATGTTCAGCTCAAAATGCTTAACCACCATGGCTTAGCATGTCATCTGAATAAGGTCAAAGACTGACAGTAGAATCTAATTTCAATTCTAGCAATGGGACAATTTCCTCCAACGTGTCTGAGGGCAGTAGGCTAGTTTAGGGGTGCCTGCTAGGCCATGCAGCACACATGAGTCTGTCTTCCAGCTCTTTTTAAAAAGTGGGATACTTATCCCAGTTGCCCATCCAATTTGCAGCAGATTATAATTTTCAAATTGGTGTTTACAAAAGTATGCACTATCTGGTTGGAAACATTCAATTTCAGAGACATTTTGGATTTCCCCAAAGCTTGGAGAGTACACCACTAATTTAAGGGTGTTTTGCTTTGTTTTTGTCAATCAATTTATTTTAACCAAAATGCACAGGGGGCAGACTGAGGTTCCATATAATGTTTTCTCACACATTAGTGCCCATTTCCTCCACCCCCCAAACCATCTAAAACAGTGTTGCTTGCCTCAGGACAGAGCAGGCCTCCTATTTCAGCTCTGTGATTCATGAAACTTTGGAAGCCTACCTGAAGTGACGTCTCTTTTTCCTCATGGACAAATATACCCTTAGGCGCCAATGTAACCTTGCTGCTTCTAAAAAGGAGCAAAAACAAAGCAGCACAGAATAGGGATGACTGGAATATAGATTTCCTTCCCAAAATGGTAATTCAAGTTCCACACATTGGACACATTGCAAGCCTGCCTCTGTGAAGATTCAGGAGATGAAGACTCCTCTAAACCGGGTGATCAGTCAAATCCTGTGTGTGAAGCTAAATTCATCCCTTCACCATACCCCATTCAGAAGTGTTCTGGTCAGTGTGTAGCTGTAGCAAAGTGGGTAGATACCAAGTTAAGCCAGTGGTTGTAGCATTATAGACTGCACCTGGTGAGCCGATTGCTTTGACCAATACTGGAGAAGAACGGAAGATTTAGGAGCTTCAACCTTCAGTTTCTCTTCTCAAGCTCTACTGCCATGTTTGAAGAATGTAGAGTCTTAAAGGTCCAATCGCCTGGCCTGAAAATGAGCATTACTTCTCTCTCTGTAGCCTCCGGCCTGGTACACTCCTTGTGCTATTGGGCAGCCACAATAGTTGGCCTCTGTGTGAACAGAATGCTGGACTAGATGGATCCTTGGTCTGATCCAGCAGGGCTCTTCTTATGTTCTTAGTGTAGAAGGCACTTGATGGCTTGCACTCAGGAGAAGGTGCTTGTGAGTGATCCAGCACTGGTCTGCAGACTCATGCTTCCCAGCTGTAGCTAAGCAGACTTGGGACTGGGAATAAGGTGAGGACCATGGAGAGCAGCCCTGCAGCTAGATACTGGCAAGTTACCCACTGGCTTAGAGCAACTGGCAGAGTTTTATAGCCAGGTCAAGAGAGTCTTGCTAGGAGCTTCACCTCATCAAGTGCTGCATCTGGTTTTCTTAAAGGGCCTGTGTGCTTTACCACAATTATTATTATTATTATTATTATTATTATTATTATTATTAATTTATATAGCACCATCAATATACATGGTGCTGTACAGAGTAAAACAGTAAATAGCAAGACCTTGCTGCATAGGCTTACATTCTAATAAAACCATAATAAAACAATAAGGAGGGGAAGAGAAAGCAAACAGGCACAGGGTAGGGTAAACAGGCACTGGCTTCTTCTAGATGATGAAGATATGGCGCAGGACAGGGCAACATTATGCCCACGGACACCATTGAGCTTCTAGACACCTTCCCTGATGCCTACTGAAACGCCTTACTCCTCACAATTTTTTTAAAAAAAATATTTAAAAATATTTTCTTACTTCTCCCCCATACTGCTGCTGAATTTGCCCTCACAGTAGCAGCAGAGAAACCCTCCCATCACAATTTTGCTGTAAATCAAGGTGAACACATCTCTTATTTTAAAGCAAAATTATGCTCATGGAAACCTTCTAGAGCACGTCAGCCATGCAGGGTCACACCAGCAAGTTCATTGCCACCATTTCCTGCTCTGGAAGGGTGGGATATCAGGAATGTTTGAGTTCAGCAAAATTCTCCAAACTTCAGCTTGAAGCTGAGTTATGCTCACTCCCATTGTTGTTTGTGACTTCCTTTTTTACTCCTTTGAATGTGAAAAGTGCACATGTCTGTGTGTATTTTTTTATATAAAAAGTGTGTGCTTTTCTCCCCTTGACTAAAGAGCAACAATGCAAGTTATTTGAAAAGTTTATATTTCAAAGTGTGATATATAGTGTGTGTACACACACACACACACACACACACACACACACACACATTCATTCATTTTTGAGCATGATAGAAAGTTTGGAAATCTGTTGACATTTTTCAAAGAAATACACTCCTGTTCACATTTGCATTGAGAATTGGACTAGTTTGCCAACCTCTTGTCACACAGCACCCTTAGCCACCTCACAGTGATTAGGTAAGCTGAAAAATCACAAAAAATATATAGAGTACCCTAACAATGAGGCAGAACAATGGAAGCATCTTTCATGAGGAAAGAAAAAAGTTAGGAAATTAGAGGACAGTTTTTGGCACAGCACTTAGCACCATCTTTTCCCTGGAGCGTAACACAACACTGCCCCCCTCACACCTTCATCGTAGTAGATGTAAAATGGGGGAAGGAGCCTCCCAACACAGTTGTCATGTGCAGTGGCAGCAACCCCCCCCCAAAAAAAAAACCTTTAGGGAAGGAGAAATAAGCTGTGGTAGGATTTCTGCCAAGAGTGAGCCCTACTTGTGATAAACTGTTGGAGAATTTCCCCTTCCCCTGGAGAAATTTGATTAGATTGTACCACCCAACTCCTCTGCCCAAAAATAGGGTGAAGAATTTCAAGAGGCCATTTATGCACCGCTGTAATTATTGTGCATCTACAATATATTCATATAAAGGATTTATACTTTCATTTTACAAACACATACTCTTGCTATCTCTGTTGAGTGTGTGTGTGTGTGTGTGTGTGTGTGTGTGTGTGTGTGTGTGTGTGTGTGTTTGTGTAGAGAGAGAGAGAGCTGTTTCCAGTTTTTGGACGGTCCTGGGCACGCGCCTCAATAGGGCCCCTCCCTCAGTGAATTGACCTTCTCACCACCATTGTCACCAGCTGCTATTACTCCGTGTCCTCTTTCCCATTGTTGCTTAGGGTGACCATATGAAAAGGAGGACAGGGCTCTTGTATCTTTAACAGTTGTCTTCCAAAGGGCATTTCAGCCAGCATCCTTTGTATGCATGCAGCACCTGGTGAAATTCCCTCCTCATCACAACAGTTAAAACTGCAGGAGTATAGCTAGAGTGACCAGTTACAAAAGAGGACAGCTTAAACTGTTGTGATGAGGAGGGAATTTCATCAGGGGCTGCATGTATACAAATGACACCTGCTGAAGTTCCCTTTGCAATACAACTGTTAAAGATACAGGAGCCCTGTCCTCCTTTTCATATGGTCACCCTATAATGTTGCCACTACTTGCTTGACAGGCAGAGAGCCAGTGAGCAAGAAGGCCATGGCATCTACTGTCCCTCTTTCTCACCACCACTGTTATTTGAGCCAGAGCAAAAACAAGTGAGCAAGCAAGTTGTCATGGTGTAAAGGAGGAGCAAGACCAGAAAGCTCTTGTCAGTCAGCTCCTACTGGCAGGTGCCTGACCATGCCTACTGTGTGTAGACTTTCTTCTTTCTAACAATGGTAACTTCTTAAATTGCCACGTGCTACAAAGGAGGAGGGGAGCAGCTCAATTACAATGCTAATTTTTACCATAAACCATAGCTACCAAAATCAGGCAAAGCCACTTTTGCAAAGAACTGAAGCAGCTTTCCTCACACCCCGGATGGATCTATTTTAATTCGGCGCCATACAACAACAGCAGATTGCGTGCAAGTATTAGCAACATTGAAGGGAAAAGGTTGGGATCTGAAACGTGTTTTCAAAATGCATGATGTTTTGCAGCTTCTTTTCTCTGTGTTGATTTTGAATAGCTCAGTCAAAGCAGCATATTCTATCATTCCTAAGAGGGCGTGAGCGCAGAACCCATGGTTATAGTTACAAAGCACTTGACAAGGACCATTTCTCAGCTATTTTACCTACCTCATGAAACAGCCATTTCAGGGCTTTCTGCCTGCTGCCACCTTTTGTAGCTTTGGGCATGGCAGAGCAGAGACTGGGGCCTTGCTAGACGGAGGTTTAGCCCGGTGCTCGCCCCTGTGCATCCAGATGACGCACAGGGGATCCCGGGGTCAGGCAGGGTTGAAACCTCCCTGGGCGTGGGGTAAGTGAAACCCCACTTAGCCCGGTTTTTCCCATGGTCCAGGCCTCAGGTCAGGCTGAGGCCGGGACCACAGTCGTGTGGACCGTTCCGCTGTTTTTCCCGGCTACCGCACTTACGCGTGAGTGGCCGGGAAAAGCGGTGGATGGGCCACAGCGCTCCATTGGAGCGCTGTGCCCATTAGGCCAGTGGGGGGAAAATCGTGGGGGGGGGAGAGATGGGGGACGGGGGGGAAGAGCAGACCTGGCAGGAGAGATGAGGGAAGAGCAGAGCCAGGGTGGGGAGATCGTGGCCGGGGTGGGTGGGTGGAGGGGGCTTCGGACATGGCGAGCGGACAAGCGGGCAAGCAAACATGGTGAGCAGGGGGCCGGGTGGACGGGCAAGCGGGCAAGCGAGCGAGGGCGCGAACATGGCGGGGGGGCTGGATGGGCGAGCGGGCAGGGGGCACCAGACATTGGGGGGAATTGGGGGCAGGGGGAGCGGGGAACCCTTTTTTTTAAAAAAGGCCTACCTTATCGTTGGTGCGCTCCTGCGCACATGGCCCCTTTAAGTTGAAAAGAAAATGGCTGATATGACAGGGCTTTCCCTTACCCCATTGCATCTCATGTGTAGATTGGGGCAACGGCCCACGCTAGCTGCAGCGCGACCTCGCCCCTACTCCCCACCAGATTAACAGGTAGGTCTAGCAAAGTCTTGGCAGAAAGCCACCTGTGCTACATCCTAACCCCCTGCAGCCATCAACAATGGTGTGGTTAGGATTGTTCTTTGAGGCCAGATGTACACCAAGCAGGATATAGTGCTATGAAAGTGATGTGAAAGCAGTATATAAGAGGCAGGGGCCACACTACTGCTTTATAGCAGTATTGAAGTGCACTGGCAACTATTGGGGCCCATTGACACATGCCACATACCACTTTCATACCACTTTCATAGCGCAATATCCTGCTTGGTGTAGATCTGGCCTGAGTCTCTGGGACTAGTCTGCCTCAACCTTGTGCCCTCTAGTTGTTTTGAATTACAACTCCTAGCATTCCTGACCACTAACCATGTTGTCTGGGTCGGATGGGAGTTGAAGTCCAGAGCATGTGGAGGGTACCAGATTGTAGAAGGCTACTATTAAGTAACTTTGTACATAAATCCAATTTTACACAGTCCTACATTTTCGCCTTGAAAGACCTACACCTTGAGCTGTAAACCACTTCAGGTGGCTTATAAACTTGAATAAATAAATAAATAAATAAATAAATAAAAAGTCTAGTCATAACCTGCTGTTTACCTTTGCAGCATGCAGAAATAATTTTCACATTAACAATTTCTGATGTCTTTGTTATCAATATTGCATTCTGATAAAGCTGGTGCTGGGATTAAGGTTTCTAACTTTACTTACAATTCAGGCCCAAACATCCCCCCCTTATTTCATTATGCTTGCTCGTTGCCTGCAACAGATGACTGACAAGGTTCAAATAGTTTGCACATTTATCTTTTCTTCATTTCCCATTGATTTCACCCACGGTTTGGGTATGTGAATTTTCATATTGGTTCATCAAGATAAACTCTTTCCTATCAACATGCGGTTCATTGCGGGGTTTTCTTATCACATTGCCACATTGCTTTGGAACATTCAGTTCTACTTATTCTGCATGCATTATGGCATCATGCCCACATGTGTGATGGCTTGAA
Organism: Elgaria multicarinata webbii; assembly: GCF_023053635.1. Taxonomy (NCBI): domain Eukaryota; kingdom Metazoa; phylum Chordata; class Lepidosauria; order Squamata; family Anguidae; genus Elgaria; species Elgaria multicarinata. Next base: position 26,086,245 of record NC_086176.1, read on the forward strand.
ACCCCACCCCCACCCCCACCCCATTGACCACTTTTCTACCCTTCCTTTTCTACCCTTCTGCCCCAGCAAGCCATGATTGGTCTGGTGTCTTTCTTATGTTGGCATTTTGTTAGGTATAGGGCTCCCTCAGAAGGAAGGACTATAGCTCAGTGAAAGTGCAACTACTTTGCATGGACATTATCCAAGGTTCAACCTTGGATAATGTCCATGCATTTCTTGTCTGAAACCCCGAAGAGCCAGTGGCCAGTCAGCATAAAAAAAAAAAACCAAACCCTTTGGGTCAGTGGGCATATTTAGAATTTTGAGAGAATGTCATGGGTGCTCTCACAAAATGGCTGCCATGTTTGGCATGAGCCAGTCACAAAACACCCATTTTCTAGAAGGTTAAAAGAAAAGTAACTTGCCCAAGAACTTAGGTACAAGGCAGAGATGCAGTCTGAGCTCTAAAACAAACAACACTCTTTTGAGCTCACCGTTCTCTGCTACAAACCCAATTTTACAAAAGGCAAAGTGCTGAGGCTCAGGAATGAGTATCAGGGCCAGGTATGCCATGTGAGTCTCAGAAGCCTTTTGGGGAAATAAATATGGTCCTGGAAGCTGGTGCTTCAATTAGCAGCATATTGGCCTCCCAAATACACACACACTCTGCCAGAAGAGGGACATGGAAGCCTTGTGGGCACCAAGAGAGGTATCCACAGGTACCATGTTGGAGACCCCAGGCATAGACAATACTGAGTTTAATGGACCAATGAAGCTAGCTTGATGGACTTTCTAAGGCAGTTTTCATAACTAAAGGGAAGAGAAGACCAGCCAATGGGTGGGGGCAAGGAATACTTGGATTTGTTAGGCTGTAGCCCAGAGGATCTCATCAGTTTAAAAACAGCACCATAGTGGCAAAAAATATTAATGTGGAAAAGATTCCCCAAGAACAGCCATAGGTCAGATATGCTTTAAGGTGGATTCCTGCAATGAGCAGGGGGTTGGATTCGATGGCCTTATAGGCCCCTTCCAACTCCACTATTCTATGATTCTATGAACCCCTTTCTCTCTTCTGCAAAAAACATAACAGTATAGAAGCCTGAAAGGACAGTGGAGAAGTAGAAGCTCTCTCTTCTTTGCACACACACAGATGGTAATGGACTTGAACATTACAGAATGCCACCTTATCAGGCTTTCAGTGCACTCCGCTAAAACAACAGTTTAGTGCAGGCAGGAGAGAGCAATAGCCATTAGCACTCCATTAAATTATCTCATTATGCTAAAGTGTAAAAACATGACCTCTAACACTTTGCCTTTCATTATGCCTCTCTACCTCTAGTAGAATATTATGTGAACACAGTAGCAGCTCAATCCCCAGATGTTGTGGACTAATGCACCAAATGAAGGGCCTTATGATGAAGAAGACCTGGAAAATGCCAGGTAGCACATCTTCCCTAATTGGTTAGCAGCAGACCTACTGAACTTTTGCAAAAAAACCCAAAAACCTGCTTTAGACATCAGCTGTATTTGAAAGCACACATTTTTGAAGGAAGCTTTATTTTTATTTTTATCACATGGTGATGGTATCAATAGTTTACGCTGGTCAGCATAGTAAGTCTAGGCTGATCTCTAATGATCCAATTACTATGCATGAGGGAATGAAGAAATGCTATCCCATCATTCAGAAGTAAAGGAGAAAACACCTGTTTTATTGTGCTCTATTTTATTTTGACCATCCCCCAAAGTGTGGGTCATAGGCCTTAGCCAGACCTAAGGTTTATCCCGGGATCGTCCCGGGGTCATCCTGTTTATGTAAATGACACACGGGATCCCGGGAGCAGGCAGGGATGACCCCGGGATGATCCCAGGATAAACCTTAGATCTAGCTAAGGCCATAGTTGAATTGCTTACTTTGGTGGCAGCAGTGGTAGTGAATTTGATACAAATAAAACTTAGCTACTGCTGTCTGTCATTCACTTGTCTGTGGGTCATCCCAATCCTGCAGGCAACTGACTGTGGAGTGTTGTACTGTCATGGAATGTTCATAAACACTTTTGACTGTTTATGTGGAAGCAAGAAATATCAGAATAGCTGGGGAAGCCCTGAGATAAAAGCTGAGAACTATAGAGAAGGGATTAATTTGCATCTGAGTTTACCTCCAGAATCTGTTTTCAGTACCAAGGTGGAGAACAAGAATGTGTGGAAGAAGTGGCAGATGTTTGAGGGCAGCAGCAGCAACCTTTAGCCATTCATGCAGAGCCCCCCAGGTTATTCCACTCCCTTGGAGGACACAACTCTGTGTGCCAAATGCTCTGCCCTGCACCACCTAAACTAGTCTGCTACCCTTAGCGTGGTGGACGACACTGTCCCATCACAAGCGTTGAAGTAAAATTCAACTGCCACTCCAGCTCATTTCTGTACATGGAACTGGGCAGGGGGAATCTTGTCCTTTGCCTTGTTGTACCATTTCACTCTATGGATTATATGGATGCCCTGCACTGTAGCCGAGGTTGCAGGGATTTGCCTTGGATCAGAACTTGAGCAGGGTTTAGGTTAAGTTAGGTTTCTTAGGGCATATCTACATCATGCCTTATCCCAGGGATCACCCCGGCATCATCCCTGTGCATCCACATGATGCATGGGTGATCCCGGGGCAGGGAGGGATGATCCCTCAATTTTCCCAGGATAACGGGGATGGCTTTAATCCCAACTTTTCCATTGGCCTCGGGATCGTCCTGAGACCGCAGGAGGTGTGGGCTGCCATCCCAATTTTGTTCCAGCTCCTCCTGAGTAAACGTGAGGAGCCGGGAACCAGGCATGGGGCATGGAGCTCTTTAGGTGCTCTGTGCCCATCAGGGGTGGGGTGGGGGAGCGGGATTTTTTTTAAAAAAACCAAAACCCTAACCTTATCATTGGAGCACTTGTGCGCTCATCTTCAATTTTTTAAAAAACCAAAATGGTGGGCGCGACATCCCTTGTTCCTCCCAGGATGTTGCATGCACCATCTGTACAAAGGGGAGGATCTCTTGCAGAATATCAAAAATTCCTCCCTCCTGGAATGCCAGGAGGTCTAGATATGCCCTTAGATAAACAAGATGGGAAGAGATCAGCACCATGGAAAGCTCCAAGTGGTGTTGTCTGTATGTTGCTCCGACTGAAACATAACCACTAGTTGCCTTAGGGCTGGTTAGCCCTGCCTCCCTACTAATTGAGGTTTGTTTTAGCAATCTCAGGCTACAATGATGTGGGAGTGGCTGGGTTATGCTAGTGTCCTCATGGCCTGAGTCCTTAGAGTCTAAAGGTGGTCATGCAACCTCATCTGGATGCAGAGGTCTGGGCTCTTTCTAGAGAATTGGGTCCTGGGGAGATGGATGCTTCATGATGTGTTTCTGTGCCAAGTTGTTTTCCTGAACCATTAACTCTAGAGCCTCTTCTTCGGAGGACAAGAGGTTGGCATCCTCTGAGGACAAGACTTTGGGGTCCTGGTCCATGACAGAAAAAGTTCTTGTAGCAACCTTGGATCCCAGATGTTCTGCCAATAGTGTCATCAGCCAATGAGACTTCTACCTGTCCCAACGAACAAGTGGGACAAAGGCACTGAAACTGAAAGGGACAGAAAATTCCAGACCGACACTTTCTAGACTGGGCTAGATGCCCCTTGGGGTGTTCTGAAGATATAATGTATCTTTTATCAATGTAATGCACTATGACGAAGAATTCCAAAGACTTCTATATGCAGGACTGATGCCTCTTTGCCAAAATATATAGCGAAAAAGAAAATGCTACACCGCGTGTTTTGGAAAGATAAGTGCATTGGCAACTTTCCTAAAATAAAGAAACTGCAGCTGATAGGATGAAGGCTAGCAATGGATTCTGATGTTTGGCTCTCTTTCATGATTTTAAGGAGTCTGTAAGCATGTTTATGTCAGTTACATTGCAGTGACAATACTCAATGGCAAGAGTAAAGCATCAGGGTAATCAGAGGGAATGGGCTGAAACACAATGGTAGAGCACTTTCTTTGCATGCAGAAGGCTCCAGGTTCAATCTTTGGGATCTCCAGGTAGGGCTCAGAAAGAGACTTGCATGAAACCCTGGAGAGCCTAGGGATGGATGAGCTCACCTCAGCCTGCGTTGCACACCGCTCACGGTATCCCTAATGGCTGCCCAACCCTGGTCGCCATATCCGGCCAGCTGGGCAGTCTGTGGCTGCCCAGCAAGGGATGTGTTGTCTCTTGCTCCCTCGCTGAGGCCCCATTTTGCATAAAAATGGCAGCTTGGCCTTTTACAAAAAGGCCAATTTTGCACAAATGACAGCCATAAAGAGGCCCATTTATGCAAAGTTACAGGCATAATTGTCTGTAAATGAGCCTCTTTACCGCTGCCATTTCTGCCTGTAATTTTGCATAAATGGGCCTCTTAACAGCAGCAATTTGTGCAAATTTGGCCTTTATGTAAAATGCCAACTTTGCACGAAATGCAAAGACAAGCGGGGAGCCCTCTGTTGGCCTGACTCAGCATGTGCCATGTTGGGAAGGCATGGACTGGCATTCGCGGGGGCGGGTGGGCAAGCCGGTGAGAAATTGCTGAGCCTTGAGCTCCTCCCGGCACCCAAGACATCCGTAGGAGAGACACTGCCAGTCAGTGTTGATATTACTGAGCTAGAAGGACCAAAAGGTGGAGTTGGTATAAGGTAGCTTCCTATGGGAGTCTGATATGCTTGACAAAAGAAAAAGGCAATGACAGAATTGTCAAAGACACCTCTTGGGGGAGAAAACAACAACATGAAACTAAAACATTGCAGGGCTAGGTAGGGTGGTCTAGGTAGGGTGGGTCTGTGGGACAAACATTGCTGCAGTGATAGTCCTTCCCTCGCATTCTTGTCACGCAGAATTCAGTCACACTCTTGGCTCACTTCTGAACATCTCAGCAAAATGGAGGTGTGTGCGCAGACAAACCTGGCTGACAGCTACAGAAATCAATAGAATGCACTTTCATCAGCTGAAACGTACTTTCAGAAATTGCTGTGTATTTTGACAGCCACATCTTACAATTTGTTGTATGGCAGCAGCGGAAGGTCTGGTCAGGAACCAGGCAGAATGTGAATGAATTTATTCAATACTAACAGTCCAAGGCACACTTACTTTAGAGTAAGCCCCATTGCACTCATAATATAATAGTGATATTGATGATGATGATAATGATGATGATGAATCCAATGTTGTCCATCTGTCATTGGAATGACACCTCTCAGTAGAGTTTATTTTCCCCATGTTGTAGTCTTCCTGCCCCACTCCCAATCTGCTCTAGAGGGTAGGACATCTCTAATGCAATATTGTTGATACAAGGGTTCAGGCAGAATTTTTTTCCAGACCTAGCTAGAGATGATGAGGATCCAACCTGGACCTTCTTCATGCAAGACAAATTGTGGACTTTCTACCACTGAGCCAAAGCTCCTCCTGAATCAACTAGGGTGACCATATGGTAAGGAGGAGAGGGCTCCTGTATTTTTAACAGTGGTAGAGAAAAGGGAATTTCAGCAGGTATCAGTTGTATGCAGGCAGCACCTGGTGAAATTCCCTCTTCATCACAACAGTTAAAGATGCAAGAGCCCTGCCCACTTTTGTATCTGGCCACTGTAGTATAGCTCCTGCAGCTTTAACTGTTGTGATGAGGAGGGAATTTCACCAGGTGCTGCATGCATACAAATGCCCCTGCTGAAATTCCCTTTTCAATACAACTGTTCAAGCCCTGTCTTCCTTTTCATATGGTCACCCTTCAAATGCACAATTAGCAATTTTTGCCAATTTATTCCAAAAACTAGATCTATTGGGCACACATACACAAACCTCTTGATATTTCTGGTTGTTCAAAATAAATTTTGTGATTTAGTTTTTGCAATAAATGGGCAAAATTGAGGTTTTTTCTGCCAATAATTAAAAGGTATGTCCTTCAGACCATACATATGAGGAGATTTCAAAGATAATGGCAGAATAGCTGCCCATACTATATGTTAAATTTCTGAAACACCCTTTTAAATGTTAATAACACACTGTAATCTCACAACATAGGGCATAAAAGGCAATGGATATGGAAAGTGAGCTGGCAACTATTTCCAAGTTTTAGATAATGGAGAAGCCACAACAACAAACAAACCCTAATCAAGAGTAATTCTGGAAAATTGGCAACTATCTTATAGCTGTGTGGAATTTCCCAATTTCCCTCATTTTCCTTAATTATGTTGTTTGTATGATGTCTTTCTTATTAAATTAAAATGTTAGCTGTTGCCAGATGGGGAGTGTGGATTTCTTATGTGCATTTATTCATTTTAAAAAAGAAATTATATATTGTATCAGCAGGCCTCTGATCCTAATCTTAATATCTTCTGCTTGCCTTTAAAATTTAATTATGACTAACGTCCTACTCCTGCGGTCTGATTTAAAAGTCAAAAGGCTGGTGCAGTAGCACAATTTCATGAGATGTGGTGTTACATCAGTGCAGTGACACACACACACACACACACTGTCGTGTTTTTCAGAAAGCTCCTGCTTTCAATGGGAGGCAAATGACGAGGCCTGCGAGATAATCCACAAAGCTTTTATTAAGCAACAAACATCTCTTCTACCTGAAGAAAGTCTAATCTCTTGGAAACTTCCCCCTAGGCAAAACTATGCAAACTAAGTGAGACAATTGTCCAACCAAGGAGAACAGGAAGCCTTTTCCCAAACGCCCGTAACTTCAGAGAGCATGATGCAGAGGCAGGTTCTGGTGCAATCCTAGTCGGACTGACTTTCTCACACCTTCTTTCTGTCCATGGGTTTTAGCTTCCGGCGGACCCTGTGCCACGACACAGGCTCTTTACAACAGGCCTGTCCGCAGACACACCCTGCTCAAGCTAAATGCCACCACTTTATGAGCCTGAGGTGAGGGACAAACACCACCTTTCTACAAACTATGTGGAGAAAGGGGTTAAAAATGAATAATTTCAGGAATAAAATAATGCACTGTGAATTATATGTGCTGATGGTGAATTAATGTCAGAACGGGTGTTATATGTATATAACTTCAGATGATAAATGCCAAGGAGACACGTGGAATTTTTGTGGTAGTAAAACAAACTGAATAAAAATTTATTTCAATGTTCACAAACTTTGTTTCATAATAAAACTTTTCAGACCCTTGTTAAAACCTCTCATCCAATCCTTTCTTTCTTCTCATACACGCTTTTTTCTCTCTCACACCTCCACTCTTGAACTTTCTTTATTATCAGGATTGTTTAATATACACCAACTGACTATCTGCACATTACACTCAAAAGACAACCCTCTTTACCCTGATCCTCTAATTCACCCTCGAACCAAAGTATTTAAAAAATACCTCCCCCTATCACCTCAGTTATTCCCTTATATATCCTCCTCCCCCCTCCTAAGATAGTCAATCTTCACCCACTCAGGTCAACATTCTAAACACAATAGACTTACAAATCCTAGACATACATTAGGGAACTGACTTGTGAGGTGTAACGCCACAGACCCTAACATCAGATAGCTTGTCGGGGTGCTCTCCTCCGGAAGAAAGCCCACTTCCCGCTGAGTGTGTAGGATTTGGCCTTGAGGAGATAAGCTCTGGAGGGGGCTGACTTCCAGCTGGGGTATCACCCGTGAGAGCTTCCTCCCCCACTGGTACAGGCTGACTGGTGTCTGGCACCGCCTCTTCTATTTCCAAATCGGACTCTGGTTGATTACCTGAAACACCTTCTCCCTAAACAGGGGCAGTAGGGTTAGACATCACACACACACACACACACACACACACACACACACACACACACTAAAATTCCAGAAGGCTGGCAAAATATGTTGGATTACAACATTGCCATGCTGGCTGGCAGAGCTGTCTCCAGGTTTTGGATAGCCCTTGAACAAGTCACCCCAATGGGTTCCATCTCTCAGCCTTTGCACCGCCATTGTCATCAGCTGCTACTGCTCTTCATTCTTTCTTTCAACATTTGTATCACTTGGCAGGAAGACATCCAGTGAGCAAGTAGGCAGTGTCATCTACTCTTGTCTGTGCCAGAAGGAGAGGCAGAAGAATAAGCAGATAGCAATGATGACAAGCAGGAGCAAGTCCACGGGGTCTTGTCAGTGGGCCTTTGGTGGGATGTGCTATTTTATTGTTTTACTCTGTACAGCACCATGTACACTGATGGTGCTAAATAAATAAATAAAGAATAATGTGGCCCCTCAGCTGGTGCCCTACTATGCCTATACTTATCACTGCCCTTGCTTGCTAAGATAATGGGAATTGTAGTCCAACACAACTGGAGGGCACCAGGTTGAGGAAGGCTGTTTTATGTGAACATCTGGAATATTGACAAAAATGCAATTGACTCTTCCCATGGGGTGCTCCATATTTTGTTCAGTTTTTGAAAAGTTTAGCACCTTTTTGGAATGGGCTTGGCGCCGTAGGACGGGTTCCCCTATTTCTATCCATTATCTGGACTATTTTCTTTTTGCTGGCATGGCTCATGTAGGAGATCTTAGAATGAAGAGCTATACCATCGAAGAGCTTTGCTTGAAACTCTCAGACTTTTATTTTGAGAGACTCTTATGACATGCTTCCTCAGGAAAGACAATTCCCAGAATTTCCTATATATGTGTTCTCTATCTCTTTTGCATGGGGAGGCCCAGCCCAGCAGTTATCTATCTATCTATCTATCTATCTATCTATCTATCTATCATCTATCTATCTATCTATTTATTTATTGCACTTATATACCGCTCCCATAGCCAGGGCTCTCTGGGTGGTTTACAGAAATTCTAAAATTAAGATAAAAACGAGTATACAAAATTTAAAATTCACAGAACATACACACACAAAGCATTAAAAACCATTAGGATCAAAACAGATATCCTTATTTAGCAGCTACATCATTTTCTCAATTTTACTCTAGATCAGGTGCAGGGCTCCTGATCCAGATCTTAAAAGCCACCTACCTCGGTACCCAATCCAAACTGGGGCTCCAGCACCTAACCTGCATCTGTATTAAGTTTTTAAACATTACATAGCTCCTAGATACAGATTTAAAGCAATGCCTATGTTGGCCCTTACTGTACAGAATGTTCTGAATTCTGTTTTAAATCTGCTTTTGAGTGGTTAAAGCAACTCCTGTAAGATCTGGATGCACAGCACACCACATAGATGATGGCAAATAAGTTTGCATGAACATCCTTGAGCTCGATCTACAATTTAGCCTCAGGTTTGAAACCGTGGCTTGCAGTCCTCACTGGACCTCCAGGCTCAGATAAACTGATCCCTTTCTGCCCCCTACCTTCCCCCCACTCCATGTTTGGGTCCCTCCCTGGATCTTTTCAGCAGTTATTGCTGGGCTACAGAACTTAATATAGATGCGAAGTTCCTGTCCCTGGGAAAAAAATGCATAGGCGTACATTTTCCTGCACTTTTCTCTTTGCTATAAATTCTAAAAATTGCAGCCTAAGCAACCTTCCCAGTTCTCTTGATAATCGGCATAATGGACATTAAGAGCCAGACAAGCAGCCTAGTATGGTAGATTTATTGCCATAATTAATTACACTTGGGGAGGATCTATAGGCGAAGCATGTTGTGAGGAATGAAATCTGTGTGGGCAGATGCACCTAAAACTGTATGTTAATACCACCTATTGGTTCCTAAGATAATTTTAAAGATGATTTTTGATTAAAGCAGCCAGAAAAGCAATCAACTCTTAATATAATTAGCTCAGTTGCTGAAAAGCCTTTTATGACCAATTTAAACCCTAGCTGGTTAATATCTTGCCATTTATTAGTAGTATATTGAACACCTTTTCTCAAATGCAAAATCAGCTGAGGGAGCACCAAATTACTCAGGTAGAAGTGCTTTTTCTGAAAGGAGGAATTCCAGCTGGGCTGACGCAAATCCCAGAGAAGGCTGGTGCCTCCGATTTCAGTGGGGCTGTGAGTCTATTCTAGGATTCAGCCACAACCAGCCAGAACTATCCAAGGTTTTGGATCCTACCTCCAAAGCACGTTCAGCACCTTGGATAGATCCTTTGGGGTTCTGGCTGGTTCTGACTAAAACCCAGAATGGATTCACAGCCCCACCAAAATCAGAGCCACCAGCCTCCATTGATGAACCTAGCTGTCTGCAGAGTGGCCAGATGCAAACCCTTGTTGCATCTGTCCACCCTACAGTGAGGAGGGAGTGGCCCACATGCATTTGCCTTGGAAGCAGCGGTGTTGCCATGGAGCCAGGGCTTGCAGGGAGGCAGGGCCAGCACTATTTTATTAGCATGGATGCTGACTTCATCTTCCATCATTTGGTGGCTCCAAATTTGATAGAGCTGTGAATCCATCCTGGGTTTCAGTCAGAACCAGCCAGAACTCTAAATAGGTTCAGCACCTTGGATAGATCCTAGAGAGTGCTGGTTGGCGCTAACTGAAACCCCACCAAAATCAGAGCCACCAGCCTCCGCTGTCTGCCACTCCATACAGGATTGCTGTTCCCTCTGGGCTTGGCCACAATCCTCCCAGAAGCTTGGGGAAAATGAATTGAATTGAATTGAATTCACTGGGACTTCACAGGTAAATGGCTACAGGACTTTCTCCAGAGTTTTCTATAATTAATAGCTAAAGATGTTCCATTCTGGGCAATGATGGAAGATGTTTAAATAAATATTGATGATGGCTGGTCACTACTAGTTTCTCGGACCAATCCCATTTCCTTGGCCGGGTGTGTAGAGAAACAGTCTGGCAGTCTAGCTTTAGACAAGAAGGCAAAAGTCTGGGTTTTGTGCTGTCAAGAAGCAACTTGAGAAGCCCCCAAGGATATGCTGTTGGTTTGGGAGGAGTTAATGCTGCTATTTAAATTAGCACAGTATGTCTGAGTGCCTGCTTCTTCTCCTTCACTCCACTTGCAAATTTGTAAATAAATAAGTATTGCAAAAATGCTATGGGTCTTGCAGTATAAGACATCAGTACCCTCTCTTTACAAGGAAAGTGATCCTGAGGCTGAAATGTCTTAGCAATTGCAGAAGTGGAGAGCATGAAAAAAGGATGAATTGGCCCAGAAATTATTTCAGCTAAGAAAAGGATCCTTTGTAAAATGAACATGTGCCTAACACTTCCTTGGGATAACTCAGCGGATGGGTTTGCGTGTCCTCACACCCAAAGTCAGTCCCACTTGGGCCTTGAAAAGGAACTTCCTCCAGGTCAAATCAGAAGAGGGAGTTGCTAGAGGATTTTTGTTTATCTTCGCTTCAAATACGGGGCTTGGTTCTTCTGCTGGGCTTATTTGGAGTGATGTAGTCCAAGGTTAGCACCTTGAGTCATTCCTGAAGACAACTTTGCAGATCACTTGCAGACCTGAGCCTATGCAAATCAATATGAGTAACTGGGACAACTGAGACAGTGTTATGAAAATGTCACTTAAGAACTGAGAGTTAGTATTTTTGTTGCAAAACAACACATTTTTGCCTGCCATCTGCCTCCCCTACTTCCTGAATATTCATCTCAGTGAATGCCCTTCGCTTATTTCTCCCCTCACTTCCCCCCCTCCATCTGCCTTACTCAATCAAAGCCATTTTATTGTGGACATAATTGCCATAATAGATAAGAAGCTTTCCAGTATGTATTAATCCTCAAGAAGATTGGAAATGGAGAATAATGAAGGCAGAGAGGGCGAGGCAATTACAGATGAGCACCCCAAAGGCAAGGACTAATGCGCCTTGAAACTGGTTACTGGGGGGCATGTTCCAGCCTGGAATGTAAGCACTCAAGTCTGATGAAGGTGAATGGAAATTGCAGACATAAAACCTAAGGGTGAAACTGAAATGAAGAATCCACTTTGTTAAAACTTCATGTAAATTCACTTTATATTGGTTCTCGATCACCTTCCTTTAGATTTACCTCCCCTGTCCCTCTCGATGATTCTTCAAAATGGCATGATATGTTTAAGAAGCAGCCTAGTCTACAAGTGCTTGGAGTTCTCAGGCTTCTCCATAGAGGGGTTTCCAAAGTCAAGATAACAGGCGTTTGAGCTCCTTTCATATGATGAACCCAATGTGCTCCCCTTACTTGGCCTGCCATTGTGTGGAGGGGAAAACGAGGTTGAAGACCCTGCGTTTTCTATTGGTCACAAATGAACAAGGAAAGAAGTGAAGTGGATGGGGTGTGTTTCAACAGGGATGATCCCACCCACCCACGCATCCCCACACATTGATTGTAGACACTTCCAGAATGGGATCAGTCAATGGTTTAAGGTGGATTCCTGCATTGAGCAGGGGGTTGGATTTGATGGCTTTATAGCCCCCTTCCAACTCTTCTACTCTACGATTTTATCAGTCAATTTCTGGTCTGTGTTTCTTTAACGTCTCTTCCTTCCTCAGTCTGTTCTGTCACATTTCCTTCTCAATTTGCTAGTAAACAACAAACACTACACTAAAATCTGCAACACACACACACACACACACACACACACACACACACACACACACACCTTACAGTTTTATGAGCTGGTCTGAGTGCTGCCTTTAAAATGTAATACTCTTTTTTCCTCATAGGTAACAGCCATTCCAAGCTACTAGTAAATCTGGCTATTGTCATGATCCAACACAGCTGGGTTAAAATGAGGTTTGTGTTATCTCTCCCATAGATATTGTATGGGGGAAAAGATGGCTGCCTCCATGGCAGGAGCAGCCATCTTTTTTTTCATACAGTGTTCATGGCAAGCTCAGCACTCCCAGGGGTATTTGCAGCCACACTTCCAACACAGCCATCTCAGGTCCCGATAGCACCTGGGCTTTCCAGCCACTTGAAGTGGCTATTACCTGTAGTGGCAGAAAGCCAGTCCTTGTACTATCTTGTCGGGGTACTTTTTTGAAAAGCATGGCAGAAGTTTTTGGAGAAGTGTGAACTGAGCTCTTCTGCTGCTCCCAGACTGTGGAATGGCCTGCTGGAGAAGACTCGTCAACTTGACAGTCTATTACCATTCAAGAAAACTATCAAGACTGATCTCTTCCAGCAGGCCTATCCAGGGGAATTTTAGAATGTTTTAAGAATGTTTTTAGGATGTTTTAACAATGTATATCATGTTCTTAATTCAATTTTATGTGTTTTATATTTACTGTTGTTCCATGTCTCGATCATAATGGAGATGTGGCTAAGAAATGATGATGATGATGATGATGAAGATGATGATGATGATGGCAGTTTGTATCCAGTGGCATTCATCTGCCAGCAAAATGGACCTGCTAACGGAACAGATACTCCCTTCCCCTGCATGCCCCTGAAATCTGCTCCAGATGATTGGTACAGGGGAGGACGAGAGGAAGGGGCAATTGGCTTGTGTGATGCTGAGTGCTGCCCAATGTTCCCATCTACACATTGATCCAGGAGATACATATCAGTTCAGTTCACACCAAAACATGGAGTGAGCAAAGTCCCTCTCTGGGAACACAGGATTTCTTGAGGGACTACCTCCTTCTCTGCTCCCTCCGGAATGTTCTTATTTTCTATGAGTGTAGCTAGTCATGTCATGAGTGGGGCAGCACCTTAAACATAGAAACTGTCAGTGTAAATCCAAGTCTGCTGTGTGATGGGCAGCAAATGCTGATGCATTGGCTCTCACAACATGACAAATGTTGACAACCAGTAGACATTCTATAGTGTGAAACCTTCCATTGCAAGGCTACCGTTACATGATTAGCCTCTGCTTTGATTGATTTGCCCCTTAAGAAGCAATCTCTCAGTTCTCCTTTCGGGTCCATAAATGTCCTACAAAGCATTTTTTGGGAGTGGGTGTGGGAGATAGAACAGATGTGTTTGATGAAAGCAAAGAGTAACAGGAATCTATTTTCAAATGTCTTTTCTGAGTGTGAATTCCCTTAAGAGGCCGGGGGGGGTGAGGGAGGGGGGAGGAAAGTGTCATTATAGAGAGAGAGATTTGGATGGTGTTTATATGCAAACAAACAGCTTTCTTCACATCATTAGACTTCTCAAAGTTGACGGGATTTACCAATGTGTAACTACGTTGCTCTTGTGAGTTTGCTAGATGAGGCTGCTGGCATCTGTGCCACAAAACAGATTTTTCTCCTTTTATCGATCTGGGCTGTTGCGGTCACTGTACCCTACCCTTGTGTTAAAGGGTGAACCATATCCATTTTAACACATCGGTGCACTTGCAGCTGGTGGAGAAAAAAACCCCATTGCTATTGTTATGGGTCAGGATGAAGAGGGAAGGCACCATAAACTGGCTTAAAAAAGCTCAAAAAAGAGAAGAAAAATATATTGTGTTCAACACATTTCAGAGATGTCTCCTTCTTCAAGAGCTGTTTATAGTTATTCAGTTCCATAATTCGGCAATAATTTCTTCTTTAACACTGTTTTTTTAGAGCATTTAACTCTCATGTTTACATCTGGTATGAGAGTTAAATGTCTAAAAAACAGTGTGTACAAGCATCTTAAAGAAGGAATTATTGCCAGATCAAGGAACTGAATAACTATAAACTGCTCCTGAAGAAGGAGACATCTCCGAAACATGTTGAGCACAATAAATGTTTCTTCTCTTTTTTGAGCCCTGGAATTTGCCTCCCTTTGTGTTGCCTGTTGTTATGGGTCACCAGATTGACCAAACAGGCATCTTACTTTGTGTCGTGAACTGCGCTGGTGGGGGTAGTCTAGAAGACTGAATGCTGATACATGGAAGATATGTGTGGGTAATGGGCTCACGGAAAATAGCAAATGTTCAGCCCCATATTAAGGAAGAGGGTTACACAATTTGGTCACTTCCTCTCAAGAGGAACTCTCATCACAAGTAGCCTGAGGAAAGTAATGCCATTCTGACAAGGTTTTAATGAAAGAATTCCTGACTAATCCAACGAAGTTCCTTCAGTTCGTACTAATGAGCCATGCAGAGTAATCCCAATACGTTCATTATGAAGGCTGCTCTGAATAGAGCTAAGAGTTCTCAAGGATTCATGGAATGTTAACCTCCTCTGCCTGAATAAATGATAGCAAAGAGCTTATTCCTTATATTAAGTATATGATGCTGCTGAGGTCCCTTGAGAGTATTAGCATTTATAGACTATGATAAGGATTTCCCTTGGAACGCCTTTCTCAATTCATTTGTATTGATTTCCCCCCTTTGCCACAAAGGGCATCTATATTTGCATTCAATGCAATGCACAGTATCAAAACGGCCAAAGTTCCCATCCTCTGGCAATCCAATAAATGAAATTATAGAATTGATGAAAAAGGGGTGGGGGGAAGCATTTTCATCAAGTTGAGCCATGAAGCAAGATGCTCTTTCTGGCTTCTTTTTGGAGGAGTTTTGAAATATGTCTGAACCCAGATAGAAAAAGAATTTGATAAATTTCCTCTTTCAAAATACAACTACTTACACATCTGATATCGCATAAAGAAAGAAATGGGGCAGGGGAGAAGAAAGTGCAAGGTATGCACGTTTGGAACAAAGGATGATTGTGTCAAGTGAAAAATACAAATCTGGAAGTGATGTAATTTTTTAAAAAGGGACATAATATGCCATTGTAAACTCCGGGGCAGCCTTCTGGAAAACCTTGTACACATCAGTTTTTGAAGCTCACTAGTTACCATGGTTACCACTACACAGCTCAGCTTATTTATAGCAATGTACCATAGATAGTGTCGTCCTGAAGGAAGAAGGGAAAAAGCTGGCCAAACAGGAGGCTCGGGGCCATATCCTAGGGACTACAAGACACAAAATTAGGTAACTACACTGATTCCCAGGGCAACCATTTTAATTCTTTCTGTGAAGGTGATTGTACAAGCATTGGAAAAGACACTAAGGGCTCTGGGGCCCATCTTTATGTATCTACTCAAATGTCAGCTCACCCTGCTAAAAGAAAAAGACAAATAAGGTCGCAATCCTACACATACTTTGACAGAAAAACATCCTATACCTCTCAGCATTCTTCAGCAAGGTACACTGATCCAGGAATGCTGGGGGTTGTAGGACTTTTTCTGTCTAAATTTGCATAGGATTGCATCCCAAATCCATCAGGGGGATCACTGTCAGGGCTGGCCCAAGGCATTGTGCTGCCTCATGCCAAGATGGTGCCCCTGCCCCCACGTACTAGTTAAAGAAGCTAACCAGACTGGCAGTTGAATCTGACTTCAGCTCTGGCAACAGGTCTGCATCTTCCTCCACATCTGAAACCAGTAGGCCAGCTTAGGGGGTGCAGAGGTGGCCATGTAGAACAAATAGTTCTGTCCTCCAACAGAAAGGAACAACCAGGTGGCTCAGGAGAAATGCCTGAGGGAAGGGAACTGACATTGGTGCCTCCCCACACCCACAGCATCCACTACCTGAGGCAGTTGCCTCACTCTGCCTAAGGGTATGCGATTGCATTAAGCACGGCTGAAGTGTGCACAGGATGACATAGCAGCCTTTTTTTTTTTTGGACCGACGTTCCACTTCTTAAACTAGGTCAGCTTTCCCCAACTTGGCATCCTTCAGCAGTGTTGCACTACAATTCCCATCATCTTAGCCATCAGGACCACTGGTTGAGGATGCTTAGAGTTGTAGTACAACCATTCTGGAGGACAATTCAGATTGGAGAAGGCTGAACTAGGCCTTGCTGTGTTGTTGCCATTCTTGTTTCTTTTAAATGCCCCTGGGCCTGTATCTTTAACCCCAGCTCGAGACAGACATTAAAACAGATTAATGTTCCCCTGATATAAAGATGGGTGCTGGGGGGGGGAATTTTGTGGGGCCAATTTCAGTGTACCAAGTTGCTACTAAAGGCACAAGAGCAGTAAAAATGATGGCCATCACGCATAGTTTAATTCACAATACCCTTTTTGCGTGTGATTCTGTACTGCATATATGATAACAGCTCTCTGATGGAGGTAGCATTTGGAGAAGGGGAATTGGAAGGCAGAGAGGAGGTACTTCTTCAAGTACTTGGGTCCAAAGCCATTTATGACACAATCCTATCAGGATGGCCATAAGCCTCCAAACCCAGAGGCTTATGGCCATCCAATGCAGAGTAAGAGGAGCGTCGGAGGCAATCTTTGCCCCCATGCTCCTCCCACTGTGCATTTTGGCTAGATGGGCTTTTTTTGCCCATCTAGCTGAGCCTCTGTGGAGTGAGAGGGAAGGAGGCTGAGGACGCTGGGGGATACAGCATAAGCTGGCCTCCCCAGTCGCCTCCCCAACTTGCCCGTCAGCCCAGACCTTTTCCCTCCTCTCTGAGGTCGCCTAGGCAGCCTTGGGGAGGCAGCCAGTGCGTTTCTCTACATGCTGGCTGCAAGGGTGAGGGGGGAGGACATCTTGGATTCCTGGCTTAGATGTTGGAGCGGTGAGTTCTTGCAAGTGCATATGGACATGCATGAAAACTGCAATGGGTGAACTTGATCTGGAACTGGGCTCAATCAATGGATCTCTTTCCCTCCAAACCAGTCAATCGTTCATCCCCCACCCGATCCCAGTTCTAAAATTCAGACCCACTTCGGCATCTTTCTTCAGGATGGGACCTACGATTCATTCTCAGGAATTATCAGCTGCCATAATAAGAAGCGGCAGCATTTCTTTCTGCCTATGTTTTAGTAAATAAGCAAATGAATGAACCGAAGAGTGGACGTGATCTTTCTTAGCTCCAGGCACATCTGCTAGAGTCTTCAGCACCTCTGAAGGCCACCCTGGAAATGGCGATGGATTTGAGGGATTGGAACATTTGCATATCTTTTGCATGGTATCAAATCGTGCACGTGCGTGGCAAGCCCTTATTTCCCCATCGTGATTTGGCCTTGGGCAAGTAATTATTTCCTAGACTTACGCTGAAGAGGGACATTCGGTGAGGGGAGGAGAACTCACAGAATGTCTTACAGCCATTACTCTGGCTTTCCAACTGAAAACTCATTAGCACACCGAACGCTGACTCAGCTGTCAGTCTTGCTCCTTCCTCTCACCTTTGGGTGGGCGCTCCTCCTTCTTCATTGTGTAAAAGCACTGTGCATGTTCATGCTCTTACCCTTTCATTCATTCTTTTAAAAGCACAACGTTTCTCCTGGGATTGGAGAGAGGTTTCTTTGTGATACTGTGGAGAACTGTTTTATTTTTACTTTATTTTATCTAGTACATTTCTATACTACCCAACTGCCGAAACGCTCTGGGGGGTTCTAATCAATCAGTGACGCACAGAGCCTGCATCTGCTGCAAATGTCTAGGGCCATTATTTCCCTTTAGCTTAGCCCTGAAAAAGCTCCATCAGAAGTGAATGCTGCAAGGCGGCTTCCAACATTCCCCCAATAACAGGTATCTGCTTTCTCTCTTCAGTCCCCAAGATGGTACTGCTGAAGATCACCTGCTCCAGGAAGCCTCCATGCAGCGCTTCTGCCAAGCACCATCTTAAGGGTGCCCCCTCTCACACAAGGTGCTGCCATGTTAAGAGGCTGAAGCCAAGCCAGTGACTTTAACATCTTGCATAAAATTTGCCCCTTATCATAATGGCAACTTAATTTACCAGCAAACCCAAAGACCTCAACGCGCTTTGCAAAACACAAATTGTATATATAATTCAGAAGGAGTGTCCTTTTACTTGTGTGGCTTGATGCTTAGGGAAGCACCAGGTGAGATTTGACATGATGGCCAGGAACAGCTCATACCTAGACTCAGAGGAGGACATCATAGTAGAGTTGGAAGGGGCCTAGAAGGTCATCAAGTCCAACCCACTGCCTTCGAGTCCATCCCACTGCTGAATGCAGGAATCCATATTAAAGCCTAACTGGCAGATGGCTGTCCAGCTGCAGCTTGAAGGCCTCTAGGGTGGGAGAGCCCACAACCTCCCCAGATGATTGGTTCTATTGTCATTCTGCTCTAACAGTATGGAAGTATTTCCTGATGTCCAGCCAGAATCTGGCTTCCTGTAACTTGAGCCCATTATTCCATGTCCTGCACTCTAGGATGATCAAGGAGAGATCCTGGCCCTCCTCTGTGTGACAACCTTTCAAGTACTTGAAGAGTGCTATAATGTCTCTCACCCACCCACCCCAGTCTTTTCTTCTCCAGGCTATATATGCCCAGTTCTTTCAGTCTCTCCTCATGGGGCTTTGCTGCTCATGCTCGTTGCCCTCCTCTGACCCCCCTCCAGCTTCTCTACATCCTTCTTGAAGTGTGGTGCTGAGAACTGCACACAATACTCATGATGAGGCCTAACCAGGGCCGAATAGAGGGGAACCAGTACTTCGCACGATTTGGTAGCTATACTAATGCAGCCCAAAATAGCATTTGCTTTTCTTTCTTTTTTGCAGCCACATCACACTGTTGGCTCCTATTCAGCTTGTGATCTACAACAATTCCAAGATCCTTCTTGCTTGTAGTATTGCTGAGCCAAGTATCCCCCATCTTGTAACTGTGCATTTGGTTTCTTTTTCCTAGATGTAAAACTTGGCATTTATCCCTATTAAATTTCATTCTGTTGTTTTCAGCCCAGCACTCCAGCCTATCAAGATCACTTTGAAGTTTGCTTCTGTCTTCCAGGGTATTAGCTATCCCACCCAATTTTGTGTTGTCTGCAAATCTGATAAGCATTCCCTGCACCTCCTTGTGCAAACCATTAATAAAAATGTTGAAGAGCACTGGGCCCAGGACTGAGCGCTGTGGTACCTTGCTCATTACCTCCCCCCAGTTTGAGAAGGTACCATTGATAAGCATTCTTTGAGTCCAATTCTGTAGCTCACTGTGGATCCACCTCATAGTTGTTCCATCTAGCCCACTTTTAGCTACTTTGCTAAACAGAATGTTATGGGGTAATTTGTGAAAAGCTCTGCTGAAGTCAAGATATATTATGTCCATGGCATTCCCACAGTCCACAAGGGAGGTTACCCAATCAAAGAAAGAGATCAGATTGTCCGACAGAATTTGTTTGTGACAAATCCATGCTGGCTTCTAGTAATCACTGCTTTGTTTTCAAGTGAGGCAGGTGGCTACCAGGAGGAGGGCTTTCTCTGCTGTGGCACTCCGGCTGTGGAATGAGCTCCCTAAGGAGGTTCGCTTGGCAGCTACATTATATGCCTTTAGATGCCAGGTGAAGACCTTTTTATTCTCCCAGCATTTTAACAGTTTATAAATAAATTTTAACTTGGTGTTTTAAATTTGTAATTTTGCATTGCTGCTGTTTTTATCTGGTTGAGCTTTTATATTGTATTTTATATTATGGTTTTATACTGTTGTTTTATACTTAGAATGGTTTTAATTTTTGTGAACCGCCCAGAGAGCCCCAGCTATTGGGCAGTTTAGAAATGTAATAAATAAATAAATAAACAAACAAACATGCTTGCAGATTGATGTCTTTATAATCAGTTCCAAAACTTTCCCAGGTTTTGATGTCAAACATTGAACATAAAAAACTGATATACATGTTTTAAAAAGCATAAAAACAGACAATATCCATTTAAATATTCATTCTGGGGTCAGAAAAAACCTCAGTATATGTTGTTAAATGCCTGGGAGAAAAGTCTTATCCTGGTGCTGAAAAGATAACGATGTTGGTGCCAGACAAGCCTCATCAGGGAAATTGTTCCATAATTGGTGGGCCACCACTGAAAAGGCCCTCTCCCTTGTTGCCATCGTCCCGAGCTTATCCCCGTTCTCATCATTGATACCACTTGCTTGCTTGACAGGTAGAGAGCCAGCAAGTAAGCAGACAGTGGGATCTTTTGGCCATCCTTCTCACCATCGCTCTCTGGCCAGAGTGAGAGGCAGGTGTACAAGCAGTGTGCAATGATGAAGAGAAGGCACAATTCTTGGGGGCTGTTGTCAGTGGGCCCCTGCTGGGCCTTTGGCAGGTGCCCAGGTATACCTACCCTGGCTACTTGCCCTGGATGGACTGCTCTCCCTTAGATTGTACCCTGGGTAGTTTTCTCCATTTCAAGGTCACTGGTACTGGAGACATGTGAAGAGTGATTTACAAGATGGAGGAGTTGGTAGAAATTCCCTTCCCTCAAGGTTCCTATTCATGTGTTTAAGTTAGACTTGCTTACTTTGTAACCTACTAAGCCAAATGCAGCCCACCAACCATCTATGGTATGGATCCCCTGCTGGATGTAGGATCTTAATAAACCTTTTGCTGCCAGGGTTCAGCTCTGCCAAGGTCTAGAACCTGGGGTCTCCTCACAGGATGAGCAGGGAGAGCAGAACACCCCTGGCAGACTCCTGCATCTCCAGTCACTCCAATTCAGACCTAGACAAGAAAGCCACAGAAATAGCAGTCTCCACACCCATCACCTGGGGTTCCTGGCCAACTCTCAAGCCACCCATCATCACCCAGGACCACAAGAACAGAGGAAATGGCATGGCAGGCAGAAAGGGAAGTTAGGGTGACCATATGAAAAGGAGGACAGGGCTCCTGTATCTTTAACAGTTGCATAGAAAAGGGAATTTCAGCAGGTGTCATTTGTATATATGGAGAACCTGGTGAAATTCCCTCTTCATCACACCAGTTAAAGCTGTAGGAGCTATACTAGAGTGATCAGATTTAAAAGAGGGCAGGGCAACTGCAGCTTTAACTGTTGTGATGAAGAGGAAATTTCACCAGGTTGTTTTACTCTGTACAGCACCATGTACATTGATGGTGCTATATAAATAATAATAATAATAATAATAATAATAATAATAATAATAATAAATGACACTTGCTGAAATTCCCTTTTCAATACAATTGTTAAAGATACAGGAGCTCTGTCCTCCTTTTCATATGGTCACCCTAGGGAAGTGCTGGGTTAGCTGCACTTCAGTCTACTCATGAGGAGCGGGAGACCATATAAGTACCTGTCTGGATCAGGGCCTGGGTGAGAACCGAGAAGCGGTGATGTGTTCAGCTCCTACAGTATATAAGCCCTCAGTTCAAACTGTGTTCAAAGTCTATTTGAATTGGGAAAATGGATGCTAACTTGGATCTTCCAAAGCAGGGAGTTGTCATGCACCCAGGAGGGGTGTGTGTATGTCCCCTCCTTTACAGAGGACAGTCCTCTGTTTGAAAGCTCAATTCTTTTCTCTTTTTTTGTAAAGATAAAGAACCAGCACCTGGACAGCAGACTAAATAGGCAGGCACACAGATCCTCTAGTAAATAGTATTCCTCATTAAGGTAAGATGTACTGTATTTCTATTTAAATTACAACAGTTCCTAAACTTGCCTTAATACATATGAATTGGCATAAGCACATATTATGCAAATCAGTGTTGTTTGTTTGTTTGTTTTTACATACGCGTTTCCTCTTTTTCAGTTGTTAACAAATAGCCACAATACAAGCATCTAGTAAGACACAATATATTGCTAGGGGAATCACAAGTTGTGCAGCCCTGCAGCCTGCCTCTCCAAGTTGCCATTCCATCGTGTGCTGGTCTTGAAAATGCTGTGCTTGCCTTACTAATCCAAACAGAATTGGCCTTCTGTGCACTGCAGTATGAGTGGCAAAGCTGATGGCCCTCATTTCAAGCCACACAGGTGAAATCAAATCTAGGAACATTAAGAAGAAGAAATGTAAAAGGAGGTGGTACGGGGGAGAAGTACAACTGTAGACACAAATCTGGGTTCTGGATTGTCCTTGTCCAAATACATCTTGGTGCTCTAAAAGCTCCACACTGAAATGCTACGCTTTATCTGCAGTCAATACACTTCATTTGGGGAGCCGGGGGCTGTGGGGGGAAAATCTGCTGCATTTTCATATAAATCGCCTCATTTCTACGAATGGGATGTACTTTAAAGTAAAGCAGATAATGCAAGAACAATAGCTGAGCATGTCAAGGGAGCTGATGAGAGACAGGCTGTGACTGCTTCTCACCTCTTGAAGGCAGCGATAAAGTGCATAATTAAATAGAAATCCTCACAATTAGCAAGGGCAGCATAAAAGTGCCTGTACGTATATAGTTACTGTTAATTCAATGATCCAATTCAGGATGCTTCATTACTTGGAAGCAGGCTTTCTTTCTTCTTCTTTTTTTTTAACAGGTTTAAGTTAAATCAAAACTTTAATTCTGTAGTTAAGGCAGTTAGTGAATTGTAAAGCAAAGGCAATTGAGTCTGTGGGGAGAGATGGAAGCTATGGAGAGTGAAAAAGCCTTGTTACCTGGTTACTGGAAGGCTTGGGTGTCCTATTCTACAGAGGACAGTCCTCTATTTAAAGGGCTGCCCAACAGATTCAAATGAATTCAGATTTCTATGTATTTGACCTGCAGCAGATTCTGCAGCAGACTGGGGTTTTTTTACACACTTGCACATGTCTACTGATGTGGACTTGGTCATGTAAAACAAAATTCTGGTGCTTCCCTAATAAATAAATAAATAAATAAATAAATAAGTGATTCTGTCATTGAGCAAAATGAAAGACACATATCAATCTGTGAAACAGACAGAATGGATTAATGAAAACCATAAATCCCTACTGTCCAGCCCAAGTCAGGTTGAAAGATAGAGAGCAGCAGGTGCCTTGAAGTTGCCCATCCACAATAAGCACCTGGAAGGGAATTGAGCAGGCACATAGATCACCTGGTCAAGGTCGTCCCTACTATAGAAAGATTTTATTGCATTTCTGTTTAAATGCATAATATGTATCATGATAAGAGCCTCGTGTGGCGCAGAGCAGTAAAGCAGCAGTTTCTGCAGCTGAAACTCTCCCCATGGCCTGAGTTCGATCCCAACGGAAGCTGGTTTCAGGCAGACAGCTCGGATCGACTCAGCCTTCCATCCTCCCGAGGTTGGCAAAATAAGTAGCCAGCTAGCTGGGGGAAAGGTAATAACGGCCGGGGAAGGCAACGGCAAACCACCTGGCTATAAGGCCTGCCAAGAAAACGTCAGTGAAAGCTGGCGTCCCTCCAAGAGTCAGAAATGACTCAGTGCTTGCACGAGAGGTTCCTTTCCTTTCTTTTCCTATGTATCATGATAGGGGTCTTTTAGGGTGGCCATATGAAAAGGAGGACAGGGCTCCTGTATCTTTAACAGTTCCACAGAAAAGGGAATTTCAGCCCTGCCCTCTTTTAAATCTGGTCACTCTAGTATAGCTCCTGCAGCTTTAACTGTTGTGATGAAGAGGGAATTTCACCAGGTTCTCCATATATACAAATGACTCCTGCTGAAATTCCCTTTTCAATACAACTGTTAAAGATACAGGAGCCATGTCCTCCTTTTCATATGGTCACCCTAGGTCTTTAAATATCTGAAAGAAGTTGGAGAGGATGTCTCTGTTGCTTCCAATGGCGGGATTACATATCTTCAGATACGTAAGTAGTAAAAGACAGAGGAAAGAAATGGTGGTTCAACTGCTTAATGAGGATGGCAAATTGATAACAGATGACAAAGAAAAGGCTGAAGTGCTCAATTCCTACTTTGCCTTAGTCTTCTCCTAAAAGCGGGTCTATGACCCCCCTGGAGAAAGTGAAGCAGAAGTTGAGGGGGCAGGATTGCAGTTTGAGATTGATAAAGAAATGGTCAAAGAACACCTAATTTCCTTGAATAAATTCAAATCTCCAGGGCCCGATGAACTGCATCATAGAGTAATGAAGGAGCTAGCGGAAGAACTCTCAGAACCTTTGTCTATTATCTTTGCAAAATCATGGAAGATGGGTGAGGTGCCGGATGACTGGAGGAGGGCTAACATTGTCCCTTTCTTCAAAAAGGGCAAAAAGGAGGAACCTGGGAACTACAGACCAGTCAGTCTGACATCCATCCCCGGGAAAATTCTGGAGCAGATTATAAAGAAGTCAATCTGTAAACACCTTGAAATCAATGCGGTGATCACTAGAAGCCAACATGGATTTGTCAGGAACAAGTCCTGTCAGACTAATTTGAACTCATTTTTTGATCGGGTAACCTCCCTTGTGGACTGTGGGAATGCTGTGGACGTCATATATCTTGACTTCAGAAAAGCTTTTGACAAAGTGCCCCATGATATTCTGATTAACAAACTAACTAAAAGTGGGCTAGATGGAACAATTATTAGGTGGATTCACAGTTGGCTACAGAATTGGACTCAAAGAGTACTTATCAATGGAATCTTCTTAAACTGGGGAGAGGCAGTGAGTGGGGTACCGCAGGGCTCAGTCCTGGGCCCAGTGCTCTTCAACATTTTTATAAATGATTTGGACGAGGAGGTGCAAGGAACGCTTATCAAATTTGTAGATGACACAAAATTGGGTGCGATAGCGAATACCCTGGAAGACAGAAACCAACTTCAAATTGATCTTGATAGGCTGGAGTGCTGGGCTGAAAACAACAGAATGAAATTTAATAGGGATAAATGCCAAGTTCTACACTTAGGAAATAGAAACCAAATGCACAGTTACAAGATGGGAAATACTTGGCTCAGCAATACTACAAAAGAGAAGGATCTTGGAATTGTTGTAGATCACAAGCTGAATATGAGCCAACAGTGTGATATGGCTGCAAGAAAGGCAAATGCTATTTTGGGCTGCATTAATAGAAGTATAGCTTCCAAATCACGTGAGGTACTGGTTCCTCTCTATTCAGCCCTGGTTAGGCCTCATCTAGAGTATTGTGTCCAGTTCTGGGCTCCACAATTCAAGAAGGATGCAGACAAGCTGGAGCGTGTTCAGAGAAGGGCAACCAGGATGATCAGGGGTCTGGAAACAAAGCCCTATGAAGAGAGACTGAAAGAACTGGGCATGTTTAGCCTGGAGAAGAGAAGATTGAGGGGAGACATGATAGCACTCTTCAAATGCTTAAAAGGTTGTCACACAGAGGAGGGCCAGGATCTCTTCTCGATCCTCCCAGAGTGCAGGACACGGAATAATGGGCTCAAGTTAAAGGAAGCCAGATTCCAGCTGGACATCAGGAAAAACTTCCTGACTGTTAGAGCAGTATGACAATGGAATCAGATGGCCTTGATGGCCTTGTAGGCCCCTTCCAACTCTGCTATTCTATGATTCTATGATTAGAACCAACTGGTGGAAATGGCATGGAAGCAGATTTTGGCTAAACGTTAGGAGAAATTTCCTACCCGTGAGAGCTGTTCAGGAGTGATTGCCTGGGGAGGTGATGGGTTCTTCTTCAATGGAGGTATTTAAGCAGAGGCTGGATGGCCATCAGTCAGGGATGCAGTAGCTGCACCCTAGAGTGCAGAACCTGCTTTGACCTGGGGGGTGGGACTAGATGATTTCCATAATCCCTTCCAAAGCTAGGATTCTATGAAAATATGGGTTTTATTTTTCTAAATTGGGACAGACAAACAGCAGGGTAATTTCAAAATGTATTTAGAGCCAAACATTTCATCACCCACCCTCATCAGTAGTTGTTATGTTAAATGTATACCAAGAGTGGTAGTTTTGAGTGCTGGGAAATGAAAATTCCTAGGAAGAAAATGAAGCAGAGGTGTGAATGGAATATAAAACTTAGGAGTTGTACTCTAGGTTAAAGCTAAACAAGCAATAAGAGTTCTGAACTTGTGGGTCCAGAAGTTTTCCTTTCCATCAAGCATGTCAGTGTCTTCTGTTTATTCAATTGGAAGCAACTGCAAGTCTGAAAGAGTTAAATGTCTTGCAACAAGCTGCTCTAGATTTTTTTTTTTAAAGTAAGAATTGAAGTTTTACGGTTACAGAATCTTGTTCTTGGGTTCATTGTAATTTTTCTTACATATTGCACACAGTGTTCTGTTCTTTACCTCTTTTTTAAAACATTCAATTCAATAAATTGCATTAGTGGGAGTGGATGTTATTGATTGTCTAATAAAATAAGTTTTGTTCTAGTAACTGCTATTAAAAGAAGTGGTTTCTTGAGGGTAACTGCAGGTAATGCAATGGGCTGCTTTACATTGGTGTGATCCTGGGTTGCAAATATCTTGTTTAAGTGCTGTTTAACTAGTAATTTATGCAAATTGGATGGTTTTCTAGATGTGATGCAAGTGGAGAATTACTGGTTTCCATTAAATGAGCACAATAAGATATAATAGGTTAACTATCTTTCATAATCTGGTGGCACTTAGGGCAGCAGGACGGTAGTCCACAAGAAATGGAATTCAATTTTCTTTCAATGAGTTCAGCCTTTGCTTCATAAAGGAGGGTATCCCCAGATACTACTGATGCTCAGTTGATATTGATAGTCAATAATGTGACTAGGGTATTTGCATTATTGGATATGTTCCTTAAGTTCATTGCATCTTTTTGAGAAGTTTTCTTTATTATTGCAAATGTGGTTTATTCTGAGAGCCAAACTATATATAATTTTCTTCTTTAGATGGTACAGATGACATGACAAGATGTAGGTACAAGTTGGGATCCATAGATTTTTTTCAATGTAAGTCTGACAATTTTATGATTTTAAATGGTTAAGAAGGACATCCAGGAAGGGTCATTTTGGCTTTTCAAGTGTGGTATGGCTAGTAAACTTTATCATTGGAAGACTAGTGCTGATAAAGCTAGAAAAATTCTTCAGACTATCAGTTCCATCGTCCCAGATTACAAAAATGTCATCTACGTAAATGCCACCATGTGCTGGGCTTGTAGGTGGAAGTTCTGCTAAAAGTTTCTTCAAGTTGTCCCCTAAAGAGATTGGGATATGATGGGGCTATACATGTTCCTACTGCTGTACCTTGGATTTGTAAATAATGATTTGTTATTGAACTTGAAATTGTTGCAAGTGAGTACCAACTTTGCTAGAGAGGTTAAGGGCCTTGCTAGACCTACCTGGTAATCCGGTGGGGAGTTGGGGCGAAGCCATGCTGCAGCTAGCACGAGCCATCGCCCCTAACTAGACGTAACACGCGATGGGGTAAGGGAAAGCCCCGTCGCGTCCTCCATTTTTTTATCTTAAAGGGGCCATGTGCACAGGAGCACAGCAACAGAAAAGTAAGTCATTTTTTTTTAAAAAATAAAGGTTTCCCCGCTCCCCCTGCCCCTGATTTCCCCCCACAATGTCTGATGACCCCCTGCCTGCTCGCTCGCCCGTCCTCCCCCCGCTCACCATGCCCGTCCCCACTCGCCATGCCCATCCCTGCTTGCCATGCCCTGGCCCCGTTCTTCTTCCCCCCCCATCCGCCATGTCTGATGCCCCCCCGCCTGCTCGCCAGCCCACTCACCATGCCAACCCAATCACCCGCCTGCCATGTCCGATGCCCCCTCCGTGCCCCACCGTGATCTCCCCACCCTGGCTCCGCTCTTCCCCCACCCCATCTCTCCTGCCGGGTCTGCTCTTTCCCCCGGCCCCCATCTCCCCCCCCCCGTGATCCCCCCCTGGCCCGATGGGCACAGCGCTCCTATGGAATGCTGTGCCCAGTGCGCGGCTTCTCCCGGCTACTCGCGAGTAAGCGAGCAGCCGGGAAAAGCCATGGAAGTAGCTAGACCTTCCGCAGACCCGGGCTGCGGAAAAGCCGGGCCATAAGTGGATCTGGTTATCCCGGGTCAAGGGAGGACTTAGCCCGGCCTGACCCCGGGATCCCCTGTGCATTATCTGCATGCACAGCAGGGAGCCTGGGCCTCGCACCGGGCTAAGTCCTTGTCTAGCAACGGCCTAAGATTCCTGGGTGTGTATTAGTATATGCAAGTTTATGCGAATCTATGTCCTCTTTTGGGGCAATGTGTAGGGAATAACATAACACTAAAAGTTTTATGTCTTTTAAAATAAACAGTGTAACTGGGGGTTTCAATCTGAAGGTCATAATGGTTCTAGACATGTAAGGCGAACTCCTTGATATGCTGTTAAAATCTAGGATGAGAAGATTTCTCTTGTCTTGGTTTTGGTTCTTAATTGTATGTTTTTTCTGGACCACTGTCTCTGCGTTTCATTTGCCTTGATATTCTGGTTCAGGAAAATGTCTGAAATTGTTTTTAAGGACTGTAGGATGAATAGTTTGCTCAGCTTTTGGTTCCTAGTGTTTGCTTCTTTTCAGCCCTCTACAATACTGACGGCACATACATGCACTTATGTGCATTGATAAAACCCTGCTTAAAAAGAAAAGCAATCGTAATGTGATTAAGATTGTATGATTGCATCATGATATTTTTGTGCAGTGTTTGACCACTGTGTTTTCTTTGCACCACTGTGTCTTCCTTAAAATGTCTCCCAAAAAGGCTCTTGATGTGACTATAAATAAGGTTGTATCAAGTTTGCTTTTTGAGGGGGGGATGTTTTATCAAAGCGTCAAAATGCACATGTGCCATCCTAAGGCAACATATGAAAATAATCTTGATTCAGCCATGATTAGATCACATTAAGAGGATCATCAGACGGGGTTAGGGGGGAATCATATTTTGCTACCATCACTTTGCCCCCTGCTTCTGTCCCACAATAGGAATGAACAGCTTCTTTTTTCACATGTGGAAGAAAGAGGAAGCAAGCAATGACCGTGTGTCCCATCCAGTGGGTGTTTTTATCATGTGGCTTCTCCTGCACGCAGCAGGAAATGGTGGCAAGCATCATTATAGCCCCCCAAAATTGGATTTTCTGCATCTTATTTTGTGACAGAAAAAACAGCAGAAGGAGCGGGAGGCACACAGGAGGCTTACTGCATCATCAAAATGTCCCACGAAGAACTGTGAGTGGGCAGTTGCAAGCATGCGATAAAACACTCATCTGAAGAAACTCTAAATTGCTTTTTTACAGTGTTAAAATGGTATATATCTCCATTGATGATTTAGAAGGGATTGTAGTGCACAAGTCATTTAATATACTAGTGATATTAAATGTATAGTCAGTTTGAAGTTCAGGTTAATTCTGGTTAACTTTGTATGAATAACTAGACAGCATAGTGTAATCCTACTCAGAAGAAAGTTTAATTGTGTTTACTGTATTGAGTGTTGGACTGAGAGTCAGGAGATCTGGGTTCTAGTCCCCACTCAGCCATGGAAACCCACTGGGTGACTTTGGGCCAGTCACAGACTCTCAGCCCAGCCTACCTCACAGGGTTGTTGTTGTGAGGATAAAATGGAGAGGAGGAGGATTATGTACGGTTCTTTAGAAGAAAAATGGTGGAATATAAATAAATAAAAACTCTGTAATTGTGTAAGTTGTAGTCAGATGTTTTGATAGTGGTATAGTAACAGGGTTTAATAGAAACTCACCACTGAGGCCATATGGTGGGTGCTTATCACCAGTTTTCCCAATAATGTACAGATAAAACTCTGCAAAGGGCTATGCCTGGAGCAAGACCTTTAATAGAAATTAACTTGTGAAAATCTGTTTATATTAAATCTCAAGTGTTGCAATGTTTTAAAGTGAGCTGCTCTTTCTTGCTTAATACCAAACCACACTGAACAGGCCAGAGAAAAGATTGCTACAGTGACCTGATCATTCTTTCTCTCTTCTTTCTCCACCCTTTCAACTCCCTGAATTCTACACAAGATGAAATGTCACATATTTCACACCAGGGTTGCAACCCAATACACACTAATTTGGAAATAAGTTCTATTAAACTCAGTGAGGCTTGCTTCTGGTTAAATATGCATGGGATTTCACATGGGGAAAAATGAATCTCAGTGCTAAAAGTTGAAAATGTAAAAAAAACTTCATTGATAATATTTAGACATTTCCTCAGTCCTTGTGCTTAAGATTTGGGTAGAAAACAGTTTAGGGCACTGTCCTATACATGCTGGCTATGGAATGCTGGGAGTTGTTGGACTTTTTTTCCTATCTAAACATGCATTAAATTACACTTTTAGCCTCCTTTTGTAATCTTTCTTTAACTAAACTTTACTTATTGCATGTTTCCCATTTTCTGTTTAGTCTAGCAATATTTTACCCTTTCCTAACCACACTGTTCTTTAGCTATTTTTTTTTCCTAGTCCAGGACCTGTTTTCTTTAGGAAAATAGAAAACAGATTTTTTTTCTATTGTTCTTGTATGAGGACAGCAAAAAACTATTACAAAGAAATTTGTACAGCAACTAAAAATACATGTTCGTTTCAAATACATCGAATGTCTCACTTGTTCTTTATTTCAGTGATTTTAATATTAACATATTATGTAGAACAGGTTTGTCTTAATTGTGAACTGTAGAATCAGACATGTGACTAAGGCCATACCCCTTGGGGGCGGTAGGCATGCCTTCTTGAGGGCTGGCCATGTTGTCCTCTTTTTGGGTTTGCAAAATATGGTCACCCTAATAGGATCATACATCTTGATCAAAAGATTGTTTAATCAGAAGAGCAGTGGAGAAATTCATTCAGTTCGTATTTGAATATAAATTTACCTAATTCCAGACTTTTGAACCAATATGAGAACTGAAACTCAGTTACCATTTAAAATTTGTGGTTACCTGAATTTAGCAATTGAATTCTCCATTTTTTTTAAATGCATACATTGGCAGAAAATATATGGGGTGGGGAAGCAAATGTCAGTGAAAGTAACATTCAGAATTGATATTAGGAAAATTACTTGCAAAAATGTGTATATTAGGCAAAATTGCATACAAAAATGGATGCATTGGGAGTAATGTGCACAAATGCATACAAATTTTCAAACTGACTTTAAAAGAAAATTGTCAAAAATTTGGGATGCACCAAACTTAAGACTGGGGAGGGGGAAGAGAATGAAAAACTGAAATAGATTCATCCATCCCTACTCAGAAGTAACACTCACTGAGTTCAGTGGCATTGATTTCTCAAGTAAGTGTGTATAAACTTGTGGCCTTGGTCTCTTATAACGTTTATTCAAAAGCAGCCTGTCATCTAAATCAAATCCACTGCCAAGGTTATAGCTGAAGGTTGAATGATAAACATTTAACAAGGTGAGCTCTCCTTTGCCAGTGTCCTCTCCTGACTGGAAGCAAACATAATTAATTTTGGCAAATCTTCTTCCCCTGCCTTCATGTAGATGGAGCCTGGCCATGGCATGGAGATGAAAGGCATTGAAGTTGAAAAGCAAATCAAAATGCAGGACCTAGGTCTCGTCCATGCTTTATATTTACCACTGCCGATTAGGAATGTATGAATCTGTCACATTCAATTTTTTTCTCCCACATTCATACACACACAGTTTTTTCTGGCCCTTTTATGGGAAAAAAGCAAATGTTAAGTTTTTATTTTTTTTAAAAAAAGAACTAAATGAAATTCTGACCCATCCCTGCTGCTGATAGGTGATGCTATGAAGAAAGGAGCTATGGTGAATAGGATTGAGTCCCATTGTTTTCAACAGGAGAATGATCGGTGATACCTATTATTGGGGGGAAATGGGATTCCTTGAAAGGAGTGGGTTTCAAACTTTGTTACCTTCAGGGAATTCTTTCTTCATTGACCTGTCTATCTGGGAACAGAGGAATTTAAAGCATATTACAGGTGAAACTCTAGTCTCAGGTCATGTGGGCAGTAATGTAAGGTCAATATCCCAGATTGAGAGCCTGTCCTGGAACACTGCACACTACCCACACAATATTGGAAGAAATGATCAGTAGTGGTGAGCAAGCTGTCTTTTGGGGAAGCTTGTTCACTATTTAGTGACTCTCTCATTGGAGTATAAGCTTCCAAAGAACTCCAGGCTTTCCAATCCTTGGGTGACAAAGACCATTTATTTTCCTAAACTGTTTATGTTCCTAGATCCAGAAAATCTGTTTCATCCAAGGGTGCCTGGACTTCATCAGCTCAACCACCTTGCTCAGGAAGGGGATGTTGTCAACTAGCCTACAGTTTTCATCTTCTGGGTCCAGGGTTAAGTTTCCTTGGGGTTCTTCTGCTGGGATGGAAAGGGCTAAAAATCTTTCTCTCTCAGATAATGATGAGTGCCCACATTTGGTAGTATGCCATTTATACAGCTCTGATGTTTTTCCATAGGTAGAATGAAACCATAGCAGGGAAGAAGATGATTAGAGTTCTGATTAATGTATTTTAGTGTTTTCTGCTGCTAACAATTGGTCAGCAAAAGTACCAAAGGATAAGTACCGCAATGCTAAAAAAATCAAATATTTTTGCACATTAATTTAACTATAAAAACACTCATTTTTAGTGTATGTTCCCATAACACAATGCATCTTTTTACACATATTTTGATTGTAGAATTGCACTGCCAAATTCAGAGATGTGTCAGTGCTGGAGGATAGCTATGTTTTGGTTGATGTATTGGTTCAGAAGGAGAAAATGAGGTAGGCTCACATTAAAATGTGATATGAATGAATTTCTTCCCCATCCCTGCTCTGATTGGATCTTTTAGTGATCATAGCTTGTTGCCTATTCTTTGGCTCTGCTTTTATCTGAGAGTGGGGCAGGGGAAAGAGGGTGGATGTAGGCAAAAAAGAGGTCCATTTGGGAGTGTTCCTCTGCATGTGAAGAGAGTAAAGTGAAATGTGCATTTCTCTAATTTGTCCCTGAATTGTGAAGTTCTGAATGACATGGTTATATGACCTTGTTTGCAAAAACACTGGTGCCATTCTACAATCTGCCAGTCCTCTACTTAGGATTGCTGAACTTCATTCAGACCACTGTGCATGTGCCATTTTCAATCTTCATCTCCTTGCAGTCAATTGATGTGCATGAGTGCATATGCATATTGTTAACGATACCG
The DNA here is from genome assembly GCF_023053635.1 of Elgaria multicarinata webbii. Taxonomy (NCBI): domain Eukaryota; kingdom Metazoa; phylum Chordata; class Lepidosauria; order Squamata; family Anguidae; genus Elgaria; species Elgaria multicarinata. The sequence goes on from NC_086176.1 coordinate 26,119,716, forward strand.
CTCAAAAGGGGATGCTGGTGTGATTGCACCATGATATCAAGCTTCCTTTTTGCACAGTGTTTTAATCCATGTACATATATAATCATATGCATATGTAAACTTTAAGGAGAGGAGAGAGGCAAAGAGAGGCAAAGAGCTGCAGAGGCACCAATCCTGAAATCACCTCTCCAAGTTAAACCAGAAGGCAGGTGGAGCAACATGTGCCATCAATGGAACAATAACAAAACATTACAGAACAGGGGACATCTGTCCATTGCTATTAGAAACCTTGGGCTTCCTGTGTTGGCCTTGGAAATAGAATATTATAAAGTGTTTCATGCATTATCTTTGACCAAAAGATATAGCTGTAAATATGCAGCTCCACTTATCCCAGAACTGGCTGCTCCTTCGGGATGCACTTTAGAAGCCGATTTGTTAATTAAGGAGAGACACAAAGATTTATAGAGTGGAAACTCTCCCTTCTCTTTTGTCTAGGAGCAGCAGCCTGTGGGTGGGAATGAAGAATCTTAGCTTCAAGACAGACCTAATCTTCTGGCTATTGTGAGTTTGCCATTAAACACCACTGGCAGTGTTGTCCTATGCATGTCTGGTTTGAAGTAAATCCTAGCAAGTTCAATGAGACTTACTCCCAGGTAAGTGGTATAGTATTGCAGCCCTATCTGTGTAAACTATTGTTTGTTTGTTTACTACATACAGGCACTGCTTTTCTGCCAATGGACTCAAGGCAGTTCACAGTTAAAAATACTGGCAATAATAGACAGCGTAGGAAAATGAAACAGCAAAATAAGCAAAGCTCAGGTACCTCAATTACAGTAGGAGACAGTTCTGGAAGGGGATAGGATTGTTGTCGGCACAATAGGAAGAAAGCATTGAGAAGAAACAGGGATTCAACATAACTGAGTATAGAGGCCTTTTGATACTTGCTAATGTTTCCAGAAAAATAAGACTTCTATGAAACAGAGGGGAAAATATTCTTCTTCTTTTTTAATAGAGTAAGGACAATTGTTATAGGCACAGATGAGCTTCCCTTTTGCTGAGTCACACTATCTAGCCCAGTGTTTTCTATTCTGATTGGCAAATGTTCTCCATGGTTTCCAACAAAGGGTCTTTCCCAATCTTGCCATGGGACCTAAGGCTGCAATCCTAAACTCACTTACTAGGGAATAATTCCCATTGGATTCAGTTGGAACTACTTCTGAATAGACATGGCTAGGATCACACCATACAAAAATGCTCAACTTGGATTGTGTCCAAGCATGCACGGACTTGGGTTTCAGCCCAAGCCATTGATTCATTTCATATATTTGGGCCTGTCACTGAGCCAGTTTGTGAGTAACCCTAAACCACAGTTTGGCATTAAGAAGATGAACTGCAGTGAGTCTTGGACTCACATGGTCCTTCCTCCCCTTTCCCCCTCTAGTGTGACCACAAGGAGGAGATCAGAAGCTTCCACTTCCATCTTAGATTAACCACAGTTTAACACAGGGACGTGCAATTTGTGGCTCTCCAGATGTGTTGGACTAGAGTTCACATCACTTCTGCTGGCTAGGACTGATGAGAGTTGTAGGCCAAAACATCTGGAAGAGTATAGGTTTCCCACCCCTGTCTTAATATATCATCAAAATCCTAAATTGTAGTAAACAACAGATGAAACTGGCTTGTTTTCACCAACCATAGTTAAGATTAACCATGGTTTGTTGTGCCATTCTGATATTATAGTTCATAAAAAATGAGAGGTTCTGATTCACACTGCATGCGCTTGAAGCTCACTCCAGCACATTCTCATAATGCTAGCCTATGGTTTAGTGTGGCTTTCCCCAAAATGATGCCCTCCAGAAATCCACTCTCATCTGCCCCAGTCAGCATGACCAATGCTCAGGAATGTCAAGAGTTGTAGTCCAAAATATCTGGAGGACACCAGGTTAGGAGAGAGTGGGTTAGCATTCCATCCAAACCGACTTTGTATTTCTCAAAACTTGAATAAAGGGGACTGACGTCACAAGGCTGTGGAGAATAAGATGAAAGTATTGCTATGTAAGCAGCAATGCAACAACTATATATCCTACCACAGTATTATGAATGTGTCTCTCTGGCTTAACTAGATAAATATTTTCCCCCTAAAAAAAGAAAGTTCTGAAGACAATGGCATGTTCTTCAATGTGCCTGACTAATCTTCTCATTCCAGGGCCAGGCATGACATGGTAATGTCCATGACCTGGAGTTTCAAGAAGCCCTAGGGAGAATGCTAGTAAAGCAAAAAACACACGTTTCAGATTTTAATCTAGACTCCATTTTAAAACAATCATTCCTCTTACAGATCTGGTTCCTGGTTTACCTTTAGGGGGGATTTTTCCAATCTCTCTCGCCCCAGTACATTTCAATATTGTGTCACCCTGCAGGTGAAGGGGCGCCTCAGAAGGGACCATTTACTTATTACAGATCTACCAGCTTAATTTTCTGATTTATTTTCCCATTATTGATTGCGTGCTGTGTCTCGGCCTACAGCTGGGTTTTCCCAATTTCTCAGCCAACGACGTTGCCATGGCAACAGCTGCGAGTAAAGAGGGGTAAAAAAAAAATCAGTCAAATTTAGCAATGTGCCAACATGTCACCATTCTAAGCAGAACTGTACTCTTGAAATTAGATTATAAAACATTCTTATGACACAGAGACACACTCAGATACGTTCTTGCCTGAAATCTATTTGCAAATGCCTCCTGGAGGATCTCTTTACTTCTGGTAGAGTACGTCGCTTCAGTTTAGCTAGAGAGCTCATTATTATAACAATGAATTTATATACAGTGCTGCAAACGTTGAGGCAAGGCAGCAACTCATTGATGGTTAATAACCAATTGACTCACTCAGGACTAGCTTCTGATTTACTCCTTTCATCACTCCTTCTAACAGCAAATGCGGGTGGTGAGTGCCATCAGGATTGTATCCCAAGCGGGGCCACTGGAAAATCAAAGGGAAGTATCAGTATGCTGGGAGGGAATTCTAAGGTTTGTAATAGGGTTGTGCACGGACCCCCCGCTCCGCTTCACTTGCAGATCCGCCATTTTCCGGATCGGGCCGCTCTGCCCCGCCCCCGCTCTGTCCACTTCCGCTCCGCTCCGCCCGGAGCTCCGGATCCGGATCCGGAGCTCCGTTCCCCCCCCCCATAGGCTTGCATTGAAAGCTAAAAAATTATACAACTTTTTTTCTGTTCAAGTTAGAAACCTCATGTTTGGCACCATGACACCTCATGGGGATATACACACGCACGCCAAGTTTCAAAGCAATCCCATCATCCCCTGATTTTTGGCGAATTTTTGAAAATCGGGCACCCCACACACAACATCCCTGCGAGGTGGGCAGGGGAGGAGGGAGGGAAGGCAGGCAGGCATGCAGCTGGCATTTCTGGGGGCATAAGGAAGTGAGCCAAGGATAAGCCAGTAATGCATATAAAATGGAATAAATCAATAAATAAACAAAGGAGGGGTGGAATTAAAAGCAGCAGTGTTGCTCAATAAACAGCAAGAAGATTTTTTTAAAAAAGGCTATATCTGTCTTTTACCAGCAATAGGGGGACGTGCCCGGGGGAGGGGGAAGCAGCTGCCAGTTCAACTCAAGACAGCCACCAACAGCTCTGAGATTAAGAAGTAAACGCTCACTTCAACTCATAACAGGCATCGCTCCACCACTAAAAAGTGAACATTCACTTCAACTCATGATAGGCATTGCTCCACCGTTTTACTCTCTTTGGAAGGCTCTAATGGCCTTCCAGTGCAGGAGAGAGTGGGGGCACGTCCACAATGAGATGCCCTAGGGGAGCTCATCCCCTTGCACCACATCTTTTCAGTTGTTCCCCAAAGTTAGGGTGGGGAGCAGTGCTGTGTTTCTATCTCTTATTCTTGGCTTAGTATATGATTTCAGGTTGTGTTTGTGCATTTGGTGGGGCTACTGTGTTAAAAAACACGGGGAAAAGCCCGTTCAGATGAAGAAAGAGAAGTTTCCCAGAATCCCAAGTTACCTGTTTTGCCTATGCCCTCCTCTAACTTTGGGATCATGTGATCATGACCGGGAGCTGACTCTGCCCCTCAGCCCTTTGAAAAAGGTATTTTTCCCGCCGATTTTTAAAAAACTTCTAGCGCGCGACCCGGACAACGCAGAAAGTTGAGAGTAGTCTCAAAATGACCCGCATCCACGACTCTCTGTGCACAAGAATTTTCAGAACGATAGCTTAAAAACCAACCCAGTTATGCCCAAGTCTTTCCCTCAATGCAATCCTATGGGCGAAAAGCCGAAAACGCCGTTTGAGCCGCGCGGTTGACCCGATTTTCACAAAAATATAGCACGCGACCCAGACAACGCAGAGAGGTGAGAGTGGTCTCAAAATGACCCCCATCCACGACTCTCTGTGCACAAGAATTTTCAGAACGATAGCTTAAAAACCAACCCAGTTATGCCCGAGTCTTTCCCTCAATGCAATCCTATGGGCGAAAAGCCGAAAACGCCGTTTGAGCTGCGCGGTTGACCCGATTTTCACAAAAATATAGCACGCGACCCAGACAATGCAGAGAGGTGAGAGTGGTCTCAAAATGTCCCCCATCCACGACTCTCTGAGCACAAGAATTTCTAGAACGATAGCTTCAAAAAGAACGTAGTTATGCGCGATTATTTGCCGCAATGCAATCCTATGGTGAAATGTTTTCAAGATGGCGACCGGAGCGCTCCGCCTGAACTAGGAGCTCCGAAAAATGGCCGCTTCTCTTCGCCTTGCTTCTAGGGGGTCCGCGGTCCGCTCCTACTCCGCCTCTGGGTAAGGCGGAGCAGGCCAATCCACTACTGCTTCTACGCTCCTAATCGGAGCGGATCACACCCCTAGTTTGTAAGAGTACCAGAAAATAACCATACACCAAATACCTAAGCCCCACCCCACTCTTCCAAACCTGCCTAATGAGAACTGAGCATGCTCTGTAGCCACATAAGGTAGCAACAGCTGGAAAAGAAAAAAATGGAAAGGAGGAGTGAAGTAGAAAATGCCCTGCCTGGAGGGAAAGGTTGGCTGAGTGCCCAGGCTTCTTTTAGGAGGGGACAATAACACTACAATATTTTGTTGCAGGTCCCACGTTAAACTTTTATTTCTGAGTTCAGAAATAGAATCAAAACAGGGTCAATCATAGATTAGCTCTAGGCAGCTGGATTCTGAAGGCCTATTGGGCAACCCTCTGCCCGCTTTGGCTTAGCCATCTTGTCAGGTCTGGAAAGACAAAAGTTAACAACCACAAATGACTCTTGGCTCTCTTCAACATGGCTCTCCCTCTCTCCCACACACATTCCTCACAAGCTCTGAGCAGCGTGGTACCTCACGCCTTGACTGTAGAGGTTCAACTGGAGGCATAAGGATGGTGGCCTATGGAGGACAAAAGGAAGCAGCACTGCTGAAGTGGGAAGGAGGGTGGGAAAGGAAGTTGGGTGTGTTATAGAGATGACTGCCTGGAGGAAAAGCAGTGGCTGACTAGGTTAGCAGTCAAGCTGTTGGGCAGGAAATCTGAAAGATAGCCAATGATTACCTTGGCAAGGAGTTGCTCCAACTGAGGAACTAGGCCAGAATAAGAAAACTCCACTTGTCCCCTGCTAAACTGGCAGTTGAATTATCATCAACTGGAGGTCGTCTGCACAGGTAGTGCTGAAGCCTTGTAGAGAGAAAGCAAAACAGTTCACTCCTACTTCTCTTCCTCCTGATAAGCTATCATAATGGTATTGAACCAGGGACTTTGTGGTTCATGGATCACTAGCTTAACCACAACATTGCACCAGTTCTCCTGCTTCTAATTTACTCTTTTATAATTTCCTTTATTACCTTTTCCTCGGTCTCCCTTTGCTGCTCATCTCCCTGTAGGAGTGATTAAGAGATCTGTGTACAGCTCTGCTAGCTGATGGAAATACATGGCTAAGTGTTGCCATCATTTATTGGGGATTGTTGGAGAGTTTTTGTTTTGTTTGTTTTGTATACCCATGGATGTGGAGCAAGAAAGCCATTATAACTTGTAAACATAAAGAAATATTGGCATGTGTATCCCTGAGAAATATTTTGCCAAGAGCTCAACGCAAACAAAATCAACATAGTAACATTGCTAAAACATCAGAGAAGGGCAAAAACAATAAGTATTGACGTAAGTCCCAGTGACACACAAAGCGTGCCTGTTGAACCACTGAAAAAAAATGTTTTGCACTCAGCAACTGCTGCTGTTTCCTTCCAAAATGCTTCCTAGTTGATTTATGACTGCTTAATCAAGGAGAGATTTCAGCAAGACATAATGCTGATTTTTATAGCATCAAAAAAAAAAGAAAAAGAAGCCACACTATTCACATAACAGATATGGATTTGATCAGAATTAAGCTAGGTTTCTAAAGCCTTGGGCCAAGGACTAAATTTGGAGATAACCAATCTATCAAGAGATAATACCCCCTGCTTTTGATGGGTACTTCTGTATGAAGAGTTGACTCTGTACAAATTGTAGGCATAATCTGTGCCCTCCCAAATTGAACTTGTGCAGAACAGCCAATCAGTGTGTTGGAGGTCAAGGGTTGGGGCATGGGGCACAATGTTGATTATCTCCATGTTTAGTCATCTGTACAGGTTTTTACATACTAGTGTTATGTGATGTGCTCTAGTTAGACCCATGTGCATCACTTGCACATATTGTAACGAGACCTACACACACACCTGCTTATGAGGAATCTTTAGACATTGGCAATAGAGTGTCTATGGCCATGAAGGCGATTCTCACCTGAAGAGATCCATACCGTTGAAGAGCATAATGCCGTAATGGCACATGTTTACACCGATCTAAATGCACAAGCTAGTTTGGGGGGAATTAGCTGAGCAGATGGAGGCCTTAAAGTAGTTTCAAGACTGTAAAAAGGAGTCTTCCTGAGACTTAAAGCATACACACACACATGCACACACATAAAGGGGAAAGAGGGGATGGAACCTCTAAAAGCAATATACCTTTCCCTGGGCTACAGCCCTTTCCTTTAGACAGCAACTAGCATGCATTGCAGCTCCTGGTCTCAGCGAAGAGGAAGGAAAACAGGGACCCTTGACTAGAGGAGGCAGGGCACCCACCAGTGGCACCTTGCCCTGGCAAACAAGAAGGAGCTTTTCCTCGGGAGGGGGGGGAGATCCAGTGATTTCAGCAGCAGTGTGGCACCTTATACCCGGGGCATTGGGGGTGGGTAAGGTACCTAGTGATTTCAGCAACATGAACTCATGTCTCTGGGAAGAGGAGGACTCTCCAAAACTGAGGTTACTCATACAGCTTAAAGAAAAGCAGTGATACCACGACTCATAAGCACTGGAAAAGATGCTACTTGTTATGGGAGAATGACTGAACTGGCCTTCATCCCATATAATAAAACATGGTGCTTGGGAGTGATGGCTATACTTACTGGAAACAAACTTCTTACTGGGTCTTTCTTACTATTTCTATTCTTTTAGCAAAAGGTGATCATAGGTGCTGACGACTGTCTTAAAAACAGGTGTCCAGGGTGGAGTTAAACAATAGCAACACATTACAGGTGGATCAGATATCAGTCTTGCTATCCAGCACATTCATGTTTTGTTCAATTTTACCCCCACCTTTGCCTCTGGGGAATACATTTTAGGAGGGTCATTCCTGAGCCTTTCTCCCAGGGTAGGGATGAAGATGCCTTGGCTTTTTGGTTGCCTCAAAAGGGAGTTGGCTGTTTACTCACAAGAGAGCTTGTTTGTAACACTGAACTACAAAGGTCCTAGGGACTCGAGGCCTTGAAGCAGACATGTTTCAGCGGTTGAGAGCTAGCCCTTTTGGAGGAAGACAGTTCTATGAGAAAGGGTGATAGCTCACTGGAAGAGCACATACAGAAGGCCCCAAGTTCAATTCTTGGCATATCCCAGTACGCCTGGAAAAGACTCCTGCTTGAAAGATTGAAAATCCCATCAGAGGAAACAGTGCAATCTTTAAATTATATAATCCAGGTGGGGAGAACCCCACTGAAGTTTATGGTCTTCTCAAGTGATGTTTGGATTTCATGAGATTACAGAATGAAAAAGTGCTGTAGATTTGCCTCCGTTGCCTTAACTGTTACACTGTAATTTTCATGGAGATCACCATTGCATGCCCCCATCCACCCTCAGTTCCGAACCTTGGGTGCATTAGAAAGTTCTGTTCTAGGAATAAAACCTCATTGGCTTGAAAATGAGGCGACACTGATAATATGCAACAGAGGTCCATATTTTCTTTTGGATAAATAAATTCAGTTCTGTCTCTCTCTCATTCGCTCACTCATTCACACACAAACTCTTTTGCTGTATGCCTTCCGGCTAATATATTCCCTTCAGTAGTCTTGATGCCTCTGATGAGTTGGGGAAAGACGTCAGAGCTATTTTGGAACTATTCTGTTCCTGCTCACTTCACATTCTTGCTGAGGAATGTCTCAGTCCACAACACTCTGCAACACTGATTTAACTACAGACATGGGTCCTCTCTCTGCCCTTGAGGGCAGGGAGTTTAGGGGTCTTTCCTAGGGACAATGCTAAAAACTATGATTACCTGAAGTACTACAGTTGAATAAAAGCATTACCTGAGTGTAATAAAAGCATTACCTGAGTGTATAAAATGATGCTGGTGAGTGTATAAAAGAATTGGCCCTCACATGCCTGATGCTCAATTTCATCCCTCAAAGTGTTTTGTTTTATTTATTTTACATTATTTTTAAGCCTCCTTTAAAGATGGAACCCTCTCAAGGTGATGAGTGTTTGCCTCAGCGAGGGTTGGACTAGTATATCTTTTGGGGGGGGGTATTCTGCCACGCCCAGCACAGCTTTGGCATGGGGAAGCATTTGTGAGTGGGGGAAGAATAGTGACAAGCCCTTCTGCGATTGGCTCTGAGCAAGTGGTGCCACCAAGCGGGGAGGGGTATAACGCTGGCCTATAAAGAGGCACTTACCCCTCCCACTTCCCTTCTTGTTTGCGTGGCTCCCTCCCTCCTTCCCTGTATGCAGTGTGAGTTCTCTGGTCGCCATTTGGGGCTGAGTAGGAATTTTTTGCTCATGTTCTAAATTGTTCATGAGTCCCCCCCCCCCACTCCACACTGTAAGACAGCCTGGGAGTATAAATAGGTTGATTTGGTGTTGCTTATTAATTTGTTCACATTTGATGATAGGCAAGAAGGAACGGGCATCCAGAGGGATTTTGTAATGGTGAGCATTCATAGGCACTGTTGCGGTGACTGGTAATTCCTGAGGGCTCCCTGCACTGAGCCCCGTGGCCGGGCTGGGAGAGAAGGATTACCTCTGAGGCCAACCTTTCTCACCCTCCTTGAGCCTTGTGGCCTGGGTTGGGGGTGACATTGGAAGGTCTCCCTACCTAAAAGGAGCAGCCTGTGGGAGGGTGAATTGCACAGTGCTCGCCCTACTCAGCTCGCCCTACTCAGAAAGGTCTGAAAACTAAGCCAGACTGGATGCCCTTTAGGTTCCCCCTTTGCAGATCTTTAATAAAATGTAGCCCTGTTTAAACCCAATGTTCTGTGTGTCGTCTCTTTATTTACTGACCTCCATCTCACAATGGCTTTGTATGAAGTACTTTTGAGAAGTGTGTGAGAGGGGCAGGGAGAGTGGAGCTCAATACATTTGTAATAATTCAATTCTGACTGTGCCTCTTTGAAGTTGGAGTAAGAGGCTGCACGTGTGCTTCACAGGACAAAAATTTGTTCCTGTGACAGAAAACACACAAAACAAAACTGCATATTCATTTTTTTAAAAGCCCTCAGAAGGCTTTTGTGCTATTCTTCTTCTGTGTGTATCCCCATCTTCTTTGTAGTTTGTCAGCCCTGCACATTTAATGCAACGTTAATTGAGTTTGTGTGGCTTTTCCACATGCCAAAGAAGCGGCAAAGGCTGCCTCTTTGTGAGGGAACTCCGAGCCATTAATGTGCAGGCTCCATCTGCCAGGAATTAGCTGCCAGGAAAGTCAAGTATCTTTGCATTTTCTATTAAGAGTGGAAATCAGTAAAAATGCACATCAGCTTCAGATTCAGCCTGAACAGAATTGGGCCTCTTTGGTCCAGTTCTGTTGCTTCCCGAGGTGAAGTGAGCTTCCCTCCTCAGCCAAAAGAACCAAACCTGCTCCAGAATGATGCTTTCTTAGGCCTTAGCTAGACCTAAGGTTTATCCCACGATCGTCCCAGGGTCATCCCTGCCTGCTCCTGAGATATCCTGTGTGTCATTTACATGAACAGGGATGACCCTGGGACGATCCCAGGATAAACCTTACGTCTAGCTAAGGCCTTAGTGACTCATGTTATGGAGGTGTGGACCATGTGGAGATGTCTCCTGCAAATAGTGTCTCTTGGTTTCATTTTTCTAAACACTGAGATTATGAGCAAAGCAGGAGAGGTGGGCATTTCCCCCCCGCCCAAAGTGCTGAGTTGGGGCTTGACTTGAAGCTGGAGGCCAGGTTTTAAAACAAGGAATGGGTTGGCGGATGGGCCAGATTTCCCCAATATATTTTCATGGATGTTTTTGTCTTGCCAACCTTTCAGTACATTGATCTACAAAAGCAGAGTTGTGATTTTTTTGGAAAAGCAGGATTTCCCCCAAAGTGCACATATTAGTTTGCACTGGTGGGCTTTCTTCTCCATTCCAAACGCTTACATTTACTCCCTTTGTGTTTCCAGGACCTTTTGTTACTTGAATTTGTTCCTCATGAATTCTGATATGAACTGACCTGATTGGAAGTGGCCCAAAACATTTTGCTGACTGAGGCAGAGCAGGACATCGTGCTACCCACCCACTCCTCAAGCCAAAGTGGATAACTTGTAGCTCTCCAGATGTTTCTGGAATGGAACTCCTACCATGTCTCCCTATTGGCTATGCTGGTTCTAGCCCTGATTTGTCCTTTCCAGACTAATGTGTGGATTGAAATGTAGTTATTCGCTAGCTTTTGTACTTCCCAAAATTTCCCAATGCAGTTTTGGGATCAATATTATATATAGATATAGATATCTATCTACCAGGAATACATCATGCATATTTTAAGAGAAAACACATTTTGAAATTTCTTTTAAGAGAAAAATGTGTTTTAAAGCAGATATAAAAACAATTTCTGTACAGATAATACATTTTTTTAAATATTTTTTTATCATGGATCAATGCAGAAATGGAATGGATTTATGGGTGCACAAATGAAAAATGACACAGAGCAAAATGAGATGATTTCACTCATCTCCATACCAGGCTGTTGCTCTAAAGACCAGACTATTGTACAAATTACAACTGGCTTAATTATGAAACGTCTTGCATATGAAATCATGACTCCCCACCCCCAATCCTCTTGAGAATCAGTTAAAAAGAAAAACTTCTTTAGAATTGTAATGCTTTATTTGGGACATTTGCCGAAAACATGAAAACCTGCCATTTTCCATTCTGGGAATAAAAAAGCACAGCAAATTCATTGCATTCCTAACAGGATAGCTAGAGCTATATTTTGAGAGTATGCTGCATGCAATTCTCTGGGCCATTGGCAGGGACAGGATTGTTGACTCAAGTGAAAGGCAAGTTAGTCAGTAATAGTTACATCCTTCTGCACTTTGATGGTTAGCCTTATTAGTGGAAAGGAAAGGAACCTCTCGTGTAAGCACTTGAGTCATTGCTACTCCTAGAAGGATACCTGCTTTTGCTGAAGTTTTCTTGGCAGACTTTGTAGAGGGGTGGTTTGCCATTGCCTTCCCCAGTCCCAGTTACCTTTCCCCCAGCTAGCTGGGTACTCATTTTACCGACCTCGGAAGGATGGAAGGCTGAATCAACCTGAGCCAGCTGCCTGAGAACCAGCTTCCGCTGGGATCGAACTCAGGCCGTGGGGAGAGTTTTGGCTGCAGTAACTGCCGCTTACCACTCTGCGCCACACGAGGGTCTATTAGTGGAAAAGGTCATGCATTTTGTCAGCCTGGGTACCAAAGCTTTTCTGCGTATTCTTTTAATCCCTCCTTCCACTCCCAACTTCCTTGATATGTAAAGTGAACCTTTCTGCAAAGAAATGAATGCACAACAGCCAGATTTACAATGGGTAGGAAGGAATGGGTTGAATGGATTCATGTTAAGTGTAAATTGTTTCCTTGCTGCATAATCAGTATCCTCCGAAACTTAAGGTAATGCCTGATTAAGAAACCACAGGCTGTACTGAATGATGTATAGAGCATTGGGCTTAGCATGCACTCATTGATGAGCAGGATAATCAATTTGCTAAGTATGATGTGTATATATCCATTAACTTATCTCCTTCCATGGTCATTTCCTAATCATGATGATGGAATTTAGTTTCATATGTTGTGTTATCAAAATCCAGTCAGAGTGAAGAAGAGATGCTAAAAGACATCAGTCCATTCAAATATGCATGTTTTTTAAGATGGGTATGAAGATATGCCCAAGATGAGGTATCACACAATCTTCATCCTACGCCATTAAAATGCTCATGTCCTGCTTGTGGGCTTCCCATAGGCAATCTGGTTGGTTGATGGGCAAACTGAATGCAGGACTATATGGTCCTATGGTCTGATCCAGCTTAGCATTTGTAGGTTCTTATCCCCTCCAGGCATTCTAGAGGACAATTCCCATAATTCCTGACCATTGGCCATGCTGGCTGGGGCTCATGAGATCTGTAGTCCAAAACGTTGAGAGAACACAAGGTTGCCTCCCACTGCCCCATACAAATGTGCCTCGGTGTAGCCCTGAAAAGTGGCTGCAGATACTTTAACAAGGAGGGGCCTTTTACAAAATCAGACTTGCTCTGCCTAGATCAGTAGTATCTACTCTGACTGACTCTCCAAGATCTTAGGCAGCCTGATCGTCTCCATTCAAGCCAGGCATTCAACCTTGGACATTTTGCAAGCAAACCTTGTGCTCTGTCTCTGAGCTATAGTCCCCTCCCTCTGGTTGCAAGCATAGGCCTGAGGAATGTGACCCTTGGCTCAAAGTATCAAGAATCATTGAACCTAATGATACTATGCCACTAGTTTGACTAATCTGTTGGGGGGCTTGCCTCTGTAATGGGACTGCAATCAAAAAGACATGCAGCGGGGCTCCTTGCATCTGCCACAGAGGATCGAAGGATGGTGGCGGTGGCATGCAGAGTTGGAGGAGATGAAGCTAGCCCACTCCATAGTGTTAGGGTGGCCAAAAGGACCCCCCCACTCAAAAGACCCCCTTTCTGGGGAAAGAGTACACCAAGCACTCAAGGCTCTGTCACTACACCCCTCCTTTCCTCCTTCCATTAATAAAGAGTCATCGGAAATGCAGCAGGCATGTTGTTCAAGGTTGCTCTGCACTTTCTAACTCACAAAGCAAGTCCCTAATCTGTCTGGTCAAGGGCAACAACTTCCAAAAACTCAGCTACCAGAGGCTTGGATCTCGGATCTATGTTGTCCTTATCTCAGACACTTCGGCGCACTGCTCCTTGTTATCATGAAAACCACCCCAAGGGTCAGCAAAGTCAGCTTTGCCCGCCCTTGCATGGGGGGCTTATCTGGTACAGTAAGTTACATAAACAGGGCATAGTTGTCACAAGATTATGTATTGTTAGCTGTTAGGAATAGTTTCATTTATGGAAAATGTATAACTCTGCAATCAATAACGGATGGGAGGAGGGATGAGCCATGAGCGCATCAGGAGCGGCATGGAATGTTATAAAAGATGTTGGTTGTGGATGATGGGTAGAGAAGCTCGTCTTCGATCCATCGAGGGTGAGTTTCCTCCTACACGTGTAGTTCAATAAAGAATGGTCACTGAATCTGGACTTGTCTGGTTTTCCTGTTCCCTCCTTTCTGGTTGGGGGCTTTACGCTGACAATAGCTCTATAGCAGCCTTCCCCCAACCTAGTGCCTCTCAACATTTTGGAGTGCAACTCCCATAATGTCTGACCAATGACCATGCTGGCTAGGGCTGATGGGAGCTATAGTCCCAAATTCCCAGATTTACATTTTGTCAGGGTAAAGTTGTTACAATCTAATTTGGCCTCCTCTGTTTCATGTGGGGAGCTTTTCTTCAAATGTGCACCCCTTCTTTGCCACAACTAAGACTTAGCATAAGTCTTAGTAAGACTTATGCATTAGTAAGGCCTAAGAGGCCTGAGAAGAACAGTTCCTTGACATAATAAGTAACAGATGTCACCACTGAGGGCTGCATTCTTAAGAAATATTCACCTTGCAGGACTGGGAACGTAAAAATAAATCAATTTTGACTTCAGAATCTCAGACAAATGCATTTGGGGTGGTGGTGTTTGATGAGTTTTCCTGGGCTCAGCCCCCAGGACTTCATTTTGATTCCTGATGCAGGGCCCCACTCAATCTGCAGCATGTCAGGCCAGTTTGCAGATTTTCTGGGAATTCTACAAAATTTCTGAGCAATTGGCACAAATTCAGCCATACTTTGCACAAATTGCAGAAACTTCCCTCCTCCCATGTGCAAGGAACAGCTTGCAACTCAGCTCACAGACACAAAGCAAGTGTGAGAGCCAGTGTGGTGTAGTGGCTAAAGTGTCAGACTGGGAGTCAGGAGATCTGGGTTCTAGTCCCCACTCGGCCATGGACACCCACTGGGTGACTTTGGGCCAGTCACAGACTCTCAGCCCAACCTACCTCACAGGGCTGTTGTTGTTGTGAGGATAACATAGAGAGGAGGAGGATTATGTATGCCGCCTTGGGTTCCTTGGAGGAAAAAAGGCAGGATATAAATGTAATAAATAAATAAAGCAAGTTGCATACACTGTGGAACTCAATCAAGCCAAAAAAGAAACGGATTTCCCAGCAATGGACATCCCTACTTTGACTTTAACAAGAGTGAATGTCAGGAAATGGGCCTTCAGGGCTATTTCAAAACTTTGTGTCCATCCCACAATTTCTCTACACCCTTGAACTGATTCAGTTGAAAAGCGTTGTTTTTGGGGGGCTACAAAAGCTCTGTCTGAGATGTTTGCCTTGAAAGAGGGAAGTGTCCTTAGAAGAGTAAAGGCTGCAGTTGTAAAAGTTGATATGTGGGTGCTCATTTTGACAGTGCCCATAGGCACCCCCCCGCAAAGAGTATCCAAAAATTCAGGCAGCTGTGTTGATCCATGTCAACAAACCACTTCTAGCAATGTTTGTCTACACCAGGAACAAGTTTTTCATGAAGCGAATAGGTATTAATTGCCCTTTCAACCACAGGGCACCCCAAATACTTTGCATTACAACAGTGTTAGCTCACAACAATATATATTTTGCTGGGAAAGCAGAAACCAGAGGTTGGTGGCAGATGATGTAATTGTCCCTGCTAATCAGAAAGTCCTGGCACTTCAGTCCCGTGAGCCCTTTCTTCACTACATGACTACCCAAGACTGAAGCTGTTTGTCTCCCTGAATGTGTGAAAACTCCCTGGATTTGCTCGGCAATTGGGACATTTATTTATTTATTGCTGTTGTCTTTAGATGTATAGAAATCTGCTTTTAATATTGCCTTTTAAAAAAAAACAACACCACCTTTCTTCTGATCACTGAGTATTGCACACTGCTTTAAATGTTTTTGAGAGAAAGGCAACAAATTAAAAGAAAGAACGAATATATGGGGGGGGGGGGGGGAATCACTGGGCATCTTTCACCAGGACTTGATCAATGGAAATTGCAGCAGTATGGAAATGTTTTTATTTTTGTTTTCTATCCCTTTCAAAACAGTTCCTCAAATTTTGTTGGCCTTTTCTTTTAACAGTTTCACACAGTGGTGTGAAAAAAAATATCTGTGAGGTTGTCAGAAACTGTTTGGAATATGATCATGTTTCCATCTTTGGCTGTGCAAACTCTAGTTTAAACTACACTTTCCTTTTGCCAGACATTTCCATCATGGAATATATTTTAGCAAGAGTGTCTGAACTGAAGCCAGATTAAGTCCAGAGCCTATGTAATTGGCTTCCATCTCTTGAAAATATCAGTATAGGGAAACATCACCTCTGCAATACTATCTAAGTTAACAAAACATTAATAAATTCTTTGACAGAAGACCCTGATATGCATCAGAGCTCGGAACAAATAAAAGTGCATCTCTAGGTGATATCTTTTATTGCCCTTTGGTTAAAGCTGGTTATCTTGGTTCCAGAGAAATGGGAGCACAGAACAGTTTGACATTAAATGATGGGAAATCTTTAAGCAATGGGAGTGTACAGGAAGATAGAATCGAAGAAAAACTCTTAGCAGTTCTAATATGTGAAATGCCATATTGACATGTTCTACATAAAGCTGAGCTTCTTCTTTTTAAAAAATCTAATAGCAGCATTCCATCTTTTCCATGGTCTCTAAGGAAATATGCACAGATGGTAGTTGCATGTACGTGTCAAGCAAGGAAACCTGTCTACTGCTACAGTGTATTGAAGAGTAAGCAATGACAAATGTGTTCAGTAGTCTACACATTTTTTATTTCTGAAGACAAATCCGTGCTCTCGATGCTTGATTGCTATTCTGTATCCTTCACTGTTGACCCGAAAGATCATGGAACACAAACAAACCACAAATTAGCAAGCAAGAAAAACATAAATATGCTAGGCACAAAATATATTTTTGAACAATCTAATAATAGTTAAAGGAGTCAAGTGAGATTGCTATATATATATATACACACCCAGTTGTAAATGTAACAGTGATTTTACCATAATCATGCCATAATTACATTACTTATATAGCCAAACAGCAAGGCATAAGGTCTACACAAGTTCAAAACATTTACTTATGCCATCTGCTAGCTACTCTGGGGTGATCTATTGGGCTGGTTTCAACATAACAGTCTTGGTCTAACAAACTATGATTTGTCAGACAGAGAGCCAAGTTTTTTTTTATCCATATCATCATGTCCTTCCCACTCCAGTTCTCTCTTTGCTCACACATTGGAATAGAAGACTTCTGGCATTTGTCAACGTACGGTCTCCTGTTACATCCAAACTGGGAAATTCTGGCTTAATTTTTGACTGTAAAACAGAATCTGATCCTAATTTTTGTCTGATAGTTAAAACTGAAACTTGCCCACTGTTTAAGACAATGGTTTTCAAATATTCTATTTTCAGGGATTGGATCTAGGGATTGGATCCAAGAGAAAGGCTCTGCTTGCAGAAGGTCCCTCCACTCAACATTTGGGGAATCCCCTCCCACCTACACACCATATCTCACCCCATTCAGCAGGGTCTCCTAACTCTCTGTGTAGCACTTCCATAGGGGGGCCAGGGAAGTCCATAGGGGGCCAGGGAAGTCTACTTCCACCAGCTTAGTTGATCCATCTTAAATCTGGATCCAATTCCTGATTAGTATCCAATCCAAGGCACTCTAGGGCTCCTGGAAGACACTTTGAAAAGCATGACTATAGCTTGATTATAAAACAAGTGTGCACATTAGCATCTGATAAAAGTTATGGAGGGACATGTGCACCTGTGTGTTTCACCTCACAATTTGTACGCTGATATATTAAAGGAGGAAGAAATGTTGAATCCAGTTGGATTTCAACTTCATATGCTAAATGGTGTGTGGATGGATCTGCACCTAATTGAGTTATAAATCTAATGGAACCTCAATTGGTTTATTTGCCTCAAAGTAAAAATGAAATGATGTGCAGGAAGTGCAACAGGAGTAGCTTCATAGTACATCTCTAGCAATGTACATGGCACAATCTTAGGACAAGGACAGATCTAATATAAAAGCAGAGCTCACAGCAGATTCTTGAACTGCAGGGTGGGCTTTCCATCCAGTTTCCCAACTGAGATGAACGTGCATCTCATTCCATCAAACCCCAGCGAAGCCGTTAGTCTTGCTTTTTTGAATGTGGAAAATCGCTCTTGGAATTGTATCGAGGAAATTTCTTGGAAATATCATAGGGAATCATTCCAGTTGTGCCATGAAAGACGTCGGCTGGCTTCTGCTGAAAATTTGCAGAAGGGTTATCTTCGGAGTGAGAACGTAGACAGGGAACACTCATTTAAACTGAATGGCATGCGAGTTCTTCCAGTGTGGCCTGGCTGTTCTAAACATGCGGTGTGTATCTTTGTCCTTCCTTTGAGAGCAAAGGCACCATCCATCCAACTTCTGCAATCCATCTACTTACTTTTAGAGTTAATTATTCAGACTTTTTAAAATTTGCTTTTCAATCCTGTCAAAGTGGGGTACAATGAAAAAGACTTCGAGGTACAACGAATTAAAACAAAGATGACAAAATTTGCAGATGACACAAAATTGGATGGGATAGCTAATACCCTGGAAGACAGAAACCAACTTCAAAGTGATCGTGATAGGCTGTAGTGCTGGGCTGAAAGCAACAGAATGATATTTAATAGAGATAAATGCCAAGTTCTACACCTAGGAAAAAGAAAACAAACGCAGAGTTACAAGATGGGGGACACTCAGCCATACTACAGGCAAAAAGGAGCTTGGAATTGTTGTAGATCACAAGCTGAATATGAGTGTGATGTGGCTGCAAAAAAGGAAATGTTATTTTGGGCTGCATTAATAGAAGTATAGCTTCCAAATCGTGTGAAGTACTGGTTCCCCTCTATTCGGCACTGGTTAGGCTTCATCTTGAGTATTGTGTCCAGTTCTGTGCACTACACTTCAAGAACTATGAAGGCAAGCTGGAGGGGCTCAGAGTTGGGCAACGAGGATGATTAGGGTTCTGGAAACAAAGCCCCATGAGGAGAGACTGAAAGAACTGGACATGTTTAGCCTGGAGAAGAGAAGGCTGAAGGGAGACATGATAGCACTCTTCAAATACTTGAAAGGTTGTCACACAGAGGAGGGCCATGATCTCTTCTTGATTATCCCAGAGTGCTGGAGGAATCTACATGTGTCTTACCGTTTTTAAGTGTGCATTTGGTAGTATTTCGCTACATGACTTTCACTTTGTGACATTTTATTGTCTGTTCTCCAGTTTTTATTTTGAACTTCCCTGAAATAAGTCGTTCTATTTGTTATGATGTGGCCGATTTCATCGTATTAAATGGGTTTACTGTAGTTCTTAATTAGCCAATCACATTCCTGGGGAAATGTTTATGTAATTTCCATGCCCAAAGTTGGAGCCGTTTTTTACTTTCAAGCCTCTTTTTTGCAGACACTTTCAGTTTCACTTTTGGGAGGCTGCTGGCTGGATTGTTTGTAGGTGGAGGATTGTCTCAGAGAGAAGAGGAAGTGGGAGGGGAAATTGGCAGATAGAACAAACGGATTTATTTTCTTAGTGTGGCCAAAAGGAATGCATTCCCACGGAAAGAGAAAAGTAAGTAAATGTTTTAAAAACTACTGTGTTTTAAATAGTTCAAAAACAAAATGTTCAATGACTGTAAAAACAATGTTTCATATACTAGTGTAGATCCCCTCCAGGACATGGAAGAATGGGCTTAAATTACTGGAAGCCAGATTCTGACTGGACATCAGAAAAAACTTCCTGACTGTTAGAGCAGTATGACAATGGAGCCAGTTACCTAGGGAGGTTGTGGGCTCTCCCACACTAGAGGCACTCAAGAGGCAACTGGACAGCCATCTGTCAGGGATGCTTTAAGGTGGATTCCTGCACTGAGCAGGGGGTTGGGATTCAATGGCCTTATAGACCCCTTCCAACTCTACTATTCTATGATTCTAAGTGTGTTGGGTGGTGGTAGTGGTGGAAATCAACACTCTTCCCACTCCATTTGAAGCTTGCTTTGAATTCAAATGGCCCATCCTGGTTTGGGGCACTTAGGGCACAATCTTATGGGGAGCGCTGTCTCTGAGCTTGGAGCCAGAAAAACCACAAATAATTGTATGTCCCTCCACACATAGGATTGCTCCCTTAGAGGCTTTATTATATTAAGCAGTATATAAGTAATATTAATAAATAACTAAATAAATGTGTCTGTGCCAGAAAGTTTTTTTAGTCTCAGGGAGACAGAACAATCATAGGAAAAGATGACCCAAATATTGGGGTGAGTGGAAACAACTGGAATCAATGCCCCCCCGTTCCCTCCAACTGCTCTCTTCCTTCTGAAAGAGTGAAGCACAGCTGAAAATTGATAGAGCTTCAAAATGTAATTGGATCAATATCTGAAATGCTTTACACCAGGCATGGGGGTAAAACCACTGTATGGACCGCTTTCTGGCAGTTGTGCCTGATGAAACACTGTGACCCTAAGAATTGATGAGATGAATTTATTTCATGTATATTCTGCCTTTAGCATTTCAGGGCAAGGAGCACAAGGTTTCCCCCAGTTTTAATTGTCAGCTTCGGCATCCTGATAGCAAATTCAGGTGCCAAGATATGATGGCTCTGAAGCCAAAAGGTAGCTGCTGAGAAGCAAGGAGGAGGTGTCGGCATGCTCACAGGAACAGTAAGGTTTGCAGAAGTACAAATATATTTAAGAGGGGGAATAAGGGTCACCCCCCAAAAAAACAACCCAAAGAGGACTGAGCATGTGTCTGTTCTATGGTGGTGGTGGTGGGAATCAAAAACCAGGGGGACTGGAATGGAATATCCTGGAAAAGGGCATGGCTGCCTGGTTAGAACCCTGAACAGGAGCACTCCATGTAGGAGGGAGGGTACAGTGCATCAACTTGTTGCAAGTATTGGTTGTTTATTTTAATTATAATCCTATGAGACAAGTTAAACTCTCTCTCTCTCTCTCTCTCTCTCTCTCTCTCTCTCTCTCTCTCTCTCTGTGTGTGTGTGTGTGTGTGTGAGAGAGAGAGAGAGAGAGAGAGAGAGAATGAATGAATGAATGAATGAATGAATGAATGAATGAATGAATGAATGAATATGAGCTGGTTGGTTCATACATAATGAGAAGCCATCCTAGAACCGACCCCCTTTTGAAAATTCAAGCTGTGGTGGAGGCGTGCTATGGCTGGTTGCAAACCCAGCATGGGTGGGCTGTTGGGGTGCTTAACAAGCCACCCGCAACTCTAAAACAGGCCGTGGGTTCTAGGTGGCTTGTCAATCGCTCCTAAAACCCATCGTTATTGGATTCGTACGTAACGGCAAGATGTGGCACCCCCCCCTCCCCATCGCGACTTGAATTTTCAAAATGCAGAATGGCAAGCCCTGCAGGGAAATGCACCCACGGTAGCTTGCCATTACATGTGAACTGGGTCAGTGAGGCTGCCCCTCAATCAAGAATGTCTTAAGGGAGGGCAGCACTCTGAACACAAGTCTTGGTGTTCAGGGCTTTTATTGCTTAAAGGTTAATCCAGGGTTGCCCGTGGTTGATGTCTGAGCCTCTTTCGAAATCAAGCTTTGAACCTGGCCACTACACCATGTAGCAGCCGATGTCACTGCTTGATAGATGAGCCCCATTGTGCTTGCTGCAAATTTGGTTTTGTTAAACAATTCTCGATCACCTGGTCACCTAGAACCCACCCTTGAAGCTAAATTGTTGCCTGGCTGTCATGTGGCGTTTGGCTTCTTGAAAGACGCCAAAGACAGGATAGATTTCCCCTCTCCTCTGTTTGGGGTCTTCTCCGCTCCAAGATGGGGGCACAGGCACGAATAAAAGAAATGGCACTTAACACACAATGAGGTATCACGCTGGCGGTTTTCTCCTCTGCCAAGAACCTGCCCTTCATGACCTCATACACCTGCTACAACTCAGCAGAGGAGCCGCAAACATGTTTATATGCTGACACAGTTGAAAATCGTGTGCAGCATCCAAAATAATAAGCAAACCTTTACCTGAACCTTGTTGTTTCTGTCATTTTTCTTTGCAAGTAAGGATGTATTTATTTATTTTGGAGTCGTGCAGCTTCTGTATAAAATGTCAAGGGACCAACCGTGCCTTTGTTCTGCTGTATTTTGTTTGAGTCAAGTGTTCAAGATTCATGCTATTAAAGATGGGTGGCATTGGTGTTGGGGAGCCCTTAATCTGGAATTGGATCCTGCCACCCCTAATTGTAGGATGCTGCTTAATACGGGGAGCAATTCCACTACCCTCCCTCCACACACACTATTTCGAATGGAGGGGAAATTGCAGGGCGGTTAGTGTCACTTGTGATGTGATCAGGAATACCAAAATACATATTCTCAGCTGTGATACATAAACCTCTGCCCATTGATGTAATTGAACACTTTACAGTTGTAACTTTATTGCTTGGAGCCATAAAATCCAGGGCTTTATGTACATCACAATGTACATAAAAAGAGAAGAAAACAGTAGACAGATACACACACACACACACACACACACACACACACACACAGACAGCTATCCAGTATACGCATTCCTCCCTAAGTCTTTTGGGATGTGGCACATATTTTCTTTGCTGCCAAGGCAAATTTTATGACCTGGACCATAGTAAAAACATCAGTGACTGAAAGAAGAGTACATATCTGGTCTAAGTGGTGCCTGTTTGACAGAGACCATTCCACCAGTTCTACTGAAGACCTTTCTCATGAATCCTCCTCCCTCCCCTCTGTGGTCACCTCCAGCAGCCATTCCAGCAGATTGAGCTGACCAAGATAAGAGGGCCATTCTACCAGCCCTGCTGAAAGACTATTTTTTCCTCTTCCCTCCCCATCCCTTTTCCCTTGTGTGTGGTGTCTTTTTAGATTGTAACCTGCAAACAGAGGCTGTCATTTTGGTGATTGATTGTAAGCCTCTCTGGAAGCCTTTTTTGACTGAGGAGCAAGATAAATATACTTTTATGGTACCATCCAATGCATGTTTAGAACCCAAAAATACCCACAACTCCCAGTGCTCCCAGGGAATGCTATGAGTTGTAGGACTTTTTTCTGTCTAAACATACAGAGGATTGCATCCTGAAGTAACAAATAATAGTCTTATTCAGCCACACAATCTAATTAGAAATTATTTTGCAGTTTGTATGGCACCGTTCTGTTATGCATGTAAACACTTTACTTTTAATATGAAAAGCCATTAGGTTTTCTTTGCACCAAGATGTATTTGTGGAATGAAATACTTCATGATTATATGGGTTTTCTGCTAATATCTGATGAAATAGCTGTGATTGCAGCACCTTCAACACATCATTAGTAACAGGGAGAAAGGAAATTGTTTTCTTTCAAGACAAACAGATTTCAAAACAAGTGTGTTTCAAAACATACACTCAGGCAAACAGTTAAAAGAAAATTACAGTATTCAGTAAAGGCATGTGCCCGCAAACGTTGAAAGTAATAGGTTAGATTGGAATTGTTTGGCATAAAGCTACTGTTGATTTGCTAAGGGTTCAGTGGTTCTATATTGAATTGCTGTGATAACATTTAAGCAATATATTAAAATAAAATCATGAATTATTATACTTGAGTCTTCTCAACCTAAAGAAGGGTCCTCTTTTCCCACACTTCCAGATAAATCTTCCTCTGTTATTTAGCCTATTCCTCATTGCTGAGGGTGGATTCCATATACTTACCTGGTGGTCATCATATTTGTTTGGTGAAAGGAAAGCTGTGTGCACCTTCACCAGGGCTGGCATCAAAAGCAGACATAGGGCATGGCTAGTTGGGGCGATATCCCGGGTATCATCCCAAGGTCATCCCTGTGCATCCACATGATGCACAGGGGATTCCAGGAGCGGGGAGGGATGATCCCTCCCTTTTCCTGGGATATTGCCCTACCCTTCTAACCGACTTTTCCTGCGGTCCCGGGATGATCCTGAAACTGCGGGACGTGTAGCTGGGCATCCTGTTTTTGTCCCGGCTCCTTGCCCATCAGGGTGGGGTGGGGAGAGGGGGACTATTTTTTATTTTTTTAAAAAAGTACTTTTGCACAGGAGCACTCCTGTGCTCTTTTTCGTTAAAAAAAACAAAACAAAATGGCGGGCGCAACATCCTCCGTCCTCCCGGGACATTGCACTCCATGTGTAAACAGAGGGTGATGATCCCGGAAGTAGGTAAGTCCGGGATCACGCCCTCTCTGGCCCTCTACACCCATAGGTGTAGACATGCCCATGGTTGGGCACCGGCTCAGGGCCCACATCCCAGCAGGGGCCCACTGATAAAAAAAAAACCTGCACTTGTTCCTCCTCTTTCCCATTGCAACCTGCTTGTTTCCTTTCGTCTAACTCTGGCCCACCAACCATAGTGGTGAGAAGGAGGAGCAGTAGATGCAATGGCCTACTTGCACACAGGCTCTCTGCTTGTCAAGCAAGGAAGTGGTAGCAATGACAAGAAAGAGGAGGAGGAGTAATAGAAGCTGGTTACAATGGTGGCGAGAAGATGGACTCACTGGGGGGAGGGGAGGCCCGTGGAGGATATCTTATTCAAGGGCACTTCAAAATCTAGAGTTGGCACTGACCCCCTCCACAATGTACAGAAAGTCATGTGTAACACAAAGGTTTTGCAATTTGTGTAATTCCCCCTTCCCTCAGTAAAAGGGAAAGGTTCCACGAATTGGTCTGGTGCTTGTTTTACTGAACACATGAACCCATCACATATGTTGTTTTGTGCATCTACTAGCAAATAGACCTGGCTTTGCATGAGCTGGAATAGCCTGTAGTTCAATACAGCAAAAACTTCAAGTAAGGTTTCACAGCTGGCAGAGTTGGACACATCGCGTCTGCCACATCTGTGAGAAGCCACACCGATAGGACACTACCTCCTGCCATGATGGGGCTGCCCCACATCAAGGGGAGGAGGATCCCATATAACTGTCTCTTGGACTACTCTCCCTTAGCTTCAAACTATGTTGACAGTAGCCAGGTCCATCACTGGTAAGGTCAGTTCTTTTTTCCTTTGGCTTGACAGAGTTACACAGCATTGCTTTGTGTCTTCAAGCTGTTCCCTGAACTCTGGGAAATTTTTGTGCATTGGGGTGGGGGAGTTTCCGCCAGTTTTGCAAATTTTTGCGCAATTTGCACAAATTACAGGTGAGTGTGTGAAAATTACAGAAATTCAGTCATCATTTGTGCAAATTTGACCATAATTTGCGCACATTATACAGAAATTGAGAACCATCCTAGAAAATATGATACAAGTCACTGAAGATCTAGTCGGGTGACACAGCAGGAACTGAAACAAAATGGGGGGGGGGGGAGAGAAGCCTAGGAAAACTCATTGAACTGCACACACACCCAAACAGATTTTTCTGACATCCTTCACTGACTGCAAAGCTATGCATTGGCTAGAGAAGTCTGTCACCTAGGCTTCAAACACATGTTCATATGTTAATTAATAAGGTTATGTAATCTGAAAACCAAATAACCCCAAGGTGCACACGCGCACGCACACACACACACACACACACACACACACACACACACACACGGTCCCCTTAGATTGCTTGCTAAGTTTCAGGTGCTTAGGTTTCATGGTTTTGGTGCTATGGCACAGACAGACATACCCTTTATTATTATACATAGGGATCACGTCTCTCCCAGCACTTTCCCACTGCACAGCCGAAATCTGTGGCTGCATCAGAGTGTTTCAAATCTGCTTTATAATCTATGGGCAGCACTTTGAACACTCAAACATGATATATTATTTTGTTTGATGTCATTTGATTTTTGGGGAATCGTAAGACCTTTGCAGTCTCTCAACTACCCTTTAGTTCCTGTATGTTACTTATTTCTGAAAGTATCCAAATTTCCATCTTTCTCCAAACGTTTCAGGCCACCTTTAATGAACAACAGACAAAAGGTTTTATTAGCATTACTTACATGTCCCCAGAGAAGTTTAAATACCAGCCTGATCTTTGAAATTCTAAGAGGGGGTGGAAAAGACACTGCTTTTTGAATAATCCATTTCCCTGACAATCCATCAAAAGGAAACTTCTGGGATTCCTTCAGACAATTATTTGATTACTATTTTAAAAGCGACAGCTTCAAAGACTTATTTACATTTTAAAAAAATGTAGACATCAATGCTGGTCTCTGGCAGATTTTCATGTGAATAAAGTGAAGAATTTGGGATGTGATCAACCAATCCCAGTTGTACTGATGCAATGGTGCCCAGGGCGCATGCAGCGCCTTTGGGACGCACGGCAGGTGTTCGATGAGCTGCTGGAATTGATTGGAACACTTGCAACAGCTCTCAAGCATGAGCTGCAAACCTGTGGCCCCGACATGCCCCCTCTGGAGGATCCCTCTTCGGACACTGTGGAGGAGCTGCCTGTGTGAGGAGATGCCTCAACCTATCTTGAGGCCCTTGAGGGGAGATGGCCTTCCTTTCAAGACAAAGCTTGCCCCCAGCCTCGGACCTGATTGCCTGAAAAAGCAAAGCATGCCAGAACTAACTCTAACCCTCAGTGCAGGAGCCAGGGACACCAGATATTACTTTAAAGTTTAGGCTGACCCTATGGAAAGGAGGACAGGCCTCCTGTATATTTAACAGTCGTATTGAAAGGGGAATTTCAGCAAGTGCCATTTGGATTATTATTGTTATTGTTTATTGCATTTATATACCGCTCCATAGCCGAAGCTCTCTGGGCAGTTTACAAAAATTAAAAACAGTAAACATTAAAACAAATACACAAAGTTTAAAAAACATAAAAGCATAAAAACAACAGTATCCTTATAAAAACAGCTATCCTGGGGTCTGTTAAAAACAAACACAGTCAGCTCACGTTGTTAAATGCTGTTAAATGCCTGGGAGAAGAGAAAGGTCTTAACCTGGTGCCGAAAATATAACAATGTTGGTGCCAGGCGAGCCTCATTGGGGAGATCTTTCCATAATTGGGGGGCCACCACTGAAAAGGCCCTCTCCCTTGTTGCCATCCTCCAAGCTTCCCTCGGAGTAGGCACTAGGAGGAGGACCTTAGATGTAGAGCGTAGTGAGCGGGTAGGTTCATGTCGGGAGAGGCTTTCCGTCAGATATTGTGGATGTATGCAGCACATGGTGAAATTCCCTCTTCACCACAACAGTTCAAGCTGCAGGAGCACTGCCCTCTTTTGTTTCTGGTCACTCTACATAAGAGTTGACTCAAGGCTGTCAATTGTCTGTGAGCCAAGGAATGGCATCTGAAATGAATTGGAAGCCCTGAGGATGTAAAACACCATGAATACGTGCAGATATTTCAGATAACAGACATGCTGATGTTACCATGATATTGGTCAACAAACATGGTGGTAATATGTTTTAATGCTTTTGCCAGGCCAGAGTGTAATTTTCCTCCACATAAGGTCAGGAAAGTGGTGGAAATAATCACTGTAGAGGCATAATGTTGTTTTTGTTGTTTTAAAATGGATACTGTTGTTTTTATACTGTTTTTATGGGGTTTTAAAATTTTGTATACTTTTAATGTTTACTACTTTTAATGGTTGTAAACCGCCCAGAGAGCTTCGGCTGTGGGGCGGTATATAAATGTAATAAAATAAATAAATAAATAAATAATGCATTGAAAAATGGGAGAAAAAAATAGCTTGTTACTGGACAGCAATCTATCCTTTGTCAAAATAAAAGGCTATTAAAACCAGACTAATAAACAATAATTTCTCCCTGTGCATGGCACGCTGTGGTGCAACGGATCACAATTCAAGGTAACAGTTGAGAAATCTCTTTGCTTGTTCTGTTCAAATAATCAGTCAGAATTTATAGGGCTTGGAGCACAACCAGATTTCAATGTGAGGCCTTTAATTGAGGAAAATCCTTTGCAGCCTTGGCATTTCACTATTTTACAATGGGCCAGAGAGCATCAATCCATCTCACCTGATACTATCTACTCTAACTTGCAACAACTCCCCAAGGCCTAGTGAAAGTACTGCCCAGGCCTACAACCTTGGACACTTCAACTGGAAATTGAGACTGTGATATAATCTCCAGCATGCAGGACCTCAAACCCTGGGGAAAAGTCCAACCCTCCTGGGGTCCCAATCTGGCCTTCCAGGGTCCTTCAGATAGCCACACCCCTTCCTCTAGCCCTACTTCTTTTCCCTCAACCACTGTTTGAGGGAAACAGTGATAGTTTCCCATTTTCTGTGAAGTTTTCCCCATTCTGAGGGGTTGAAATGCCTCTCCTAAGTTTTAGTTATTGGCAGTAAGATCTTTAATTAAAATATGCTGGTATTTTGGCCCCGACCCCTTTTCCCTTTCCCTTCCTCAAGAGCTTCTCTGAAATGTGGCCTACAGGCTGAAAGAGCTTCAACACCACTGCCTGATGTCTACCTGCAAGACAGGTGTGCTACCACAGACCTATGGACCCTTCCAGTCAAGCCTCCCAAAGGTGTATTTCTGAACTGTTCTGGGTTTAGCAGTGGTGTGTTTAGGGTTGTTACTTTTTCCTTCTCTGCTACTTTTTCCTTCTCAGAATCCAGTTCTGTGCCTTTAACAGTAGACCACAAATAGATTGAGCTTTCCCTCATATTAAGAAAAGCTTCACTATTTTAACCTGTGGGTGGCATCACTGAATGCATCAGATGAAAGGGGCTTCCAGATCGACAGCTTCTCGTGCTGCTAATCAAAAGTCATTGTGCCGTCATTCTCACTCCATGCACCAGCCTGCAAGGAGTAATCTTTGGGGGCAGGAAAGAGACAGTGTCTTGTGGCATGATGCGCAGTCATACATCCCGTCGACACTTCTATGGGGGTGGAGTCTTGGAGGGAATCTACACCAGTTCTTATCACATTCTATATTACCACTGAAAACGTTATATTTTCTGCCGTTTTTAAACATAACAGGGTATACACTGAGGGATTAAAGTGCTACTTACCTTTCACTGTGATGTTATTAAGTCATTAAAGCAGGACACACTGTTTCTTGCCCAGCTCTAGCTTGGAGTTTCTGTTCAGTGGACGTTACAGTGTTCCGCCCGCTTCCTGTTCTCCTGCATTCGCCCTCCCACCAGGAGAAACACAGGAAGTCCTGTTGTTTTCGGCGCCAAAATCAAATGAACACGCCCCCATGTCAACGACTGGTTGAACAAAGAGTTTTGAAATTTGAAAGACACAGAGTGATAATGATGAAAGGGGGCACATACGACCTCATGCAACGCTTTTACAACGACGCAAAAGAAAATACATATTGCAAGAAAGAAGAAGAAAACAACGAGGATACAACATTACTAAATGAGCGTCACGTGTCCCAATGAGGTATCGTAACCCATCATTAACATTATTTTTCATAAGTGTGGATCCAGCCTTGCTGTATTTAAAGCTACTCTGCCGCCTCATTCAGCCTCTACTCTTCAGCAGCCACCTGTACATATGGTAGATTTGGCTGGTTGGCCCTTTGGAAGGGAGCTGAACATGAGTTTTGTCCCTTTACGGACTGGCACGCTTGATGTTTTCTCTTTCGCTTGCTTTGCTGGACGTTTCAGGCCTGGTTTTAGTGTGTTCCATCGAGGCAGGTAAATTCGGTCACATTTGGTGGGGCTGTGTGGGTTGGTTAAGGAGGAAATGCAGGCAGGTGAGCTCCTTGAGGCACACTTTAGTGTGGTTGGCCATGCTTGAGACCTGCCCTTCGGAGCTGTGAGACCTGTGGACACGGGACGGATGCCCCCCTTTTAACCTGTTACAGTTTTTAACATTTTTAACATGTTTTTAATTTTACTGTAGGCTTCATTCTATTTTAACTTTTGTAATTTATATTTATATGTTTAAATTGTACATGTTTTAATCTTGTAAACCGCCTTAAGTCCCAGTACTGGGGAAAAGGTGGGATATAAATAAATATAACGACAACAACAACAACACTAATAATAGTTTGTGGCTAACCTGTCACATTCACCCAGAGTTGGGATGCCCCATGTGGGATGAATCACCAAGGTCACTCTCCATGGGTATGAACTATGAGCAAGGGGTGGGCTAGTTATGCCGGAATATAACTTGCCCAAATTAACGTCAGGCCAGCGAACTGTTAAAAAGCAGGTTAGCTTGCCCCACGCTTATCTCCTTCTTTGCAGATACTGAATTAAATAAATGTGGCCCTTTGTTCAACCCATTACTTATGTGTTGTCTCTTATTTCTGTTTCTGCATCCGCAATCTGTCTTTTCTTCCTTAACAGATGTTTTGTGGAAAGAACAATGACAGAAGAAGCAGGGGGGGAGAATGTGGGAAGGTCACAAGTGAATGTTGTCATCATCTAGACCTCTCTAAAAAATTCCATGAATGATAGAAGGTGATTGCTGGATAAAAGCCTCATCTGGAAGTACCCTAAATCTATTACATTCCATTGACCGAGACAATATTTTGAAGTCTGTATCAAAATTTTGGTGCTGAAGAGAGATGGGTTTTGGCTCTGTAAGTGGTTTGGGTAGGAAATCGCTTGGTGAGAACCAGATGTAAGATGCACTGAGCTCTCAGAATGAAGAGCCGGCTATAAGTGTAATAAATGTCAGGGCTCATTAAATGAACCCCTCAAGGAAGAATTCACACGGGAAAATGAGATTGGAAAGGCGTAGGATGACAGCATGTATTCCACCAGGAATTTAGTATATTTTCAGTCTTGCTAGCTATGGTGTTTTAGATTAAACTGTATTACACTGTTTTTGGTGGTCTCTATTTAAGTGTATTGAGAGTTTACAGTTAAAGCTCAAAGGCAGTCTAAAATGTTATTTAAAATAAATAAATAAATAAAATCTCTTCTATAAACTACCACAGAACACACTTTGAGGGACTCATACTTCCCAAATCCTTTTTTTCCCACTGCCTTAAGATAATTTATTTATCCAATTATATTGGATACACTGAGACCTTGTTTGCACATAATAAAAATCACCATGGGTGAATTTCCCCATGGGGATTCTTGTTGTGGTTATGGCTGCCATTTTGAATATTTGGGGTATGGAGGGGTGTGCTGCAGCATCTTGTTACATGTGAACCCAGTGAGTGTGGGTTGTTGACAAGCCACCCAGAACCCATGGGCTGTTTTAGGGTTGTAAGTGGCTTGTCAACCACCCCCAACAACCCACCCTTGACAGGTTTGCATGTAACAAGAAGCTACAGTGCTCTCTGCACATATTCAAAATGGCAGCTGCTGCCATGACAAGAACCCCCACAGAGAAATTCACCCATGGTGGTTTCTTGTTATGTGCAAACAAGGTCTCAGTGCGGTGGATACAAATTGAGAGGAAATGTGAGTTCAATGAGTGGTTTAAGTTAATCTTTCTATTCCTGACAATTTAAATTGCCTTGATTTAAGTCTTTATTGAAGAACTTTATTCTTTATTCAGCCAGAGGGCTGAATTCCATTTTGGAGAAGTTTTCAGGGGCTACATTCCAGTGCCAAAATAAAATAATAATAATAA
This sequence comes from Elgaria multicarinata webbii, assembly GCF_023053635.1. Lineage (NCBI taxonomy): Eukaryota > Metazoa > Chordata > Lepidosauria > Squamata > Anguidae > Elgaria > Elgaria multicarinata. The sequence goes on from NC_086176.1 coordinate 26,150,892, forward strand.
TAAAAAACATATAGATACCACTATAGCTTGATTCCCACTGCTAGTAACTAAACCTTAGGAGAGGCATTTCAACCTTTTAGGATGGAGGGGAAATCTAGGCTAAAGCAAGGAAACCATTGAAAGATGGGTGGCTGGGAGAAACAGGTTGGGACCAGGGGAAGGAGTGTGGGCCTTCCGGGTAACTCTGGAGGGACCCCAGGAGGGCCGGATTTGGCCCCTGAACCCGGAGTTCTTCACCTCTGATTAAAATCAGCCCACCTGCTTGGTCAGAAAAAGTACCATCCCACCCCACTCCGTATACATTTCATATTGAACTAATTGAGATTGCTGCTTGGGAGCCACCATGCCAGGGCACCCTCTAAAACCTCCCTATTGGCATGAACTTATGGATGAGATGCAAAGCTGGACAGGGCTCCTGATGAGGGAGAATCTTGGCAGGTGCGGTTCTTGTCCTGCAAACATGAAAGAAGGTGCCCCTGCCATGCTGCTCTCAGTGAGGCTTGATGTAGTGACATTCTCGGGGCAAAAAATGGTGGTCTTCAGCTGGCCACCATAGGTGGTGACAAGGAAGTTAAAGAAAGAAAGGACACCACTCTGAAAGGATGTGACATCTTCTCCCACTCTTCAAAATCTATTTTTTCTAGTTTCCATTTTGGCATCCAGTAAGCTTTGGCTTGAGGTAAAATGACACCTTTGGACTTCTTCAGCTTGGTTGAATTTGTCTTGACTTATGACTTTCATGATTCTCAGACTGACTCGGGCCTGCAGTCCTGCATGGCAACTCCATCCTGTGTAGGCTTTGTATCTTTTGGCTTAACCCTTGCACCATCCTGACATGTTCCGTCACATGCCTTCCACCTGCTTCTGCCCCAGACACTGGGTGTACTTTAGTGCCGCTCATGGCCCGGTATGTTAGCCTTAGTGGTTGTGCCCAGACACCGGAATGCTGACAGCCATCCTGTGGTAATTGTAGAGTCATTGTATTTTAAGAGAGCTGGGATTATACTCAGCTGAAGGGTGGCAGCCTATAAGAGGAAATTGTGAATAGTAATTGGGAGGCTTAGTCAGGCATACTTTAAGTGCTGCTAGCCTTGCAATCCTTACTCTGCCTTTCTTTGGATACCACACATTCACTGGCAGATGAAGGCCTCTTTATTTAGACCAGGGGTGTCCAACCGCTTTCAGCCCAAGGCCCAAATTCAATTTCAGGGATGCTCTCAGGGGCTGCATTCAAAAGGGGTGGGGCCAAAATGTCAACATATTTTAGCTATCAGAAGTTGCGGGAGGAGGGGTGTGGCCCCTCTGGCAAATCCCAGAGGGTCAGATTTGGCCCAGGGGCCTGAGGCTCAACACCCCTGATTTCAACAAACCTTTGAATTGTTGCACTGCTTTTGGCTTCCTGATTTGATTGATAGATTTACTGTTGTTTCAATTGCTGTGGTTTTGTCTTTGTTTTTAGTTATCTGCTCATTTTTTTAATGTTTCAGGATGCAACAGAACTTATGTCTGAGTAAATGTGCACAGGATTGCATTGTCAATATTTTTTTATACTGTATTTTATTGTAATATAATTGTATCTTGTTGGTCTCCCAAGGTGGCTTACTACAAAGAGGCAGGGTATAAATAATGCTACTACTAATAATAAAGGAACAATTGCCTCCCTTGTCACGGTGTGTTCCTTCTTGAGTGGTGTATGTCACGTGTCTCAAAGATCTTCCTCTGGCATGAGCATCTTGCAAACGAAATACCAAATTGACTGGGAATTCTTCAGACGGACTCTACTCGTAGGAAAGTCAATAGGTAACTGTTACAAAGGCTCAGTCTCCTGAGATGCTTCGTGCTGGCCGATTCCACATTAGTTATGAATAAACAAGGGCAGCTAGGTACCCTGAGGCATGGTAAGATAATGATGCAAAGGGTCAGGGGGCATACCAATAAGATCTCAACTTGAGACCCAGAAGCATGGGAAAGTCAGCAGATCAGAGGTGGTGATGAAAAATCAATTACCACTGGGAATTGTTTCTGGCCTGGCTGTGCAAACTAATGGTATTAAGTGCAAGATCTAGATGGGGGCCTCCGGTGTAGTCATGAAACTGTTAACCATTGCTATTGGCCCTCTTCCAATAGATGGCTAATGCCTACATAGTTTCTAATATATATATGGCTGTCAGCATCAAGTGAAAGATTTAATTAGCACCTTCAGGCCCTGATTGCCTTCTGCGGAGTGCTGGAATACAAATAAGAACTTGCAAGAATGGTTGGGAGTTAACTGGGATGGTGTGAAAGAGACGGAGCTCCCTGTTCAATGGGGATCCTGGCCAGACCTCCGGCAGCCATCTCTATTATTTGTAATGAAACGTAGTAAATAATGGGTAGGGGAAAATGAAGATGCTGTAATGTTTTACTGCATTATATGGTGTTTTGAAGTTTGCTATTAATGTTTATTAATATAAGTATTTAAAAGGTTTAAGGATATACACACTATTTGTATTTACAGGATATGGGTAAGCATAGAGCCCTAGAGGGGGAGTGAGTAACGGATGAAGGAGAGTGCTGATTGGATGTTGGTGTGGAGTGCTTGGATTGGCTGTGAGAGAATGGGAGGAGTTGGAGGACGGTGTGTGTATATATAGGGTTCTGCTGACAGGGGAGAGTGGAAAAGTGATTGAGTTAAGAGTAGAGTGATTGAGAGGCTAGAGCTAGGAAAGGTCTGCGTGCTTTGTTATTTTGGTGGATTCGTGTGTGGGAAGGAGACTATAGTAGCTTAGAAGGGGTATAGTAGGCAGGAGAACCTTAATGTTATGTTTGAAACATTTGAGAGGAATACTGATTGAAACCACTATGCATTGTGCCTTTGTAACCATCACACTTTTGAACTGAGGAAACCATTAAGCTTTTGTACATGAACATAACTTCTTGTTAATAAATTACATTTAATTTAAACTGGTGTGGTCCTTGGAGTACCTGGAAATGGTACAGGTTTATGGTGGCAGCGGAAGGGAGGTTTGGGGGCTAGGTTGCTGAGCTGTATAGCTGTGGGGCCTAAGAGGAGAGAGATGCATCACAGGGATGGTTGCAGTACTCCAAACCTCTTGACACCTATTCATTAGCCTGGTCCTTTGATTCAAAAGAGAAATAAAGGAATAGTATAAGATGGGGGTCATCATGGATGCCCATTTAAATATGTGAGTATTGTTAAGAACAACAACATTGGATATGGGCAGTATTTGCACAGAGCACCAGTAAACAATGTTGTTTCCTGCACAAAAAGTAGAAAACCTTGGGAAGTGCATCCATGCACACCGTGTGCTATGTCTACTTAGAGGAAAGTGCCATTGAGTTTAATTGGAACTTTTGCCAGGTAAATGGGTGTAGCCCAAGTGTTTGCTTGCCTGGATCTTTTGCAGTGCGGGAGGAGCTATGATTTCATGGCAAGGCTAGCGATAAATGCAGCCATCCCCTTAGCAGGCTCAGGGTCACTATAAAGAATGAAAAGTCTATAAAGGGACCAAATGGGGATGGCCTATGCAGTACCCCAACTTCTTTGCTCTGGCAACGTAACCTGTAATAAGGGTCTTTTCGCCTCCAAATACAAGGTTTTGAAAAATTGGAGGATTGGGATTAGTGGCCTTTGGAGTGATTTTGTTTACTTTGTTTACTAGGGTTGTGCATGGACCCCCCCCCCCCAAATCCACTTCGGATCCCATTCCACAACTTCCGGATCGGGTCCGCTCCGTGCCGATCCACCAGTGGTCCGCTTCTCTTTGCTGCGGAGCTCCAGATCCGAATTGGAGCTCTGCAGCAGTGCCAGCGCCACCAGGTAAGGCCCCCTCCCTCCTCCCCCCTTACCTGCATCTATCTTTGATCTGGCGGTGGCTTCAACTGAGCCCGAGGACTCAAACAGGAAGACAAAGCCACATCTGCGGCCTGGTCTTCCTGTTGGAGACCTTGGGCTCAGTTGAAGCCGTTGCCGGACCGTGGATGGATGCAGGTAAGACCCTTCCCCCCTGCCCCCTTACCTGGCTCCACCGCCATCACTGCATGGGTGGTGGCAGCAGCAGCAGGGCCAGGTAAACACACACACACCCCACACACACCACTTACATGGTCCATCATGGCCCATCGCTGGCTTCACTAGAGCCCATGGCTCAACCCGGAAGTGTAGGCCCTGGCCTACACTTCTGGGTTGAGCCGTGGGCTCTAGTGAAGCCGGTGACAGGCCGAGATGGACCAGGTAAGACCCCCCCTCCCCCCTGCTCCCCTACCTGGCAGCACCAGGTAAGCCCCCCTTATCTTTTTTTCAGAGCTCCAGATCGAGGTGAAGGATCCGCCTTCATCTCAATCTGCTCTGCGACGCTCCACTGCATCCCCCATCCTCTTCGCCTCCGCCTTAAGGGGAGGCAAAGCACCCCAATCCGCTTCTGTTTCCCTGATCCGAAGCGAAGTGCCCTAGTTTATACTCTTTTATACTCAAGCCATCAAAAACTAAAGAGTATACTCTTTAGTTTTTGATGGCTTGATTTAGACTTCTAGCCAGATATTTATTTATTTATTACATTTCTATAAAACCATTAGCAGAAGCTCCAGATATAGCAGATGTTTGCTGTCCCTGAGGGACTTTAGGGTGGCCACGTGACATCTCTCAGAGGACAGTCCTCTGTTTGAAGTATTTCCATAGAATTGTCCTCTATTTTAAAGGTGTCCTCTCTTTGAAAGACTTGTGCAGTCCAGAGCCAGATCTATACCTTGTGTCATATCAATATGATTCATGGGAACAAACAAATTATAGGACATTCAGTTGAGCCCTAAGGTATGAATGCACCTAACTTTCTTTAGGTGAGCTTTATTTCCATGACACGCTTGCAAAGACTCTGTGATTTATTAGCTTCATAAAAGACTTCTCTACTCAGTCATATTATTTCTATGGATTTTTCTCATGTTGTTGCCCTGAGACCGTTCAGGGCAATTTACAATATTCTTTAAACAACAGGCCATGGAAATTGCTCTACAGACAACAAATTATTCCCATTGCTAATGAAATGCTCTACAAAACAACATCCCAGTCTATGCATTGTTTTGAAGCCAACTCAGTGGCAAACCCCTTGTAAGGTGCCTTGTGAGGGAAGAGAGAATTTGGGAAATGGGCTTAGAAGGGTAACTACTTATGCATTATAAAAAAGGAGGGGAATTGTACCTCCAAAATGGGGACCAAAACTGGACCCATATTTATGCAACACCTGCCAATGTATAGATGCAAACTGAGAATTTAATTCTTAGAATTTAATTAGAAATGAAATGAAACTTGTCATCGTGGTAAAGTTTGCTGTGACCAGGTGACCTGGTTGTCATGCCTTACCTAGAGGAGGAGTCATTAAATGAGGAAGAGGACTGGGAGAGCCAGGACAATGGGGCCCAGTTGGAACAAGGTAATAATTTAACTACGCGCTGTGTGAAGAAGTACTTCCTTTTATCCCGGATCTTCCACCAATCAGCTTCATGGAATGAGCCCGGGTTCTAGTATTTTGAGAGAGGGAGAAAAATGTCTCCCTATCCCTATTGCTCAAGGTGTTTTTAGATATATGTTGTCTCTGTGTATGTTGTCTGTTTTGTATGTTTTTATGGTTTTAAATTTTGCATATTGTATTCTTAATGTTTTTAACCTTTGTAAACTGTCCAGAGAGCTTTTGGCTATGGGATGGCATAGAAATGTTAACAACAACAACAACAACAAAAACAAAAACAATGGAATCACAGCCCCACCAAAACTGGAGCCACAAGCCTCCACTGGTTGTGAAGATGTAAGCTGGCGGGCTGGAGAATCCTGAATACCATTGTGAGATCCCTGGAGGAAAGTGGGATAAAAATGTCATTAATAATAATCTATAGATCGTTTTAAAAATACGAACAAATGGGAGATGTTTGCTTTCTGTATATAAGAGCTAACACAGTGTAATGAATCAAGTGTTCAAATCCGACCAGAGAGAAACAAGTTTAAATCAAGTAAATTTTTAGTATGTGTGCCAACCTGTGAATCTTGTATTAAAACATGGCATAGCAATTTTTTAAAAATAAGCCAATATATCTTGAAATTTTCTATAACACCCTTCAATGCAAGAAGGGCAGTGTACATACTAGAAATGCATAGGAATTAATGAAAAATAAATCCTTGTCTATCTGTAAAACTTACAGGGTGACCTTGGGCCTATTGTGTTTTAGCCTAATTCAGTGGTTCCCAAACTTTTTCAGGTAACTCGCCACCTTGGTTTCACAAACTCATGCCCAGTGCCCCCTGCGCGTGGCCCCTTTAAATGGGAAGTACCCGCTGCAGGCTTGCCAAGGGAGGGAGGGAAAAGAGAGCAAACGCCTCTGTTTTGCAGCTGGCGTGGCGTGGCACACCAAGCAGGGTATGTCTTTTCATTTGCGTTTTGGTGCTTTTGAAACATTTCAATTCAGTGTTAAAAGGACTCTTCTTAAATGGTATTAATACATGTGCGGATTCTTCCCCTATATGGCTTGGGACCAAACTATCTTCTCCCATAAAAATGTCCCTGGGTTTTAAGACCTTCTGCAGAGGTGCTTCAGGGGGAAAAACACCTCGAGCGCCCCCCTGCCTCCTCTTTGCCTCTTAACACCTCATGCTGCCCCCTTGCCTCTTAACGCCCCCCTATGCAATCCTGCCACCCCCAAGGGGGCAGTACTGCCCACTTTGGGAACCACTGGCCTAATCTATCTCATGGGGCTGTTGTGAGGCTAAATTGGGATTGTCCCATGCATGCTGTCCTGAGTGTTTTAGAGGAACGAAAGGATTCAGCTAGAATTAATGTTTAAGGATTGTTCAGATTTTGGAATCTCTGACGACAAATAGCAGAAAACATGTTATGAACAAAAATTATCTATCCACTTAAGGTGTGTGTGTGTGTGTGTGTGTGTGTGTGTGTGTGTGTATGTAAAAGTAAATCTCCATCTGAATCATTTCCAATTACTGTTTTGAAAAACAAAGGAGGAGGAAAAAAGGGTTTCTAAAGGCAGCAACAATCTATAATAAGAAGGAGCTTGAACAATGGAAAATAAGAATGTGTTGTTTCATGGAAATTGAATGCAAAGTGGTGTTTTATCATAACCAACCATTGCTGAAAGCTGAAATTGCTATGTGAAGGAAGAAAGGAGGAGAATGACCATTTGGCATCATTTTCCATCTCCACATTTAATTATGGCAATAAATGGCCATAATTATACCTTAGCCCCAATAAGCCCCTGGATATCCTATTCATGCATGCAGTAGCTGACCGGACTGTCCATAACTGGCCAGGCTAAGACAAAGCTAGAACAGCAATAACATCCATGGCAGTATAACATTTCTGAACCAGGGTGGATTGTGCGCTTAAGGCTGATTTAAAACACCCCCAACCAACAAACCACATTAAACACACACACACACACACACACACACACACACACACACACACACACACACACACGAAAGCCCAAGACCAACTGGAAAGAAAAAAAGTTAACAAAATGAGCAAGGAGTTGGAGCGCCTGGCTTACAAGGTAAGATTACAGTGAAAAGGCAAGGAAGGGCCGGGTGCCCATGATAGAAGTTTATAAAATTATACATGATAGAGAAAGTGGATAGTGTGATGCTTTTTTCTTCCTCTCACATAATACTAGAACCCAGGCAGGGAGGGTCTAACTCTAAGCCATGTCACCACCTGAGGCAGACTGGTGTTGCCAGGTTGGGCAACTGAACACCAGCAGTTCTTTTGTCAGCCAGAGGACGGGCTGTGAAGGAAAACGGGGATCTTTAAGGATGCAATACTGAAAGGTCCACCTTTCCCCTACCAGATGTTTTAGACTACAGCATTCCTGACCATTAGCCATGCCAACTAGGACTGTTTGGAGTTGAAGGCCAAACAGTCAGGAGGGCATGAGGTCCATTGAACGCGACAGGGCTTACTTCTGAGCAGACAGGTATGGGACTGGACTTAAGCTGCCCATTTACATAACACCAAAAAACAGGAACTGCCTCCTTGAAAAAGAGGACAAAAGAGGGCATAGATTTGCATGGAATTTGCATGTGCTAATTTATACGTATAGACGCTCATTTAGAAATAATGAGCCTGTTCAGACAACCCGCTAAGCCATGGCTAGACCACTAACCCTTTTGCAGCAAAGGGTTATTGGGCGTGTCTAAATGTGGCCACCAAGGTTAGGAATGGTTCACATGACACACTAAATCATGGTTCACATGACATGCTAAGCCATAATGTTTAGCTCAAAGTGCTTAACCACCATGGCTTAGTGTGTCATCTCAACAGGGTCAATTACTACAGTGTCAATAGTAACACAATACATCTCCCCATAGTGGGGAAGACTGTGCTCAGTCCACCCAGTGCTGCTAATGGGAAATTTCAGCAGCCCTGCTACTCGACCTTCTGATGGTTCTTCATTGTTTAATTGGACATTGACTGGACAGCCCTTCAAATATAGTGTCTTCAGATAGAGGACTGTCTTCTGGCAGCCACCCAAAACAGAGAACTGGCCTCTGTGAAGTAGGACACATGGCCTTCGTAACTGTACTGAAAGTGTTCCTGCTTGTAGCAATTGTGAGAACAGGTGGACACTGTAACTTCCACGAAGCTTGTTTCCCTCCCCCCTTTGTTTCCACATGAGGAGAATTTAATATGATCCAGGCTTTAAGAAGTCCTCTGCCAAGGTCTCCAAGCTGGTTCCCTGGCATCTATCATTAGTTCCGCTTCAAGTAAGAGCAAAGTGCCAGTTACCGAGTTGTTAACCCTAACCTGTGGTAATAATACCCCTTTCCATGGTACCTCAGAAAAACTCTCACCTTCAAGGTGCTCTTGAGAAGGCCTGGGCCTTCTGCCAACTGGTTTTATTTCCTAAATGATCACGGTTTTCTGAAACTACCTTGCCCTCAGTGAGTGTTATGCTTTGGGGGTTGTCAACAGCTCGGCAATTTCTCTTTTCCCATCTTAATTGAATAGGTTTACAGCAGCCAGGGGGGCTGTTAAAGGCAAACCACCGGTCTTACCTGTGAGGCAACTACAACAACCCAATCAGGTCCACAATCTAATCTCCACATCCCATTGAAGAGGAAAATGAATGTCACGCCAGGAGATGCGGGATGCTTTCAGGGGTTCCACTTTCCCAGAGCTTGACAATGTTATTTATTTTCTTTCTTCAATAGCACTGGCTGCTTTTGCTATTCTGTTCTCTCTTGTACACCCTCATCTTCCAAAGAGCCCTACTGTTCCAGAAATGTGAAACATTTATTGTGGTGAAGATTGAAAGGAGGCAGAGAATTCTCCTTGGGAGATAAAATGGGGGGGGGGGAGGTGAAGATCTGAAAGGAGTAGTTTTAAAACATTGTGCTGATAGCTGACTAGGTGGGAGAAGTTCAGTGTGTGGTGTGTTAAGTCATTTCACCTCCTTTCTGAATAAATTGAAGGCCAAGCTACACATTACCTGGAAGACATAGCTAACAGCTATGTCTTTCTTTCTGCCAGCCTGCATGTGTTTCTCTAAAATAAGCCCATGGGCCCTAATTGGGACCCTAGCATTGGAGGCGGGGATAGGGACCTTCACCCTTTGCCCTCTGCTGTGGTCACAATCTAGACTGGGGGCCCTATGCCTGCAATTTCTATTTTACAACATCTCTAAAAATGCTACTTTTGATATTAAGGTGGCAATCCTATACACATTTACTTGGGAGTAAATCTCATTGTGTGGTATAGTGGCTGAAGTATTGGACTGGGAGTCGGGAAATCTGGGTTATTTTTTTAAAAAAAAAATTATTACATTTTTTATTATTAACAAAGGAAAAATAAAACATAGTACATAAACACAAAATTACATTTGTATCATATATTCAAGCTTAATCTATTAAACATAATCATACTCAACATAAAAGTGCACCCCCCACCTCGGGATCTCATTCCTGTTTCCAAAAACTCATAGCTTCTTCTGTTGGTGGTTTCCCGCTTCCCTTAGAAAACACAAATACTAGGAACTTTTTCCAGATTCCCTCAAAATCATTCTTTTTTACTATACCTCTTTTCACTTTAATATTACATGTCAATTTATCATTAATAGCAATATCCCACACTTCTTTATACCATTCTTCAATACAATAATCACCTTGAATCTTCCAGTTCCTAGCTACGATTAACCTTGCAGCTGTCAGCAGATTCGTTATCAGTTCCTTAATTTCTTTACTACATTTAAGATCTTCTTGCAGTGAGAGTAATGCAATTCTTGGTGTATCTTCTATTTTCATTCCAACAATCTGCTCAATCTCAAAGAACACCATCTTCCACAACTTTTGCACATATTTACAATCCCACCACATATGTAAGTACATTCCTTTTTCACCACAACCCCTCCAACAATCTGCTGAATACTGATTATTGATCTTGTTTAATCTAACTGGAGTTAGGTACCACCTCCATAAAATTTTATAATAATTCTCCTTTATTCTTACTGACATATTTCTCAACACTCTCTGTCTCCATAGTCCTTCCCAACTCTGCTGTCCTATCCGTATCTTCAAATCTGTCTCCCAAACCGATCTTCCTACACTATCCAGCAATCCTTTCTCAGTTAATATATTGTATAATTGACTCATTAAACCTTTTGTCCCTATATTTTGTCCCTTATCGATTTCTTTTTTATCAATCAATTTCTCAAACTTTGTCATCTCTCTACACTCTCCATTTTCTCTTACCCAATTTTTAGTCCATTGTTCCATTTGCCCAAGTTAATTTTTTATCTTTTAAAACCTCTTCCATCTTCTCTCTTGTATTCATCCCTCTTAACCATTCTCTTAATTTCATTTTATTTTTCTCCATTAGAACTTTACTTAATCTATTCTTTAAATCTTCAGGAAAATTCTTTAACATTATCACCGGTGTTAAAGGGGAGCTGCTTGGAAGCAACTCCTTTTTATATTTATTCCAAAGTTCCCAATGGAACTTCAAGAACTGATTACCTAAATCATCAACCCATTTTCTTTTCCCTCTTTCCTTAAAAAATACATTCTGCAACTTTAATTCTATATTACTTGTGCTTTTTTTCTCCATCCAATCTAAATCACCTACACCTAAAATTGCTTCAACAATATGTCTTAACCTATTTGCTACATAGTAAGAACTAATGTTTGGGAGTCCCAATCCTCCCTTTCTTTGGCTTAAATACCATTTACTTTTATTAATCCTAGATTTCTTCTCTGCGTTACAATAATTATTTATAATATTCTGCCAACTTTTTAACTCTATATCTGAAATTCTTATTGGTAGCATCCTAAAAACAAAATTAATCTTAGGTAAAATCTTCATCTTTATTAATGCTATTCTTCCAAACCATGAAAGGTTCAGTCTTTTATATTTTTTCAATTTTTCTAATATCTCTTTTTTCAAACCACTTAAATACTCATTTTCTAAATCTTCTAAATTTTTAGTAATCCAAATTCCTAAATATCTCATTTTTTCTTTAATTTTCAATTCTGTAACATTCCCTTCCCACTCCTTTTCCTCCTTTTTAGTATAGTTAAATAACATTAATTCCGATTTTGCCCAATTTATTCTTAACCCAGTAACTACTTCAAATTCTTTCAACTGCTGTTTAATTCTTTCCATCTTACCTATAGGATCTTTAATAGTTATCAAAGTATCATCTGCAAACATATTCAATTTTATTTTATTACTACTACCTATCCCATCTATCTCCCCATCATCTCTTATTGCATTTGCCAATAATTCCATAACCAATACAAACAGGACAGGCAAGAGTGGACAGCCTTGTCTTGTCCCTCTGGCTAGTCGTATCTTATCCGTAACTTCATAATTTACTACCACTACGGCTGTGTTTTGGGAGTATAACTGCTCTATTATAGCTTTAAATTTATTTCCAAATCCCATTTTATTTAGAACCATCTTTCTGGTTAGCTTTGTATGAATGACTAGACAGCATAGTGTAATTCTACTCAGAAGAAAGCTTAATTGAGTTTACTGTATTGAGTATTCGACTGAGAGTCAGGAGATCTGGGTTCTAGTCCCCACTAGGCCATGGAAACCCACTGGGTGACTTTGAGCCAGTCACAGACTCTCAGCCCAACCTACCTCACAGGGTTATTGTTGCGAGGATAAAATGGACAGGAGGGTTCCTTGGAGGAGAAAAGGTGGGATATAAATGTAACAACAACAACAACAACAACAACAACAGCAACAATAATGTACTCAATGAGACCTGTTTCTGAGTAGGCCTGCCTAGGATTGCACTGGCAGCTTTGTTTAGAAGTCCCAGCTTCACATCTCACTGACAGATGCAAACTCTTTTGGAGGTCTTAATCAAGCCACTCTTTGGACAACTTCAGTCTCCCTCCTTCCATTTGCATTATGGTAAGAAAGTCAAATAATTTTTGGTAAGGATTACTGAGATAATAAATGCGTGGGGATTCTTTATTTATTTACCTCCTAATTAACTATGTCCTTGTCGAAGTTAAAACAATCCACAGAAATCCTCAAGACCAAAGGGAATGAAAAACCAACCACAGTAGAAAAGTAATAAAATTTAAATGGTTTTAATTTTATTATTTAAACTATGGAATTCGCTACCAGAAGACCTAGCGATGGCAACCAGTTTGGATAGCTTTAAAAGGGGGTTAGATAAATTTCTGTAGGAAAAAGGCTATCAATGGCTCCTAGTCCTGAGAGCTATGTGCTGCCTCCTTTAGCAGAGGCAGTAAGCCTATGTACACTGGTTGTTGGAGAGCATGGGTGGGAGGATGCTGTTGCATTTGTGTTCTGCTAGTGGGTTCCTGGTCGACAGCTGGTTGGACTCCATGTGAACAGAATGCTGGACTAGATGGACCCTTGGTCTGTTCCAGCAGGGCTCCTCTTCTGTTCTTAAGATGAAACCAGCAACCGAAAAACATTACAAAAGCAAAGCTGAAAACATTGGTGATCTTAAAATGACTGGGAAAATGACAAGATTCTCATCATGAAAAGATCTTCATGTGATAAAAGGTGAGCCTCTCTTAAGTGTGGTTCTACAGTTGGGGTGCCACCAGAGAAAAGGGTCATCCTCTAGTAGCCACCCACTGTATACTATGAGCGGCCACCCTAGAGAAAATGAGCATGTTATCTCCATCCTCACTCCACTGTCATCATTCTCTGCAAGGGAAAGGGGTAACTTCTGAAGTGGAAAGGTGTCGGGACTTGTGCGGAATCCTGGAAAATCACAAACTGATGTGGAAATTGGACAGAGTGGATGTAGTAGAATTTTAGAATGTTTTTAGGATGTTTTATACTATGTTTTTAATCAGTTTTTATGTGTTTTGTATTCGCTGTTGTTCTCCACCTTGATCCAAGTGGAGAGGCGGGTAAGAAATAAATTATTATTAGTAGTAGTAGTAGTAGTATTAAATACAAAGGAAATTGACACGGTCAGATTCATACATCTGTGTACTGACCTTTTTGGTTATGCCTGTCCCCCGCCTCCCTCTCCCTCTCCCTCTCCCTCTCCCTCTCCCTCTCCCTCTCCCTCTCCCTCTCCCTCCCTCTCCCTCTCCCTCTCTCTCTCTCTCTCTCTCTCTCTCTCTCTCTCTCTCTGTGTGTGTGTGTCTTTTTGGATGATGCATAAGTAGCCACTTTTCCATGACAACATGCTATCACATTGTTGATGATAAAACATGGGATGAAATAATGCACCATTCATTTTGAAGAAGGGGGTAACTTATAGGTCTCCACTCTCCAAAGTGTGTGTTTCTGGTATGAAAACTGAACATGTCAAATGCTTGGCACGCCACTACGATCAAGCAAAGAAATGGTGTTATGTGTACAGTAGCCACCTATCAGAGAGAAAATGTCATAGCTCAATTGCATCTGGTGTTTTTGGCATAGGAAGAATGAACAACAATAGCAACAACAAAAAGAATGAAGGAAAGAAAGCAATTTGAACCAGTCTGGTGGCAGTGCAACGAAGCCAGCACTCTGGAGAGTTTAAAACCCCAGGCTATAACATCGCATGGTTTATTATGGGATGCTCCGTCTTTAAATATTATGTCCAAACATGAGCAAAACGAGGCCTGGTAGGGCAACTTCTACATCCTTGGAAACAACATTACATTTCCAGCTCACGATTTTTAAAATGTTGGCTTGGATCCAGTGTTTGCTGTTATCATTTCATTAAAGTTGATGGCCTACTTATGTCAAGAGTGGGGAGGGGGAGCACCTCATTCAAGCTTTGTTCTCTGAATACATTTCCAAAATGCTTTGAAAATGAAGAGGCGAGGTTTCTGCTCTTAACTGTATTTAGGGATTTTGCTGGATTTGAGGGGTACTGTAAACCAAATCTTTTGATGAAATGTGCATGCATACACACACACACACACACACACACACACACAGAGAGAGAGAGAGAGAGAGAGAGAGAGAGAGAGAGAGAGAGAGAGAGAGAGAGAGAGAGAGAGAGAGAGAGTCTTTCATTCTGAATGATCCAAAACACTTTCCTGTGTGGACATCCTCATGTAAGAAGCACAGGGACTGATCCTAAATGCAAGCAGAGGATAGCCAGAAATCTACAGGCATGTCAGTTACAATTTAAATCAGTTTCAAGCAGGAGTGTTTATGTAATCTGCCTTTGCAGGTTTTGAGGTTTTGTTTCATAGGATACATTTACAGAAGTAGAACTCAAATGTTGTATTCCGTAGTTCTTCTGGGGGTATATTTTCCAAATTTTGCAAGACAAAACAAACAAACATTTCTTTCACTTTTTTCTTTAGAAAATGTTTTTTAAAATATTATGATTTATTATAAATTACATTAAATTTATTTATAGCACACACTCATACACTTACTTTAAAATCTAGGAATCATGTTTTGTTTCTAATTATGTTTTTTTATTTCTCATTTTTTTAAATCTTCTCACAAGAGCAAGAACAATTGATTTTTAAATTTTATTTTTTGGCTTTTAAAATAATTGAGATACGTCCAGACTTAGTCATTGTTAGAGTAGGCCCATTGAAATGAATGGGCCTTAAGTTACTGGCTCTGTAAAAGTGGGTGTTCTTTTGTAGATGTTACACTGCTGACCATTAGAATGATTTCACGAAGCTTTGGTTCTGTGGGCTAAAATGGTATTTCTCTGCTTTCATGCTTGAATTGTTTTATTCTGTTCTTGTTTAATTGTGTGAAATCGAATCTATTTATTTGTTGGTTGGTTTATTATGAACATTTATATACTGCCTCATCTAGTAAAAAAGCCAGCACAGCAGTGTACAACAATTTAAAACAAGAGAGAATTTTAAACAATTTTTGAAAAGCGGATTGTCATATTTTATGTATTTTATGAACTTTTTCTAAACCAGTTTGAGGTTATTTTATGTTGAAGCAAATAAATAAATAAACAAACCCAGCAGTAGTAGAAACTACATTGGCAGTGGCAAGAACAGATATTGTCAACCACTCCTAGTTTTTTGTGCATGTGTGGTGTGTAACAATCTGCCCCCAATGCTCCAGAACAATACTAAATGGGGACATTCTGAGAGAAAAAAAATGGCAGCCACCACGAGCAGCCTCCAATCACTTAAAAAAAATGTGTTCCTCAACTGAAAGTTAGTACACAAATGAAACAAACACAAATCAGCCAAAAATCAAAACAAAATGTAAAGACACAGAAAACTGGAAGAGTGAAATAATACCAAAACTGGACGAATGGATGTTGAAGATGTTGGAACTTGCAGAGATGGCAAAACTTGCAATTATAATGAGAGAAAGGTCAACAACTATGTTTATGCTGGAATGGGAACCTTTGATAGAACATCTGAAAGAGACAGAGCAAAGTGATGTATTTGTTTGTGGATTAAGATGGAGAAAGAGGGGGAAAGAGGAGGGATTAGAGAGAAATGAAGTACGATTCTGTGAATCCAGTTTGAATTTGATTGACATATAAATGGTAGTTAAGAAATTAGTTGGCAATTTTGGCATGAAGAGGGCCAAAAAATGTACTTTAACCTTACCCTTAAATGTTTTTATTGTAAGTGTAGTTGTTTTATGTATACCTTTGTTTGTATGTATTATATGTGATGCCTGCGTTAGTGATGTGTGTTTTTTTAAAAATAAAAAATTAATTAAAAAAAGAAGTAAAGAAAGAGATCACAAACTGAGCCAGGCTTTGATCAAGAAGAACAAATGGGATTTGGAAGTATCCCCTTGTATGCAGGTAGAAGCCACGCCTTCCTGTGTTTTCCCCCATTCCAGCAAGGCAACATAACTGAGGCATTTACAAAGCTCCTGGCAAGGAGCCACGTACAGGGCTGGTGAGCCATATTCATTTTGATGGACCACAGGTTGTATTGGTCTGTTTTTGTTAAGATATGCTGTGGGTGGAAGTTGATGCTACACTACTACAGAGGTGTTGGCTATGACCTTTATAATAAATGGGTAAATCAATGGATTTGGTGTGGCTTATTTAGGGCAAAAACACTGCCTGATTGCAGCAGTTGTGAACTAAGGAGATGTAACAAAATTCTCAGGAGGAAAATGACATCTCAGTTTCAAGAAATACTTCCTTGGAAGGAAATCCTATTGATTTCAGTGCAGCTTATATCCACCCAAGCGTGCTTGGGATTGCAGCCTTAGGGTATAGAGATGAACAAATAAGCATTTTCTGTTCTCATAACCAAAAAACCAACTGATCGAAACCAGACACACCCATCCGTGTTGAGAGGCACCATAGTTCATGTTAGCCTCTGTTGTTCTGAAAGATGCTGGTAGTGAATTGTAAATAATAAAGTTGCCCTTTTCTGAAATGCTTCATTTCCATGGTTTTTCATTATTTAGCTAATTTTAAAAGATACACATGGCTTCTCAAAGCAATAATCAATGCTAGAGATTCTCTATACCCCCTCCCAAAGCATTCATTGCAGAAATACACATAATTATTTATACAGCAAATACTTATTTATAAAACAAATGATGCTCCATCCTAAGAAAAACACTCCTGGCTTTCACATGTAATTTTGAACAAGGGTGGGCATCCTTTCTTTTTTTAATTCTGTTGAGGGGCCCATATGCTGCTTGTGGTCAGAGTCCAAATCACCAGTGGGTTGGGCTAGAGACAAAATTGGGCAGGGATACTCCTCTCTCTCTCTCTCTCTCTCTCTCTCTCTCTCTTCTTTTCCTCTCCACCCAGAGGGCTGCCGACAGAGATCTGAACTGATACAATTGGTTCAAGAGGTCATCCCAATGGCAAAGCACATACTTTGAGGCAGAAAATCCCAAATTCAATCCTTGGTATCTTTAACTAAAAGAACTCATATAGCAGAGTCAATTAGAAACCATCACCTGACACTTTGAGGGATCACTGGACCAGCTGACACATAATACTAAGTGAAGATGTAATTTACATGCATGAGCTTCTGTGTTCCTCTCCCCTCCTCTGTAATTAGTAGGCAGAATAAAGTATAATCCAAGTCCTGGTTGCAGCCAGTGAGAAAGCCCTCTCTGGTGACACCACCAAATGTGCTTGGAGGGTGGCGCTAATGAGAAAAAGGCCTCCCCTGAAAACTTTAGACTCAGGAAGGCTTGTATGGGAGAAGGCATTTCAGGTAACCTGGGGTTACCTGATGAGGGGTTTGGTTTGCCCCAGGGTGGATCCAGAGTGGTGGCAGGTCATCTATGTGACACTGCCACCATCGCGGAGCCACCCAGGGGCAAACCCCTGAAGCTCCACTTTCAAAAAGTCAGCTACTTACCCCACTTTTTCCTTAGAGCAAGGTGCAGACATGCATTTGCCGCCTGTCGCCTTGCTCCGGTGTTGCAGCGGAGGCATGGCCAGGGCGATGGCACTCCCTGATTGGGCGCCACGCCATCTGCCGGGGAGGGGGTCAGTCAACCAAGTGGAATGGTCACTAGACCACTTCTATGGACCTTGGGTTGCTTCTCAGCAAGAAATAAATACATAATAATAAAAAAGGACCGTGGGGGCACCAGGACAGTGTGGAGGTGGAGGTCCATCTCCATGCCTCTATAGAACCACGAAATTGCACACTTACACACAAATGTTTAAAAAACCAACCACCTAAAACACTGGTAAAAAAAGGGGGTCAAGGAGTTGAATTTTCCCTTTTGGGGGGTGCGGGAAGGAGGAGGGAAACACTGTGGGTGCAGGAATGGGTTGCTAGGGGTGGCTGCACCCCATGAAGTTCCAAAGAAAAAGAAATAAAAAAGTGAAGCAAGGCTTGGATGACTCACAAAGCTTCAAAAACATTTTAAAAAATAATGGAGGAGGTGTGGGCGCTGGTCCTGAGCTGCCCTGCATGTTTGCACGTCCTCTCCTGGAAAACCAAGCTAGCTCCTTCGCATCATCCAGACAACACGAAGGAGTGCAAATGTGGGGGGTTGAGGGATCGCGGGGCCAAGGCATCTCCGTCAAGACAGGTCCCTGGTTTTTCATGAGAATTAAACAAAAGAATTGCAGAAGTTTGGGATGAACTGAATTTAGGATTGGAAAAATGAGACTAGGTGGACTCTTGGTCTGATCCAGCATGGCTCTTCTTATGAGGACCTGTGAGAAACTGAAATTGATAGATTTGTCCTTTACAAGCTTTGCTGAATTTAACAAAACCACTCCGCATCCCTGCAAATAATTTGGTGTGTGCTTTAAAATAGAGTTCAACTTTTTTGCAAGCTAATGAGCAGCTATTTCCAGAAATGAGGATCCTTTGCTTATTCTGATACATTTAGCAAATGGTACATTATGTCTTACTATTATAAATGGACTTGTGTGGTGGTCTGGACCTCGTTCCTCTCAAAAAGGTGTATGTGACATGAATTTTATGATGACCGTGCCTGCCACACAACACGGCAAGAGCTTAGCAATGTGCGATGCTACTGAAATAGTCCTGCACTTACTGGAAGCGCTAGGCATTTAAAAACCTACATTTTGACCGACTGGCTCCCTATGGTAAATTGGGGCAATCAAGAATCATGGTGTGAAACATTAGCTGAATCAACTGCATAAGGAAGTGAAGAGAAGTCAAGATGACATTACTTCAGTGAATACTTTTTATTAATGGCTGTTCCATAATATGAAAGAAAACTATATTCATGATAAAATAAAACTATCAAAGCTGTGATTTAATGCCTGTGAAAGAATTTAAGATATCCTAAAGGGTGTACAGTAAAAATTCTACTTCAATTTACCCAAACATAAATCTGATGTAACCTCATTAATTTTAACCAAGATGTTTCAAATCTTCTCAAGTAGGAAAGAGAGCTGCCTCCCTCATTATGAAGGTGTGCATTCCTTGATTTCAATAAATATATTTAATGTCTCCATAAATATAAAAATAAATTCTGGTAAAATTCACATTATTTGTTTGTTTTTTATGCATTTTTGCTTCAAACCTGTTCCCAGAAGCAGCTTGCAAAATTTCAACATAAAATAAATATTTGAAATATATAATAACAAGCCCAAAATGGGCAGTATGAAACAGTAAGTAGACTGAAAACATTCAAGTTAAAAAGCTTCGGGCCAAACTGAGATCATGATGAGTTTGAGGTTTAAGTTTCTCCCTGGGAAGAGTATTCTAATGTCACAGTGCAACCATTGAGAAGACCCTTCCTCTGGTAGCAACCAAAAACACCTGGCAAAGGAACCCAGAAGAAGGCCTCTGCTGAAGATGTCTGTGAAGGTGTTGTGATATCTGTGAAGGTCCACGATAATGTCAGCCTGCTGCCATGTGACTGTCCAGAAAGAGAGTCCCAAAGAGGGTATGCTTTATACTGAGACATACCAATTCTTCATCTAGCTCAGTATTGTCTACACTTATTGGCAGGAGTTCTTCAAAATTTCAGACAGGGATTTTCCCCAGCCTTACCTGAAGATGCTGGTGATTGAACTTGGGACTTTCTTCATGAAAGGCATGTGAACTACCACTGAGTGATGGGTCTTTCCACTGTTCTCCAAGCATTATGGAGGACTCAGATGAAGGAGGGTTCTCTGACTTCATGCTTGGTGGCAGAACCTTCGCCTCCAAATTCTTTAGTAGCTGGTGAGAACCTGGTGGAAGGCATGGTTTAGTCTTTCGCTTCACGCATGGGGGTTTGGAAAACTTTTCTTGGGGAGGTGTGGAGCCAATGAGACCCCAGATAATGAGGGGCTTCCAAATTTGTGGGGCCCCATTCAAAGGCAATGTAACAACAGTGCAGATGTTGTGAGAACATTTGATGCTCTTTTATGACCATATGAGTCCAAGCAGATTTGCTGGAGGCATGGTGGATTTTAGAAGGGAGACCGTCACAACATTCTGGGGCAACTGCAATATTCACCCCAATTTGGTTGTAGGAGATTTCAGGGGGTGGGAAACTACTTTGAATTCCCCTTCTCAATACCCCTTCTTCCTCTACTGGTTTAGCCTTTTGTTCCTGTAAATGTCCTTTTAGGAAATTCTTTTTAAAAATAAACAAAGAGACTTCTCTGTTTATAGCGATGTAACCCACCTCACTTAGATGACTAGGCTGTGATTACTTTGAGGAAGTGTGAGATTTCTCTCTCTCTCTCTCTCTCTCTCTCTCTCTCTCTCTCTCTCTCTCTCTCTCTCGCTTTACAATATCATTCTATTAACATAACTGCTGACAGATTCTTTCAAGGGAGTGTGCTAGAATAAATGAATGTTACTTTCCCATTTAGGATGATTTAATGTCATGGTTTTAATGCCATGCTGCAATTATGGTAAGGTTGTATGTATACTGGAGGTGAAGAAAGCAACTTACTTTTTTGAAAAATACTTCAGCCTTGAACTAACTTTATGAGGCCACTGGTCTATATTATTAGATGACAACATTATTGGGTATATTTCGCGCTTGCCTGTCTCATTTGGGCACCAGGCCATTGTAAGAATGAAACCGCCAGCAGATTGGATAGCAATCTTAATCATAGCATTTGGGTGCAGTTCAACATTCCCATTTATGTTTGGCAAATATTCTTAATCAGTCTCTCTGGAGCAAGTAACCTTTGAAGAATATTTTCCCCTTGAATCTTATTAAGTGGGTATTTACTCTAACAAATTGGTGCAGTAATTCAATATGGTGGCTGGATCTCTCAAAGCCAAGCTAGAGTACTTGAACGAAAGCTGTTTATCCCCACTGAGGTAGATGAGATAAACAACTCTGTAATTCAAACATTCCAAGTTAGTGGACTGGATTTTGGGATGTAATATGGGAATAGGACCGAAGCATGATGGGAGGGAGGGGACAGAGGGGGGAAGAATGGGTACATTTTTACTGGGCCCAGTTTGCAAAGCCATTATTATGAGGAACACATTGAGGCTAAATTTTAGGTCATTCTTGTATCTAGCATTTCATGTGGGGGTATCCTTAGTTTATAAAGTCATGTGAAATTTACTGGAGACAATTAGAATCAAAGATAGACTAGAGTAGGCAAAATTTTGAATGCTAAGTTGTGAACTCAGGCCATGCTTTGTAACAGAAAAAGAGAGAAAATTTTCTGAGTTACCCAGGGAGACTGTGGGCTCTCCCACACTTGAAGACTTCAAGAGACAGCTGGACAACCATCTGTCAGGTATGCTTTAGGGTGGATTCCTGCATTGAGCAGGGGGTTGGACTTGATGGCCTTACAGGCCCCTTCCAACTCTACTATTCTATGATTCTATGCTTCAGAAATTCTGAGGGAATTTCTGCAGGGGGAGAGATTGAGAGAGAACACTTATACAATTTGAGAGAGGGAGAAGACAATCCTCTTTCAAGAATTTAATCTAGAAATGAGAAATTACACCAATTGTAGGGAAATGAAAGGAAGAAGCCTACAGGTACATGTGTAGATGTGTGGGGGAACAATTGTTTAAAGCCCAGTGCATTTCCAAGCAAGTTCTTTTTCAGGAACACTTTTAAATGGCAATTGTCAAGCAGGTATCAAAGCCACATTTGCAACAAGTTGTCACAGCAGTTTGATACCAGGTTGAAAATTGTCATTTATTTATTTATTGCATTTATATACCACCCTATAGCTGAAGCTCTCTGGGCAGTTTACAAAAGTTAAAAACAATGAACATTAAAAACAAATATACATAGTTTAAAAACATAAAAAGCATAAAAACAACAGTATCCTTATAAAAACAGCTATTCTGGGGTCCATTAAAAACAAACAAACTCAGCTCATGTTGTTAAATGCTGTTCAATGCCTGGGAGAAGAGAAAAGTCTTGACCTGGTGCCGAAAAGATAACAGTGTTGGCACCAGGCGAGCCTCATCAGGAAGATCATTCCATAATTGGGGGGCCTCTACTGAAAAGGCCCTCTCCCTTGTTGTCATCCTCCGAGCTTCCCTTGGGGTAGGTACTTGGAGGAGGACCTTAGATGTAGAGCGCAGTGAGAATGCCCCTAAGGAAAAACCCAGTTTTGAACATGTTTGGCTTAATAAAAATAAATAATACTCCCCCCCACCAACACGCTGTATGAGCTTTCATGTCTTCATTTTCCTGAAGATTTAATCCATCAGTCAATTGGCTATAACTCATATAACAGAGTTACTTATTTTTGTTAGAATTTTATTTGTTGTTAGAAATCAGTGATTTCACATTTGAGTTCTTTATGAACCCTTGGTGGTAGCAAACTGGAAGCTTAAGCAGATGGGTCACTGTGACCTAAAATGTTCCCCACTACTAGCAAATGTGTTGGAGCATCCCACTCTAGCTACTGCTTCTGGAATGTCTTCAAGGGTAGCCCTGCAAAGAGTTCATTACTGTAGTCAATACAAGCGGTTCAATGGCCAGTTCCCCTCTCCTCAAGGAGTGGAGCACACTTGACTCAACAGTCTAATTCAGTATGTATGTATGTAATCTGTATGCAATTTAGTATGGCTGTAATCTGTTTTTATGCTTTTAAATTTTGTATATTTGTTTTTAATGTAAACCGCCCAGAGAGCTTCAGCTACGGGGCAGTATAGAAATGTAATAAAATAAAATAAATAAATAAATTTAATGTTCAGTGTTTTAATCTTTGTAAACCACCTGGAGAACTTCAGCTGTGGAGTGGTATATAAATGTAATAAATAAATAAATAAATAAATAAATAAATAAATAAATAAATAAATAAATAATTTTTATTGTAGCATTTTAATCCCACCCTTTAGCCAAAAAGGCTCTCAAGGCAGCTTACAAAAAATATTTCTTAAGACAGTCCCTGCCTACAGGCTTACAATCTAAAAAACCATGACACATAAAGAAAGGGGATTAGGAGGGAGGAGGAAAAAAGTACATTTATTCACTAGATCCTTAGTTGCAAAGTTCAGTAGGTCATGGACACAGTGGAAGGGCTGCCGCCTCCTCTCCTTCACCCTCTAATAGCTTCACACAGATCCAGGCATGATGGAGAAATGCCCGGCTGCTGCTTCCTTACCTTCTGATGGCCTCAGCAGCAACAGTGGTAAAACCTAGCAAAAGTCATTCCTGGAAACAGCTGCCACCTAAGACTCCAGAAGCAAAGCTGATTGTTCCTTCGAGGCAAGAGTGATCCCATGGAGTACAGATAGAATCACCTCCCATTTATTATCAGCTTTGCCCACCATCAAGCATTCAACGCAATATATACACAGTGGAATTGGGGTGGGTGTGTTGAACTGTAGACTGCAATTTCAGAATTTTTAGAAAAAGCAAACACACACCCTCATCTCTCTCTAAACAAGCACGTAGAAAAAGAGAGCTGTATTAAATTTTTCTATAAGCTCATTCTGGGAAACATATAGAACAATGCTCTTTGCTCCTGAGAAGCCTTCTGAGAAGCATCCAGCTTGGTGCCCTCTGGATGTTTTGGACTACAGTCCCCAGCATTCCTGCTCCTTGCCTTTTTGGCTGGGGCTGATGGGAGTTGAAGTCCAAAACAACTAGAGGGCACCAGGTTGGGGATGGCTGATTGAAAGCATGACCAACCAATGGCTTTCCCTTCGGGAAGCTAGGATTCTTTCATATACCATGTGCTATTTCTAAATGGCAGCATCTAATATGCAAGGTTGCTATGGATATTAAACTGAGAATCCTGGCCAAAGAAAAATCTCAATAAATCATCAGGCAATTGCATTGATTCTGTGACTGTCATTCACTTGTCTCCAGTTCTGTGGAGCCCTAGGTAGGTTTCTCTCACATATTAGCAGGAGTGCTAGCCCATCTTTATCTGAGGGCTGGAGAGTGACAGCTTAATTTTGCAGAAGCGCTTCCGTGTTCAGCACAACAAAGACAAGGGGAATGCATTTCTTTATTATTCATCTCCCTATGGTAAAGTCAAACAGCATAAGCATTTTTTACAGAGATTTATGCCACGAATCTGGAGCAGAGCCACAGGCTGGAGCAAAAACATGTTGGGGGATAATTTCACTCCAATAGTTTAAGTAGAACTGAACGGCACCAATTGAACTCCCCAGAGCAAGAAGGAATGGTTGTCAAATTATATTGATGCAACAAGATACACAAACTAAAATCTAAGGGAAAAGAATAAAGTGTGCTGAACAAAGGCACTTCTTTGCGATACAGGATTTTGGAAAGAAGCATCTCGTGTAGCAGAGGTGGAGAACCTGTTACCCCCTCCCCCTGAACTATTGAAGTACAACTCCCATCATTTCTGACCATTGGTTTTGCTGCCTGAGGCTGATGGGAGTTGGTGTCCCAACAACATCTGGAGGGATGGAGGTTCCCAACCCTGCCATATAGAATATATTCACCCTGCTTTTCTTTAAGAACAAACAAGCATTCAGCCCAATACAGAATTCCTCATCACCTGTGGAGATCCTAAGAACACAGCCTTTCTCTACAAACTTGCACATTTATTCCAGTGAGAAGGGCAGCTCTGTGCATGCAATCCTTACAGCTGCCTTGGAATGGATGGGGAACCCCAAGCATGGAAGAACTGTGTATGCACATCAGAAAATGAGTTCACTATTAATAGCTAAGGTTCTTCAGCTCAGGCCACTTTTTTGTATAGTCTAGAGCTTTTCAGAGCAGTCTCCACTGGAACTGGTTTTGTAGGTTTTTGAAGTACTTCAGATAGATGATAGGAAAAGCCAAAACAAATTCCCAAGAGCCCAGCCAGCAATGTTACCACTACAAATGTGTACGTGTTTATTTTATTTTTGCAACCAATTATCCATCCTTGCCCAATGCGATGAACAAAACATTGCATTTCAACGTCCATGACTAGAACAGTTTGGGATCAACGTTGATCCACATCTCTGCACATGTAGCCATTTAAAAAGAGAAATGCTGCCAAAATCTACCTTTATTTCTCAACAGTGCCCCACCATTCAATAATTCCCTCTCTCTTTCATTCAAATCCCCTTAGAAAAGCAGGCTTTTAGATCAGAAGCAGGCTGTGATTTGGTCTAGTCAATTCCACAATTGATTTGTCCCTTCCCACCACTGGAATGCAGCTCCTGAGAGCTTCTCTGAAATTGAATTTGGTCCTCGGGCTGAACGTTTCAATACCCTGGTCTATGGAGTGGCTGAGTTATATTGGTACAGGCTGTTATTGTTGGATTGTGGTTCCCAGGTGTTTGTTTATTTATTTATTTATTTATTTATTTATTTATTTATTTATTTAATTTATTTATTACATTTCTACACTGCCCAATAGCCGGAGCTCTATTGAGACAACATGAGACAACAACATTCATGATCCCCAACTAGTAGCCATGCTGGCTGGGGATGATGAGAATTGTAGTCCAACAACTGCTGGGGGCCCAAGTTTGAAACCAAGGGTAAATGTTAGTGCCGTGGTAGCATTAAAGAGAAAGTTAATCCAATTGCTCTTCAGAAACTGTAGTCTGCTGCACACAGCTTGTCTTGAAGCAATTGCAAACATGTTTCATTCCCAAGTGGTTTGTGTGCTTGAGGATTATTGCTTGAAATGTTTTGGGAGGCTTTAACCTATTATTGCTAATGTGTGACATTGAATTAATAGACCACTAAACTACAGATCCTTAAACAAGATATAAATAGGCCTCAAACATGGCAATGTTCAATATTTATTTTTGACTGGCAGAAAAGGAGAAACCAAAAAAAAAGAGAGAGGCCATAATCACAGAAACTATCTAGAGAATCGGTGTTTTAAAATGAACCTTTAAAAATGAGTCAATAGCTAAACAGAACCTGTGCGAAGAGGAAGGGATGTGAAGAGGATTCCTTAGACCAGTCTATACAACAGGATGGCCTTGATCCAATGACAGTGTTGATTGATTGTGCTTGGAGCCAAAAGATTGATCTGCTATTTTGGCTTTCATTGCATCTTTATTGCATAGCCTTTAAAATGTAGCATCCAGGAGCTTTCTTGGATTTTGACTATAGAATTGGATTTGATCCTGGAGAGATGAGCCTGCCAAACTTTTAACATCCATGAGCTCATTGGCTGGACTTGGGCTACTCACTAAATAAATACATACAAAATTGACTGGGGAGGCTGGCATGCTGCAAAGCAAAGTAATTTCTTCCAACATCATCTTTATTTTTAGGTTCAAAAGAGCAGTTTTCTGATTTGGAGCTCAGATCTCACCTCAGTCTTGTACTTCGGTTCTTGGGCAGGTGACTTTTCTTTTAGTCTCACCAGTTTGCCTTCTGGGAAATGGGAGACCATGGTGGCCACTTTATGAATGGGCAACTCCCCACCACCACATTGCAGCATTTTTGTAAGAGCGCCCACAACGCTCTCTAAATTCCAAATGTGTTCATCAACCCCAAAAGTTTGGGGGACCTACATGAAAGGAAGAGAGGGAGGGAGCACCTTCTTAAAGACACAGGGCACAGTACATAGTTAATTTAATGCTCCATAATACAACACACCACGCTGAGATCTTCATTACCACCAAATACAAAATCTACATTTTCAGTAAATTATCGACCCCCAGTCATCAACTGCCCAGGAGAGAATGACAGCCTAATTGCAGGCTCTCACCAACATTGAAAAGGGAGCATAATATTGAAAGTGTACAGCACCATGTACATTGATGGTGCTATATAAATAAATAATAATAATGATAATAAGTGGAAGCTATAATGCTGTTATTTATTTATTTATTTATTTATTACATTTTGATACCGCCCAATAGCCAAAGCTCTCTGGGCAGTTCACTCCAGCTCCTCACTCCTGGGACTTCAGCTCACTCAGACTTCAGTTTCCTAGATGGAGGGCACTGGAGACTTGTGGTGTTTCTTCTTTGAAGGGTTATTTACACTGTGTCCAGGCCTGCAATAACCCAGTTCCAAGCAAGCCCTCTTCTCATGACAAAAGCCACTCTCCTTTTGCTTCAGATTCAACCTTCCCCAGATTTATTTTCTCCTACCCCCTCAGGCCTTGTAGGCCCATTTAGGAATTGCAGTGTGTGTGCGGGGCAGTCCTCAATCTCTTTTACTCAGAGACACTAAGTTATAAGGGTGTCCCTGGAGGTAATTTAGGCCTACCCGCAAACACATAACATATCAAAATGATCCTGCTAATTGTGGGACAACGCGAAGAGTATATGTTGATTCAGAGGCAATGGTGGAGAGGTTAGGACTTTGCCGCTGTCCAAGGTACTGGAGCTTCTCAGACTATTCTCCATCAGGCTTTGTGTGTATTGTACAACACAATTGTTTGTTCAGTTCTGCTTGATTAATTTGTTGCAGCCATAAGATACAACAAACAAATGAGCATATGATTTTAGAACAAGATTTTAACAGTGCAAAAAATTCACCACATCAAGAAAACACACACACACACACACACACAAAACCACCAGGTGCCTCAAAATTGTCCACTAAGCAAATACTCATAAAATCAATTCTAATTTAATTAGAATAAAAATAGCTAAAATCCATACAGAGCAACCTTCCATATCAAATGATAGATATATAGAAATGAGTACATGATTTCTTTTGAGAGTTTCCTTACTTCAAAGTATAGCCTTGGCCAGAGTATTTCATTGACATTTTTCTTTTCTTTTCTTTCCATTTCAAAACATTCATTGTATTTTGTGTTTAAGTTTTCTCCATGGCTTATCCCATGAAAACTGAAACCTTCCAAGCTTAGGAAATTCACAGCAAGAAAGAATTATTTTTGTATTATTTATTCCTATTGCCTCTGGATTTCAGAAACAACAGATCCCCCACCTTGATCACTGATTGAAACTCCCATTAGCATACAACCGTCCCAGATCTCCATAGAAAGTACATGGTTTTTAAAAACCATTTTTGTATTGGTTGATGAGGGTGCACTAGAAATAATGAAATGTAAATTTAAAAAGATGACAACCAAAGTAATGATAAACTAAATGGAATCGGTGTAATAAATAAATTCAATTGAAACGTTACCTGAAAAGCAAATAAAATCAGATGAGCATGAAAAAGAACCCCCCCTATCAAAAGCTGGTTTATGAGCACATCTCAAGCTTAATTGGTTGTGTTTTACAGTAAGTCAATGCTGAATCTTTCAAGTAGTTAAGACTACTCTTAACTGATGTGACCTTTGCCTCAAAGCTGTTTCCCTTTCAGATCAAAACAGAATGGAGCTCCTGAGCCTGACAGCGTTTCATCAGCTGCTATTGACCATGGGGTTTTCATCTCATTAGCACAGTTTGTTCGTTTAGCTAACCATTACAACAGTAGCAAATACATCTCGTTTAGCTTGTGAACAATGCCTGTACCTTCAGATCCTCTGATGTTTATGTCTCTCTTCCATGTTGTATTAAGAAAGAACAGCCTTTTTGGATGAGACCAACAGTACATGAATAGTTGCAATCATTTTTATCCTCACTTACTTCTGAGTACACAAGCATTGGGTTGTGCCATGACTCAGTATTTTGTTTCCAAGAGGTCCAGCCAGGTGACACTGGAAGGTCAACTAATACAGTTAGTAAGTGGCCATCCTCTGCTTTGTCCTCAGCACATGATAATTTTAGACCATAGATGCCCCTCCATGGCCCTTCTCAAATGACCAAGTATGCAAGCAGCTTGTTGAATCTGAAAATGTGGGGAAAACAATGGGGTATAACCAACTTTCTCAGAATAACATGTGTTGCCAGAGCTGATTGGCAGGACAGATATTTCCCATTTGCTTCCTAAAGGGATTCCACTCTTCTTGTCTTGGCTCTACTTTATTTCCTTACGCTGTGGTTCAGTGTGCTATGGTCATTACACCCAGGGCCAGCTCCAGAATTGAGGGGAACCAGAACATAGTAGCTTTGTTGGAACTTCATCTCTTAATGGGTCACAGTGGGCTTATCAGGCAGTAGCCCTCCAAGCTGCACCAGGTAGTTTGGGGCCACCATTTAATTTCCTACAATATCCTAGAGCAACCCGACTTTCGTGACATTGTGGGAAATTAAAATGGCATCTAGACCCAGCTGACCTGTGCTGCTTGGAGCACCAGACTGGATAATTTATATATATATGGGTCCTGCCAGGGTACCGGTGCTCTGTCAGCTGTTCAAAGATGCTGATGTTGACCCTGATTGCACTTATCTATGGGGGAATACGGATAACAATTCAGCAAGTAGCAACATACCACATTGTCCATGTAACCACCTGTGATGTTAGCTTTCTACACAATTCTGCAAGGATAATTTCCCCATATTTGGTCCTCCCTAGATTTCTGTTGCCCTTCAAAAGTGTTGAACAAGTTCTTACCAAGCGAGAGACCACTATTATTAACCCCAACCTTGGTAAGCGTAGACTCAAATTAGATGTGACCCAAGAGTTCCATTTTTGGAGTCCCATATATGTTTTTCATTCTCCAAAAGCTGCCATGAGGAAAGTGACGGGGGTTGTTGTTTTGGATCAAGGGTGCAACTCAGAGCATCTAACTCTTTATCCCTATGTGGTGGCTCTGATCCAGATCCTCCTCAGCAGCTTAAGAGTTTAACCCCGTACATCTTTTCCTCTGCAGCTAAGATCAGCCTTGGGCAGGTGATGCCACTTGGGAAACTGGTGCAGGGCTAACTGTCCATTCCCATGCAATATCTCTGATCCATATCTCACCCCCCAACTGCTTTGTGAGAAAGAGAAAAATGTTTGGATCTCCAAAGGCAGAGTTCTCCCATCTAGAGGCTAAGAAAAGGGTAAGCTAATTTTGGGGGGCATGGGCACATTTGGCAAATTGAAAAATGGTCCTGAGTCCCATCACAAAATGAACGCCATGGCAGGTGTAGCTAGTCACCAAGGTCAAGTAATCCACCCAAAAGTCTGAGTACAAATCAGAGGGTAGGTCTGAGTCCCAAGACACAAAACAACACCCTCGAACCCAAAATTAAAACTGGGAGAGCTAAGGCACCTTGGTATATGCTAAGGAAGGTGTCCAAGAATGCATTTGTACCCACAGGTGCCACATTGTCTATCACTGGGCTAAGAGAACGGGGGCTTGCCTGTGGCTGAGGTGAGATTGATGTGACCTACTTGACCATGCATTCTTGTGACCCGTTGTGCTGCAGCTCGACCCACATTTCAACCTCCTTCCTGAGTCAGTGAACTGGATCTTTAATTACGTTACACAAAAGTAGGTGAGGCCATCATTTCATAATTATATTTATCCAAAATGTCAAGAATATACTGCACTGGGGCTATGTCGTGGTGACACGGACATGATTTAATTTTTTAATTTTTACTTGATGCTTAGCTTTACAAAGTAAAACAGGCACATGAACAAAAAGGAACGGGCAGGTCCCTGCCTGAAGGCACTAACAGTCAAAATGTCAGTGGTTGGGGAGAAAGCAAAGACGAGGAGGGTGAGGAGATGAAGGTAGAGGAACACTTATGTATTGCTGTAAACAAGATAAAATAAAAACAGCCATCCCCATAGGAAAAGATGCCCAACAACTCCTGCACACAATCTCCTCTCTAGCAATAATTCTCCTGAAAAAGAGATGGGATTCTAGTTACCATATGGCTGCTGAATCACTAAATGCCTCGAAACCTGTGTTTTGGTTGCTATAGGTGCAGTTTATAGTCATAAAATGAGGCGGAAGGCAAGGAGGTGTGGGTGTGTTAGCGCCGCCGGAACAGCTGGAGAAAAACGTAACTGAAAAATTGTTCATTTCAGGAACATTAACATTTAAAACAAAGCTCGGATTGACTGGTGGTGGCATTTCCAGTTCAAACCAGGATGTTGAATGATTATCTTTCTCGCACATCCATCCCAGTGGCATTAAGAATTAGACGGTGAGCGGCTCTTGAAAAAAGAAAAGATGGCAGATGGATGGCTTTCATGAATCTCAAATGGAGGGTCTGAAATGTCTCAAAATGGAGGAGGGGGGAATGGTGTTTGTTGAAGTAATGCCTAAGTAGTGTATCGGGGCGGGGAGGTCATTGCTCGTGTGCTGTGAGAAATCAGGACTGTCAGAAAATTAAAGGTGCTTATCAGCTCAAAAGACCCACCCACAGAGGAGGCTGCCTGCTGTACCTGAGTCCCTGCTCTGACCTTCCTAGCTTCCAATCAGCCTCCAGCAGAAGGGGATACTTCTGTATCAGGTGTGATTGGAGTCACAACAATGCATAAAGCAAGGGCGTGGAACCCTTTTCAATCCAGAGGCCCAATTCCATTTTTGGAGAAGCTCTCAGGGGCTGCTTTACAGTGGTGGGCGGGGCCAAAGGCAAAAGAGGCATTTTGTTTGCAACCAATTGGTATCTTTTTGAGTCTGATGTTATTATATTAAATGTGAATAAAGTAGGAACTCCATGAGATTTTGAAGTAAAAGATCAAAAGTCATGCCTGATCTCAGAGTCCTCTATCTAAAAATTCTGTATGTTAATACCATGAATTTTGAAAATTTATAAATTCCTTGGTGACACTTTGTACATGAAATATGGCATAGGATATGTTACCTACTGGTCCAACATAATCTAAATACAAAAATCCGATATCATAATATTCTTAGAGTAGGGATGCATGGATTTTGTAAAACCCATTCTGTCTATATTTCGCAGGTACCTTCCAGTTCATCATCTGCTCATTGGCAGAATCAGATTTTTCCCAATTTCCCAAATTTGCACAATTTCATATTTGTGGAAATTTGCACTTGCAGATATCAGTAAATTCCTCACAAAGGAACAAATCCCCCTCCCAAAGTGTTATCTTCATGCTTTAGCCTATCAGGGTAATGAACATTTTTTAAAAAATATTTTTATTTTCTACAATACTTAAACATACAGCATACAATGAAAGAAAACAACATACTACATAAATGTTGAATAAATGTTGAATACATAATATCATGTCTACATAACACCATGTACATTGATGGTGCTATATAAATAAATAATAATAATAATAACAACATAATCAAACTTAACATATAAGTGCACCCCCCACCTCGGGATCTCATTCCTGATTCCAAAATCTCATACTTTCTTCTGCTGGCTGTTTCCCACTTCCCTTAGAAAATACAAATATTAGGAACTGTTTCCAAATTCCTTCTAAATCATTTGTTTTAGCTATACCTCTTCTCAATTTAATATTACAAGTCAATTTATCATTAATAGCTATATCCCAAACTTCTTTATACCATTCTTCAATCCAATAATCCCCTTGAATCTTCCAGTTCCTAGCTACAATCAATCGTGCCGCAGTCAGCAAATTCGATATCAATTCCTTAATTTCTTTTTTACATTTTAAATCTTCAAATAGTGGCAGTAATGCAACTTTTGGTGTTCGTTCTATCTTCATTCCCACTATTTCTTCAATCTCCAATCAGCACTCAGCAAATTGTTGGAGAGGTTGTGGGGTAATGAACATTTTTGGGCAGGTTTTATTGCACGTATTTTTCTACAAGTATATTTGCATAAAATTTGAGAACGTTTTTTTAAAATGGTCTGCAGGTCTATGGAATCCGTGCAACTGAGGAAAACTGGTCTGCTGCAAAAAAAGAAAAAGAAGAAGAAAAAAGAAAGAAAAGAAAAGAAAAAGCAGGTCAGATAAATCTGAACTCATGTTTCAGATTTCTCCAACATCCCAATTGTAGACAAGGGCAAATCTGTCACAAGCATTTGTGCTGCAAATCTCAAACATAGCCATGAACACCCCTCTAAATCTTATCTTCTTCTTAGGAACGTAACAGAATTTTGTTTCAGTTTGCAAACCATCCAAACTTGTCCTGCTTGTAATTCTGAACATGAATGTGAACATATATTTTTTTTCCAAAAAAAAAAAAAAAGTGTTGCAAATTCCTGAACTTGTAATCACATTTGGATGTGTATTTTGGGGAAAAAATGTGCATTTTAAAATGCACATTTGTCAATAAATAAATAAATAAATAAATACACATTTTCATGCTTTTGTCAATGGGGGCCAGAACTGTGAACTTTTGAAAACTGTACACAAAAGTGTTCACTTTCCCCATTCTAAAGAAAGAAAAACAGGTCACAAATGAGAATGGGCTGAAATGAACTGAGCTTTGAAGTGGAGTTTGGAGAATCTTATTGAACGTGAGCATCCCTGGTTCTCCCACCTCTACTGAAATAGTGCTCCCTGATCATCTAGACAGCAGTGAGCAGACTTCAGGCTTGCAGGATTTACTTTGTTTATTTACTAGAATCCAGAGATCTACCAACCAGAGCCTGGTGCAAAAGACATATGCTTTGAATTAAAACACTCCATGCCTGGGAATATGTTTTCAGTGCCAGAACTGAATAGAGCTCACCATTCTTCCAGACAAAACCCCACCCCTAGTTATCTCAAACATCCTTCATTTCAGCAGCATAATTTAGGGTTTGGGGGGGGAGTCATTTCGTTGCTGCTATTGTTAAACAATTGGGAGTCAAAAATACTCTACTACAAATCACCCAGCTCTCTACCTGTAGATCCAGATCTACCTTCTGCCCAGATCTACCTTCTACCTTAAAACTAGCGGCCTGGTTTTAAGGTCTTTAATGTAAATAAAGTACAGCTTTATCCTTGCTGAGCATGCCTCACATCCCTTGTCCCCTCTGAAATAAAACTCATGCATCTATTTTTGCTCCTTTTCTTTTCTTCCCCTTGTCACGTCCATGCATATTAGCTATAGAGGGACCTAATTTCCTCTGTCATAAAGCATTAAATAGACCCAGCTCTGGATGTGTCTTACAAGCAAAAGAGAAAGGCCAGGGTCCCCCCTGCCTGCCCAGTCCATAAATTATAAAACATTTAGGGACGTCCAGAGATGAGAGGATGATAAAATATTCATCGACATCTGTGTTATATTATTGACACGGCGTGTCCGAGAAAACCTAGAACACACACAGGCGCTGCTGCCTTTTTTTAATTGGAGCCCTGCGCTGGGAGAAGGAGCTGTGACTGATCAGGCTCCGTTTTCTGTGCGTCTCCTCCTTCTCTCCTGCCTTTGCCAGTGACTTATCATTCCAAAAGCAAGGCTGACTCATTAAGCAAGGTTGCCCATGTTAATATCCATTTCATAACAACTTGTTTGCCATGGTTAGCATGAATTTTGCATGAGCATGATATTTTTAGAGCTGCCAGAACAAATTTTCTTTTTTGCCTTCCAGATGAGCCAAGACCATATATATATATATATATATATATATATATATATATATACAGGGTCGGTACTACCATAGAGGCCACTCAGGCGGCCGCCTAGAGCGCCAAGTTAAGGGGGGCGCCGAACGCTGCACCCGGAAGCCGCTCTCCCACAGCGGCTCTGAGGGCGGCTTCCGGGCATGCCATTCCGAACCCGCCGCCCACCCCAGTGTCCTGGCTTCGCTTCAGCTGGGTGCCCACCCACCTAGCCAAAGCAAAGCGAAGCCATGCCTGCCCCCCCCACCCCAGCATCCTGGCTTCACTTCGGCTGGGCGGGCGAGATGGCGGCTTGCACCCAGGTATGCTGGGGTGGGTGTGGGTGGGTGAAAGCAGCTCACCTGCCTAGGGCGCAAAATAGTCTGGCACCAGCCATATATATATATATATATATATATATATATATATATATATATATATATTCTATCTATCTATCTATCTATCTATCTATCTATCTATCTATCTATCTATCTATCTCTATCTCTCCCCCATTGCCATTGCCACCACTTTGACTTTGCTTTGTCTAAAGTTGCGTTCTTTAAGAGGGTGATTGCCTTCTGAACGGAAGGCAAACTTTTTGAAAATTCAATTCCAATGATATTTCACACCAATTTCCTCGAATGTATATTTATAACTTAAGTAACGGCAGCTGATGGAAGTGTGGTATTATTTCAAACTGCGATGATTTTTTAAAAAGAAGCTTTATTTGGGAATTGTTTAAAGATGGAAATGTTCTGGAAATGTTATTTTGAAGTGTTACATCTCACTCTTCCGTACAAATATTTCCAGGATGGAGAAAAGCCATCATCACAAATAAAAACAGTACAATCGATGAAATAAGATTGTTTATTCATTTATTTACAAGATTTATGTACCACTCCACATCCAAAAGATTTCAGTGCAGTGAACAAGAGAAAATGATCATATTAAAAATTACTATTTCTATTACTATTTCTTGGTCAGCTCAGCACAAACCTGTAATCAAGCTAGCTGAAATGGGAAGTTCTTCTTTCTCCGCTTTCCATGACTCCTCTTTGTACCTGTGCTGCTTGTTTCTTGAAGGGAAAGAATTCTATTATTCCATCTATGTCCAGTAATGATAGTCAGGGGCCATGTAGTCAAAACATGACCACCTACACCCAAGAGGGAGGGATCAGCAGGAGAAGAGGAGACCCCAAAGAGACCAATGAGGTTTGAGTGCGTTCAGTGCTGGGATGTGCGGATTTTGTAAAATCTGTTCCGTTCACATTTTGAGGATTTCCAGGTACTTTTTGTTTCATCATCTGCTCATTTGCTGAATTTGCATTTGGGCAGTTCGCACTTGCAAAAATGAGCAAACCCCCCCCCCCATGCACAAATCCCTCCAAAATGTACATTTTCATGCTTGAGCCTATGGGGAAATGCACATTTTGGGGCAGTTTTTTTAAAAATATTTTTTGAGTATTCTCCTATGACTAAATTTGTGTAAAATTCCAGAAAGGAAAAAAAAAGGTCTGCAAATCCAGAGAATCCATGCAACTTGGATAAAAGCTGGTCTGCAGAGGGATCTGCAAGTTGGAGTCATAGAGCTCTGAACTCATTTGATTCTGTTGCAAATTTCTCCAATGCTTCTAACTCAGTGTCCACGGAATGTTGGCTGTTGTAGGGGTGAGAACGGAAAATGGATTTAAGGCATCCAATGGAATATGGTGGAAGAGGGCGTGGCTGGCTGATCAGCATGCTAACAGGAGCACCTCACACTGCAGGACTAGCACCTCACATTTGTTGCTTGTCCTGCTTGTTAACAATCTGATATTTTAAATATTTCGACATAGAGAGAATTGTACATGTGTGTCAAACAAGTGGAAGTGGATTAAGAATCTTTGGCAGCTCCCGTTAATATTTTATCCATAGCCTGTCATCTCTAGCCCCACTAATTATGCCCATGTGCTTCCACCTTTGGCTTTGAATCTTTTCTTAAGAAGCAGACAAGAAGCCCAGGTCTATTTTATAACAAAAATCATCTGAGCAAGAAGAGAGTTTCTCTCCCTCGGCTCTGAGACACAACAGCCAGATTGTGTCCCCAATCAGATGGCCTTTTAACACATTGTGGTTTGAAGGTGTACTCTTAAAATGTAACAAGTGAATGTGTTACAAGTGGATTTATGAACAGATGTTTGAAAACATGTCCCTCTTACAGGGGGTGAATTGGAGTTGGATGCGTTTTGTTTTGGGGGTTGCTATTCAAGCCCTGAAATGGTTTCAGGCAAGCAGGCTTACTACTGTGGTGCAGGTGTCTGTGGCCATTCCTACACCAGCCTGGTGTAGAGGGGGGGAGGGAGGGGGAGGATCTCGTGATATCCTGATTGCGAGATCCTCCCCTTACTCCACATGTGGGCATGACATCCTGGGAGCAAGGAGGGTGTCACGCCTGCCATTTTTAAAATATTTTTTGGAGTCCAAGATGGCACCAGTACGATAGCTGGTGTTTTAATGAGTTTCAATATCTTTGGTTTTCCCCCCTCTGTCCTGCTTGTTTGGTGTGTGTTTTTTTTAAGCTGGCTATCGTATTCAGTGCCGTGCAGAATTGTTTCTTTTTCCTTTGAACTGTTTTGGAAACTTCGTTTTGCCTGTTTACAACATCTTCTTGGATCTGGTACCAGCTACTCTGCGAGCAACTCTCCTCGATCAAAAAACGGAAGCTAAGAACCATAACTTTGGAAATACAGTACTCCACTGTTTTGAATTTGCTACTGTGTAATAACTAGTGGCAATCTCTAAATGGGATTTTTTTTTTAAAGGAGATGAGTGCATATGCACTCCAACTAAATGTAAATTAAAAAAGCTCCAACCCCACTGCCTCCCCGATCCCTCCCAGCCTAGTTCCTTCCCTCTAGTGATCCCTGCTACTCGCAGGGAGGAGGGAAGAAGCCAAGATGGGCTGCCACACCTCCCGTGGTCTCGGGATGATCCATGGAAAAACCCATTCTCATCCCTCCTTCCTCCTGGGAGTCCCTGTGCGTCATGTACAGGGCCTCGGCCATGACCAGCCCAGAGTTTTGGGCTGATGTAGAAATAGCCTGTGTGTGCTCTTACATTTTCTTTCCTTGCTTTTAACTTGTTTTTGAAAACACAGATTTTAAAGCTGGTGGCTTTGGTGACACAGTGGTGGCAGTAGAGCTCTGGCTGCTGCCATTTTTCTTCCCCAGAGTGCCTTTCGGAAGTGATGCTAGAGGCATTCTGGGAAGGCGGAATGGTGGAACTGGGAGTCAGAGCCTGACTGCTGCTGCCACATCATCAAGGCTGACAGCTTTTAAAATGTAATAAATAAATGTAATAAATAAATAAATAAATAAAATTGTGTAAAACCAAAAGAATAAAAGACACACACCCCTGGCATGACAACTCTAAGCTCCCTCCCTTTGAATCATTTTGCTCTCTCAGCTCAGTTTCTGAGGTTAATCCTTAAATGCCCCCTCAATTTCAGTAAATCCCTAAAACAAAAGGAGACCTGCCCTAACCCAAATATACAGAAACTATGAACTCTTCACTTGACCATATAGATTCTTGTTATTTCTTTCATTGTCAAAAGCAAGCCACTAGCTAAAAGAGCATCATTTAAAGAAAACGGGGTAAAATGACAATATATCATAGGGAGAAATGGCACAATGGCTTTCTCCATGCCATGGCAGGATTAATCATTTATACTAATGATGCCCCCTCCTTTTATAGCCTTTCTAAATACATTGGGCCTAGTTCTTGAGCATCATATTATTGGACCTGAATTATTACCTGCTGCTTTGGGACCTTAAAACCAGCTGAGGACCAGTCCCTCAAACATGTGGGTATTTTGATACACTTTATGCTTTTGCCAAACACTTTTGTTTCTCCCCTGGGTACATGTTGTCTCAGACTCTGACAAGCTGTCTTTGTTGCATGGTTCTCCTGGGCACCATTTTGTGTATTTTTTACTGACCTTTCTTCCTTCAAAATATTGAGTTGCCTGTGGCTTTGCCATATGTCATTCCTGCCCCCCTCCTGGGCTTCTTTCTTTTTGAATGTTTACATCATTCTCTCCATCTTTCCATCCTGAAAGCTTGGTTTGTTCTTCACATGTTCAGGGGACTTTTTTTTAAAAAAAAAAATTGCCACTGCTTACATTTTAATGTCTTTTATGAGGAAAATGAAAGAGGCTACTGGTATATGTTTTGAGTTCAGTTCTGCTGAGTGAGTTGCCAACCAACTCAGCCTAAATTTGAGGTAATTTTGAGGTTTTCACTTAAGCAGAGCAGTCATGAAATTTTGCAGGCAATTGGACATTTCCACAAGACTACTAAAATTCCCCAGAGTTTCACATGTCCCTAGCACTTGTGATGCCTGATGTGCTGTTTATAAATAAATAAAATCAGTTCAAGCCCCTGCAAAGTTGCACCATGGTTAGGGTGGCCATGTGTCCTACTTTCCAGATGGTAAGGAAGGGAGAAAAGAGGCCTGAAGCTGCCCATCAACAGTTAGCACCTGGTTAGCAAAGTGAATAGGCACAGAGGTCAGCTATTAACAGTATTGTATTTCCCACCAGCCATACCTTTATGGCTTCTGCCTGAAATTAATACCACACTACAACATGTAGAACAGACATCTCTTTACATAGAGGACACCTTCAAATAAAGGAGTGACCTCTGCCAGCTCACCAGAATAGAGGATACCTCTATGATACGTCATAGAATAGTGGAGTTTGAAAGGGCCTCTAAAGCCCCCTGTTCAATGCAGGAATCCACCTTAAAGCATACCTGACAGATGGTTGTCCAGCTGCATCTTAAAAGCCTCTAGTGTGGGGGAACCCACAACCTCCCTAGGTAATTGGTTCCATTGTCATACTACTCTAACAGTATGGAAGTTTTTCCTGATGTCCAGCTGAAATCTGGCTTCCTGTAACTTGAGCCCATTAGTCTGCGTCCTGCACTCAGGGAGGATCACTAAGAGATCCTGGCCCTCCTCTGTGTGACAACCTTTCAAGTATTTGAAGAGTGCTATCATGTCTCCCCTCAATATTCTCTTCTTCAGACTAAACATACCCAGTTCTTTCAGCCTCTCCTCATAGGGCTTTGTTTCCAGACCTCTGATCATCCTCATTGCCCTCCTCTGGACATGCTCTAGCTTTTCTGCATCCTTCTTGAATTGTGGTGCCCAGAACTGAATACAATACTCAAGATGAGGCCTAACCAGTGCCGAATGCAGGGGAACTGAACCAATCAAGGAGGAGAAGGCAGAAGGTTGAACAAGTCTGAGGCCCAATGTACACTCAGCAGTAGTAGTAGTATAGAAGCCTCATGGCAAGATCGCAGAAGAGTCCAGTAACAATTTAATTTAATCCAAGAACCATGTTTGCAGGCATAGTTGTACCATATCACTGGGAGTAAGTGATGGAATTGTGCAATTGGCCCTAACCGGAGTCTTGTTCAGGCATTAAGCCTGAGTCACAGATGCTGGTTCTGCCACCTCAGTTCTGACAGTTCTGAAGAGGAATTTGACTCACATTTGCCAGAATCTGAGTAGAACTCACTGTGCAATTGGAGAGCCTGAAAAAGATGGGTTCCCAATCACACAAGTCAAAGTCCTCTTGAGGCTACAGTATATGGAAGTCAGGAAGTGATGGGGACAGGCTGTCAAATGCAAGTGCAGCCCCATGCGCCTACTCACATGTTAGCATATGTGGTTCCTAGATTCAAATGCATCATATTGCAGTAGAAGAGGATACGAATTGCCCTGAAAAGAGAGGCGATGCATCACCAAAAGGAGAGCAAAAGAGGACATTGATTTGCATGCAATTTGCATATGCTAAACGGTTCCTGTCAGGATCCCATCTGGTCCAGACCCTGGAGAAAACTCTGCAGAGCAAGATCCTTGGGACTCCATGAAGAATTCCGCTCCAATAGAAGACCTGGAGAAGCCTGCAGTAGTCTAAAGGCAAGCAGAAGAACCCCATCTTAGGGATGGCCCACCAGTAACCCTCCTGAACCAATCCTGAGCCCTGCCTTGATTGTAATTCCCCTCATTAATCCCTCCCTGCCAGACTTCAAGTGTGAAGGCAGCAGTGGACCTGGGATAAAGTTCAGAGGAGCGCCCATTTGGCTCTATTGCTGGGTCATCCAAGATG
The DNA here is from genome assembly GCF_023053635.1 of Elgaria multicarinata webbii. Taxonomy (NCBI): domain Eukaryota; kingdom Metazoa; phylum Chordata; class Lepidosauria; order Squamata; family Anguidae; genus Elgaria; species Elgaria multicarinata. The sequence goes on from NC_086176.1 coordinate 26,191,585, forward strand.
CTGAGCGTACTTTGGGGGTATAGGTAAGCACTTTGGACAGCTCCTTTAGAGTTCTGGCTGGTTATGACTGAAACCCAGAATGGATTCACACACACCCTCCTGAAATCGGAGCCACCAGCCTCAATTATTATATTTTAGGGTGACCATATGAAAAGGAGGACAGGGCTCCTGTATCTTTAACAGTTGCATAGAAAAGGGAATTTCAGCTGGTGTCATTTGTATGCATGTCGCACCTGGTGAAATTTCCTCTTCATCACAACAGTTAAAGCTGCAGGAGCTATACTGTGACCAGATTTAAAAGAGGGCAGGGCACCTGCACCTTTAACTGTTGTGATGAAGACGAAATTTCTCCAGGTTCCCCATATATACAAATGACACTTGCTGAAATTTCCTTTTCAATACAACTGTTAAAGATACAGGAGCCCTGTCCTCCTTTTCATATGGTCACCCTATATATTTAGTATACAACAACAGAAACAATAACATACTAATGAAATACTACAGGCAATTTGCCTGGCTAAAATGTAGAAATCACAGAGGGTTGATTGATTAAGATTTGGGAAGTGGGTTTAATCAGAAAGATGGCTTCTCCCATTAAAGCATTGATCAATACTAATCAAATCATGGTATTTCAGAATAAATGGCATGCACTCATTTATTTCTGGAAAGATTCTGGACAATTCCTTTCATTTAGTCTATCAAATACTTTCGTTAGTAGATGTGGATTTTTTAAAATGTGATGTAGCTTGCTGTATGGGTCACTTCCTGTACTATGGCTGTCTGCTTATGTTCTTTTAAAATATCTATTATTATTATTATTATTATTATTATTATTATTATTATTATTCAGGAACCCACTCCTCTTTTGCATCTGGTCATCTTTTTATGTGCAGCTTTGAGATTTTATAGAGCTATTTTTAACTTCTGCAACTCACCCCTGATCCTTTGTTAGACTCCAGTACGTTTTTGAAACACGTTTTTACTGTGGTTTGGTGTCATCCATCACTCATTCCCCCTTCTGCTCCTGGCAGCTGGATTTACTACCTCTTCCTTGTTCAGTATCTAATTATGAAAACCTCAGCGCCTGACCCCCCGTCTTTGCTCCAGTGACCTTCCCTGTGCTGTACTTCCTCTATCTAGCAGTTCTCAATGTTTCCTGCTGGCCCTTATGAAACTGTAAAGCTGGTAGCTGCTGAGCACTGATCAATAAGGTGACCTCCTTGCCAGATTCCTATTATGTCAGTCATAGGCTTCTACCCTTCTTCATGGTTAAGGAACAGCCTTATTGCCTACTAGATGTACTAAAGGACAAGGATCCTGTTCATTAAACCATGGCTGGTGCTTATTTATAAAGTTCTTCCAATGCTTTATAAAGAAAAGAAAAAAAAAGATCAACTCCTGCCCAAGGATGCTTACAATCAATCAATCTTTCTTTCTTTCTTTCTTTCTTTCTTTCTTTCTTTCTTTCTTTCTTTCCAGTGCTGGCAGTGGTGCAGCTGACCATTTTAGACCTTGGTCTTACCGTGCCACTCCCTGCTCTTAAAAGGACATATTTATAACTTCAGGAGTGAAGCATGTAATTAAGGTTTTTCGTCTCCCTCCCATTCCATAGTTTACAGCTTCTTCTATATTCCTGATACATTAGCGCAAATCAACCACAAAAGGCTGTTTGCCAACCTGTTAAAAAAAGGGGGAAGGAAATACTCTTGAGCATGCACAGTTTTGCATTTTAGAACCAGTGCCAATTCTGCTAGGAAATGGCTGCTCAGGGATGACTCTCCTCACATGTCCATTGCTGAGCAGAGTCACACAGGGCTTTTCCACACAAGATATTTATCTCGTGCTCATCACTCCCTATTCCTGGTTGTTTGTGGGTTCTTTAGATGATGTCATGACCCTCCAGTTTTTTTCTTCTGTGTCTATCCAGCACCTTCAGCGAGCAATCTAGAGCAGGGAAAGTGTGGCATTTCATTCTGAAAGCCAAAGAAAGCGTGATTTCCTCCTGTGTGTAGGTGCTATTTGGTTATACCACAGTGCCACCTGGAGGTTATGTATCAGAAAGACAGGAAAGGAAATGTTCTGCATGTAATGCTTGGATCTCAGCTCTGCAGTGAAACAGAAACTAAATACAGTGAATTAACAGCCGATTAACTGCCTCATGTAGAAAAGCTTACACACACCCTGTCAGCCCACTAAACAGTTGGCCGGGGGGGGGGGAGATGATTCTGCTAGGTGCAGGGGTGTTTGGCGTCAGGGCACCTGTGGTGGGCCACTCTGGTGGCCTCTGCAGGCTATGTTTAGCCCACCCTGGTGGCTGAGGGGCAAATCCAAAGTCTTTCTAACCACATGAAATAAACTTCAGTGGGTGAAGCTTTCTTCACCCCAGAGTGAGAAGCTGCAACTGCCAAAATTCCCTCTCCTGATCTCTGTGTAAAAGATACAATGCCCCCTGACCACCTTTGCGTCTGGTCACCTTAGTGGAAGGCGAGGAAGAGGTTTGTTTTCCCTGGAAGTTATTTAAATGGAATTATTTCTCGGGAGAGGAAAATGAGTTTTAGCTACTGTAAATTGCAGCTGCTGCCAAAGATTGTGTCAATGGCTTGTATCGCTTGCTCCGGAGGCAGGAAAGCTAATGCAATATAATTGGAGAAGATCAAAGCAGCAGGGGAACAGGGCTTTTGTGCAGCGATGGGCTTTTGAAGGCTTTTTAGGCTGAGCGTTCGAACCCAGCTGTTTGCAAATCTCAGCGCTGTCAAAATAGCCTGAGGTGTTTATGGGAAAATAAACCAATGAAATAATTTCATGTCCAAGCATAACATGGAATACAACTGAGATCTTTCTGTCTTAAGGGGGGTGGCGGAAAGAACCCAGCTTCTTCCAACTTTAATACTGTGAATATTTAAGGTTAAATTGCCTTAGTTCTGTCTTTTCTGTGGTAGAGATGTCTTTTGGGGGTGGGTGGGAACTATTTATTTATTTATTTATTGCATTTCTATACCGCTCAATAGCTGAAGCTCTCTAGGTGGCTCACAAAAATTAAAACCATTCAAAGTATTAAACAAACAGTATAAACGCATGATATAAAATACAATATAAAAGCACAACCAGGATAAAATCAGCAGCAGTGCAGAAATACAAATTTAAAATACAAATTTAAAACAGCAAAGTTAAAATTAAATTTATAGACTGTTAAAGTGCTGAGAGAATAAAAAAGGTCTTCACCTGGCATCTGAAAGAAAATAGTGTAGGTGCCAGTCGAACCTCCTTAGGGAGTTCTGAGATCTTATTGATATAGGGTAGGATATAAATGTTTTAATTAAATAATAAATAAATAAATTCCACAGCTGGGGGTGCCACAGCAGAGAAGGCCCTCCTCCTGGTAGCCATCAGCCTCACTACCTTTGGCAGGGGCTCACGGAGAAGGACCCCTGAGGATGACCTTAGGGTCTGGGGAAGTACATATTGGAGGAGGCAAACTGTGTTAGAGATCCCTAAATGGCCTGACCCACATGTTCAGTTCTCATGTTTCTAAGCCCTTCTATTTAAAATGAAGGTGGCCAGATGCAAAAGGTGGACAGAGGGCTCCTGTTCCTTTAATAGTTTTGCAGAAAAAGGAATTTCAGCAGGTGATCTCCCTCTTGTATGACCTTGCTAAAGGGGCAGGAGCCTTTGGGTTTTTGCATCCAGCCAGCCTATTCGAACTCAAAATTAAGGCAGCTAGTCCACATGATTTAGACTATTATTTGCATCACTTTTGAGAAAGTGATGAAGAGTGGGTTGGAACATGGACACAGGAATATGTGCTTCTACCCCTGAACAATTGTTTGAGGAAGCAGTAACTAGCACAAGGCCCTCTGTACCCAGTGGAGGTTGGTGGCTCTGAATTTGGTTTGGGCTGTGAATCCACTCTGGGTTTCAGGAAGACCCTGCCCAAACTCTAAAGGGCTGAACCTATTTTGGGAGTAGGGGTCAGCAGCTTGGAAAGCTCATTTTCAGTTCTGACTAGGGGTGTGCACGGACCCCCCAATCCGCTTTGTGGCCCGATCCAGAAAATCCGGATCGGGCCCGATCCTCTTCACGCCACTCCACCCGTCTCCCGCTCTGCTCCGCGGAGCGAGAGCAGGCTTCGTCATCGTCACTATATGGATGCCGGCGCTGGCTCAAGATAAGCCACCCACCCACCCTGCCCCCTTAACTTCCTCCGTCGTGGGCTTCAATTGAGGCTTCGGTTGAAGCCGGAAGAGGCTTCGGCCTTCACTTCCGGCTTCAACCGGGGCCTCAATTGAAGCCCGCGACAGAGGAAGGTAAGCGTCCCTCCTCCCTGCTCCCTTACCAGGTGCTGCCGCCGCCGCCGCATGGATGGCAGCGCCGGCAGCGCCAGATTAGTCCCCCACCCCCCACCCCACTTACCTGCAAGCGAAGCTCCGGATTGAGGCGATCCTCTTCGCCTCGATCCGCAGCCCCCCGACTCTCTTCGCCTCCGCCTTTTCCGGAGGCGAATTAGGGCGCCTCGCTCCTGCTTCTCTGAACCGAAGAGAAGCGGAGCACATCCCTAGTTCTGACATCCTTCCCAAATGAGCTTCCGTCCAACATGGAGATTGTGGCCACTTATGAATTCCCCCAAAAGAAGGATTGCATCACCAAAAGAGAGGACATCAGAGGACACCACTTTGCATACAATTTGCAAATGCTAATGTATAAGTGCAGATGCAAATGTAGAAGTGATGATCATAATGTAAATAGAAAGGTAGTACACCTGCAGAAGGCTGTGACCAGGTAATCTCCGTACCTGCTGTCCAGGTGCTAACTGGTGATGGGCAGCACTTCTTGTGCTTCTTTTATCTTTCAACCAGTCTTGGACTGGACAGATCTTCAAACAGAGAATGCCTTCAAATAAAAGATGGTCCTTTGCCAACCCTTCAAATAGAGGACTGCCCTCTGTAAAAGAGGAAACCTGGTCACTTTTCCCTTCTCCAAAGCACAGAACTCTGGGATATTTTGAGATTGTTCCATTGAAGCTGGTTGTCCTTTTGAACCCATCTAATATAGGACTGCCCTCTGTAAAAGAGGACACATGGCCACCCTACCACTTTTCCTCTCCAAAGCAGAGAACTAGGGATGGGTGGGCTCACCACTGTCCGTGCTGTTTGGTTCCCTCAATGAGCCATAATAATCATGGCTGCCCATTCCCTCTGTGAACCGCCATTTTGCAAAATAATAATTTTAAAAAATGGACCCACTTCTGTCTGTAATGTTGCATAAATGGGCCCTTTATGGGGGGGGGGGAAACTGAGCTGCCATTTTTTCACAAAATGGTGGCTTACTGAAGGTATGTGTGGCTGCTAGGCACTCGCAAACTGTACACCTGCTCAGCGAACAGGGTCCAATAAGAGTCACATCTTGGAGAAGGGGGCAGGGAAGCCTTGGCTATTGGGCAGTATCAACATGTAATCAATAAAAGAATAAAAATTGTTAGTTGAGCTAAGGCTGAACAGATTTAAAAGAATGATTGTTGGCTGGATTTCACTCTCGATCTCTTAAAAGCCTGGGGAAATAGAAAACACCCAGGGAAACATAACATGTCATGGCCCTGATCTGATGAAGGATGCCGGTCAGGTTTTTCTTTATTTCAGCTGAGTATCGGATTTGCTGTTCTTGTTCAAGCAGTGGGTGAAAAGTATATTGTTTGGATGTCTACTGAACATCTATATGCTTTAATATATTGTTGTTGTTGTTTTTAAAAAGGAAGATTTAGGTTGGTTCTGGGTGCCACCCTTTGTAACCTCCCAGGTGTAGACAATGTTGGGAACTGCAGGGTGACTAGCCACACAAGCCAAGGTAGCCCACTTTTTCACCATTAGGTGAAAATAGCCTCCCCCGATCTAGTGCCGTCCATCTGTGCTTTCCATGAGTGAAAAAGTGAATGTAACTGTACACCAAGGCAAATGAGCCTTCAAATTCTTGGGGCATCAAAGTACGGCTCAAAATAAGCCTTTTTCAGTGCAATCTGTGATAGGTGACCCTGGCCTTAGCTAGACCTAAAGTTTATCCTGGGATCATCCCGGGGTTATTCCTGCCTGCTCCCGGGATATCCTGTGTGTCATTTACATGAACAGGGATGACCCTGGGACGATCCCGGGATAAACCTTAGATCTAGCTAAGGCCTAAGAGTTTGAAAAAAACAACAGTGCAATCCTATGCACATTTAAACAGAAAAAGTCCTACAACACCCAGCATCCCCCAGCCAACATGACTGGGGAGTGCTAGGAGTTGTAGCACTTTCTCCTGTCTAAACACGCATAGGATTGTGCTTTAAGCAAAAGACAAAACAAAAACGTAATGGCAAAATCTTCGATCTTTAGTAAATCAAAGTTTTGCCACTTCAATATATTTTGCCTTGTCCATTTGTCTATATTTCCTTAATATGTGTAAAATTCATACTTTAAAATAAAATACTGACATTTTAAAAGAATATTTCAAGCTTTATCACAAACACTCATCCTCATCTGGCTTTTACAGCATAATCCTAGTATGGCAGCACATCTTAATCACCCACATGTTTATTTTTTTAACGGTTTTTAATGCTTTATGTGCGTATGTTCTGTGTTTTAAAATTTTAAATTTTGTATACTTGTTTTTATCTCAATTTCAGAATTTCTGTAAACCGCCCAGAGAGCTCTGGCTATGGGGGCGGTATAGAAGTGTAATAAATAAATAAATAAATGTGTCTGCTCATGAGTAAGTCCTATTGTGTTCCATGGGAGGCCGGTATAGGATTGCAGCCTTAAGTAGGCTCCTATGTGGATACCATCTGCTAGTTCAGGAACCTTGCCTAAAAATCTAATGTGTGGTGAAACCACAGAAAACAAAAGTTTAAAAAGGGAAGGAATCCCAAGAAGGTCAAAAAAGCCAAAGGCAAAGGGGTGGAAATGAAGATGTGGCTTATTAAAAATTAATTACCAACACATTTCAGACTCTAAGGTCATTCCTCAGAGTAGTCTAGAAGAAGTATATATTAGGGCTGTTCACTGCCTCGGGCCGAATCTCTGAAACCGAGTCAAGGCAGGCTGATTCGGCAACGGTGTGGCAATTAGGCATGTGCTCCGCTCCGATTAGGAGCAGAGAAGCAGTAGCGGATTGGCCTGATCCGCCTTACCCAGAGGCGGAGTAGAAGCGGACCGCGGACCCCTAGAAGCAAGGCGAAGAGAAGCGACCATTTTTCAGAGCTCCTAGTTCAGGCGGAGCGCTCCGGTCGCCATCTTGAAAACATTTCGCCATAGGATTGCATTGCGGGAAATAATCGCGCATAACTAGGTTGTTTTTGAAGCTATCGTTCTGGAAATTCTTGTGCACAGAGAGTCGTGGATGGGGGTCATTTTGAGACTACTCTCACCTCTCTGCGTCATGCGGGTCGCGTGCTATATTTTTTTAAAAATCGGGTCAACAAACAGGGACAGCGCGGCTCAAACGGCAGTTTTCGGCTTTTCGCCCATAGGATTGCATTGCGGGAAAGAATCGGGGATAACTGGGTTGATTTTTAAGCTATCGTTCTGGAAATTCTTGTGCACAGAGAGTCGTGGATGGGGGTCATTTTGAGACTACTCTCAGCTCTCTGAGTGGTGCGGGTCGCGCGCTAGAATTTTTTTTTTAAATTGGCGGGAAAAATACCTTTTTCAAAGGGCTGAGGGGCAGAGTCAGCTCCCGGTCATGATCACATGATCCCAAAGTTAGAGGAGGGCATAGGCAAAACGGGTAACTTGGGATTCTGGGAAACTCTCTTTCTTCATCTGAACGGACTTTTCCCAGTGTTTTTTTAACACAGTAGCCCCACCAAATGCACAAACACAACCTGAAATCATATACTAAGCCAAGAATAAGAGATAGAAACACAGCACTGCTACCCACCCTAACTTTGGGGAACAACTGAAAAGATGTGGTGCAAGGGGATGAGCTCCCCTAGGGCATCTCATCGTGGACATGCCCCCACTCTCTCCTGCACTGGAAGGCCATTAGAGCCTTCCAAAGAGAGTAAAACGGTGGAGCAATGCCTATCATGAGTCGAAGTGAGCGTTTACTTCTTAGTGGTGGAGCGATGCCTATTATGAGTTGAAGTGAGCGTTTACTTCTCAGAGCTCTTGGTGAAGCAATGGCTGTCTTGAGTTGAACTGGCAGCTGCTTCCCTCTCCCCCGGGCACGTCCCCCTATTACTGGTAAAAGACAGATATAGCCTTTTTAAAAAAGTTCTTCTTGTTGTTTATTCAGCAACACTGCTGCTTTTAATTCCACCCCTCCTTTGTTTATTTGTGTATTTATTCCATTTTATATGCATTACTGGCTTATCCTTGGCTCACTTCCTTATGCCCCCAGAAATGCCAGCTGCATGCCTGCCTGCCTTCCCTCCCTCCTCCCCTGCCCACCTCGCAGGGATGTTGTGTGTGTGTGGCTTTGACTCAGGGGAGAAGTCCTTCCTGCGCTCACTTGGAGTTTTGGAAGTTCCAAATTTTGCAGGTTTAAGCCCCGCCAAAAAACAGGGGATGATGGGACTGCCTTGAGTCTCAGCGTGCGGCATATGTATCCCTGGATAAGCTGTCATGGTGGTGAGTTTGAGGTTTTTTTTTAACGTGCAAAATTGACGGAGCTATGGAAAGGGGTGTTGGATTTTCATAAATTCCCCAAAAATCAGGGGATGATGGGACTGCCTTGAGTCTCGGCGTGCATATGTATCCCTGGATAAGCTTTCATGGTGGTGAGTTTGAGGTTTCTAACGTGTAAATTGACGGAGCTATGGAAAGGGGTGTGAATGGGGTGCCCGATTTTCAAAAATTCCCCAAAAATCAGGGGATGATGGGATTTCCTTGAAACTTGGCGTCCATGTGGACACATGGATAAGCTATCATGGTGCTGAGTTTGAGGTTTCTAACGTGCAAACTGACGGAACTATGGAAAGGGGTGTGAATGGGGTGCCCGATTTTCAAAAATTCCCCAAAAATCAGGGGATGATGGGATTGCTTTGAAACTTGGCGCGTGTGTGTATACCCCCATGAGGTGTCATGGTGCCAAATGTGAAGTTTCTAACTTTCACAGAAAAAAGTTGTATAATTTTTTAGCTTTCAATGCAAGCCTATGGGGGGGGGAAACGAAGCTCCGATTCGGATCCGGAGCTCCGAGCGGAGCGGAGCGGAAGTGGGCGGAGCGGGGGCGGGGCGAAGCGGCCCGCTCCAAAAATCGCAGATCTGCAAGTGAACCGGAGCGGGGGGTCCGTGCACACCCCTAGAGGCAATGCAGTAGCAGCAATGTGCAGCAGGAGAGTGGGGAGAGAGCAGTAAGTCCAATGGGCTCACAGCTGGCCTTGCACCGGCTTTCCCGGGATGGTGGGAGAGACGGCCCAGCGCTGCTCCAAAGTAGTCTGAGGCACCCCAAAGCTTTGGTAACTTTCTGCTTCAGCTTCAGGGTGCTTCGGGCTGACCCGCAACCGACTCGGAGCAGAGGTGAGGTGGGCTGATTCCAACTGCCTCACCTCGGCTCTGAGTCAGTTGTGGGTCTTGAGGTTATTAGCATCCATACCACTGTGGCCAAGTTATCCTTGGTTTTGGTTTGTTTGGTTTGAAAGCCTTTTATAAAAATGCAACTAGAACTGGATTGGATCATGTGGCTGAAACGTTTGGGTGTAGTTTCAAAAGACTCTTCTGTTTTGTTCATCAGTAATTATTGCATCGCACAGTGCATGTGCATAATGGCATTAAACTGTAAGAATGCACCATGACTCTTAGGGGAAGAAGAAGAAAGGGGGAGAATAATACATGACAGATGGCGCTACATTGCTTAAAGCACTTTTGAAAAGCATTTCCCAGGTCTGTGATGAGAACCTGAATAGTATAGCTGCAAGAGCAAGGAACATCTTTTGCCTCTTGGTAATGAGGTGTCCTATGCAGAGAAATACTTAGCATACTAACGTACAAAAAGAGCATGGTTTGCCTGTCAAATAAGGAATGTAAATAATCACAGTTCAATGAGGGGGGAAAGGGGGGGAAGGGTCAAGGATCGTTGGCCAGTTTTAATTCACTCCTTTCTAATGCTGCTAAAAAGAAAGATAAAGCCTGGTTCAACGTACGGTTTCTTGCTATTATCCCTCTGCGTTCAATCAGACCAAAAGAGTGCAATCCTGTGTGTCTTTTCTAGAGAGTAGATCTGTCTGTATTCATTGCGACTTAAGGAAAGGAAAGGAACCTCTCATGCAAGCACTTGAGTCATTGCTGACTCCTAGAGGGACGCCTGCTTTCGCTGACATTTTCTTGGCAGACTTTATAGCGGGGTGGTTTGCCATTGCCTTCCCCAGTCGCAGTTACCTTTCCCCCAGCTAGCTGGGTACTCATTTTACTGACCTCGGAAGGATGGAAGGCTGAGTCGACCTGAGCCAGCTGCCTGAGAACCAGCTTCCACTGGGATCGAACTCAGGCCGTGGGGAGAGTTTCGGCTGCAGTAACTGCCGCTTACCACTCTGCGCCACACGAGGCTTCATTGCGACTTACTGCCTAGCAATTGGGCTGACGAGGATTGCAGCCTTAATTTCAAGTAAGTATGTGTAGGATCAGGTTGCATGAGTCACATTCTGGCCCTTTCTACACCTAAGGGTTATCCCAGGAAAATGGAGGGGTCGTCCCTGCCTGCTCCCAGAATTCCCTGTGTGGCATTTGGATGCACAGGAATGATCCAGGGACGATCCTGGGGGGAAAAGGCAGGTGTAGAAACAGCCTCAGTTTACACTGCCAGCAGGCAAGCTTACTGTAGTTCCCTTACATTTGGTTCAGCAAATCCCGCCCCCACAGTTCCACTGCAGTCCCATGCAACAAAAACTTTCAATCTCCTGTCTTACAGTTACTTTGTAATGTGTGTTGCCTACCTAGTCTGCTAGTCTTACCTAATGCTGCATGCACATAAATCTTATTTATAATATCACTTCCCCCAACCCCAAGGGTTTTAAAGCTGTGAGAGCCAACTGCAAAAAAAATGTAATACCAAAAGGACTAATGTGTGATCTGGCCTGGGGTCTGAACCACATCTTCAAACGAATTCTGCAGGTGAGAGCAGGGCCGGCCCTACCATGAGATAGAGAGAGGCGGTTGCCTCTGGTGACAACTGCTGAGAGGCCCCATTAATTCTGGGACCTTGCTTTAAAAAAATTAAATCCAAGCTTCTCCTGAAGCTGAACTCTGCACTCAACACAGGCCACATTCTATGTTTTTGCGGAATCGTTGCATATACACAAGACTTGCAATATTTGTGGACCGAAACCCAAAGCAGATTCACAGCCTCCACTGGCCCTATCATTAGTAAACTTGGATCTATACCTAGTGATTGGGCCTGCCGGGTGCTTGAAAATAGTCAGTAGCTGCCATCACTCAGGAACACCTGAGCAGGAAGAGAATCCCGCATCCTTACTAGTAGGTGTGTCAATTGGCAGTGTCGAAGACCGGGGGGGGGGGGTGAGATTTACAGTGCAGCTATTGGAAGCTCAGATATGCCCAGCTTGAGGTGATGACATCATTGACCCACACAGGGCACTGCTGGCTTTGCAGCAGCCAAGCACCTGTAGGCACATGCAGTCTTGGCCCCCTTCCTGCACGGCCACCAGGCAAAGTCTGCTGGTAAGGATAAGGGGTCCCTTTCCACCTTGATTGTTGCTTAGACACGATGTCTCCTTTCATCCCTCCCATGTAAAAAAGGAAAGGGTTCCATTGTGATGCAAGGGGCCCTTGCCCATCACTGAGGTTACTAGAGTATCAATGACAAAGTGGATTTCTTTTCTGCAAAGACACCATATCTACACCAGCTCTATGAGGCACGGATTCTCTAATGGGACTAATGGTTATAACCCCTCCCCCCTGCCTTGGCAGAGATTTGCCCCCTGCCTCTAAAGCATTTTGTTATACAAATCACAGCAACGAGGCCATGAGATTTGCCTTAATTAAGGATTACAGGCACCAAGTCTTTCTGACTCTTCTGTTTTAACTCGCCAGAATAGTGCAGCAGCCTTGGGGGGTTACAATAAAGCAGATATTAATTCCATCTAAGTGACAATGCTAGATTGGATTTGCATAATTCGCATGAATATTAAAAGACAGCATCATGATGATGTTGGTACATGATGCCAAGGGAATTGATAAGATGGAACACTTATCTCAGTGTTCCCCACCTTCAAAGCCTATTATCAACATTTGCTGATTATTTAATTCCCGGGGGTCCCTGTGAGGGGGGAAACCATAGGATTCCCCACCACCCAATTTTACAGACACAGGAATCAGGGGCACACAGGAATCCTAACTTCATTGCCAATTCTAAGCTATAGCCATTTAAAAAAAATTAAACAAGTTGGCTGAAACTCACATGAAGAAGGCTGGACCTGTCATAAAGCAGGTTGAGGTAGCTTCCTCAGGTGGCAACGTTAGGTCCTGATCCTCTTCAGACGTCATGCTAAGACACAGTGGTTGAGCACTTGGAGCTAAACGTTATGACTTAGCATCTCCTGTGATCCATTCCTAACATAATCATGGTTTAAACGTGCTCACTAACCATTTGCTGCAAAAGGATTATGGCCTAGCCATGGCTTAGTGTGTTCTCTGAACAAGCCCACTGTGAAAGAGCAGCAAATTTAGATTCATGATTATGTCCAAGCCTTATAAAGTTATGCATGTGCTTTTCTTATTGCGCAATCCTATGCATGCTTATTCAGAAGTAAGTCCTGCAGTATTTAGTGGAACTTAATCCCTAGAAAGTGTATCTAGGATTGCAACTTTAGATGGGCAATTGCTGCTTTAAGCCAGTAATCCAATGCACACTTACCACACTTCCAAGTAAACATCCAGAACTCTAAAGGAGCTATCAAACCATCCAGAACTCTAAAGGAGCTATGAAAGGTGGTAGACCTATTTTGGCAATAGGTTTGTGAAAGATAGGTTTCAGTATAGCTCATGCTATTTTTGCCTGATGTATTGTTCCAAAGGTTTCTCTGATTCTTATATAACTTTTTATTATTGATTGATTGATGGATTGGTTGGTTGCATTTTTATCCCTTTTCCCTTCCTCTGTGTAAATAAACTTAATCTCTACCTCTACAGCTCTGTATGCCTTCTTCTAAGCAAGCTTCAGTCCTAAATCCAGCATCTTCTGCTTGGTTCCTTGCTACCGTGCATTGCTTCGGGCTTGAGGCTTGTGAACAGGGTGGGGTGAACCTGGACCCCTATTCCCTAACCTGCTAGCCCTAGCAAGGGAAACCAAGCCAATGTTGCCATGGTGACAGATCCATGGGGTTCTGGTGGGCTGCCAGAATGGCTTGGGTGGAGCACCATGCAACCCACACTTCTTCCATTTTTTAGGAAAAATGCAAAGGTCGTAAACAGATGTGGAAAACCAGATAAAATAAACTTGCATTTCAAAAAGTTCAAATGTGTAGAAAAACCCCAAACTGGCAAGTTTGTCCATCCGTAGCGAGAGACAAATGAGGGTAGTTGGTTAAAGAAAGGAATAATTGGGCTGTGTGTGTTTTTACTGTGAATTTAACAAAATGGAACAAAAAATAAATCTGGAAAGAAAAACAAAGTAATATTACGTACATAGGAATACCATCATTTTTTTTCACCAGATTTTTTTTTTTGTGGTTGTTGTTTATTCGTTCAGTCGCTTCCGACTCTTCGTGACTTCATGGGCCAGCCCACGCCAGAGCTTTCTGTCAGCCGTTGCCACCCCTAGCTCCCCCAAGGTCAAGTCTGTCACCTCCAGAATATCATCCATCTATCTTGCCCTTGGTCGGCCCCTCTTCCTTTTGCCTTCCACTTTCCCTAGCATCAGCCTCTTCTCCAGGGTATCCTGTCTTCTCATTATGTGGCCAAAGTACTTCAGTTTTGCCTTTAATACCATTCCCTCAAGTGAGCAGTCTGGCTTTATTTCCTGGAGTATGGACTGGTTTGATCTTCTTGCAGTCCACGGCACTCTCAGAATTTTCCTCCAACTCCACAGTTCAAAAGCATCTATCTTCCTTCGTCTGGTTGTACTGATCCATTTAGTTTTCACAGCAAGAATACTGGGGTGGGTTGCCATTACCTTCCCCAGGGATCGTATTTAGTCTGACCTCTCTACCATGACCTTCCCATCTTGGGTGTCCCTTCACGCTTTAGCTCATGGCATCCTTGAGGTGCTGAAGTTTCAACACCACGACAAGGTAACAATCTCCTTTGCTGGATATACCATTCATTAAAAAGGGGGAGAAAATTATGCATGGGTTTCAAGAAAAGCAGACCAAATATCCATGTATTTATCCATACCTAGTCATGGAATTATGACAGCATTGTTAAGTCCTCAGTCCATTGCATTAATAATTGTACTGTTTCGCCTGAGGGAAGTGTATTTAGTTGATCATTTTACTGTCAATTCTATTTGTGCCCTTTAAGCCCTGATTGGGTTGTGGCTCCCCGATGTGGGTGCATGGGTAGTTAAGGTGGTATATCTATCTTAACACTTTGTGGCTGAGTTTGGATGACACGCCAATCAACTGGGTGGGTGTGTAATAGGAACAGAATGGGAAACAACCATTAATTAGCGTATCATCTGAACTCAGCCAGTGTGTTTGCCATCTGTATGCTCTTACAGTGAAGGTGAGTGGAAGCACACTATCAATGTATATAATGTGATATTTAAAATGATGAAATGGATCACACAGGAAACACTCAGCCCATTAATGAGGTACTGGAGTCTTCTGGAGATGTCTTAACTGTTTATTTACTCAGTTTTGAGTGGGATGCAAGTGAGAAATTAGATTGGCAGGAAATTAAGTAGGGAAATGTAAGTCTGGAGTCAAGCCAGGACAATGATGTTCAGTCATACAAGCATATTCCCCTCCCTCCCTCAATACATTGACACACACACACACACAATCCTATGGTCTCTCTCTCTCTCTCTCTCTCTCTCTCTCTCTCTCACACACACACACACACACACACAGGATGATCAGGATTAAGATGGGGATTAACATTGTTATCCAAAATTTAAGAATGGGAAAATGAGAAACAAAATTGACAGAGTTGTCAATTCTTAGTGTTAAGATAAAGTATAAAGATGGGTTTCAGACAATCACTAATCACATGGTGAGATACTTCCAGTCAGCTAGATCTACCTTCTATTTCAGAAGAATTTCCCATGGAGCTGACAAAACTAGACATAACGTTGCATTTGGAATATAGGAAGCTATAAACAGTTTACAAATACATTTTAATGCAAATTTATCTGAATATATATATTTTTGTAAACATTTTACCTAATATACACATTTTTCAAGCAATTATCCTAACATAATGTATTTTAATGCTATTTTCACTAATATATGTATCCTTAATATGAACATTTTTATGCTTATTTTTTATTGAAGAACTGCACTGCAACATCTGGAGAGGTGTGAATTTCAAAAGATAACTGAGTTTTGGTTCACGTATTGGTTCAAAAGTGCAAAATGAGGTTAAGTGCACATAAAAATGTGAACTGAGTGAATATCTCCCCTCATCCTTATTTAACAGTGTAGCTTTCCTGTAGCTTCTTCCTACAAAAGAACATTGATGAAAAGATCAAACCCCAGAGAATGATTTAGACAAGGTTGTCATGGTAAATTGGGAGCTGCTAGATCTAACTGAGTGGGAAACTCTGTATTTGTGCTTTGCTGCAGATCACACAATTGGATGGGATGGGGGTTCCAGGATTACTTGGACTCCAAGAGCCTTTCCTCTGATCTCATAGGGCTATAAAAGCCCAAGTCAGCCTTAAACATTGCCTAGGCCACTGTTAGCATGGACCAGGGCCAGAGCCGGGTTTAAGGTTAAAGTTCCCTCTGCTGAACTTCACTGGCAGTGCCAGGCCACACCTGCATTCTACTGGGTGGCTGCATCTAACTGCCATTTAAATTTCCCATGATACCCCCAGACCAATATTGTGTCAGGGAATTGTGGAAAATGAAAATGGGGACAAGACCCAGCTGTGAGCTCCAAGATAGGGGGGAGTTTAAAGGGGGCAGGGAAGACACCAGCAATGGGCTCTACCACAGTGCTGGATCCTTGCCAGTTGCTCAAGGATTTTGTGTGCTGCTGCTGGGTCTAGCACTCACCATGCTTACCTGCTATATCCTTATCAAACCCTGGACACTTTAGGGAGTAGTGCACACAAAATAGTGTCTAATATTAATGAAGATAACAGAGAATTGAATATATATATATATATATATATATATATATATATATATATATATCAGAAATGCTGATTCTCCACGCTGCCCCTGGTCCAGCATCCTGTAAGAAACACAATGACCTGCCTGCATATCTTGCTCATCAGGATGAGAGAGTGCATGGTCATGGCCTCCCTCACCTCTTAGGAAGTTTGCAGCTCATGTTCTCTCTCTCTGATTGGTTTTAGAAAGAAGGACTGCAGGTTTTATGTGCTGTTAGGTGACACAGCAAAGCTGCAAAGTGCTCAAGCTACTGTGGAAAACAGGAAAGTTGTGGTGTCATGTTCTGACAACGAAGAGCCCACAGGTTGTTCAGACATGTCAGTGTATTCACTAAAAAGGATTTTACAGACCTGAATGGTAAGGGTTAACCAAGCTCCTGAAATGAAGAGAGCTAATTGCATCAGCCAGGGTGTGCTGATTAGCAGCACCTGGGATGTTGCTGGTCAGGTTGAAAACCCTGTGTATATATTCTGTAGGCAATGTTCATGTTGTGGTTGGGTAGTTGATGTAGTCGGTGGTGGATGGTTGTTAGAAAATATATTTATGATTAATTGGACCAGCAGACTCTGTGTCTTTCTTTGGACTGGAAGAAGGGAAGCGCGTACTCTGTCAAGACAGGTATAATTTCAGCAAGCAGTTCAGAGCAAAAGGAGAGAACAGGCAGATAGGTCCCATCAAGATTCAGATGCCTGAAGACACAGTCAGTCAGTAGCAGGTCTTTCAGGACCCTGGACAGAACCCAGAGAGCAGACAGCTTGAGCCTTTTTTCAACGGAGACCTTTTATGTTGCCTGAGTTCAGGTTCCACCTCCTTGCGTTAAATGGGCAGCTGTATGGTCTGGAGCCTAGCACTTCTCCATCGCTACTACTAGGATTAAGCCCTCTTATTATCTTAACCTTCCTTCTTCAGACTGCTTCAATCCTGATAGCCCCTAAGTCACCACTTTGATTCCACACACACCCCAAAAGAATATCAAACTTCTAGAATGCAGCAAGGTTTAATGCATTATATCTAATTAGGACTTTCTTCCCTTGCCCCCTTTCTATGATAAACATGATCCAAGGGGAACATTTCCAGGTTAACACAAACCAAGGATTTCTTTTATTTTTAAAGGCGAAAACTTTACTTAGTACAAGAGAAGATGATTAGATTCCTACCTATAACATATGAGCAAAGGCAGGAATAAAAGCATCCTATAAGCATATCATTTATCCCTCATTCTTCACTCACCTTAAACAATGGCACTTTGATAGGCACAAAACCTTCATCGTTTGAGTCTTTGTTAATTCAGTTCATGGTAATCTTGGCAGTGCCTCCATGACACACCTTTTGTGCTCCTCTCCATCCAGACTTTGACCCCAGCAAGCTAGCCAGCCTCCTGCATACCCTTTTCTCTCTCTTTCCATTTCTCCCCTTTAAGAAAGGGATCACTTAACCCTTTATCTGCCCTTGCAACACTCCTTCTCTGTTATTTCAAGAACTTAGTAGATTTTGACAGAGGGACTTTTTTTTATGTATGCATCAACAGAGTCTGCATATGAACAGATACCCACCTTAGACTGAGCAGTCGAACCTAGTATGGCCAGATTTGGCTTTTCAAAGGCCAAACTAGATGAGATGCCATTCCTGGCTTTTTAAAAGCAGGCACAGTCAGTGGTGTCCATATTGGGACCCTGGAGTAGGAACATAGAGGATATTTACCCTTTGTTCCCTCCTGTGGTCCTGATGCAGATTGGGAGGGGGGGCTGCCCCTGCTATTTCCATTGGTGTGGGGAAGCTTCCATTGGTGTGAATGAGAGTTTTCCCCAATGCAAAAAGCAAGCAATCCAGATTAGGGCCTGATTCAGATTAGGACTACAGTGGGTGCAAAAGAGCTAATGCCCTCTTATCTCCATCAGGTTCCCAATTGCCCCTTAAAGCCTTCTTGCTATTATATGAATGGCATCTCATCTAATTTGACCTGTTGGACCCTTGAGATAATCTTGAAGGGTTGAGTTTGAAGGGGCCTGAGACTGACCCTTCTAAGTGGTGCTCCTCCATTTCAAATTATTGTAGCAACAATAATGACTTGTATGGTAAAGTCACTTCAAACTATTAGTGCTTTTCTAGAAAAAAAAATCAAAGCAACTTACAGAATATGGATTTCCAAATAGAAAACCACCAACATTCAAATCCATTCCTTAAACAAGAAAGGACCTCCTCATGATTGACCTATGAAAATGGGTTTGTTTGTTTTTTACTTTGGTTCTTAAGGGATTAGGGTTTAAAAGCAGCTAGTACTCCATGATGTATGGTATGGAGAATGTGGATAGGGAGACATTGTTCTCCCTCTCTCAACACACTAGAACCCGGGGTCATCCCATGAAGCTGAATGGTGGGAGATCCAGGACAAATAAAAGGAAGTACTTCTTCTAACACTGCATAGTTAAATTATGGAACTCACTGCCACAAGATGTAGTGATGGCTTTGGATGGCTTTAAAAGGGAGTTGGATAAATTCCTGGAGGAAAAGGCTATCAATGGCTACTAGCCCTGATAGTTGTGTGCTATCTCCAGTATTTGAGGCAGTAAGCCTGTGTGCACCATTTGCTGGGAATATGGGTGGGAGGGTGCTGTTGCACCATGTCCTGCTTGTTCATCCCTGGCCAATGGCTGGTTCGCCACTGTGTGAACAGAGTGCTAAACTAGATAGACCCTTGGTCTGATCCAGCATGGCATTTCTTATGTTCTTACTTTGGTCTCCCCCTTTGACCAGCCTTATGCAAACTGGAGCCCTTCAGATGTTTTGGCTCTCAACTCCCATTAGCCCCAGCCAGCAGGGGCAATTGTAAAAAAAATGCCATCTTGAGTGCCATTTTCTTGGTGGAAAAGATGGGTATAAATCAAATAAATCAATATAAACAAATAAATGCTGGGAGCTGTAGTCCAAAATATCTGGAGGCTACAGATTGGGGAAGACTGCCTTTAACTGTTGGATTGGTTGCCTATTCTTTCTGACTTCTGTGATGTGCATTGTCAGGTCTTTCTATTTTTATCAAAGTCTCAAGTCATAAGAATGTCCCTGCCTTATGTCTCAGGGTGACTTTTTCACAGTTTCCCAGTCTTCACTGCTTTATGCATCCCACCCCGCTGAGGAAATCAAAAGGAGGCCTTATAAAGTGTGAAAAGAATAAAGGATCGGGATGCCAGAGCCGTTCACATTGAAACATCGCTCAAAGGGATCGTTGGCTGGCAATCTTCAATAACCGTGGCCTACTGCCGAATGAAGCAGACATAATTGTCTAAAGTGGAAAATACAGTTTCCAAAGTGTCTTCTCCCCACCCCCATCCCCAACTGTGAGACTGTTTGATAGGCGGACGTACACCAAAGGACACATTAAGAGGTGTCCTTTATAAGATTCTCAACCCAGTCCAGCTGATGGGATGCATAGCTATGCATGGCGCATTGTGCCAGAATGTGGATTGAGGTGCATATTGAGATTCATGTGCATTCAGCTGAATGTAATGCAGTGAAGATGGATAACATCTGTATTCAGATTTGCATCCGATGAGCATCTGATTTTGCTTGCAGTTCCCAAGCAAGCCAGCCATCTCCTCGTCTCAATGAGACCATCTGTTTTTAGAGGTTAAAAAGATGACTAGAAAGTTGGGCTGTCGACCAACTGAAGAACCTTAGCTCATTAATCATCTTCCCATTAATGACTCAATTTCATCAAATGGTGTGAGTACAGCTTAGTTCGCTGCCATTAGAGATCTGCTGTTAATAGAAATGTTCAAAGACTTAGCAATTATTAATGCTTCTTTGGCATTAATGCCATCCAAACAGAAATCAAGATGATATTCACTACAGCATTCAGGGAATAACATGAAAAAAGATGCAGCAATCATTCCATAACTTGTTTCTGGAAACTACAATAAAACACATGAGAAATAGTTTTGGGCTCACTAGAGAGTTGCAGGGGCATAACCTTAGTTCAATTCGGATTCCGAAGAAATGGCCTTAAAATACTGTGGAAGGTAAAACATTAAACGTTGTCTGTCATCATGCCTTCCTCTGATCCCACAGTTTTAGAGGAAGAATCTGTTTCAGAGATAGAAGAATCTAATTTAGGGCCTAGTCATGGAATGTCACCCTACTCCTTCTCAACTACAGACAGAGCTGGTCTTGAAGAAAAGCACCTGAGTCACTGCAGCAAGAGGAACATTCTTTGATAAGTGGCCAAGAAGCAGAATCAACATAGGGAAAGGCATGTCCAAGGCTGGCTCCTAGACAACACTGAAAAAGCAAGCAGTTAGATGGAATTTTCAACTCCAGGCCAAGATTTCCCATAGGGCAAGACAAGAGAGGACCTCTAGTCACCCCACCTCTGCATAAAAGCTGGTACAGAAGCAAAGGAGGTCTGTGGGTATACTATCACAAATATTGGACACTCCTTTGCTTGGACTACTCTTGACCCCTGAATTGTTGTATGCCTTGAATTCCCATGCTTTGGAAACCTGTCTTGGATTATATAATTATATTTGACTTTGTTTCTGGCTCCTATGTGGATTTATTTGAACTTGGTTTCACTAAGGACTCTGATCCATGGACTCCTTTGAGGTACCTGTGTTTGTGTCCTGTTGTAATAAAGGAGTTTGCTGTTTCTTTAACACATGTTTTGTTGCTCTGAGGGAGCCAAGCCTGACATTGCCTGAAAAAAAAACTCTTCTAGATTTTGAGACCATTGAAGCCTTCAAATATGGAGCACGTTCACTTAAGCAAGAGATATTTAGCCCATACGCTAAGGGTAAGGAAGCCTGTAAGCAGAGATTTCAACATACACATGCTTCCTTGGGAGCTGGAGCCCTGACCACATAGGAAGCTGGAGCCTCGATCACATATGAAACCATGGAACCTTCTCCAACTCAGATGTCCACACTCAACATGTGGACATCAGGAGGCATGGAAATGGCCCCCAACACCCCTTTTAATGCATGGATCCTATAGCCTATAGCCAACTGCCAATTGAGCAGAGGGGAATTTGCCCATCACTAGTTATTGGGATTGTGGAGAATGCTCAGAATTAGAGAAATACAGGCCTTAGCTAGATCTACTTGTTATCCCGCGACGGAGGAGGGAAGATCTCACGTTGTGTTTAATACGAGATCCCTCCTCTGTTTACATGTGATGTGTGACGACCTCAGAAGGAGAGGTGTTGCGCCCGCCATTTTTTTATTTTTGAAGGAGCAACAGTACATGAATGCTTGTGCGCAAAAGGTATGCATTTTTTTAAAACAAATAATTTTCCCGCTCCCCCCTACCCCCGATGGGCACAGTGCTCCTGAGGAGCACTGCGCCCCGTGTGCGGCTCCCGGATCCTCACAAGGAATCACGTGGAGCCGGGGCAACCTGCGGCACCCGGCCACACGTTCCGCGGTCTTGGGCTCAGGCCGGGACCATGGAAAAACCAGGGGCAATGGTGAGATTTGGGATCCCCTGTGTGTCATGTGGACACACAGGGACGATCCCAGGGTTCGCCCCAGGATAAAGCCCTGTCTAGTTATGGCCACAGTTGAACAATGCAATGGTCAGCCTTGTTTGGAGTTTGTTCAGTCATTCTGTTGAAAATTGCATGTATTTTTGATGCATCCTTTACGTAAGGCTTTATGTGCTACATTTAATTAAGGCAAAATCATTTGCAGGGTGTAAGTTGTTCCCTTCACAGGAAAGAAGCAGACAGTTGAGGCTGAGGCACTCTCTTTCTTCCATGTTGGTCATCATTCCCTTTCAAGTCAGCCACAGCTGCAAGACTCATTTCACTAATATGGACAAACAGATCCCCAGGCACACAGATAAGGAGCCAGCTGTTACCCAAAGTGTACCTATCTAGGCAAAAATGGATTCTGTGTATAGCAGATGCCCTGCTGGGTTCTTAGTAGTCCAGATGAAGGCAGGAGATTCAGGAAGGAGTCTTAGGTCTTCATGGTGAGTGGTACCATCTAAATGGACATGTCCTTTGCTTCATTAGCATCCACACCACAAGGAGCAAGTGTTTGGACATGTTAACACTTTGTGAATGGCAATGTAATCACATCATGGGATTCGTAGGATCGTTTGCCATGTAGTAGAAAGAGGACAATGTGCTGTATTACGTACGAGGGTGAACAACTTGTGACCCACCAGATGTTTTGGCCACCAACTCCCCTGATCCATCATCTTTGGCTATGTTAACTAGGGCTGATGGGAGCTGTAGTCTAAAACATCTGGAGAGCCACAAGTTGCCCACTCCTGTTATATTAAATAACATATACTAGGCCACAGAGCAGGGTGAGGTATGAAGATGACAGAAACTACATTTGTGCTAAATATTCTGCCATTTCCAATTTTTAGTCAGAAAATGTAATTTGTGGGAAAAGAAGACATGTTTGCTCCCAAAATGCTTTGATTGTGAAACCATTTGGTGTCATTGTTTCTGCTTTCATCTGATGTTTTCACCCACCTAGTTCGTCTGCTTCTTTCCACATGAGTCACATGGAGGGTCACGGCTGATGATGAACAATACATCAGATTGGTATGTAATCAATCATATTTAGCTAGGTGATGATGCCACTGAGGGCAAATGAAGTCAATTAAGAGCGAGGGCAGTGCTTCCTGGATTACTTATGTAACCTGCTATTTTATTTTACCCTCTTGATCCACTTTTTCTCTCCTCCTCCTTCCTTGAAGAGACTCCTCAGTACATCTAGGTGAAGGATAGAAAATATGCATGTAAATAAGTAAGTAGACAAATGAAATGACCTGTGGAGAACCTCACGCTGCAAAATCATGAACAGAATTCACAGAAATCTGACCTTTTATGATCACAGCTTACAAAATTTGCAGCTTACTGTAGTTTAACAGCAGGCTAGAATATAAGTTTTTACTCTGTTATCCTGTCACTTTCTGCACACATTTTTTTTTGGTCATTGTATTCTTTTTCTGTTTATATTTTCCTGTAGATAAACTATTTTCATGAGGAGGGGGGGAACCCTTCTGGTCTTGCTTCTTTGTTTTTGTTTTTATTAGGCAATGAAATATTCAGTGAAGATTTAAGTGTGTTTCTTAGAAAATTAAAACACTTGCTATACAGGGGATCAATAGGAAAAATAATTTATCACCTCAAGCCAATGTGTTAATCTGGGTAGGGAAGGTGAGGAGAAAATACTACGCAAAGCAATCATGACGGTGTGTGTCATTGTAGCTGTTGCATCTGGGAGTGGCTTAAACTTAAAGTAATGGACTTAGTAAGATAGGGTACCAACTTATCAAATGTTTTGGACTACAACTCCCAGGATTCTTGACCATCGGTTATGCTGGATGGGGCTAATGGACGTTGAATTTCAAATCATCTGGAAGGGTACAGGTCGGATACAGGCTGCTTTTCCTAAATTAATCTGTTACATGAAGTTTAAGGCTGACATAGAGGGCATTTCTGTGAGTCGGCGTTGGCCAATCCATTTGCGACAAGTCCAAAAGATGAGATGCATACTGTGACTCACGCATGCGTTATCATTATTTCTAATATGACATTGCCCATTTCTCCCTGTCCTTCCTCTTAGCAGCTTAGCATGGAGCACGTGTGTTGACCCTCATTTTCCCCTCATAATAACCCCGCGAGGTCGGTGAGGCTAAGAGAATTTGTGACAAAATCACAATGCTTGCCATGTTGTGTCTCTATTAATGCTTCTATGTGTTTGCTGTATTAAATAGAACCTGGGTTAGTCAGGGTTAATTGTATAGCAGGGAATGAGTGAGAAGTGGGAGGGGCTTGTGTGTGTGTGTGTGTGTGTGTGTGTGTGTGAGAGAGAGAGAGAGAGAGAGAGAGAGAGAGAGAGAGAGAGAGAGAGGCAACTGAGGGCTTGTCTTGATGAGGGGAAAGGCCTGGGATGGATCTGCAGTGGCGCTGTCATTTATATGATGCAGGAGCCATTGTAGAGGTATCCCAGGTCATTCCTGCATTGAGCAGGGGGTTGGACTCAATGGCCTTATAGGCCCCTTACAACTCTACTATTCTATGATTCTATGATTCATTCTTCTGAAGCCCCGGTTTCAAAAAGTCAGGGATTTACCCTGATTTTTTCATGCGAGCAAGGTGCTGACATGCATCTGCTGTCTATCGCCATCCTCCAGCTTTGTGCAAGAGGTTTGTCCAGGCCAATGATGACCCCTGATTGGTTGCCATCACCAGACAGGTAGGAGGGGGCTGGAATATCTCCAAGCATCCACTGTTGGCACCATGCCGCAAACCTCACAAAAGTTAAGCACCCTCCCCAATTTCAGGACAAAAATGGATGGTGGAGAAGGTTTACCACCATCCCTCCCAGAGCACCACGGTCCTGATTGGGAGCACAGGTGATTGCAAGAAGGTAAATAAAACTAAGGTGACCATATGAAAAGGAGGATGGGGCTCCTGTATCTTTAACCATTGTATTGAAAAGGGCATTTCAGCAGGTGTCATTTGTATATATGAGGAACCTGGTGAAATTTCCTTTTCATCACAACAGTTAAAGCTGCAGGTGCCCTGCCCTCTTTTAAATCTGGTCACTCTAGTATCGCTCCTGCAGCTTTAACTGTTGTGATGAAGAGGGAATTTCACCAGGTTCTCCATATATACAAATAACGCCTGCTGAAACTCCCTTTTCTATGCAACTGTTAAAGATACCGGAGCCCTGTCCTCCTTTTCATATGGTCACCCTAATGAAACTATTATACATAACTCCACTATGCTTGATTCTATGACCATTTACTTGGGCCCATAGATGTATCAATGTTCAACACAGAACATCCCAGTGCTTAAACAAGAGCTGCAACTGGACTCAGGGATTGGCCACAGGGAGAAGGAGAGAGAGAGAGAGAAAATGGTGAGTGAAGTTGTTGTCCACAGTAATGGAAAAAGGCGGTAAAGCTTATTCGCTCAGTGAAAGGTTGCAATAGGAAAACTGCTGTTTTTAGGAAAGCAATTTTTTGCACCACCTGCTGAGAATGTCATGATTACAGAGTTAAGACGATATTCTTAGTTCAGATGAAACCATTTTGAAGAAACGTTTCCCCTGGGTGGAGAGGAAGTGTTTTAGCCAAGAACAATTTGAAACATCTGTTGGGGTTGCTGTCAACAGTGATAGCATCATTATGGAGCAGTGGAGTCCAAGGCAAGAAAGAAAACAATCCAAGGTTAAGTTAATTGGAGACACAGCGCTCTCCACTTTAACCTTGCCCAACCACCTGTCTGCCCATCAAAGCTCGCTTTCCGCCCCCCTATGACAGCCATAAAAAATTGACTGACTTTTCCATGTCAGGCTCTATAACTTTAAAAGCTAATAGCTGTTAGACTCCATCACTTTGGTTAAGCAGGATCCTCTCTGATGCCCTTTGCATCTATCTGTCCACTGTTGGGTTTCTGCAGGGAATTTTCCCCCCTTTGAAAAAGAAATCTTTACTGAACTAGAACTTATAAGGTCCCAAGTTTGATGGATTTTGGACATCTAGAGGTTTCATCTAGATCCTGAAATAAATCTGAACATCCCAGACCACTGCTCTTTCCTCCAAGTTAGCATTAAATCTTCTTTAAATGCCCCACTGACTGTGCTGAACATAGCACGGAGTACAACACCAATGAAACACTAGTTCTTTTCCCTTTTCTGCCAACTTTGGAAGACAAAGATTGAAGATTCAATTGATACTTACAATGAACAGCCTTCCCCAATCTGGTGTCCTTCAGACATTTTGGAATACGATTCCCGTCATCCCTGATCTCAAACATCTGGAAGGCTCCACATTAGGGAAGGTGAGGTGATAATTTCAATTTCCTCTTCGGTGGAGAAGTCCAGATAGGTTTGGGGACATAGATTTCAAGTTTTTATTCGTCGAATTGCGCACACCTTGGTGGCATGCTTTTGGCCAGTTGTGTCATTGTGGCTATGATACAGGAGGAAAATCTGCTCATTGCTATAGATTACAAACAGAAGGTGTGGGTGATTTCGCGTTGTGCAATACAGAAGTTGAACAGTCCCATTTTGTAGACGTAATAGTTTTATGATTAATAGAAATAAGCTTGGAATCTTTATTTGAATGATGGCAGGGATTCTTCTGCTTCCTGCCTGGACATAACAACTAACAGTCAGAATGGAAATTGAGATTAACTACAACCATCGAGTTGGAGGATAGGGTGCCACGACACAGGCTCTGAACACAGACCTCACGTCTGCCACCACTTATTATGGGGCGACACAGGCTCTGAACACCAGATCTGGCCGAGGCTACTCCCTGCTCAAGCTAAGCACCACCGCTTGATACGCCCGAGGCAAGGGATAAAACCCACCTTCCTCCAAACTATGTGGAGAAAGGGGTTTAAAATGGAGAAGGATTTTAATATATATAATAATGTGCTGTGAGTTCTGCTTAGGTGAATGATTGTCAGAGTGGGTGCTGAATGTGTAAACTTAAGATGATAAATGCCAAACAGACACGTGGGACTTTTGTGGTAGTTTAAAAACAAAACAATCAAAATTTATTTTTAAAGGTTCATAAGCTTTGTTTCAAATAACAACATTTAAAAACCTTTTTGAAACCTTTCATACAATCCGGTCACTCATTCACATACGCGCTTTCCTTTTTCTCACACAATCACTCTTGAACTTTCTTTATTCTCAGTATTGATTAATATACATCCACTACGTGCACACCACACTCTAAAGACATCACTAACTACACTGACTCTCAAATTTCCCAGAACTTAAGTACCATAAACACAGAGAGCACTACAGACTCTAAGAGTACCTAACAAGTCTCCCTGAAAAGCTTTCCTGAAAAGAACAAGAACTCACAATCCCCTCAGTCATTCCCTTATATATCACTCCCTCCCCCTCCCAAGACATTCTAACTCTGCCCACTCAGGCCAACATTCTAAAAACCACACACTTACAAACCGCAGACATACATTTGGAATTGACTTGTGGGGTGTAACGCCACAGGGGGCTTGTAGTCCATCTAGTCCAACCCTCTGCTTGATATAGGAAATCCAGAGATAGAGTATCCCAAACCATTGACTGCCCAGCCTCTTCTTGAAGAATTCCAGTGAAGGAGAAGCCATGATCTACTTCAGCTATTGGGTGGTATAAAAATGTAATTAAATAACTAAATAAATACTCTAAAGTGACTGCTTTGGGGGCCTTATGGGGCCATATTAGAATAACTATACTATCAACAAATTCCCATCATAAATATTCCCCACAACATAACAGTGTAACCACTGGGCCATGGTGCTCTGCACTATATAGACATCCCTATTAAAACTGTAACTTGATACAGCATTGTTTTGCCCACATGCCATCTAAAGTAAAGAGTCGGTCACTTATGGAAATTGCATACAGCTCTGGGACAAATTGCCCTAACCACCACCACTACCACCACCACAACTGGCAAACAAAAGGCTAGTCTTCAGTTCCTTTTGTCACCAAAGCACCCACCCCACCATTCTTAGTAGAGGTGTGCACGGACCCCCCGCTCTGCCCCACAGGCCGATCCGAAAATTTCGGGTCGGCCCGCTCCGCTTGTGGCCCAGACTTCCTGGTTGAACCGCGGGCTCAATTGAAGATGCCGACGGACCGCGGACGGAGGCAGGTAAAGGAGAGGAGGGCAGGGGGGTTACCGGGTCCTGCCGCCGTCGCTGCCCATGTGGCGATGGCAGCAGAGCCCGGTAAGGGACCAAGGGAGAGGGGGGCCTTACCTGCCTCCATCCGTGGTCCGTCGGCGTCTTCAATTGAGCCCACAGTTCAACCAGGAAGTCTGGGCCGCAAGCAGCCCAGACTTCCTGGTTGAACCACGGGCTCAATTGAAGACGCTGACGGACCACGGACGGAGGCAGGTAAGGGAGAGGAGGGCGGGGGGGTTACCGGGCCCTGCTGCCGTCGCCGCATGGGCGACAGCGGCAGGGCCCGGTAAACCCCACTTACCTTTCCGGCGGAGCTCCGGATCGAGGCGAAGGATCCGCCTTCACCTCGATCCTCTTCACCACGCTCCGCCGGCCCCCCAATCCTCTTCGCCTCCGCCTTAAGGGCAGGCGAAGCCCCCCCACTCCGCTTCTAATTCGCCGGTCCGATTAGAAGCGGAGCACATCCCTAATTCTTAGGCCAGCATGCCTGAGACACAACATACAACTGTAGTTTCCTCAACTTGACTACTGAAGGTAACCAGGCATCTGAACGGCAAAACCAACAGCTAGGCTTGCTGTAGAGAAAAAGAGATTGCCGATGGATGTTGTTGGTTTCTTTTTCACAAAGAGGGGATAGTTTAGAAGATAAATCCCCAAGCTTCTTTTCTTTTTATGTCAGAATGCTTGGCTGATAGGTTTTTTTTATTAATATTATTAATCAGTTCCTCCATTTCCTCCTTAGCCAAAATCACTCTCTTAATTCATTTTTGCCCTAAAGGGAAGAGGAAATTCCCCTCCCCCTGCTTTTGTGGTTGTTTGCATACTGCCAAGAGAAGAAATTGTGCGGCTTGGCTTTCCCTCCTTGCCAAGAGGGACTAGAAAGGCCGCTTCCTGATTTGAAGCAAGAGACCCATTTGCTCAGTCCCCTCAAAACAGATGAAGAACGCTTATTGCCAAGGCTGAATTTATAATTTGGAGCGAGCAATTTCCCTGCCTCTTTCATTCAGGAAATGTGTGAGCATCTCTTGATGATAATTGAGTAAAACCTGTGCATCATCTGATGCTGGATGAGAGCAACAATTCACTCAGGAACTGGTGTTCTTCTCAAAGGACCATTGGATAAGTTGCATATTATCTGTGTGCACCACTGGGGAATCATCAATTTTCTCTGCAGATAACCTTTCTAGAAGCTTGCATTTCTCAGAGAAATACTACGCAGCAAGTGTCAATGCACAGTGTGGCATTTACGGTGCGTATATGATGAGATAGTTTGTTTCACTGACCCTGTCCCAACATTTAGGGGTGGCAAGGCCCAGATCTACACCAAGCAGGATATAGCACTATGAAAGTGGTATGAAAGTGGTATACGGAGGCAGGATCTACACTACTGCTTTGTAGTGGTATTGAAGCACACTGACAACTGCTTTTTTTTAATTTTTTAATTTGTTTTCTACACTATATAAACATACAACATTACAATAGTAACAATAATAAAAAAAATGAAACATCAAACAACCGCTACATACATATTGAATAAATGTTGAGTACATATATGTTAAATAAGTATTGCCTATACATTATCATACTACAACATAATCATTCTTAACATAAAAGTGCACCCCCCACCTCGGGATCTATTCCTGAGTCCAAAATCTGATCGTTTCTTCTGCTGGCGGTTTCCCACTTCCCTTAGTAAACACAAATATTAGGAACTGTTTCCAGATTCCTTCAAACTCATTTATTTTAGTTACGCCTTTTCTCCACTTAATATTACATGTCAGTTTATCATTAATGGCTATATCCCATACTTCTTTGTACCATTCTTCAATAGAATATTCCCCTTGAATCTTCCAGTTCCTAGCTACCATCAATCGTGCTGCAACCAGCAAACTCAATATCAGCTCTATAGTTTCTTTTCCACACTTTATATCTTCAAATAGTGACAGCAATGCAATCCACACTGACAACTGCTGAGGCCAATGACACATTCCATATACCGCTTCCATAGTGTTACATCCTGCTTGGTGTGGATGTGTAATGAGCCCCAACACAGTTGTCAGTGCACTTCAATCCCTCTATAAAGCAGTAGTATAGATCCTGCCAAGCTGAGAAGGTGAGGAATAAGTGCATGAACCTTTTCTTTCCAACCTACTCGTCAACACACATTGGCCCCATTCAGACAACACGCTAAACCAAGCTGCTAAACCACAAAGTGGTTAATGGAATGCATTAATGCATTCCGTTAACCATTTTGTGGTTAAGCAGCATGGTTTAGCGTGTTGTCTGAATGAGGCCTTTATGGTTAACGGAATGCATTTGTGGTTAAGCAGCATGGTTTAGCATGTTGTCTGAATGGGGCCATAATCATACACAGAGGTACATTTGTGCAATGGCCTGAGACCGCAGGCATGTAGCCAGGTCCGGCGCTTTTCCTAGCTACTGCATTTACTCCTGAGTAGCCGGGAAAAGCGGCAGACCGCCCGCAGCACTCCACAGGAGCCCTGCGGCCATCAGGGCTAGGGTGAGGACATGGGGCCCCCCGGGAATCGCAGCCTGAGGGACATGGGTGGGAATCATGGCCTAAGGGACATGGGGGTGGGAATCGCGACCTATGGGAGATCGGGGCAGGAAATGGAGGGCTACGGGAGATCAGGGGGTGGGAAACGGAGGCCAGGGGAGATTGGGGGGATCGGAGGCCAGGGGAGATCACAGGGGGGAAATCAGGGGAAGGGGGAGCAGGGAACCCATTTTTTTTAAAAAAAAAATCCCTACCTTTAGTGCTGGTGCGCTGCTGCACACGCAGCCCCTTTAACTGCAAAAGAAAATGGCGGACGCAACGGGGCTTTCCTAGATCCCATCACGTATGACATGTAGTCAGGGCCGACAAGCTACGCTACTTCTAGCGTGGCCTGGCCCCTCTACAGGCCCGGATTCCAAGGTAGGTCTAGCAAAGCCCTTAGTAGTTTCATGTAGATGTTAACATGGGCATGGGGAAAAAATGGAACCCTGCAGCACACCACAGTACAGCGGCCATGGGGCCAAAGAATATTTCTTTCTTTCTAAAGTTTATTAACTGCCTTTCATCCCCAGGGGATCCTAAGAGTGATGTACAAAATATTTAAAACAAATGAATCCAATGTAAAAAAAAAGAAAGAAACACCATTCAATTACATATTAAAAGAGAAATTAAAACAATAACTCTTCAACCAGCAAGCCAAACAAAAATACAATAAATTCCATTTCAAAATAAATAAAATGTAATCGTAAATTCTAAAATATTAAGTTGTTAGAATACATAGGCAAAAAGAAATGTTTCAATTTGGCAATGAAAAGAAAACAATGTTGGTGATCGTATCTTTTGGGGAAGGGGATTCCAAAGTTAGGTGGCACCATGGAGAAAGGCCTTTCCTTTGTAAATGCAACAAATATGTGTCCCACTGATGGTGTACACAGAATAGCCACCCAGCACCACTTTCTCAAAATGGCTGACCAGTTGGGAATGGAACCACTACAAAACAGTGCCCCCAGTCCTCACCTCAGTCACTTCAGAAGATGCCATAGTCACTGGTGTCAAAAGCTACTGAGAGGTCCAGGAAGATTAGTGAAGTAACACTCCCCTTCTAATTTTCCCAGCAAAAGTCTTCCATTAGGATGACCAGAACCAATCTTGATTCCAAAACCAGGCTGACAGTCATGTTGAAATGCATCTCAAAAATTCGTTTTATCTAAAAGCTTCTGGAGTTGCACAGCCACCATCTTCTCAAGAACTTTACCTCGAAATAGAATATTTGCATATGACTGATAGCTGGAACAATTATCAGGACCCAACATGTGTCCCTTGCCAACAGTTGACACACAGCTGCATCATTTCAGGTGGCTGAAACCATCCCATCTTAGGAGAAATCTCCTACTCAGTCAACCCACTCTTTGCTGATGTGATCTGTCAGGAGGGGCAAGGATTGAATATACAAGTGGTAAGCCACACACCTCCAAGACATTGTCAACTCTCAGGCCTTAATCCTGCACCCAGGTATATGCTAGCAACCAGGAATTCCATGGCTGGGCATACGTACACATATATGTGCTTATAAGTGGATAAAGAATTGCAGCATTTGTTGATACGTTAGAGAGCATTAAAAACAGAGGGTTCCTGGAAATTGTATGCACTTTTTCATTTCAGTTCATTGCTGGGCTAAACTGTCCATGGGGACACATTTCATTTATTAGGTGGAAGCCAATTTTCTGACAGCTTCTCCAGCACACTGTAAGTTGAGCTGTTGTGGTAGAAGTGACAGGAGATCATAAGAAGAGTACGACCATCATTCCTTTCCTCTTATACTATCTCTTGATGAGGTGCTAGACAGCTAACCTGGGAAGGAAGTGTGTGTGTGTGTGTGTGTGTGTGTGTGTGTGTGTGTGTGTGTGTGTGAAGAACAGTGAGATGTGGGGCTTCATTCTCCATCTATCCACCATGTCATTCTTAATTCCAGGATTTACTGTTTTTCATGGAGAAATTGTTCAGGATGTGACAGATTAGATGTGGCCTAAATCAGCATTCTTTCCTCATGCAGAACATGCTAGAATAAATTGGTTTCATACAAACATCCCCCCCAAATATGTTATAATGCATTACAGATGTGCAATTCAGCAGAATCTGAGGTCACCGAAGTTCTCTGAATGCCATCTCGAAGCTTATTCTGAATCTAGTCTGCTTCAGATTGCAGGCTTTCCATTTTCTTTTCTTTTCGCATGAAAAGTAGTGCGAATTTATGTGCATATTTCTCCAAATGCATGTGTCAGCTGAGTGCATCTATTTTCTGCATTGTCTTATCTGTTGCAGGATGCCTTTCCATTTCAGAGTCCAGCATTGCCATGCAACAGGGTGAATCAGCCTGCTTCAGGTGGCTCCATGAGCGGAGAGGAATGAAGACCACCATTGGTGTCTGAATTGTGTAACGAGGCCTTTTAAAGTCATGGCACAGGCGCTGGGACTCAGCTTCTGGGATCAAAATGGCTTAGCTGGCACTATGCTGTGGCATAATCTAGAGTGCAGCCTCAATTCATGTGGGCCTGTTAGTTGTCACCATTGACCCAACACTCTCTTTTCTAACTGTACATTGGAGGGGGAAAATTGATAAGTACAACTTCATATTCTGGCTGTCTGCTAGAGACAGGGGGCGCGTTCAGATGACCCGTTAGCCAACCCTGCCCTCAGAGACCACTCCACGGTGGACTATTTGCAAGGCACATTTGGTGGGCTGTGAGGTTATGATTCTATTTCTAAGGGCCTCACCCTAGAGAGAGAGGCAGTAGGAGTAGCAAGGTGTGAAGGAAGGAGAGGGAGCAGCAGCAGGGTCCTAGGACCAAAGGAGGCAGAGGCCTGAGCAGGCAGCAGGCCAAGGGAAACAGCAGACAGGTGTGGGACAGGTGTAAGGTGACCACCTATACGTTGACAACAAAGAGGACGAAACAGGAGGCCGGTTTGCATAATCTTTGCATATGCAAATTTATATCTACAACTGCAAATTTAGAAATAAAAGCTATACTTCAAGTAGAAATACAATACATCTCACTACAGTTGAGAAGGCTGACCAGGTGACCTCTGTGCCTGCTCAGTCCAGGTGCTAAGTATCGATGGGCAACTTCAAGGCCCCTGCGGCTCTCCCTGCTTAAGGTTCTCTGGGAAGAAAAACCAGAACGTATCTCTTGGACAAAGGTTTTGGGGGTTTGGAGGGAGGGCAGGAAATGCTTTTATTGACTCTACATACATTGTCAGCAGTTGTGACAAAGCAATGGCACAGAACAATATAGGAGTAGGAAGCTGGAGTGCTGATCACCAGGCCTTCCGGGACTTGGTGGTGTTGGTGGGCACAGCCAAGACCACTGGATTTAGGCTGAGCACCCAGTCTAGGCTTTCCCCCCATTTGGGCACTGTGCAAAGGGACTTGGCTGGCACCAGGAAAAGTAGCTGCTCTTCCTGCCACCATCCAAATCCACAGATTGCCCAAATCGCTGCTTTTTCTGGTCTGGTGTCAGACATTACAGAAGGAATTCCCCTGCACACCACCCACATGGGACGAAAAGCTAAAATGGGCACCAGTCTATAATAGTTACCAAATGGTCTCTGACACCATCGCTTTATCTGGCCTCATCTGGAGGAAGTAGGTAAAATGCAGCTGGCTATCGATTACTACTACTAAATTATTACTATTAAATTATTACTAAACTGTTACTAAATTATTACCATTAGAATATGCTACCAGTTGCTACTTAGTGCAGGAAAATAAAAGTTTATTAAAACAAACATACCTTATGTTTGTTTTAGTCTCAGACTGTTATGCTCTAACTGTCCTACAAACATATACTACAAATTATACTACAAATTATAATCACTATGTTTCTTTATCTCTTTAGTGACCTTGTTATATTGTTATGCGTGTTTCTCCTTTTTGTTGTTGCCTCTGTTTCTAACTTTATTACAAAAATAAAATACATTTTCATGTTTATTTGTTTAAAAACACCACCACCACCACAGAAAATGAAATAAATGGAGAAACCCAAAACAGTTAAATAAGCTTTGCATAGTAATACAGCTTCTTTGCATAGGTTTGGCAATTATCGCCTTGGTAGGTTGCTTGGCAAAAATTACTGAGGCTTTGCAAATTCTGTTTGTAATTATGTTTGGAAAGAAATGTTAGAGTTTAAATCTGCAAAGCTAATTCCTTGGATTCCTTGGATATTTAGACAAGTTAACTGCTTATTTTTCTGGAAGGAGTTCAGAGAAACCAATTCCAGTCAATCATAAATCTAAGCCAAATACCCTTGATTACGTCTGCAAAATGTGTATTTGGAGGGAGTTTTTTAGTTAGTTATTTAATTGCTTTTAAGGATACAGGAAGGTTATGTATCTAGATGAGAAATGCAAAATGTCACTTTCCTTAAATTCAAAATGATAATTTTAAGTTAATCTTTTTGCCAGTTCATTTATCTTTAAAACAATGGAATTTCAACATTGGCATGGGATGGGGAAACTACATATGGGTGAGTTTTTTTTCCAGGAATGTATCATTCCAACATATTACAATTTTTATTTATTTATTTATTACATTTCTATACCACCTAATACCCGGAGCTCTCTGGGCGGTTCACAAGTTTCAATACATTTGTTTCTTTGTAATGCAGAACAATCTCCCGTATATTAAAGTAAATTAGCAGTAAGTACCATTATTTCTTTTCTTTTTTTCAGTTTTAATCTTTTTATTATTTCCAAACACCAATAAATAAAAAACGCTAGAAAGTATAATACATATAAACAGACACACCCACAAAAATCAGACAAAACAAAATCAAACAAAGAAAAAAACACAAAATAAAATGTTCTTCCAATATTCTCCCAGCAAAAATATATAACAATGTTGTTATTATTATTATTATTTTTCTTACTCTATCACTGTCAAATCCAAATCTCTAATTTCTCTCTCAACCTTTTCTACACTATTGGTTGAATCCACTGATATACAAGTCATCTTTCTCTCGTCCCCTCACAAAGTTTACAAAGGGCTCCCATTCAGTTAAAAATCTTACAGTCGATTTTTCTCTCATTATTGCCGTGATTTTCTCCATCTCCACTAGCTCAAACATCTTCATCACCCATGCCCCTATTGTGGGCACTATTTTGCCCTTCCATCTTTGTGCATATAGCAGTCTTGCAGCTGTCGTCATATACAAGAATATAGTCCCATGGTTCTTTTTCATCTGCTCATCCATAAATCCCAAAATGAAGTATTCCGGTTTCAGTTGCATATTAATTTTTAGGATTTTTTGGATTACAGAATGGATTTGTATCCAGACAGTCTTTCCTTTTTTGCAGGTCCACCATGCATGGTAGAACGTCCCTTTCTGCTCTTTGCATTTCCAGCACAGTCCTGATGCCCCTTTATACATTTTGGCCAATTTTGCTGGTGGCATATGCCACCTATACATCATTTTGTAAAAAAATTCTTTAAGGTTGGTTAAGTACCATTATTTCACGTGATAGTAAAGTCCTGGCATTTCAAGAAATAGGTCCTGAACCTTTTTATATTGGGCTTTGATGGTTAACTCAGCCTACTCTGAAAGGTTAACAGTAAAATCAATGGCTCAGATCCAGACTTCGTCATACTCAGAGCAGGAGCAAGAAAACCAATAGGACCTGCTGCAGAGCTGCCTGGCATCCCAATCATCCCCTCTGGGGTCCGACAGATGGCCACTCACCCTTTCCCTGACCCGTTGTATGGTGGTTTTCTGGCTTTTGTGTATGTTTCCTTCCTTTTAAAAAGTTGAAATGCCTCTCCTAAGGCTTAATGGCACTTAGGGATATCATGAGCACCCGAATGGGTCTGGGAGCCCGGAAGACCCCCCTCCCCACATCCAGCCCTCCCCTGGACCCAGTTGGGAATGACTCTTGTGAGCATGGATGCCCCCCAAGCACTTGCAAAGCCCAGGCAAGTGCTTGGCCACTGCCTGCTTGAGTCCCAAAATGGCACATTTCCCCTTTCCTGCGTAAATGGTGGCCTTTAAGGCCACCATTGGTACGGGGGGGGGGGATACACAATTTACCGAAGCTCCCAAAAATGTTCACTTCCACCCACCCCCCGGTTGTATCAGGGGTGGCCACCACTGACTCAGGAAGGGGGTATTGGGTGAGTTTGCTAGGCCATGCCAAGAGCTCACCAGGCCAATCCAATCCTCAGAAAAGCCTCCCCTCAAGCCTGGTGCAGATGAGTTCACCCACCCCTAGTGGCAGTAAGAGCTTTAAGCTGCTATATGCTAGTATTTTTTAAACTATTTTTGCCCTATCCTTTTGCCTTTGGCACAACCCACCACCGAAATGTGCCCCCCATGAGCTTCTCCAAAACTGAGTTCAGCGCACATGATAAAAGAGGTTAATCACACCCGGTCTACTCTAAGCATAACGAGATCCAGATCAAATCCATTGTTCACAATTAGGAAATGTACAAAACAAGACACCTTGATGTTTCAGCAACCATGCCATAATGCAATAGCCACGGGGGGCTGTCTTGATGATGGCGCATTGGTGCCGCAAGCCCCCAATACCCCACGCTTGTACTCCTGTGGGCTGTCCCCATGCTAAGGAGAGAGTGAGGGGTTTGTAGCTGAAGGAGCTGCCGCCACCGTGCCCATGCACCGTTGTGCAACTGCTTGTTTAACTTTAGCTTTCTAAATGAGAGGCCAACCTCTCATCCACCTGCCCCAAAAGGTCTCTGGTTCGTGCCTCGTGGCCTCCCAGCCTGCCCTTCCCAGAGTGGTGTCTATGAAGACCCGGCTGCAACTGCCCCGGGCGGTGGGCTGGGCGGGGAGGAGGAATTGCAGCTGAGGAAGTGCTGGGCACCGCAGCCCACCTCAGCCATGGGTGCACCTCAGGAGTCCTCGGCTTCTCAGCATGGTCTCCATTCACCACTTTTTTAAAAAACCTTTTTATTTTTCCTATTATGCGCTTCTCTGGTTTGGGCATCCTTCTGCCCACAGTGGAGAAGCACGGAGGGCATTCCAGTGGCCATTTGGGTCACTGGCCCACCCCTAATCCCTATCCGGCCAATAAGGGTCGCCATTGGCCAGGACATGCCTCCACTGCAATTCCAGAGCAAGGCAAACAGACGGAGAAGCACCATCATTGCCTTGCTCCACAGAAACAAGTTGGGCCAAGTCCCTGACTTTTTAAATTCGGAGCTTCAGAGGAAAAACCTGGGATGCCTCCGCAATGGCTGCTGTGTCATATAAATGACCTAACGCCACTGTGGAGCCACCCTGGGGCTTTCCCCTCATATGGACAAGGTACCAGGTACCTCCTCAGTAACAAAAATAGAATGCCAACTACGAAGATGATAAATAGCACTTAAATAAGTGCCTGGTGGATTAACCAGTGTTAAGAAGGTATCATCATAAATAAAGGAGTCACAGCTGTCTTGGCTCAAGAACATATCATGTAAACATAATAAAAAATTGTGCAACGGTTTTAAAAGGCCACTGAACCTATTGGGGTTTGTAGTATCAGATTACCTCTTTGTTCCAGATTTAGAGTTCCGATTCCATCATTGATCAACAATATTTAACCTGCTTCGGACACTGAGAATCTTGCTGTATGAAACCATTCGCTTCCCTCTTCTCATTGCTGGGGAGTCACTGTAGGAGCATGGGCTAAAAAGCTGAATACAAATAATCCAGCCTGCATTTCGTGTGTGGTTTCAGCACTTTTCCAGGAGAAGCAAATATATTTGCAGCATAAAAAAGGATGTATCATGATAAGTCAGATCCTCAACGTACTACTTTGAAACAAATTCCCATGGCCAGATTTATTATGTTGTATGTTATGGAGAGGAAACAGGATAATATTTCTTTAAAATGTTCTCTTCAAAGAACCTTTCCTAATGAAGAAGAAGAAAAATTCCCAGCGAACTAAAGCTGATGTGACAGAGCCATGCTCAAAGAGGTATGGTGTATATCCCATTATTTTCCAACCTACTATCATTTTTTGATCAAACAAGTTTTGTAGGCTCCTGCAGCCTTGGAATGCTTCAAAACCATGCAAAACCAGTTTGATCAGAGCCAATAGCAGAAATGTGTATGTATGCTCTATGGGCAACAAGAGTTACCTTCAACACTTTGCAACACTTATCTCTCGTCAACATTTGTTATATTCTAATGTGACAATCTGTTGGAGAGAAAAAGGTCAGACTAGCAATCCAATCGTATACATGTCCAATGAGAGCAAAGCCTCACTGAATTCAACGGGATTTACTCTCTGGTGTGTTGTGTGCTGAAAGTCTTTGGACTCAATTCTGTTAAAAGTTGTTCTAAAGCTAGGTATGGACAAATCTGTCAGTCTGGGTTTCCCTCACACCCTAATTATTTAATCTAATTATTTAAAGATGTTTTTGAATAGTTTTTTTTTTTTTAAATGTACCGAATGAAATTCTTAACCATCTCCACTGGCCTAATTCAATTGGTTGAGCTGTTCTCAGCATGGAGAGAACCATGGTGTATTCACCTGCCATGTAGATCTTAAGGATGAGGAGCCTGTCAGAAAAAAAGAAGTGCTGAGTCAGCCCTAATTCAGCACCACAAATGTGTTTGAAATACACAGGGATTCTAAGCCAGACTTTTAGGAGATAAGCATTCAACGTCTTCTGCCTGGATGGCCTAATTTGTCAGTTTTGCTTTCTTCTACACTTGATATTTCTTCTTCTTCTTCTTCTTCTTCTTCTTCTTCTTCTTCTTCTTCTTCTTCTTCTTCTTCTTCTTCTTCTTCTTCTTCTTCTTCTTCTGTACTTTCCATCGCATTATAAAGAAATTTGTTAAGTTGTTATAAAAATAACAATGAATTGAACAGAAATTCTCATCCATACCTAGCCGAACACGGGCAGATGAAAAAGCAGCTTTTTGGGAAGCCATTAGTGGGGGCACTGGCATTGCTCTACACTTGTGCATGAGGTAAATCATGGTGACTGATCTACCTTCACTGGGTAACAGTTTCTGTTCCCAGTAAAAGGAGCACTCATAAACAGGTGCTTTCATCGAAGACATGATTTTTGTTAGAAGTGCTAAATCAATAATGTGGTTAGGAAGATGGCTGTGTGTGTTTCAAAGTCCCCTCATTCAATATAAGGATCCTTAATTTCAGCTGAAACAGTCAACCAGTCCTCTGAACTCTCCATTGCTTTATACCACGGTTCCTTTCATGCTCTTCATTCTTGCTATGTTGCCCCACAACCCTTCCAGCTCTCGCCTTTAGTACCCCTAACCACTCTCCAGGCCTCTTGTTCACCCAACTACTTTCACTTGCTGTCTTTTAGGCCTGGAAGCCATTCCCCAAGGACATCTGCTTTCTCCAGTCTTTCATCCATTAAATCCCTTTTAGATAGGGTGACCATATAGGAAGGAGGACAGGGCTCCTGTATCTTTAACAGTTGTATGGAAAGGGGAATTTCAGCAGAAGTCATTTGTATATATGCTTTGCATCCATATGTGTTGGACTCCAACTCCTATCATTCCCAGCCAGAAAAGGCAATGGTCAGGTATGCTGGAAGTTGTAGTCCAAACCATTTGGAGGGTGCCAGGCTGCGGGGAATGCTGCACTACAGAATGTTGAAAACCATCTTTCAATTTAGATAGATAGATAGACAACAGCCATAATACAGGGGTTGTTAGGGAGGAAGCTAAAGGGAAGCAGATGCGAATGCTGCTCTCTCATGTATGTTAATGAGACTGGCAATTTTTTATAATGGCTTTAGTTTAATAATGACAGACTTATTTATTTCTTCCCTCTCCCCTTGCAATGTATCACAGTGTGCGTTGCAATGGGCTAAGCTCTAGCTTAGCTGGTGAGCGGCCTCTGTGTCCTATTATTATTATTATTATTATTATTATTATTATTATTATTATTTTATATAGCACCATCAATGTACAATGTCCTCCCTCTTAAGGCTGACTGAGAAGGGCAGAGAGGTACATTTCTTCCCGTCTTAATGCACACCTGAATAAAGCCAACCTTTTCTGCCCCTTTTTTTACAAAGCACTCCCAACTACGTGTGGTGGCTAAATCGTTGCTGCATTGCTTCAAGTTCAAAAAATAGTGCTGGGACTGTCTGAGTCAACCTGCATTATTCAATGTCAGACACGCTTATGCTCATATGAATTAGTAACTCCTTTGGTTGGCTTGTCTTCTTGGTCTCCATGGCAACTGTTTCCACTGCCATTAGTATCTCTGGGGCCCAACCTTGGTTCGCATGTTTCTCTCGCTCTTAACAAAGCAATTGCCAATTAATAGCTGCAGTGTAACCATATGTAGTCATTTTGGTGACCTTTTGTTTTATTTACTGCTTTGAACTGGGTGCCTTTGCTTTTCCGTCTGTTTTCATAGCATTCATTAGCGTTTGATGCTCAAGGTGGCTGAGGGGTGGTGTCTTTTGAAAGTCATTTTTGACTAAAATGCTTCTAAATGACGTACTTGTGCAAATTATAGGACTGTTTTGTTTTGGATGTTTTATGATGAATTTTCTCCTGCCTATAGGCCAGACTAAACATTTATCTAATCATTCATAGTAGAGCTATGTATGATAGTTTTATTTACCTTTGTGTAAGTACTTGCAGCAGAATTTCAGAAAGAAAACAGGTGAGGTGAGAAAGTTTAAACCCCCACCTCCCTTAGTGCTGTGGTTCCAATCCAAATTAGGGTCACGTGTGCTTACAAAAAGGTAAATAAAACGAGCAGTCCTAGCTCCCCTATATGTGATTAGGCAAATGTTTAGCTTGGCCCTGAGACATGGACGTACAAACAATTTCAAATCAACAATGCACTGCTGTTTGTATGTCCAGGGCCGGATCTACACTATTGCTTTAAAGCGCTTTATAACAGTTTTATAAAGCGCTTTAAAGCAGTAGTGTAGATCTGGCCCAGGGCTATGCCAAATATACTCTTGTTTTGATATTTGATTTTGGGGGGAGGGCATTGCAAAACCTTTGCATTGTGTTGACGTTGGCAGGTGATGCTGGTTTCCAGTATTTATAAGAACTTTGGGGCCCAGGTAGTTTTCTCATCCATCCTCCCGGTTCTTGGAAGAGGATTAGAAAGGGAAAGAAAAATACTCTGGATGAACGACTGGCTTTGAAGGTGGTGCCGTCGTGAGAGTTTTGGATTCTGGGACCACAGGCTATGCTACTTGGAACATGGACTGCTGGCAAGGGATGGGTTGCACCTCACAAGGGCTGGAAAGAATGAGTTCGGCCACAGCATGAAGAACTTGATCAGGAGGGCTTTAAACTGAATCTTACAGGGGCGGGAGACGTAAATTTCGAGGCAACAATGGATGAAGGCCAATGCACCACAGTACAGAGAACAGCTCCAATAGTGTCCCAAAATAGTGTCTGCAACAATGTAGGAACAAAGCCAGACTATAAAACACATGGTCTTCGATGTCTATATACTAATGCCCAGAGCATGGGAAACAAACAGAATGAACTTGAACTCTTATTACATGAAGGCAAATATGACTTGATAGGTATAACTGAAACTTGGTGGGATGACTCCCATGACTGGAATATAGCAATTGAAGGATATAACTTGTTCAAAAAGAACAGAAGAAATAGAAAGGGAGGTGGAGTTGCACTATATGTTAAAAATACCTATCCCTGCACAGAAATACAGGCGGATGAGACTGGGAGCCCCATCGAGAGCGTCTGGATTAAAATAAATGGGGCAAGGAATAAAAAGAATATGATAATCGGAGTCTACTACCAACCACCCAATCAAGAAGACGAGGATGAAACTTTTGAGAAACAAATTGCCAGTGTTTCAAGGAAGTGTGATGTAGTAGTGATGGGGGACTTCAATTACTCTGATATCTGTTGGGAGACCATTACTGCCAAAAGCGGCCCTTCCAAGAAATTCCTGACATGTATGGGTGATAACTTTCTCCTACAGAAAGTGGAAGAAGGAACTAGAGGATCAGCAATCCTTGACTTGTTATTGACCAATAGGGATGACTTAGTGGATAAACTGGCAGTTACGGGAACTCTGGGGGAAAGTGACCATGTCATACTTGAATTCTTGATTATGAAGGAGACAAAAGTCGAGCGTAGCCATACACGTACTCTGGATTTTAGGAAAGCTGATTTTAATAAACTCAGAACTATAATAAGTAAGGTCCCGTGGCAAGTGAGCCTAATGAGAAAAGGAGTGCAGGATTGGTGGGAGTATTTAAAAAAGGAAATTTTAAAGGCACAGTTACAAACAATTCCAACCAGGAGAAAAGATAGAAGACAGCAGAGGAAACCAATGTGGCTCCACAAAAAGCTTAGAGATGACCTGAAAACAAAAAAGGATACATATAGGAAGTGGAAGGAAGGCCAGGCTACAAAAGAAGAGTACAGACATGTGGCGCAGAAGTGCCGAAATGGCATCAGGAAGGCTAAAGCTGTGAATGAGCTGAGATTAGCGAGGGATGCTAAAAGCAATAAAAAGGCTTTCTTCAGATACGTGAGTAGTAAAAGACAGAGG
Source organism: Elgaria multicarinata webbii (assembly GCF_023053635.1). NCBI lineage: Eukaryota > Metazoa > Chordata > Lepidosauria > Squamata > Anguidae > Elgaria > Elgaria multicarinata. The sequence goes on from NC_086176.1 coordinate 26,234,572, forward strand.
AAAGAAATGGTGGTTCAACTGCTTAATGAGGATGGCAAATTGATAACAGACGACAAAGAAAAGGCTGAAGTGCTCAATTCCTACTTTGCCTCGGTCTTCTCCCAAAAGCGGGTCTATGAACCCCTTGAAAAAATGAAGCAGAAGTTGAGCGGGCAGGATTGCAGTTTGAGATTGATAAACAAATGGTCAAAGAACACCTAATTTCCTTGAATGAGTTTAAATCTCCAGGGCCCGATGAACTGCATCCTAGAGTAATGAAGGAGCTAGCAGAAGAACTCTCAGAACCTTTGTCTATTATCTTTGCAAAATCATGGATGATGGGTGAAGTGCCGGATGACTGGAGGAGGGCTAACATTGTCCCTATCTTCAAAAAGGGCAAAAAGGAGGAACCTGGGAACTATAGACCAGTCAGTCTGACATCCATCCCTGGGAAAATTCTGGAGCAGATTATAAAGAAGTCAATCTGTAAACACCTTGAAATCCATGCAGTGATTACTAGAAGCCAACATGGATTTGTCAGGAACAAATCCTGTCAGACTAATTTGATCTCATTTTTTGACAGGATAACCTCCCTTGTGGACTGTGGGAATGCTGTGGACGTCATATATCTTGACTTCAGCAAAGCTTTTGACAAAGTACCACATGACATTCTGATTACCAAACTAGCTAAAAGTGGGCTAGATGGAACAACTATTAGGTGGATTCACAGTTGGCTACAGAATCGGACTCAAAGAGTACTTATCAATGGAACCTTCTCAAACTGGGGAGAGGCAACGAGTGGGGTGCCGCAGTGCTCAGTCCTGGGCCCAGTGCTCTTCAACATTTTTATTAATGATTTGGACGAGGAGGTGCAGGGAACGCTGATGAAATTTGCAGATGACACAAAATTGGGTGGAATAGCTAATACCCTGGAAGACAGAAACAAACTTCAAAGTGATCTTGATAGGCTGGAGTGCTGGGCTGAAAACAACAGGATGAAATTTAATAGGGATAAATGCCAAGTTCTACATTTAGGGAATAGAAACCAAATGCACAGTTACAAGATGGGGGATACTTGGCTCAGCAAGACTACAAACGAGAAAGATCTTGGAATTGTAGATTGCAAGCTGAATATGAGCCAACAGTGTGATATGGCTGCAAGAAAGGCAAATGCTATTTTGGGCTGCATTAATAGAAGTATAGCTTCCAAATCACGTGAGGTACTGGTTCCTCTCTATTCGGCCCTGGTTAGGCCTCATCTAGAGTATTGTGTCCAGTTCTGGGCTCCACAATTCAAGAAGGATACAGACAAGCTGGAGCGTGTTCAGAGGAGGGCAACCAGGATGATCAGGGGTCTAGAAACAAAGCCCTATGAAGAGAGACTGAAAGAACTGGGCATGTTTAGCCTGGAGAAGAGAAGATTGAGGGGAGACATGATAGCACTCTTCAAATACTTAAAAGGTTGTCACACAGAGGAGGGCCAGGATCTCTTCTCGATCCTCCCAGAGTGCAGGACACGGAATAACGGGCTCAAGTTAAAGGAAGCCAGATTCCGGCTGGACATCAGGAAAAACTTCCTGACTGTTAGAGCAGTGCGACGGTGGAATCAGTTACCTAGGGAGGTTGTGGGCTCTCGCACACTAGAGGCATTCAAGAGGCAGCTGGACAGCCATCTGTCAGGGATGCTTTAGGGTGGATTCCTGCATTGAGCAGGGGATTGGACTAGATGGCCTTGTAGGCCCCTTCCAACTCTGCAATTCTATGATTCTATGATTCTATTATAGGTTTATAGTAGTGGTTTATAATGATATATTTTTGTTGTTGTCCCTTCCTTTTGTACAATTGTTTGTTGTTATAGAAGTGTTCACAATGAAGGGTTTTACTCTTTTAATGTTTTATACTTTGGGCAGAATCCAGTGGAGTGCTTTCACCTCCACTGATTCTCTTACATCCTGCAGATTCTGTTGCACAAGCAGTGGGTCCCGGTGATTCCACAGTGCAAGCAGGAACTACCACTTCCACAGCAGAGATTTAATTAGGGTGACCAAATGAAAAGGAGGACAGGGCTCCTGTACCTTTAACAGTTGCATACAGGACAGGTGCTACCATTAGGCCAACTTGGCAGCCGCCTAGGGCGCAGACCTCAGAGGGGCGCAGTACTGCCCTTTAAGGGCCACAGTTTTATACAAATTAGCTATTTTCAGAAAAAACATAATAAAAGGAAAATATAATTGTTCAGAAACTCTTCTTAAACAGCTGAATCAAAGTTGGCAATTTTGGGGTGTGTGTGCAGGTAGCTCGCCTTGCCTAGGGCACAAAATAGTCTATCAGTGGCATTGGTTACATAGAAAAGGGAATTTCAGCAGGCGTCATACTGCAGCTATACTGTGACTAGATTAAAAAGAGGGCAGGGCACCTGCAGCTTTAACAGTTGTGATGAAAAAGAAATTTCAACGGGTTCTCCATATATACAAATGACACCTGCTGAAATTCCCTTTTTCAATACAACTGTTAAAGATACAGGAGCCCGGTCCTCCTTTTCATATGGTCACCCTATTTTAATGCTTCCCATACAAAGCTCTGAAACAAGGAGAAATGCTCATTTTTCAGTCAGGCCTGCCCAGTTCGAGAAACAAGCATTCTCAGTCCGAATCAACACCAAACAGGTTATTGCACTATGAAAGTGGTATATAAAAGGCAGGAGCCACACCAAGCAGGATATAGCACTACAAAAGCAGTATGTGGTATGTGTCAATGGGCCCAAACAGTTGTCAGTGCACTTCAATACTACTATAAAGCAGTAGTGTGGCTCCTGCCTTTTATATACTGCTTTCATATCACTTTCATAGTGTAATATCCTGCTCAGTCACTTCTGTTGCCCCAGAAGTACTAAATCTCTGTTCCACAAGTGGTTGGTGCTGCTTGTAGATGGGAGTAGGTGGGGTGTAAGAGAACTGGCAGAGGCATAAGTGCCCATTGCATTTGCCCTTTAGAAGTTTTATTTATTTAAATGTTTAAGCAAAGTTCTTCGTTGACTTAAACTGCTTTTTAAATTGGTTAATTTTGTAGATTACCCTTGATGAAAGACCCCTTCATTTTAAAAAAATGTCTCCATTGGAACCTTTAAGAATATGTTCTCTTTTTGCATTGAGTCTGTTTTTAGTACTCCACTTTCATTTCTTGTTTGTTACTTATTGTAGGGTGACCATAAGAAAAGGTGGACAGGGCTCCTGTATCTTTAACAGTTGTATTGAAAAGGGAATTTCAGCAGGTGTCATTTGTATATATGGAGAACCTGGTGAAATTCCCTCTTCATCACAACAGTTAAAGCTGCAGGTGCCCTGCCCTCTTTTAAATCTGGTCACTCTAGTATGGCTCCTGCACTTTGACTGTGGTGATGAAGAGGGAATTTTACCAGCTAAAAAAACAGTTACAAGAAGATACTGATTTTTTTAAAAAAAAAATTACTTAAATGCCCCCATCAAATGCCTGGAAGTAGGGGACAGTCTTCTGCTGCTGTCAAAAATACGACAGTGGACAGGTCTACACCTAGGGAGGGGGAAGGGAGGATCTCATGATATGCTGATCATGAGATATTCCCCCTGGATTCATATGTGGCACATGATGTCCTGGGAGGAAGCAGGATGTCACAGCTGCCATTTATTTATTTTTTGGAAGCAGCAGGGCCGGCCGCACAAGAGTGAGGCCCTGCTCCGCCAAAAAGTAAGAGAGAGAAAAACTTTCGCCCTGAAATTGCCCCCCAAACCCCTCCCTGCCATCCCAGGGGTGAGGAAATTGCTGCCACCCCTCCCCTGATGGGCACGGAGCTGCACTGATCTCAGTGGGGAGAGGGTTCCATAATCATATCTTTCACACATCTCCCCTTAATACACTGTTCTTGAAGTTAAATGAACCTGGCTCTTTCAACTGTTCCATATAGAAGGGTGAGGAGGAAGAGGAAGAAGCAAAGGTAATGAGAGATATGCCTGCACATTTTGTTTATGTCATACTTCCCCAACCTGGTGCTTTCTGGATGTTTTGGACTACAACATCCAGCATTCCTGACCATTGACCATGCTGGCTGAGCCTGATTGGAGTTGAAATCCAAAACATTGGGGGGAGGGGGGCACCACATTGGGGCTCATCTAGAGGGGTCAAAAGGACAACATTGATGGTACTGTAGACAATACTCTGCCCCTAAGCCTAAGGCCAGATGTTTAATTAATGGAATTGTAATAGAAATCGTTAACTGTGTAATAGAGGTCTTCATAAACAGTTCATCAACTATGAAAGGCCAGGAGGTCAATAGGTTGCTTATGGAGCTATCTATAAAATCCTCACCTGATGTGCGGACATGCCTGCTGGTTTCTTTAATATCTATTGATTATTTGCTATATGATTATCATCTTGTGTGTGTGCTATCTACAAAAATTCACAGGCCTTCAAAATATAAAAGAAGGTCAAGTTTATAGCAACCTGAATGTGATTTACAGGGTAGATTTCATTGGATTTTGCCATCAAGTAACCAGAATTACACTTAATATACTTTTAAGGCTTTTATTTGCTTTTCTTAAGAGCAGGGTTGGGGTTTTGAAAGCAGCAGCTTCATAGCGTCCTCTAAGTTAATGGTTTGTGGAATGCTAATTTGGCTGATTACAGAAGATAGGGCTTCTCTAACTGGAAAGACAGGGGCTTCATTTATTTATTTATTTATTTTTATTATTTATTACATTTTTATACCGCCCAATAGCCGAAGCTTTCTGGGCAGTTCACAAAAATTAAGACCATGAAAAGCATAAAAACATAAAAAAGGGGGCTTTAGATTCTGTTGTAAGCAAATATGTTTGGCTGGTGTGTGCATGGATTATGGCCATTGAGCTGAAATAAGAAAAAAGCTACCGTATTTCTTCAATTGTAAGACGCTATCAATTGTAAGATGCACACTAATTTCAGTACCACCAACAGGGAAAAAACCCTAAGACACACCGGCGATTCTAAGACGCATCCCATTTTTAGAGATGTTTATATGGGGGGAAAGTGTGTATTAGAATCGAAGAAATAGGGTAGTATTCATTCTTTGAAGCACTGGAAAGCTGAAATGGCCTGAAATTGAATTTACGTCCCTTTTGCTTATGCAGCAATAATATCCCAGGCTGAAAGACAGGCATGGCTGCTATACAGGCCCCTCTCAGGGTTCCAATATGTGCAGTGAGGATGTCAGCACATGAGTACATCCATCTATTTTGTGTACAACATAGCAAGTAATATGGGCCGTACATTTGATTCTCACAATGAGCAATGTCAGGATTTTGTGAAATCCTCTTGCATGTGTTTTATGGATTGTGCAGTGTCGTTCATTCCAAGCATCTGTTCACAGATGGATTTGAATTTGTTTTTTCAAATAATTTCATAAGAAAGTTTGCAACAATTTGCATAATTTATGTTAGCGTGTATCATCTAGCGTATTGTCCCACATTTCATTCCAGTTTTCCCCATGTATCATTTCTAGCATGGCATGTATCTTAGTAGAAATGTGCATATTTTCCTGTGAATGAATTTGTGTAAATTTCAGGAAAGTAAAAATAATCCAAAAGTCATTTTCGGCTGCCTAAAATTTCTCCAGAATCCTGACTCACATTCTCTTTTTTGTTTTTCTTTCATTCCCCCCCCCCCTTTTTTTAAGAAGATGATTGTGCCAAGTGGGCAGGTATGCATTTATGTACTATTCATGTTACACTGTATGCCCAGTAAGAGGGAAAGGTTAGTCGATGCATTGAATTGCTTAAATCTTACCTGTTTAATGTATATTTTTTTAAAAGTCTATTCTTCCCCTGAGTTGTAGGGAGAGATGGTAGCTTGGACCTCTAGCATCATTTGGAAACTCCCAAACATTTGTATAGATTTCTTACTCTTATTCTCAAAGCAGCCCATCCATTTTTGAAGGGCTATTGCTACTTCTGAAGCACTTTTGAGGGCTAGCCTGGGAATTCTTTCTGATCTAAATCACAGGAAGCAAGGATAAGCAGTTCTGAGTGACAGCCATTACCTGGGCTGGCAAAGTGGTAGTGACTGTTTTGATACCAAATCAACTGAAGCCTTAGCTAGACCTACCTGTTAGTCCATGACGGAAGGGTGAAGATCTCGCGATGGTTTTATCCCAAGATCCCCCCTCCGTTTACACGTGGCACACGACAACCTCAGGTGGAGACGCATTGCACCCGCCATTTTTAAAATTTTCTTAAAGAGGCAGCAGCGCACGAATGCTCATGCGCAAAAGGTAAGTTTTTTTAAAAAAAATATTTTCCCTACTCCCCCCACCCCCTATGAGTGCAGTGCTCCCAAGGAGCTCTGTGCCCCATGCGTGGGTCCCGGGTCCTTGCGAGTAACCGGAAGGAGCTGGGACAAACCATGGCACAGGGATGATTCCGGTGATCACCCCAGGATTTCGCCCGGTCTAGCTATGGCCTGAGTATATGACCTAATATTTTTAACCTGCTCCTTTTTGCAGATACCCAAGACAAGCCATTATTTAAGCAACAGCAGTTGCAGTAGAAGAAACTACAAACAAACAAAACAGAGGCATAAACCAAATAGAAATTATTATTTTTAATATACCATTGACTTCAGTAGGATAGTTAGGCATGCTTATATTGAAGTTCAATACAACTTAATACTACCTAACTCTGTTTGATTTGTTCCTTTTCTGATTAAATAGGGTGACCATATGAAAAGGAGGACAGGGCTCCTGTATCTTTAACAGTTGCATAGAAAAGGGAATTTCAGCAGGTGGCATTTGTATATATGGAGAACCTGGGGAAATTCCCTCTTCATCACCACAGTTAAAGCTGCAGGAGCTATACTAGAGTGACCAGATTTTAAAAAGGCAGGGCTCCTGTAGCTTTAACTGTGGTGATGAAGAGGAAATTTTACCAGGTTCTTCATATATACAAATGACACCTGCTGCACTTCCCTTTTCAATACAACTGTTAAAGATACAGGAGCCCTGTCCTCCTTTTCATATGGTCACCCTAGATTAAATCAATGTATGAAACTTTGTGCTCACTTCTCCTTTGCTGAGCCCCTTCTTACACCAGATTGGTGGCATTGGACCTGTTGCAATTTGGCCCCAATTTCTGGGAGATTGGATGCTGATACATACAACCCATGTAGTCGCATAAACGTAAAATAATTAGGGGTTGAGGAAGAAGAGTTCAGCCTAGTTAAGTAACACATTCCTAACCTCCTAATTTTCAGTGCAGGAACCTTTTTCGTGTGTGAGTGAGAGTGAGAGTGAGAGTGAGAGTGAGAGTGAGAGTGAGAGTGAGAGTGAGAGAGAGAGTGAGAGAGAGAGAGAGAGAGAGAGAGTGAGAGAGTGAGTGAGAGTGAGAGTGAGAGTGAGAGAGTGAGAGAGTGAGAGAGAGTGTGTGTGTGAGAGAGTGAGAGTGAGAGTGAGAGAGAGAGAGAGAGTGAGAGAGTGAGAGTGAGAGAGAGAGTGAGTGAGAGAGAGAGAGAGGGGGGGGTGGGGGAACAGTATTTATTTATTCATTTCATTTCTGTACTGCCCAATAGCCAAAGCTCTCTGGGTGGTTCACAAAAACTAAAACCATAAGTACAGCATAAAATATAATATGAAAACTTAAAACCACAGTCTAAAACCACAATACAAAAGTAGAACCGGAATAAAACCGAGCTAAAATTCAGATTTAAAACAGTAGAGTTAAAAGACTAAGACGATAAATTGCTAAAATACTGGGAAAATAAAACGATACTCACCTGGCACCATAAAGAGTATAACATAGGTGCCAGACGAACCTCTCTAATATTCAAACATGGAACAGCCTGACAATGAAGAAAAAGGTTGACTTAATTCTCTGAATCAATAGATGCCCCAGGCTAAAGAGCTTTTGCCTTCCAGGTCTAAGTGGCCTAAGGAAAAGCAGCTTGTATTCTTATGCTTCAAATGTAATTTAGTATTTAGTTTTGTCTTTGTGCAGATGTGTGTGCCTGTGTGTTTTCTTCTTCTAAAGTTCAGAAACCCTTGCTTTTATTTTGAAATCAGTGTTTTGGTATGTTCTGCCTACACCATACACCCTCTAAATCTCCCCTTTTGGTTCTTCAATTGATTGTGTTTTATAAACCACAATCAATTTACAGCAGCAGGGGCATAATTAAAAATAATAGCCATCGCAGCTGTCTTGAGGGAGAAGAAAAAATCACCCACTCCCTACAACCTCTAATGACAGATTTTGTGCTAATCTGAATGCGAGAAGTGCTCATGTATATATGGGCTTTCTCCAATATGTGGCAAAAAAATGGAAAGTCATTTATAACTATTTTACACTGCAACACTCTGAAAAATTGCAGGAGGTTTCTTCCCCACCCGTTCCAATCCTTTTGGAAATTGCTTCCCTGGTGTCTGGGGCTCTGCAAAATGCAGATGATTTATATCTGTGACATTGTTTAGACCCTTGAGACGAAGTAATTGAAAGCTTGAGGGGCAGGCCTCCAGGGGATGTGGCACAATTTTCGAGAGTGGCACATCAAGATTTTTACTGCACACCATCTCCAACGTCCCAATCAAATCCTGGGTTTAGAGATGAAACAGAGCCTTGGAAATGATCAGAGTCTTGGCAAAGACTACGCACTCGAGGGACCACATTCCAATGGTGGGCGGGGCCAAATTGCCACAAATGCCAACATCATTTAGCTTAAAGCTCTTTCTGCCTGTAACTAGGCATTTCAACCTTTTAAATCATGTCTGGCTGGCTTGAACTGGGAATATTAACATTCCACCTTGCCACATTTGTTACAGTGAAACCCACTTGTAATATCTTAAAGATAAATCCATGATTATTGAATTAAAGCCATTCTTTGTGACAATGAACAGACCATATAACTCTAGAGACCAAGCTTTGGGCCTGTTCAGACAACACGCTAAACCATGGTTTGGCCACTCACCATTTTGCAGCAAATGGTTAGTAAGTTTGTTTAAACTGTGGTTATGTAGCCACAATAGTTGGGAATGGTTCACACAACATGCTAAGCTATAGTGCTTAGCTCAAAATGTTTAACCACTGAGGCTTAGCGTGTCATCCGAACAGGGTCATTATAAATATGCTACAATAGGTTATACATTTATTGTTGTGCAAATTATGAGTAGTTTGACTGTAAACCAAATAGCATGGTTTCATGCTATGGAGAATCACCTTTCTGCCCAGTAACTACCAGCTGTTATTTCTGGAAGGTTCTGGGCACCATGTCTTCAAGTGAGTGATCTTGCTTAGTATCCTTACATGCGTATGGCAAGCCAATCTGAAACCCTTAATTTCACAATTGCTCCTTTTCAATACAGTCCTACTCAGAAGTAAGTCTCTATGGGGGGATTGCACTGTAGATATGAGTTCTGTAGCGTAAAAGGCAAATAGGATGCATTACCAGATTTAAATTATACTCCTGGGGAGTATTAAGGATCTATTGAGATGCAAATTGACGTTTTCTTAATTTTTCTGGCACGCAGTTGAGATGGATGCTTGTTCAGTGAATATATGAATTAGAAAGTAGGAAACTTGATCCAAATTGGCCCCTTTTCTTGGTGATTTTTAAATAAATGATTTAAACTGCTTTGATTTAAATCAGTGCACCCTGTCTTTTGAAGTCGATTTTCCCTTCAAGCAGTACATATTCCTCAGAGAACTGAAATTTATGTGATTCTTTTTTTTTTCTGTCCACAATATGACAGAGGCAACAAGAGGGGGTGGGGAAGCATCACCCCTTCAAGCTCGAAGAATTGTCCCACTGGGATAGATTTTAGTTCTTTGCAACCCTATTGAAATAATGGATACAACAACAGTGAAACTTTTTCGAGTGAAATCTAACTTTATACCATTTTTATGGGAATGCATTAGATATTCAGGACACAGATTTAAAACTCCTTTAAAACTATTCCAAACAATTCCACTGAGGATATATCTATCTGGCACCAGCATGGTTCTGTTGCATTGTTTTCCTGTTTCATTTTTGTCATGTTGTTTCTTACTTTTCAGCAAAGAAAGGAATTAGAGATGCAATGAAATAACTTGCTGGAAAGTTCCAGTTTTAATTTGTCTTTAATGTGTAATGGTCATACTGGATTTGTTTGTCTTTAATGTTGTGTGCATCACCCACCCTAGGATCCCTTGTGGATGAAGAACAGTTTATAGATTTTAGAAATAAATAAATCAAATGAGATAATGTGACCATTCAAGGACAAGTTGGAGCACTTACAAGTAAATACTACATAAGATAGGTGTAATATCTAAGTCTTTCTCTGGACTTAATGAAGGACATTGCAGGAAAAGTTAGTGCAACTTCATTGAACGATTACTTTGTCCCTTGCTACATTTAATGAATTTCTGCATCATTAATTGTAGGTGGCAAATTTCTGGGGTTGTGAAATGGGCATGTTGCATGTTTTGCAAAATGAAATTCTCATCCATCCATACCGGAGTCTTCTCTGAGTGCAAAAATATAGGCTACCCGAATACTAAGGTATAGCATATACGAGTCGCTACAATCTCTTGCATATTCCTTTGAGGACTGATAATTATAAACGTGCAAGCTTATTCTCACTAACCTGGGAGTGAGCCCCATTGAACTCAATATGACTCACTTCTGAGTAGGCGTTTGGACAATTGCACTGCTAGGCAAGTTCATCATATGATCCAAAGCAATCACTATTCCCCACTGTCCTGTGATAGTTTTCTGTTATTAGAAGACATAACCAAGAACCCTGTAATTTAGCTGTTTTTCTCTTGTAGCATTTGAAGGATCTCTTCTGGCAGGGCTACCTGGATGAATTTTAAACCTAAGAATGTTAAGATGTTGTGATGTTATGTATTGTTGTATTTAATGTTGTTCCCCGCCTCGATCCAGAGGGAGAGGCAGGTAAGAAATTATTATTATTATTATTATTATTATTATTATTATTATTATTATTAATAAGCTTACCCCACCCCACCCCAAAATATGCTTAATAGATTTGGAATACACACATTATCTGAACTGAGCAAAATAGATTTGCTCAAGAAAGTATTGCCCAAAGAGAAGATTTCCTAGGAGGCAGCTGCATAATGCTGGAGATGGTATACAAAATGTCTTTGTCGGTCAAGATGAAGATATATTTGTCACATTTGAGGAAGCAAGGCAGAAATTGATTGCTTGGATCCTTTTCCTATATGCACATCCATTCATATAGCTTTATATTCTGAGCGGTGAAACGGCCACCCACAAAGCCCACTATGTCTGAAATTAAAATAATCCTCATTAACTGAATGCATTTGTTAATTTGACTCTAGTGGATATTAACAAGGGGAGAAGCTGTGGATTTAGACGTCTCTCACTGTGATGGCAAAATGGAAAAGAAATCTTTAGGCTCACAGTAGGATCGCATTCCTTTTGACAAGGATGATTGCTTCGACAGAGGGATACAGGGCGCGTGTTTTACAGCAGGGCTAAATTGCTTCCTTAGAACCTCATTTGTTTTTCTCATTTTAAACCATACATTACTAGGGTCTAGTTGCCTAGTGGCTTCTTAGGGCCTTTTTTATATTTGACTGCAAATTCTTAAGTACCAAATGCACACCTTTTGTTTGTGCTGGTTACGAAGGACATATGGGAATATAAATTGCAACATTTTCTTTAAAATATATATACACAAGTGTATGAAGATAAACTACTTTATCTTGTGAACCACCCAGAGAGCCCTGGCTATTGGGTGGTAAAGAAATGTAATAAATAAATAAATAAATAAATAAATAAATAAATAAATACTTTGTGCTTTGGGGCCCTGATCCTTTCCCAGGTACTGCATAACTCATCTGGAGGGGTCCTTATGATCAATTCATGTGGCCAGCATACGGAATTGTCTTCATGGGGCACCAATGGATTTGTAGTGCAGCCGGGATTATGTGGGGGTGTGCATTGAATAAACCATTACAGGTGCTGGGTTTTAACCTATGAAGCCTTGCGTAGCTCAGGACCTCAATACCCAATAGAGCGCATCTCCCACTATGAAGCTACCCATACTTTATGATCAAAATCTGAGGCCCACCTCTTATAGGCCCCTTCCAACTCTACTATTCTATGATTCTATGATTCTAAGTGAGGCTCAGGGGATGGCAAAAAGGGAGAGAGATTTTTTGGTGGCACCCTTCCCCCCCCCAGATGTGGAATGATCACCCCTGCGATGTCTGTCTGGTGTCAATATTATCACCTTTTCGGTGCCATATTAAGACTTTCCTCTATTTCATGGCACATTATGGAGCTTTTTTAATTTAGTTGTTTTATCAGGCCCTGGTATTTCTTTATTTATTTTTTTAGGTGATTTAAATTGTTTAAAATGTTTATTTATTTATTTATTTATTTATTACATTTTTATACCGCCCAATAGCCGAAGCTCTCTGGGCGGTTCACAAAAATTAAAACCACAGTAAAACACCCAACAGTTTAAAACACAATTACGAAATACAGTATAAAAAGCGCAACCAGGATAAAACCACACAGCAAAGTTGATATAGGATTAAAATACAGAGTTAAAACAGTAAAATTTAAATTTAAGTTAAAATTAAGTGTTAAAATACTGAGTGAATAAAAAGGTCTTCAGCTGGCGACGAAAGCAGTACAGTGTAGGCGCCAAGCGGACCTCTCTGGGGAGCTCGTTCCACAACCGGGGTGCCACAGCGGAGAAAGCCCTCCTCCTAGTAGCCACCTGCCTCACTTCCTTTGGCAGGGGCTCACGGAGAAGGCCCCCTGTAGATGATCTTAAGGTCCGGGTAGGTACATATGGGAGGAGGCGTTCCTTCAGATAACCTGGCCCCAAACCGTTTAGGGCTTTAAATGTCAATACCAGCACTTTGAATTGGGCCCGGACTTGGACTGGCAGCCAATGAAGTTGTAAAAGGACTGGCGTAATGTGATCTCGCCGGCCAGTCCCTGTTAATAACCTTGCTGCCCTGTTTTGCACCAGTTGAAGTTTCCGGACCGTTTTCAAAGGCAGCCCCACGTATAACACATTGCAGTAATCCAAACGAGAGGTTATCAGAGCATGGATAACTGTAGCTAAGCTATCTCTGTCCAGATAAGGGCGCAGCTGGTATATCAGCCTGAGCTGATAAAAGGTGCTCTTTGCCACTGAGTTCACCTGTGCCTCAAGTGACAGTTCTGGATCGAAGAGCACCCCCAAACTACGGACCCGATCCTTTAGGGGGAGTGCAACCCCGTCCAGGACAGGGCAGGGCAAACATCACCTCGCCGGACAGAAGAACCACCCGCTAACAGTACCTCCGTCTTGTCTGGATTGAGTTTCAGTTTATTAGCCCTCATCCAGTCCATTACCGTGCCCAGGCACTGGTTCAGAACAGCCACTGCCTCACCTGGGTTTGATGAAAAGGAAAGGTAGAGCTGGGTATCATCAGCATATTGATGACACCTCAGTCCACATCTCCGGATAACCTCCCCCAGTGGCTTCATGTATATGTTAAACAGCATAGGGGATAAGATAGAGCCCTGTGGAACCCCATGGCTTAGGTGCCACGGCACAGAGCAATAATCCCCCAGCACCACCTTCTGGAATCGGCCATCCAAGTAGGAGCGGAACCACTGCAACGCAGTACCTCCAACTCCCAGCTCAGACAACCTATCCAGAAGGATACCATGGTCGATGGTATCGAAGGCCGCTGAGAGGTCCAGGAGAACCAACAGGGTCGCACTCCCCCTGTCTCTCTCCCGACAGAGGTCATCCCACAGGGCGACCAAGGCAGTTTCTGTTCCAAAACCAGGCCTGAAGCCCGATTGAAATGGATCTAGATAATCCGTTTCATTCAAGAGTGCCTGGAGTTGTCCTGCAACCACCCGCTCAAGCACCTTGCCCAGGAAAGGGATATTAGCCACCGGCCTGTAGTTGTTAACATCTTCCGGGTCCAGATTAGGCTTCTTCAGGAGTGGTCTAATTACCGCCTCTTTTAAAGAGGCCGGCACCACTCCCTCTCTCAAGGAGGCATTTACAACCTCCTGGACCCAGCCGGCGATCCCCTCCTTATTTGATGTAATGAGCCACGAGGGGCAAGGGTCAAGCACACAGGTGGTCGACCGGACTTGGCCAAGCACCTTGTCCACATCCTCGGGCCTCACTAACTGAAACTCATCCAATAAAACTGAACCGGACGGCGCTCTGAACACCTCTACTAGTGGAGCTGCATTAAGTGTGGTGTCCAATTCATGACGAATCTGAGCGACTTTATCTTCAAAGTGCCGTGCAAATTTGTCACAGCGTGCTACCGAGGGTTCCACCATCTCTCGCCCTGGCCCAGAGTGTAACAGGCCGCGAACCACCCGGAAAAGCTCCGCCGGACGACACTGAGAAGACGCAATGCTGGTGGAAAAGAACTGCCTCTTTGCCACCCTCACCGCCACAGAGTAGGCTCGATAGTGAGCTCTAACCCGTGTTCGATCAGACCCAGCACGAGTCTTCCTCCACCTGCGTTCTAGCTGTCTCCCCTCTTGCTTCATTGCCCTCAGCTCAGGTGTATACCAAGGAGCTGACCGGGCTCTGCTCAGAGGGAGAGGACGCTTGGGAGCGATCGTGTCAACCGCCCGAGTCATCTCTGCATTCCACAGAGCGACCTGGGCTTCGACAGGAGCACCGGCCATATCAGCAGGAAAATCCCCCAGAGCCCTCTGGAATCCATCGGAGTCCATTAGCCTCCGGGGGCGGACCATTTTAATAGGCCCCCCACCCTTGCAGAGGGGAAAGGCCGCCGAGAGTCTAAACCTCAGTAGGAAGTGATCTGACCATGACAAGGGGGTAGATGTTAGTTCCCCCACTTCCAGATCACCATCCTCCTGCCCAGTCGAGAAAACCAGATCAAGCGTGTGTCCCTTTGCGTGTGTTGGGCCGATGACATGTTGAGACAGCCCCATGGTTGTCATGGCAGCCATGAAGTCCTGAGCCGCTCCAGAGACAGCAGCCTCGGCATGGAAGTTGAGATCCCCCAGAACCACCATCCTGGGGGTTCTCAACACCAGGTCCGAGACAACCTCCGTCAGCTCAGGCAGGGAGACTGTGGGGCAGCGGGGTGGACGGTACACCAGCAGAATCCCTAATCTGTCTCGAGTACCCAACACACAGTACAGACACTCAAGATCAGCACTCGACTGAACAGGAAGCCTAGAGAGGGAGATTGTATTCCTATAGACCACGGCAACCCCCCCTCCCCGGCCCTCGAGTCTGTGCTGGTGCACATACAAAAATGTTTGTATGTTTTAATTCTTCTTGTTCGATGCCTCGAGTTTTTTTCCCAAGAAAGGTGTCTAATGAATTTAAATAATGTTAATGGAGAGGTGATGATGAATATGGGGGCGGGTGGGGGAATCTTTTGTGGATGAGTCACAAGAAGCCATTTCTTCTGCTGGGAGAAATTTGTCAACTTAACAGTCTTCCGGATTTTAAGAAAGCTATAAAGACTGATCTCTTCCGGCAGGCCTACCCAGTTGAATTTTAAGATGCCTTTTAATAATGTGCTGCTTTTAAGAATGTATTCATTTTAAATGTTTTAATTATATGTACTTTATGGCATTTGCATTTATGTTGTACCCCACCTCGATCCAGAGGGAGAGGCGGGTAACAAATAAATAAATAAATAAATTATTATTATTATTTGGAAGTTTTTGAAGAAACTAAGAATTTCCCTTGATAAAGAGAATTTCTGAAAATGAGGGGGGGGGGAAATCTATTGGTATAGTTTATTGTTGGGGAGAAGCCCCCTGTATATGTGTCCACCTGCAACAAGTTTCTCAAATTTCTATTTTGCAGGGAGACTTAACATATCTGAGACATTACAAAAAGGTTATTACAAGAGTTCTGTGTTGTTTGGTTAAAAAAGAGAAAGAAACAGACCTAGCCTCTTAATCTGAGAAAATGTTATGCTATATATATATATATATATATATATATATATATATATATATTCTCCCTGTATTCTGGGTTCCATCTTTGGGCGGGGAGTGTTTATGTTTTCTTAGTGATCTTGTTATAATAATTCGACTGCAGTCATTTTAATTTGGTGGGTTTACAGGCACCTGCTTAGCACAGATCAGCTGTACACAAGGTAAGGTGGGTATCTGGAAGAATTTTGATACAACTTATCTAATCAGTACCAATAATCTTTTATTTTCCTTGCATGGCTGAAATAGCTTATTATAATAATTTATTTTGGTAACCAAGAAGAGAGAACAGCTGTTGTTTTTATTTCTCTGATAAAGCCCCATCATAGAGTTGCTGAAACATTTCAGGAATAATTACACCAAATGGCTGTTGCAATCCTTAATAATGACATGCATCTGTCACGGAGGCAGGGTGTTCAAAACTCCCCACCATCACTGCTGAGCCAAGGCATGATTTTGAAACAGTTCCCCCATCTTTCTATATAGATTGCCATAATGTACAGAATAGTGGAGCTTGGTGGCTTCAATGTCAGTAGGGTGGGAATCTGCTCTGGGTTTCAGTCAGAACCAATCAGAACTCTAAAGGAACTATCCAAGGGCATGTCTACACAGGACTTTTATCCTGGGGTTGTCCCTAGGTCATCCCTGTACGTCCACATGATGCACAGGGGATCCCAGGGGCAACCTCTCAATTGTCCCATGATAACTGGTTCCCCAGTTATCCCGATTTGTCCCATGGTCCCAGGACTGTCCCAAGACTGCGGGAGATGTGAGCGCCCATCACGCCTGGCTTACGCATGACTAAGTGTAGCAGCAGAAATGGGCACGGAGCCACGCGGCACAGCTCTGTGCCCATCAGGGGAGGGGGCAGCAATTTCGCCACCTCTGGGATGGCAGAAAGGAGTGTTGGGGGGCAATTTGAAAGGAAAAGCTTTTTTCTTACTTTTCATTGGAGTGGGCCTTGTTCTTGCTGACTGGCCCTGCTGCTCCCCCCCCCCAAAAAATGGCGGCCTCAACATCCTGCGTCATGTGTGAATCCAGGGGGAGGATCTCAAGATCAGCATATTGTGAGATCCTCTCCCCTCCCTCCCTAGTTGTAGATATGCCCCAAGATGCCTTGGATACCTCCTTTAGTGTTCTGACTGTTTCTGAGTGAAATCTGGAGTGTATTCACCACCCGACTGACATCGTAGCTGCCAGCCTCCACTAGTACTAAAATAAGTGAGGGGGAAGTATGGAGAGCGGTAGAGGTGAGGTGTTCATTGGCATAAAATCTTTTGTGGGTGCAACAGATCCCTATCATTTGTAAGCAAATGGAAATTCCTCTTAGCCTCTCTTAACATGCAATTATTAACACGTCCTTTTAAAAATGTAATTTTTAATGGTGTCCTTATTCTGTTTTTATTCTTTTATTCTATTTGGTCACTGTTCCAAAATGTTTGGCAGTATATAAATATTGTTAATCGATAAATACATTATTTTCATCGCTGGACTATTATTTATTTCCCGTGCTCTCTGCACTCAAAGAGAATACATCATATATTCTTTTGAAATGGAGCTAAGCCTAACAATTGGCAGGAGCAGACATTGCACCTGATAGAGGGCAGCTGCCAAAACTGGCTGTATCAAATTCTCCTTGCCTCTCCCAGTAATGCTTAGCGACACTTACCCATGCTGTTTCCCTGACCATACTATTAGCATCTAGGATACATGGGGCATGGCTAGACGAGGCGATACCCTGGGGATCATCCCGGGATCATCCCTGTGTGTCCACATGATGCACAGGGCATCCCGGGAGCAGTGAGAGACGATCCCTCCCTTAGCCCAAGATATTGCCCTACCCTTTCATTCTGATTTTTCCTGCAGTCTTGGGATGATCCTGAGACCGTGGGACACATGGCCCATTGTCGTGGTTTTGCTCTGGCTCCTCACGAGTAACTGTGAGGAGCTGGGAACTGGACATGGGGCACAGAGCTCCTCAGGAGCTCTATGCCCATTGGGGGTGGGGCGGGGGAGCATGAGCATTGGTGGGGGGGTTTTAAAACAAAAACAAAAACACATACCTTACAATTTTGATCGAGCACTCATGCGCTCATTTTCCTTTAAGAAAAAATTTAAAATGGCGGGTGTGATGTCCTCTTCCTCCTGGGACATCGCACGCTGTGTATAGATGAGGGGGATGATCTAGCGATTATAAAATCTTGAGAACATTCCCCTCAACCCCCCTCGTCTAGCCATGCCCATGGATAACATGCATGATAAGGTACATGGGTAACAGCAGAATCCTATACATGTCTACTTAGGAGAAAGTGCCATAGAGTTCAATTGGGGTAACTTCCAGGTAAATACGCGTAGCATTAAAGCCTAACAACGCAATCCTATGCATGTCTACTCAAATGTATATCCCATTAAGTTCAATGGAGCTCACTTCCAGGTTTGTGTGTATAGGTTTGCAGCCTACGTATATTTAAATGATACAAGGAGACATGAAGCTCTCAACAAAAAACATGATTTTTGGCTTTTGCCCTCTGTTTGGCCAGAACAACTAGTTCTGCCCCCAAGGTTATGGCCAATATGAACTTCAGATTTAAAGAAAAAACTCATGTCTGCCAATGCAATATTCAAAAGAGATGCCCTTGTCAATCAAAGAGCCCTTTTTCTGTGATAGACAATCCCATTTGGATATACTGCTGGCCGTGTTGCTGTGTCTATAGCAGTACATATTATTCCATCAGCATTGTACCCCTGACATAGTAAGACACCCTCCTTTGATGTGTGAGCAATTGATGAAATGTGCTGACCTGCCAGATTGAATTGGGTTTTGCATCTGACCCCTGGAGGGAAAGAATGGACTGTGGGATTTGGTTGAAGCTTCATTGCTCTACAGCTTAATGAGAATTTGCAGGGAAAGAAGGGAGTGGGCATTTGTCTGAAAACAAAAGATCGGGCAAGAATAGCAGGTTCATAATGTGAATTAGATTAGTCTGCCATCAACCCACTATACAAATGGCTGGGTTGATTTTCTTCTCATCCTTTTACATTTGCCCAGCCATGTTTATTCCATCATGCTTTCAATTTTTGAAACCTGTGTTGCTGATGAGATCATTCTATGTACTTCTAAAGAATTAATATTTCAAGACCGTAGAGATAAGGAAACTGAGATCTGCAAGATCCTTGGAGCTGTGTACAATATGCATGTTGTCATATTCTGTCCAAGGGAAAAAAATGCACAAAACCAACTTGTGTAGCAGATAGGACATTGACCTTGGGTGGGGAGACCTGAGTTCTCTACTGAGCCATGAAGTTCATTCGATGGGTGACCTTGATTTCTCTACACATGATCTGAAGTTATTCCACCGAAAAGCATTGACTTCGAAGTGGTGTGAGGCAATATGAAAGTTCTTGTCTGCACTGGCATGTTCACCCATGCAAGCTGTCATCAGGGGTTAAATATGCATGTGTGAACAAGCTTAAGTGACCTAACATGCTGCTTTTGTCTCCAAAAAATCAATTCCTTGATGATTAAAAGCTTCATTCTGAGGTAACTCAATGATTTCACGTTTTAATTAAATGAATTCCGTTCTAGGCTTATCTTGATAGCAGATCAAAGGGAAATGAACAACAAAGTTATTTGGGCGGCGGAGGGGGGGGATGAATGGTGAAGAATCTTGATACCACCCTATTCTTTCATCTGTGGAGATATTAATATGCACAGTCAAATTAATTTTTTATCTTTAAAATAATCGGTCATGAGATTTTTTAAATATTGTATGACACTGTCTGTACTTTTAAACAGTTTACCTTTCTTCTCACTTCCTATTCAAGCTAGCAGAAGAAAATGGCAGTAGCAGGTGGATGAGGGAAGCCAACTGGAAAACAAAAGGCTTCTGTGACCTGCCGCCTGTGCTGGCTTCTGGTTTTTGAGGCCTCAATGCCTCCTTCCCTCAGTGAGTGTAAGACACCCTCAATGCCCCCTCCCTCAGTGAGTGCAAGACAGCCTCAATGCCCACTCCCTCAGTGAATGCAAGGCACCCTCAATGCCCCCCTCCCTCAGTGAGTGCAAGTTACCCTCAGTGCCCCCTCCCTCAGTGAGTACAAGACACTTTCAATGCCCCCTTCCTCAGTGAGTACAAGACACCCTCAATGCCCCCCTCCCTCAGTGAATACACTTTCTCACTGCCATTGTGATCAGCTGCTATCACTTTCTATCACTTGCAGTGAGCAAATAGGCAGTGGAAACTCCTCCTCCTCCTCCTCCTCCCCACTGGCATTATCTCTGTCCAAGCAAGAGGCAGGTGGATAAAGAAGCAGCAATGGAGAAGAGGAAGTGCAAGTCCAGGGGGCTCTTGTCCGTTGGTCCCTGCTGGGCAGTGGCCCCTCAGCGCGCCTTACCTTTGGTGACAGTACTTCCTGTTGCTCTGGATTATCTTACTACTCCGTGGCACAGACAGCCATACCTGAAGTAAGCAAAGCATGGCCCAAACTGATATGGGGATTGACCCCAGGCAGCGCTCCTTAGCTCAGGATTAGAGTCTGGGAGGAAGTATTGTAGGGCATGGTAGTATGTCCGCAGACCAGCAAAAAAAATTTTTTTTTTCTTTGAGGAAACAGAGGCGCCATTTTGGACTTCAGTGCAGGGAAGGGCAATGAGTTGTTTTTAAGCAAAAGATATTTATTTATTACATTTCTATACCGCCCAATAGCCAAAGCTCTCTGGGAAGTTCACAACAATTAAATAATATGTAAACAATTAAATAATATATAAATGGATAGGAAGCTACTGATCCTCCCATTTGTACATAAATTAAGAGTTTTCATTAAAGAAAGTCCAGCTTCATTAGGGTGCTTTGTATGTTAATTCTTTTAAATGTTTTCAATAATAATAATAATAATAATAATAATAATAATAATAATAATAATAATAATAATAATATCATTCCTGTAGAAAAAAGAATCCCTTACTTTGATTTTTACTGCTAAGATAGTTCCAAATTTCAGAACTGGTGTGCAAAGTTCCAAATCTGTGCAGTGGCTTTGGCTCCGACTATACTAAATGGTCTGATTTGGGTTTGGCCCCACATAAAGCACTTAGATGGGGTATTTTAAGATGCAGGAAGGCAGTCTCTACAAGTGGTACCAGTTTCAGCCATGTAACTTATGACATAATTCATGGCTCCCATCCCCCTTTTTTGGAGGGGTCTGAAAGAGGGTAAGCCCCAACAAAGTCTGGGCACTCTGGAATCACGTACGCTGTTCCTCAATAGATACTGCTTGTTTCATTGATGTACCTTATGGTGTAATTATTGTCCCCAGAAAGGGGTTTGGGGGCTGCCTTCCCCTAAATGCCCCAGCACTTGCTCATAAGACTGGCAGTTTTTGAGATGCCACACTTTCCGTAAGATGTCTAGATAGCCAAACCGTTTGTACTTTATGATGTAAGTATTTTGATATGGGCTCTTGGACTAAAAGGAAAGTGTTTATCGATGTTTTGGAATGTATATATTATTGTTTTAGTCACCCAGTGTGTACAACCAGAAATGAAAATACTCTTGAAGAATGTCATATGTGCACTGAAACATCCTGGGAGCAATGCCTCCTCCTTCACCTTCCCTAAATAATGCCCTGCAGGATTTCATGTCTGATATGCAGGGGCCATTATCAGACAGCTTTCCCTGGACCTCAGGTACTGAATTCAAGACCAGTGGACTGAAGTCATTCCTTCCCAGTGAGTCATCTGAGAAAATCTATAGCTATTACATAAGAAGAGCCATGCTGGATCGGACGAAGCCAGCCAGCCAGGGATGAACAAGCAGGACATGGTGCAACAGCACCCTCCCACCCATGTTCCCTAGCAACTGGTGCACACAGGCTTACTGCCTCGAATACTGGAGATAGCACACAGCCATCAGGGCTAGTAGCCATTGATAGCCTTCGCCTCCAGGAATTTATCCAAACCCTTTTAAAGCCATCCAAATTGGTGGCCATCACTACAGATTAACCATCTGACCATACTGAAAAATCCACCATTATTTGTTTGGGCTGAATGCTTTTGGACCTGTGGATGAGTTGAAGCCTCTGTCATCTGACCCAGTGTGATGTAGTGGCTAGAGTGTTGGAAGAGAGATCCAGCTTCTAGTTCTCACTCGGCCATGGAAACCCACTGGGTGACTTTGGGCCAGTCACAGACACTCAGCCCAACCCACCTCACAGGGTTGTTGTTGTGAGGATAAAGTGGAGAGGAGGAGGATTATGTAAGCTGCCTTAGGTTCCTTGCAGGAAAAAAGGTGGGATATAAATGCAATAATAAATAATTAATAAAATAAATTTGAGATACTGCATCCTGGATCCTTAACAAACCTGACTGAAAACCTATACCATAAGTAATTCAACATCTAAGGTCCTCCTCCAGGTGCCTACTCCAAGGGAAGCTCAGAGGATGGCAACAAGAGAGAGGGCCTTCTCTGTGGTGGCCCCCCAACTGTGGACAATCTCCCTGACGAGGCCCAACTGGCACCAACATTGCCATCTTTTCGGCGCCAGGTCAAGACTTTTCTTTTCTCTCAATCATTTAGCAATATGTAATGAGCCCTGGTCTGTCTTTTGGCTCCTTGTTTGTAAAATTGTTATAGTGGTTTTAAATGCATGTGCATTTTGCATATTTTTGTGGGGTTTAATTTTTGTATATTGTTTTTAAGTGTTTTTATCTTATATGAACCGCCCAGAGAGCTTCGGCTATGGCTCGGCATATAAATAAAATAAATCTATGGGATTCTTCTGAAAGATGGGGCGGGGGTAGGGGAGTTAGTTTTTATAAGAGATACTGGGCCAGTTTTGGTGGCAATGACAATCTTGAATCAATCACCCAAGCTCAAGGAAGGCTACATTTCATTTTACTGCAAGACCAAGGAGCCTGCTGAGCATTTTAATGTCAAAGCAGTTCAGCCAGCTTCTAATTGACTCTGCACAAAAGCTGCAACATAATTTATCTGCAGCCAAGTGGTGCTTAGAAAAGAATGAAAGCTTTTCCCTGCAACAGATGTCTTAGTATATAATTAAAGGAATGTGGAGCCTTCTGAAAGTTTATTCATATTTACACAAACTGGAAAAGGATAAAATGCACAGGAGGTTAGATTTCCATAGGGGCTGAAAAACCCTTGGTGGACCAAAGACCTAGGGCTCATCTACACCAAGCAGGATATTGCACTATGAAAGTGATATGAAAGTAATATATAAAAGGCAGGAGCCACACTACTGCTTTATAACAGTATTGAAGTGCCCTGACAACTGTTGGTGCCCACTGACACATACCATATACCACTTTCATACCACTTTCATAGTGATATATCCTGCTTGGTGTAGATGTGTCAATGGGCTCCAACAGTTGTTAGTGCACTTCAGTACCACTATAAAGCAGTAGTGTAGATCCTGCAGTGCACTTCAATACCGCTATAAAGCAGTAGTGTGGCTCCTGCCTTTTATATACTGCTTTCATAGTGGAATATCCTGCTTGGTGTAGATGAGCCCCTATTGGTAGGCCAGTCTAATGATGAAATCTCTTGACCCAGGATGGAAGCAGTGTGCTTGATGTAGAATGGAACGGTGTGGCTTCAGGAATGGACCACGATGGGTCTGATGTAAGTGATAGGAGTGGTTGTGTGCCTGAAACATCTGAATGCCATATGTTATCCCCATTATCCCCCAACACCAGCCATTTATTGCAGGATTGTATTGCAGCCATCACTTAACAGGGGACATGACATTCACCTGCTTCCACAGTGATCTTGGTTCCACCTCTCAGTTATACCAGAATATCCCTGACTGCTTTTGTTGCAGTGTTTCTGGCACTCTCACTTCCATTCCAAAGTAGGTGTTTGGTACGCCCCCTCTTTGTGATGTCATTGCTGTTTGTCGTGAGTTGTGGGCTAGGCAAACAGCCAATCAGCGGTTAGGGCGTGTCCATGGGTATCATTGTGTTTCACTGCCAGGTGTGTTTGTTTTCTGTTTTTTTTATATATATATATATACAATGATACTCTGCACAGAAGCGCATATTTGACAGAGTGATCCGCTAGTGTGCATGCCTCACAAGCCATTAAAAAAAAACCTCTACCCCGTGGGCAGGTGTGCCCCATTAGTGGCGAATCACGGGATGGGGAAACAATTGGGAGCAACCCTCTTCCGTAGCGAAAGGGGTGCAGCTGCAGATTAGCCCAAGGTCTCTCTGCAGTTTGACAGATGCATTCTGTGAACAAACTTTTCTTTATTGAAAACTGTCCCTGGTAAGAATAAGTGTGTATTCATGTAAATTACTTCACTGAAACAGGGGTGTGGAACCTCATGACTTGAGCCAAATCTGGCCCAAATAGGATCCCAATCTAGCTCTCTGGATTTCCTTAGATGGCAATGACCCTTTCCTCCAATTGCTGATTGTGGAGTGGTTTCTCAGCTTTTACACAGTTTTTCTGTTTCCTTCTGAGTAGTTGAAATGAATCTCCCAAGGCTTAGGCCATAGCTAGACAGGGTTTTATCCTGGGTCGATCTCTGGACCATCCCTGTGCATCCACATGACGCACAGGGCCTCAGGGGATCCCAGAAACAGGAAAGGATGATCCCTTCCTTGCCCCAGGATCTCGCCCTGCACTTTAGGCCCAGTTTTTTTCGTGGTCTTGGGCTAAGCATAAGACCACAGAACGTGTGGCTGGGTGTCACGGTTTGTCTTGGCTCCTCGCGAGGAGCTGAAACCTGTGCACAGAGTTCCTCATGAGCTCTGCACCCATCAGGGGAGTGAGTGAAATGATTTTGTTTTTTTTAAAGGATTTACCTTTGGCGCACAAGCACTCATGCAGTCCTGTCTGTTTAAAAACAAAAAACAAAATGGTGGGCGCAACACCTCTCCCTCTGAGGTTATTGCATGCCGCGTGTTAACAGTGGAAGAGATCTCATGATAAAAATATCATGGGATCTTCACCCCTCCATCCCACTAGACTGCTGGGTCTAGCTGAGGCCTTAGTTACTGGCAGCAAGAGCTTTAAGCTAAAATATGCTGGGATTTTGACCCCCCTCCCTTTTGCCTTTCATAGAATAGAATCATAGAGTTGGAAGGCGCCCATGAGGCCATCGAGTCCAACCCCCTGCTCACTGTAGGAATCCACCTTAAAGCATCCCTGACAGTCGTGCAGCTGCCTCTTGAAGGCCTCTAGCTTGGGAGAGCCCACAACCTCCCTAGG
The DNA here is from genome assembly GCF_023053635.1 of Elgaria multicarinata webbii. Classification (NCBI taxonomy): domain Eukaryota; kingdom Metazoa; phylum Chordata; class Lepidosauria; order Squamata; family Anguidae; genus Elgaria; species Elgaria multicarinata. The sequence continues at coordinate 26,259,756 of NC_086176.1, forward strand.
TAATTAGTTTCATTGTCGTACTGCTCTAATACAGAGGAAATTTTTCCTGATGTCTCCCCAACCCCACTGGAATGTGAGCCTCAAGTGCTTCTCCGGAATCAAATGTGGCTGAAAGCAGTTCAACACCATTGCATGAAGGCATGTCAGCACCCACTACTTTACCACAAGGAGATAGTACAGTCTACGCTTTGTTTTTAGTCATATCCTTCTCAGGTTGTGGTGGCACCTCAAGTGAGCCGCCACCACCATCTTGCTTCTTCTCCCCATGCCTCCCCCTCCCTGCACTTGCATTGTACAGCTTAATTGTACAGCTGGCCCTGGACTAGCCACAAAGGAAAAAAGCAGGCCCATGGTTTGAAACCCATGAATTTTCAAGGTTTAGGACAAAGGTTGTTGATATTTTGAAATTGTGTAAATAATCAAATGTCTATTTTACAAAGAATGGGCGTAGTTAAAGATTGAAAGTAGAGAAATGCAGCAGCAAATTAGGCAGGTGTCTGTAATGAAGGCAAGAAACACCTGAGTTAATTGATGTCAGTTTGCTAACAGTTTAAAAAGGGAGTGTCTTAAACAGTTGGTAGGAGGGGGTGGGAAGGAGGAAAAGAGTTGATGAAAAGGAACATTACTGCAGAAAAGGAGTTGGAAGCAAGGTTGCTGATACCACATCGTTTGGCTGGCATGGGAGGAAAAGCTTCAAAGCAAAAGGTCTGAAAACTGAAACTCCCAGAGACTAATTGCTGGTAGGAAAGATTGTTTAAAAGTTCTCAGAAGAAAGGAAGAAGAATGCAATCTGAATATGCAATGAAATGAATTGTTTGTTGTTCTATTGCCAATGCTGAAAAAAGTAAAGCTATACTCCTATTAACCTACTTGCTGTAAGAACTTATCTTTACAGCAGCATGATGGAGTAAGCTTGAATCTGCTGACTCCTTCCTCTTGGGTGAGGAAAGAGTATAAACACAACCCAACAGAGGTCTCTAGCTCTACTGAAAATACCCACTGGTTCAAAATACCCAGTGGTTTCCTTGGGAACATATTATTTGTCTTGTGCTCTCTGGTACCTAAGTAGTGCTATTGAAGAAACCATGTTTATGTGTGATCATGTTTAGAAAAATTCATACAAATTATGTATAGCTTGGCAAAAATTGATGCCAGTGAAACATTTGCACTGGTCTTATGCACTCTACCTTAGAGATGCTAGATCTACACCAAGCAGGATATGACACTATGAAAATGTTTTGGAAACTGTATATGCAGTGTGTCCTGGGCCCCAACAGTTGTCACTACTGTTATAAACCGTTATAAAGCAGTAGTGTAGATTCTGCCAGAGTACACTGTAAAGATGGTTCTAGGCCCATTATATGATATATGGCTGAAGGACGTTGCTGCTCCATACTGATGCGACCTGGTGTGAGTCGTCAAGGAGGATCCTGCGGTTTTTTATGCACCTTGCAGTAACTTAAGCAGAGATTTCTAAAAGAAAATATATCGACAGACCAAATTCCGTTGTGTAAGTTATTTCTGTTTTGAGTAATTTCACTTGCTATGAAAGTGAAATTACTCATTGCGTGGTATGAATGAGTCATGGTAGTTTGGTTAAAAAAAAAAATCTGTTTTAGAATTAGGCTGGTGATACATGCCAAGGTGTATTAAATGGGTGATAATATAATCCTTTAAAATAAAGGCAGATTCCTCCTTCATAAAAGAAAAAAAATGATTTACCGATTATCTCCTTCTCACGGAGGTGTGGAAAGGCAGGAGCATCTTGAGAAAACATTCTCATGTACACAAAAATCTTGAGCCACAATATTAGAAAGCTTTGGAGAAGTGTCTGCATTGGAAATTGCAGTGAGATCCTGTAATTCTTCAGATACCTGAACAGGAGAATGGAAAATTACAGCATTTGAATTAGTTTCCATTCAAGGGCACAATCCTATGCATATTTAAGCAGAAAAAAGGACTACAACTCCCAACATGGCTGGCTGCGGCATGCTGGGAGTTGTAGGCCTTTTTTTTTGTATAAACATTTTATTTATTTATTTTTATTTACAATATTTATATACTGTTCCCCATTCAAGGATTTTGGAGTGGTGGACAAATCAGATAATAAATAAATAAAAGCACATCAAAAGTATACTTTTAAAAGATATAAAAGTGCAATAAAACCATGGCTGGTCATTAAGGGAAGGCTTCCTGGAACAACGTTTCCAGGAGGTGCCTGAAGGAATAATATTTATTTATTTATTTATTACCCACCTCTCCCTCTAGATCGAGGCGGGGAACAACATTAGATACAAATACCAAAAAATACATAAAACTGATTAAAAAACATATAAAACTGGTACAATATTAAAAAATAAAGTTGGTGCCTACCTGACCTCCAGAGGCCGGAAATTCCATAGGATGGGGGCCACCACACTGAAGGCTCTTCCCCTGGTGGACACCAATTGGATAGTAGGTCTATGTGGAACCACCAGGAGCATGCGCTCGGATGACCTTGGATGGCAGGTTGATAGGGGAGAAGGCTCTCTCTCAGGTATCCTGGTCCCAAGTTGTTTAAAGCTTTGTACACTAGTACAAGAACCTTGAACTTGACCCAGTAGTGAATAGGAAGCCAGTGCTGTTAACTCAGCAAAGGAGTTATGTGCTGGAAAGGGGCAGCCCCAGGCCACACCTGAGCTGTTGCATTGTGCGCTAGCTCCAGCTTCTGGAGTAGCTTTAAGGGCAGCCCCACATAGAGTGCATTGCAGTAATCCAATCTTGAGCCTGTACCACTGTGGCCAAGCTGTCCCTGCCCACGAGAGGCCATAGCTGGCAAACCAGGCAAAGCTGGTAAAAGGCACTCCAAACCACAGCGGCCACTTGAGCCTCCAACAACAGAGATGGATCTGAGAGTACTCCCAATCCCAAACTATGAACTTGATCTTTCAGTGGGAGGGCAGCCCCATCCTGAACAGGCAATGAGCTGATCTCCCGGACTCGGGGGAGGCATAGGATTGTGCCTTAACTGTCATGCACCACCACCTTTGTGAAGGAGCCAGACCAGAAGTGGATGAGATTGGCTCCTTTGAGGAGGACACTGGGGGAAGTGTTACATTTGGACTCATGAAGACTTGGCCTCGAATCTTTTGCCCATTGTCTTGGGTCTATTCCCCATAGCCCTAAGTGTCTATTGGTGACAGTGGAAGGATGTTTCTCCTCCCCCGGAGGATCACAGTTGGGAAGGGAAAGGTTAATTGGAGGACTCTCTGTGCACCGTGCCCCCCATTACCTTCTCCACATAGCATTAAGCTTAGAAAAATAACCTTCCATTGATGCTAATGAAAAGAGTGGGTCACGGATCTTTTTAGTGCCTAGCAATGTCCTTGGAGGACTCCACTGCCAAGCCTACCACCCACAGGGATCGAGGTGAACCATTCCTTTTGGGAAATGGAGGGTGGGGCGGGACTTTAAACAAAAATGCACCTAGAAATGTTATGATGGAGAGAAACTGGTGTGTGCTCCTTGGCACAAGACTCCTCCCCCTCTCCCTTCATCAGTGACCACATGAAAAGGAGTACGGGCCTCCTGCATCTTTAACAGTTGCACAGAGAACGGAATTTCAGCAGGTGCCATTGGTAGGCATGCAGCACCTGATGAAATCCCCTCTTCATCACAACAGTGAAAGCTGCAGGAGCCCTGCCCTGCAATACAGGGCAAGGCTCCTGTTAAGGCTAGAACCTTTTTGTGTGTGTGATTTCCTTTTTGAAAACAGAAATATATTCCTCTCTGTATTTATGAAATTGCAATTTGCATTCCAAGAAGATGTGGTGATGGCCACCAATTTGGATGGTTTTAAAAGGGGGTTGGATAAATTCCTGGAAGCAAAGGCTATTAATGGCTACTAGCTCTGATGATTATGTACTACCTCCAGTATTTGAGGCAGTAAGCCTGTGTGCACCAGTTGCTGGGGAACATGGGTGGGAGGGTGCTGTTGCACCATGTCCTTCTTCTTTGGTCCCTGGTCGACAGCTGGTTGGCCACTGTGTGAACAGAGTGCTGAACTAGATGGAGCCTTGTTCTGATCCAGCAGGGCTCTTCTTATGTTCTTATATAAATGGAGTCCATTTTCCTACCATCAACACTGCCAGTTTAGCTTCATTTGAGAGTTGATCTCATCTATAAGCTTATCAATTTCAGCAACTGCAGATTGTCTTATCAACAGTTTGCTTCTTAACTGTACGTAGAGTTGCCTTGCCTGTGTCTAATGCTACCATAGGTTATCTCAGCAGCCAGAGGAAGAGTTAGGTGATCAAACACAGTGGACAATTGTCCTCAATAGGATTCAGGGCTGTCCCTGCCATGCAGCAAGGTGAAGTGCCCATCTTCATGTGGCATCATAAGGGAGGGATAGAAAAAACATGGGTGATGTGTGGCCCTCTAGATGTTTTGCCCTCACCATTGGCTACTCTGGCTGGGGCTGATGGGAGTTGTAGTCTAAAACATCTGGAGGGATAGAGGAAAGCAAGAATTGATGGGGAACATGGGTGAGAGGGTGCTGTTGCACCATGTCCTGCTTGTTCATTCCTGGCCAATGGCTTTTTGGCCACTGTGCGAACAATGTGCTGGACTAGATGGACCCTTGGTCTCATCCAGCATGGCTCTTCTTACGTTATGTTCTTATGATATCTGAATGGTATATCAAGACTTTTAAAATATTGTCCCTAGCAAGGAGGGAGGGAGGGAGGAGGGGGGAATTTGATTTTTGCAGGAAAAATCTTGAGTGGGTGATGATATAATTGAATTGCAGTGGTTCTGAACTTATAACAACTCCGATGATTGGATGGGTGGATATTGTTCCCTGTTGTATCATTTTGTCCCAGTGATGCATTATATTCTTTGTAAGATGGCAGTGTGTGAAGTTTGATCCATGAACAAATGGTTTACGTTGTCCAGAGGTAGGCAGTCATTTGAGTCTGTGGGCACATGTGGAAATTTGAGAAAGTCTCCTGAGCAGAAACATAAAATGACTGGGCATAGCTAGTCAAAAGGGCAAAATAAGCTACCCAGAGGCATTCGCAGGAAATTAAGATGGCAGCAGATAGAAGTTCCCACTTCTCCTTGAAGCAATCCCAGTTGCCAGTAAGAAAATGTAAAAATTGGGGGGGACTAGTCTCTTGCTAATGGGTGGTTAGTATTTCTCAGCAAATTGTAAAATTCTGCAGTTGGTGAAGTAGGTTCTCTTTCACTTGAACATTTTGTTTTATCATTTTGTAAATTTGATTTAAAACTCAGTAAGAGAAACCTGAACAAAATCATCAACACAAAGCAGAGAATGCTACCACTAATAGACATTAGCTGAAACAGTGATGAGGCAATTTTGCTGTTGAAGCAGGTAAATGGTAGATAGGGTTTTAGGCAATTAAAGGCTTTTCTGCCAATTATGAGTCCTGATTTTAAATGATTGAGCAGTTAATTGATTGAGCAGGCAATTGATTAAAACAAATGTTACAATACTGCGTGCTATTTGGGGGGGAATTTAATGAAGATAACAGCTTCTCCAACCTAAAGTAAGTTTTTGATTAACGTAATCTGGCAGTGTTGCTGACTGCTGCTCAATGCGTTCCCTCACTTATCTGTGATCTGATTATGGATGAGAGAGCTGAACTGACATGCATCACCAAAACCTGGTGGGTGAGATGATCTGGCCCAGCTCTGCCCACTTGGTTATTTGGTGCAGCATCAGCCCAGGCTAGATGGTTGGGGAGCTGCTGTGGTCCATAAGGATACTATTTCGCTCACCAAGAAAACCCCTCTAGACCATGGCAGGCTAAGAGGGCCCATACCTAGTGTTGGACCAGTGAGACAGATTGAGGATACGTTGGTATACTGCCCATCCTGCTACCCAACAGCCTCCCTCACTAAGCTGGCCAAGATAGTCTTGAGTGTGGTGTTGGAGAACCCCAGGATGTTGGTCCTTAGAGACTTCAACATTTATACCAAAGTGGCCTTGACGGGACCAGCTCAGGGCTTCATGGTCTTCATGATAACCATGGAGCTGTCTCAATTTGTCATTGAGCCAACACATGGGGCAGGACGCACCCTCAATTTAGTCTTTGCCTCTGGATGTGAGGGGGTGGTAGGGATTTTGAAATTACCCCATTGTCATGGTTGGATGACTATCTGGTGAAGTTTGGACTTACAGCACCAGTCCCCCCTGAAGGGTTTGGAGACTCATTAAGATGGTGTGTGTCCCTCACCCTGGCATCTTATAGAATCCAAGGGATTCCTGAATGCTCTGGGGGAATTTACAGTAACCAGAGCCAGCGGTCCTGTCAAGGCTCTAGTCATCCTATCCAGTCTGTTGACACAATCGCTCCCAAGTGCCCTCTCTGGTGCTGCACAACCTGAGGTGCTCCCCAGTGAACTTAGGGTGATAGAACAGGCTGAGAGACAACAAGAGTGTAAATGGAATAAGAGTTGTTGTGAGGTCAACTGGGCACAAAAAGAGAGCATATTTATTCCTACTGCAGTGAGGGCATCAAGGAAGAATTATTTTGCTGCCTCCATTGCGTCTTCAGGCAACCATCCAGCCAAGCTTTTCTGAGTGGTTTGAGGCTTGTTGTCATCTTTCTAAGTAAATCCTATGTTGGGACCTTCAGAGGCCTGCTGTGATAATTTTGTCCTTTGAGGATAAAATCAGCTTCTTGCTGACTAGAATGCTGCTTGAAATACAGTGTGAAATATAGTGCTTGAAATGTAGTGTGGTGTTCATCATCTGGTCCAGTTTTTTGTGATCAGTTGCAGGTTTTGAGACCTGTGATTAAGACGAGACACATGTAGCTGTGTGGCCTGTGGCCTGTTCTCTCAACCCTTGTCCATCCTGGCTTATTTGAGCTAGCTGGGAGGGGTTGGTTGAGTCGATCCAGGGAGTGCTGAACATGTCATTGTGCAATGGACTGGTGCCCACTGGCTTGGAGGAGGCAGTGGTGCATCCACTCCTGAAAAAACCCTCCCTGGATCCAGAGGTTTAAACCAACTACCAGCCTATTTTTTTTATGCAAAGTGCTTGAGAAGGTGGTGCCTGGGCAGCTGAAGACTTTCTTGGATGACACTGGTTAGCTTGACCCATTTCAGTCTGGGTTCAGGCCTGGTTTGGGGACAGAATTAGCTTTGGCCATGTTGATGGATAACCTCTTGCATGAGGGAGTGCAACTCTGTTGTTCCTGCTTGGTCTTTTGATACCATTGACCACGTTATTCTTTTGGATCATTTCTGTGAGGTGGGAAGTGGAGGGCACTGTGCTGCAGTGGTTTGGCTCCTACGTGGGGGGATGGTTCCAGACGGCAGAATTGGGTAACTGTACTTTGGCTCCCTATCAATTATGCTGTGGGATGCAAGGTGCCATCTTGTTCTCAATGCTGTTTACCATCTAAATGAAGCTGTTGGGGGCAGTCATTAAGACATTAGGACATTCGGGGCAAGATGTCAGTGGTGTGTTGGCCCTCATCCAACCCATCACTGTGTCCAGGCACTGCTTCAGAACATGGACGGCCTCTTCTGATTCAGATGTCACAGTGAAACAGAACATCTGTGACATTTGAATCAGAAGAGGCCGTCCATTTTCTGAACACAGTGATGGGTTGGATGAGGGCCAACACACTGCTTAGTCCTGACAAGACAGAGACTCTATGGGTGGGCAGCTTCTGGGTATGGGAATTGGTGGGCTTTGGGAAGGCTTGAAGCAGAGCATGGTGATCCCTTATGTTCAGGGTGGGGAGTCTGCACCCCTCCAAATGTTACTGGACTCCAACTCCCATCAGCCCAAGCCAGCATGGCAAATGGGCTGGGATGATAAGAGTTGTAGTACAACAACATCTAGAGAGCCACATGTCCTATGGTTTGCTCCAGTACATGCTTTTCAGAAGTATACTGCCTCTGTACATGAAATTTCCATTTAGTTATCATAACAAACAGACATCAATAGCTCTATCTTCCATTAATTTGTCTATTTATTTATTTTAAAAAGTTACTCAGTGGTGAAAAATATACAGTCAGCACCTGCTAGAAGGATTTGTTTTCCCCATCTGTTGCCACTGTAGTTAAGGCCTGATATGAAAAAGCCATGCTAAGTCAAGATACTTGTACCTGGGTGAATGCCCAGATGAATCTATTGACTCTCCTAAATCATGCAGCATTTTTGTCAGCCTCATCCCACCACACACACATACTTTTTTTGGTGGGGGGCGCAGCGTTGCAAAATGGCCCAACTGGGATTCCTTAAGATCATTTTTTTTCCTGTTTTGCCATGGCTTCAATTATTTTCTCTGCCTCCCTGCTGACGAAAACAAATTCTGGAAACCTTGCGGCATCTTTGGCATGATCAGAATGGAGAATCAGCTCTGGATGGGGAATGGGATAGATAAACAGCTCATCAAGCCTGTAAACAAAGACCACAAAATGGAATTGGATTCAAATACGCTCGTGTTTACATTCCAGTTCTTTCCTGTGGGAAATCAATTGGTGTTATAAAGCATTTCCATGGAAGAATTATGACAAGGCCTTTAAATAAACTGGCACTGAGCACTAAATTTGGGAATCAAAACTCAGATTCCATTGTGTGTGCTTTCCTCAGCGCCAAGGAATCCCTATTTAGAGTCCCTGGAAATGGCTCTGTCTATCCTCAGCATCCATTTGCATTTCAAGAGGTGCCCTTGTGCAATTAAACATATCAAATCGTCTTTCAAAGTCTCACGCCAAAACAGAAAAGAAAAGAAAAAGTTGTTTGGCCTCTGTGTGCTATTGAAAACCATGATGATTCTTAGTGCATTATCAACTCCTCATTTATCCTGGGAGATGAATGTAACCATAGAGGGGTAGCCATTATGTGAATAAGACTGAACGGCTGTAGATATGTTCCTTTGGCAACGAGGAAAAGCCAGAGGAGTCCTGAGTCATTGTCATTTGAACTGGAATAAGTTCCAGTTGGGGCATTCTATTAACAATACAGAAGGAATGGTGCCAGACTGCTCTGTCACCACTTGAAGCAGTGGCAGGACTGCTCTCATGAGCCCATCACTCCCAAGCGGGGGAGGCTGGTGGCTCCAATTTTGGTGGGGTTGTGAGTCCATTCTGGGTTTCAGTCAGAACCAGCCAGAACTCTAAAGGAGTTGTCCAAGATGCTGAATCGATTTGGGGAATGGGATTCAGCACTTTAGATGGTGCCTTTAGAATTTTGTCTTGTTCTGACAAAAACCAAGAATGGAATCAAAGCCCACCGAAATCAGAGCCACCACTGGGAAAGCGGTTCACCCTGGCACTGTGAAATCAATACAAACGGGGATACACTCAGTCGATTGTCCATGTCATATCTGTGCATATTATTATATGTGCCAATGTGGATGGGGCAGTTATGGTCAATTTCCATTGCTGTAAACATGGCACATCTGTCTCTCTGCAAAAAACACTAGGCTTCGTATATTTAGTGGTGGGAAAAGTGCTTAATGTTTTCTCCACCTACTTCTTTCTCCCGAGATGAGCAAACACACACCTGGAATCCAAAGGTGATTTGAGAGGGAAAGCAGTGGATACAGGAAAGGTTGAACCTTCCTCCCTCGCCCATTGCTCCTCTGCTGCACACTCTCTCTCTGCACTCACCCATTGCTTTGCAACTCATCAGCACAGACCCAAGCACTTTGCCCTACAACTTCAGTCTCATTTTCAAGGGAAAGCAACGTTTAGCGTCAAGCTGTAGAATCGATTGTTTCGGAAACAGACTACAAAAGCTTCCACGTGCTAGAGGTGAGTTACAAGGAAGGTTGCTCCGCGCTGCTCTTTCTGTGACATGTGCACACGCCCCAGGGGAGAGCCTTGTGCTTGGATGCAACAGTCTTAATGCCTCTGAGTGATTGGATTGGAGGATAACGGGTTGCTCTAAAGCTCCCAGGAAAAGAAGGAAATGGATCAATCTTCCACCCCCCTCTGATCGAACCCGTTCAGTTGAGTGCAAAGTGTTTGACAGGTGCACACTAGACAGGTACTAGCAGAGCTCAGAAATGGAAATTGACCATAACTGCCCCATCCACATTGTTCTTCTTCAGCCTGATAAGTTCCAGAAGCTCCTGAGAGACTTTGCATCTCTTTCCTCTAAGCCAGTGCATGCACAGTGTTGAGGTAATGTCACCCTGATCAAACACAATTAGTGAGTTTGCCAAAACCTGGATGTACCCAGCAGGCAAAAAGGATTTGGTGCACTCCTATTTCACATTTGTATTCAGAACCAAGGACCTCTCCCCTCACAGGTCTTCTCCTGCTTGGGTTGTAATCCAAACTAGCAAAGAACGCTTCTCTCCCATCAGCCCACATACTTTACTCCTGTTGCAAGAGTGGCAAAACTCTGACACAACCAGAATGCTACATCAGGACCTAGAAAGCTGCTTCAGCAGCAGCACAGGTGCTAGGGATCCCAGGAAGGCTATATGGCTGTTGCACAGACAGCTGAAATATGGCAAGGACATCAGGCACCCCAGAAACTACATTTCCTAGGCCTTCTTCGCCTACTATGACCAATGATGCTTTATGATTGCTAATGATGGTTTATGATGACTAATGATAACTAATGATGCTAATCGTAGCCTTTTTTATAAGATTGGACATAACACATTTTTAGAGGAGGCAGAAAACATTATCTCAATAAACAAGTATTTAGGCATTGTGAAATGGCTCAAATGGCATTTCTCCTTCACAGCATGCACACACACACAGAGCAAGAGAATCAATATGAATTTATTACAAGCCGTGTAAAGGAGAGACTATACATGGCTGTTAATGCAGACTAGTCTCAAGAACAGTATAAAATCTTTTGACCTTGGCAGTATAGCTTCCAAGTTTATCTGCACTTCCATAGTCAAGGCAGCTGACAGTCTTCGGTGAAGAAATATAGTCAATACAGGAGCTCCCTTCAAGGTCTGACTTGAATACATTGTGATGTTCAAGCCAAAGAGATATCAGAAGTGCATTAAAGTGTCACTGCTTCTAATCGTAATCTCATTGCAAGGTGATGGAATATTTCAGTGCAGACATTTTTGGCTATTTCAGGGGGTGGCAGAGGGTAGAACAAAACTGGCCTGAACTGGCTGTTCCGATTTCTGTGGGGCTGTGAATCCATTCTGGGCTTCAGTCAGAACCAGCCAGAATGCTAAAGGAGCTGTCCAAGGTGCTGAATCTGCTGCAAAATAGGTTCAGCATGTTGGGTAGTGTGGCGTTACACCCCACAAGTCAGTTCCCTAATGTATGTCTGGAATTGGTAAGTCTGTGGTGCTTAGAATGTTGACCTGAGTGGGCGGAGTTAGAATGTCTTGGGAGGGGGAGGAGTGATATATAAGGGAATGACTGAGGGGATTGTGGGAGACTTTTAGGTACTCTTAGAGTCTTTAGCTTTTAGTGCTTTAGCGCTTGGTGTGTAGAGTACTTGGGTTCTTGAGAGTTTGAGGTTCAGTGTAGAGAGTGGTGTCTTTTGAGAGTGGGGTGTAGAGATAGGCAGTTTGTGTATAATAAACAATACTGATAATAAAGTTCAAGAGTGAATGTGTGAGAGAAAGGAAAGTGTGTATGTGAATGAGTGAAAGGATTGGATGAAAGGTTTCAAAAAGGTTTTGAAATGTTTATATTTGAAACAAAGCTTGTGAACTTTTTAAAATAAATTTTAATTATTTTGTTTTAACCACCACAAAAATCCCACGTGCCTGTTTGGCATTTATCATCTGACATTTATTCATTTAACACCCACTCTGACAAAAATTCACCTCAGCACATATAATTCACAATGCATTATTTTATTATTGAAATCCTTCTCCATTTAACCCCTTTCTCCACATAGTTTGCAGAAAGGCGGTGTTTGTCCCTCGCCTCAGGCGTATCAAGCGGTGGTGCTTGGCTTGAGCAGGGAGTAGCCGCGGCCGGGCTTGTTGTTCAGAGCCTGTGTCATGGCAGGTAGCTCCTTTGGTGTTCTGGTGGGTTCTCTCTGAAACACAGCCCCACTCATTGGAAAACGCTACACTGCCCACCTCATCAGAATGGGAATGCTTTCTGTCCCATATGATCTAATGTCACTCGTCTTTCTATGTAACCTGAACTCTCAAAACTTTTAATCTTCTGAATAAATTGTTCTCATTTGACACTTGGAATCCTGACCTGTGGCAAGGCTTTTACAGAACACAAGGCATAGTGTTCACATCAGGCAAATTCTATTATACATATGGAAAGGCATCTGTCTGCATAAGGTGTGTGCATTTCATTCAATGTCAAGCAAATGACACACCATGAAGACATCGTTTATGTCACTCTTCTCAAATAGTCGAATGTCAAAGTCTTATAAGTAGAATTGACTACTCAGATTCAGTTTGCTTATGAATCAAGCCTGGTTCATTTCAGCTGCAATCCCTATACCAATTACCTGAGAGTAAGTTCTATTTAATTAAATAGGATTTACTCTTGAGTAGATGTGTATAGGATTGTGCTGGTAAATACTTGAAGATTTTTCACACATCATACAGGGGCACCTGTTTTTTGTCAAAGGTATTTCGAACAAAATCCACCCTTTTCTTTCTTATCATTTTTACTGTAACAAGTGAGAAGCAGTTCAGAAGAAGATACAAGCAGAAGTGGAAATCCTACCAGATTAGAAGATTAGCAGTGAAGAAACCCTCCCAAAGGTGACATTTTTCTTATTTTATCAAAATCTATTTGCAGTTTCCTCAAAATTCCTCAGATGTTTGGTGAAATCTCAGCAGTGACTCAGACCTAAGCCCTTACATACTTCAATCTACGATTACAATAAAGAATTCAATTCCATCAGAAGCTTCGGCTACAAGAATCTGAACTAAAGGTTGTGAACCGCCCAGAGAGCTTCGGCTATTGGGCGGTATAAAAATGTAATAAATAAATAAAAATAAATAAATAATAAAATAATTTGGAGCACCTGAGGCGCTTCGCTTGGTCAGACCGTAATGTTCTGTGTTGTTACTATAAAAGCAAACAAGTTGAAACAATAGCATCAGGATACCGAACAGAACTTCATAGACTTTTTCTGGAAATCTACCCCCACCTAACGGACACTGTAACAGAAAAAGGTAATAGTTCAAAAAAGAGTTATAATCAACAACAAAAGCCTAACGGAACATGAAATTCAAAAGAACAACAATATTTCTATACCACTCAATTATCTAACACAGAATCCAGAGCAATGAACACAGGAATAAACAGCAAAAGAAAGAAGATTAAAAAAGCAAATTAAAATTGTTCAATTTAAAATAAAGGACCAGAAACAAAAGTGGTTGGTCAGTTGAGGAAGGCTTCTCAAAACAGAGTGGCTTTCAGGAGGTACCAGAAGCAACCTAGTGTTGGCCTCCAGGGGCAGAGAGTTCCACAAGGGCCACTACGCGAAAGAGTTCCACAAAGGCCGCTACACCAAAGGCTCTTCTCCTGGTGGATTCCAATCAGGTCATGGGTCCACGTGGAACCCCCCGCCGGAGCATGCCCTCCAATGTCCTCAATGACTGGCAGGATGGTAAGGGAGAAGGTGCTCTTTCAGGTATCCTGGTCCCAAGAATACACTGGGACTTGCTTCTGAGTAGATACATATAGGGTTGCATTGCTACCAAAACTTGCATACTAATTAATATCAAACATTTTGTTTCTGTTTTTGCCACAATGCGACAACAATGCGATCAGGGCTCCAATCTTTATTGGTGATTAGAATCAGTCTATTTCTTATCTGTGTCACTTTTTCATGTGTACATCCATAAATCCATTCTATCTGTGAATATATTTTTTTTAAATAATGCATGAATTTTCTCTCAAATACGCATTTTAGACCTATTTTGATATGTTTTGTTTTGCTTTTTACGGGAGAATGATGTTGGCAGTAACCCTTTACACCAGTTACTGGGGAACATGGGTGGGAGGGTGGCATTGTACTTGTGTCCTGCTTTTGGATTCCTGGTTGATAGCTGGTTGGCCACTGGATGAAAAGAATGCTGTACTAGAAGGAGCTTTGGTCTGATCCAGCATGGCTCTTCTTGTGTTCTTATGAAACACTTGGGAAGTGTGAAAAATGGTCCACACATCAGTCCAGTAGATTCAGACCAGATACATTTGTATTCGAATGCTCAAAGATGAAGTTCCTCAAGCATCCCTACTCTCTATAGCCCAAATGCCTTGCTAAACAAATATGTCTTACATTCCCCCTTTCAAGGCCAAGTTAAATCAAATATGCATAAATGGACCTCTTCTTGGAGGTCATTAGCTGATTAGACTCTGTGTTGCTATACTTATTAGCTTACAAACTAACTTCAGTCTTTGGAATGAAATTACTACATCATTACAAGTTGTTCATTCAAAATGGATACTTTGATTATAATGGGCTTATAATATCGCAACACAGCCAGGCAGATGAAAATGAAAAGTTAATATTTGAGAAAGAATATTAGTTTGTTCAAGCTCGGAACCATAAAGGATTGAGTGAAAATGGCATCAAAGGCATGCAAAGGAAAAGGAACATAACATATTGACCCTATACAGACAACACGCTAAGTCACAGTGGTTAAGCATTTTGACCTAAACATTATGGCTTAGCATGTTGCGTGAACCATGGCTTAGCATGTAGTCTGAACAGGCCCACTGTTTCTATTTTTAAGTTACAGTTCCCAGTTTCAACATGCCATATTAACTCCAGCTTTGGCTAACATTTCTCAAACAATAAGTATATCTTATAATGATAGCAGGGGATGGTCCCCAATCCCACCAATTTTTTTCCTCCATTTTTTTCAAATCTCAAGAGGCAGATTTAAGAACTTCCTCACATGTTCATTTTTTTCCAGACTGTACATCACCCAGACATGATAAATGTGGATGTAATAGATAAATTGATGTTTGAAAACATACACAGCATTGCATTTGTCAGAGGCCCAAGGTTGGCTGTTCTTTCCTGTTGAAGACGCAATCAATGACAGACCTTTCTGGTGTTTCATGTAGGATGTGAAATGGTATAGGATGTGCATATCAGCAATACATGTGCTTGTTGAGTTTGTCCAAATTCCATCATGAAGCTTGATCTGACTCATAAGTTTTTGAGCTTTGTTTTGTCTTTACGCACAAAAATGCACATTCATTTTTGTGCACATTTCCCCAAATGTGTGCATAAATGGTGCACATGTTTTGAAATGTACTCATTTGCTCCTTTTACTTAAAGCGTGTTTGTATGCATTTGTCAAAAGTATTTCTTGTTGTTTTTCATATGCCCTTTTGAAATGTGCACATTTTTGAACACTTTTCTTTCTTTCTTTTAATCCCACAAATCACATTGCAACCTCATAAATGCATGGACTTCGGCTGCAGAGGCTGAAACGTGACAAGCAAACACTTGTCCGTGGATACCGCTTGTATTTAATGCCATCCTGGAAATGGAAATAGTGTCAGCTTGTCTTTATAGCCAGATAACAGTTTCCTGATAAACTGAGTTGATCGGAGGACAGCTGACATAGCTTTATCAGCCATGCCACCAGAAGAAGAGGCTATTAAAGGAAATCAAAGTAATTTTAACAGCAGATTTTCGGGATAGTTTCCCCAAGAGCTAAAAATGGTTTACAATGGTGTGTCTTCTATTAATAGATTTTGCAGAGCTTTCAAAGGCCATTCATGACTGCCATCTACTGCAGATCTTGTGTACCTGCTTTCGATGTTTATATTTTTGTGTGTATATCACCAAGTATAGTTAAATGACCTTTTGTACACCCTGAAGTATCTGTGGGATACTATATCCATCTCTAAACTCAATGAATCAGAGGTGGACAAAGTGTAGAGGGCACCAGTTATTTACTGGCCTGCTTCTGTGTCATAAAGCTTCATCCCATGTACCTGCTTCCCTTGGATTATCCCTCTAGCACTAAGCTTTCGCCATTGTTGTTGTTTTTGCTACCAGGCGACAGCAATCCTTTGCATACCAGGAAGTGAGTTTAAGGGTGGAAAT
Organism: Elgaria multicarinata webbii; assembly: GCF_023053635.1. Lineage (NCBI taxonomy): Eukaryota > Metazoa > Chordata > Lepidosauria > Squamata > Anguidae > Elgaria > Elgaria multicarinata. The sequence continues at coordinate 26,275,762 of NC_086176.1, forward strand.
GTAAAAAAATCATTAAAAAATCAACAGATTATCCAATTCAATTCAAATTTGGTGTGCTTAAAGCTCTCCCTAATATCTATTACTGTGCCAATTTTGGTGTTGGTGTCTTTTTCTTTAAAGCTTACGCAGATGTAAGCATTTCTTTAAAATCCTGCTCCTGTGCCCCAGCGGTGGCTCGGAAGATATGCTGAAAAAGTAGGGGCTAAATACGGCGAATCTTTTTGCTTTACTGCACAATTAAGGCAGGATGCATGGGAGTACTTCACAATCAAGTATTCTAAGGTGGAAAACTTAGGAGTCCTTTGCATGCAATTCGCAGTGATTGCACAGTATAACGCTGGTGTAATAAAGCTCTTTAATAGTAGCTCAACATGCAAGAATGAAATATGATGTGAAGCAATTACTAGTAGGTTGCCTGAGCACTACCTCAGGGTGGAGCCCTCTTGGCCTTCTATTGAGGTTGGGAGGAAGAGTTAATATAAATGAAGCTGGCAAGCACGTTGGGGAGAAACAGAAGAAGCCAGGATGGAGAGTGTTGCACCAGGGTTCAGAGACAGAGTGCAGTGAGCATAAGGAGCGCCTTGCTTGATCAGACCAAAGGGCTCTCTATTCCACCATTCTGTTCCCACAGTGGACATCTAGATTCCCACAAATAGGACATGAGTGCTATAGTATTACCCAGCAACTGATATTATAAAGCATTGTGTCTCTGATACAGGAGGTAATCTACAGCCACCATGACCAGGAGTCATTAATAGCCTTCTCCACCATGAATTTGTCTAATCCCCTTTTAAAGCCATCCAAGTTGGCGGCCATCACTATATGCTATGGCGCTCTAAGTAATTCCTATTATTCTTCCTGAATCTCCTACTATTGAGCTCCATGGGAGGACCCTGGGTTCTAGTATTATGGGAGAGGGAGAAAAATGTCTCCCTGTCCTCTTTCCCCTCCTCATGCATAATTTTATACACTTCCCTCATGACTTCTCTTACACACACTTTTTCCCTGTAAGCTAAAAAGTCCCAAAATTGTAATGTTTACACAGAGGGGTGTTGCTGCAGCCCCTTGATTATTTGGGTTGCCCTTCTGTTTAGGTCTTGGTGGGACCAAGTAATTTTGGCAAGCCCTGAAGCTGTCTATTCAGCTAAAGAGCAGATGTTAAAAGAAACTGACTGGAGAGGGAAGGCAGCTTTGCCCTTTATTTTTTGGGCGCCTGGCTCCAAAGGAAAAGTTATATATAATATCAGACCATTGTTTCTTTATTTCTCTGGATGATTGGTGTAGAAGAACAAAACTGTCTTGATCATTTATCTCAAATGCTGTAAGTACTCTTAGTATACTCCTACTTAATTTTGGTAAATATTTTGCTGCATTCCTGCTGTTTGTTTTAAAATAACAAGCTGTGTGAGAACTTTTAATCTTTTAATTTATTCCAGGATGCGCTATATTTTTCATTGAAGGGAGTGACGTTTTTACCCCTATTTGGGGAACTTTAAAGTCAGCCCACATTTCTAACAAAATTCTTGAGTATACATAAGTAGGTCAATTTGCCTTCTTATAATTGTAAAAGCAATAATCAGAATTCCTTTTCCTTTGGCAGAGGTACCTATAATTGTTTTTCTATACACGTTTTTAGTGGACTGGCCACTGAGGAAGACCGAGTGTCGAAACGCGTTTGGCCCAAGTTGCTTCTGATCATCAAGCACTTCTTTTAATGTAACATTTTTTGAATCTGTATTTTCAGTGCTTAGTGTTTATTGTTCTATGTGTATATTAAAATTTGTGTATTTTGTACATCCTTAACTTTTCTGTTAGCCACTGTACTATTCCGGTTAAGGTTAACACCAGTTGTTTCTGTCTTAATGCCGACTTTACCCCGGAGTGGCTCTGAATCCGTGCTGCATCTGTTATATGACGCAGCCACTGATTCAGAGCCACCCCAGGGCAAAGAGCTGAAAACCCATAGCAAAAAAGTCAGGGACTTACCCTGACTTTTCCTGGTTGAGTGAGATCAGTGCAGCTCTTCCCCTTCTGTCCTTGCTCGGGTACTGCACCGAGGGGAGGAAAGCAACCTCTCATTGGTTGCCGGAAGCCACAAGAGGGAGAGGGAGCAGGCCTGGTGAGCCTACTGGCCGCTAGAAAGCCCATGCTGCCTCCCTTCGTGTAAATGCCGCCACCCCACACTGGCGATACTGTGGGGTTTGGTGGTGGAGCGTTGCCAGCTCAGTGTCGTGAAGACTGCCCCTGAGTTACAATGGGAGCTAGAAACTAAACAAAGCTCTACTGCCGTAGCGATGATGGGTCAAGAGGTTGGGTGGCCTACAAATCACCTTGAATTTAAGACTGTCATTTTATACAGCAGGTGTGCACTATCTGGTGCCTTCCAGATGAACTTTTGTAGCCTAACTCATCTGGAAGGACATACACATGTAAGCCAGCCCAACACATGCACCAGGGGGCACAGAATGGGAAGGGCCAATAAGGTGCACACGGTAACTTCTTGCATCTGGTAGGCTCAATCTGTAGCTTTCCTTTTTTCTGTTTCTTTTTTAGAATTTGCATACTGTGAAAAGCTCCAATCTGTGGATTTCAGGCTCCCAGACAACCCATACCCGGGGGAGACCTCTGAGAATGAGGAGGATTTTGATCCATCAGCATGCCTCAGTCCTACAGAAGACATGGGGAAACCTGAGGGATGCCTTACCTGAGGTCCCAAAGAACCCCTTTGACCATAGCCCTTTGACCATAGCCCTTCTGTGATTCCGGACGCTTCTCCCTTACTCCATGGCTCTCCAGAGCATGAGCAGTGATGGACCAGGTGGGATGCTCAGAGTGGTCATTCGACGTGCATCCACCTGGCCACCAGAAGACCCGTTCCCCTAGGGGTATACATACGAAAATGCGTCTACCCATAAGAAGGAGACTTAGCTATAGCCAATGAAATAGCAGTTCCACCTCCAGCTCGTGAATCTGGGTCAGCAAGTATATAAGCCCTCACTCTTTGCACAGGACCGTTTCTGGGTTAAGAGCTCACATTGAGTTTGCTTGCTTCAGCTGCATGCTCCAGACAGTGGGCTGGCACTGGCCTTTTATTCCACGTACAGTTTGAGGAAACTCTGCCAGATTGTTTGACCTTTCCCCCTTTGTTGTAATTTTGTAATGCAGAATATTGCTAGGGTAAATTAGGGTGGCCATATGAAAAGGAGGACTGGGCTCCTGTATCTTTAACAGTTGTATAGAAAAGGGAATTCCAGCAGGTGTCATTTGTTTGCATGCAGCACCTGATGAAATTCCCTCTTCCTCACAACAGTTCAAACTGCAAGAGCCCTGTCTTCTTTTGTATCTGGTCACTCTAGTATAGCTATTAAAGATTCAGGAGCCCTGTCCTGCTTTTCATATGGTAAACCCAAGGGGTGGACACCGCAGCAATCTAATCTGTAGGCATGTGCTCCGCTCCTATTAGAAGCGCAGAAGCAGAAGCGAATTGGCCTGCTCTGCCTTGCCCAGAGGCGGAGTAGAAGCGGACTGTGGACCCCTAGAAGCAAGGCGAAGAGAAGCGACCATTTTCGGAGCGCTTCTCTTTCCGCGGAGCGCTCCGATCGCCATCTTGAAACACTTCGCCCATAGATAACTGGGTTGTTTTTGAAGCTATCGTTCTGAAAATTCTTGTGCTTAGACAGTCGTGGATGGGGGTCATTTTGAGACTACTCTCACCTCTCTGCGTCGTGCGGGTCGCGTGCTATATTTTTTTAAAAATCGGGTCAACAAACAGGGACAGCGCGGGTCAAATGGCGGTTTTCGCCCATAGGATTGCATTGCGGAAAAGAATCAGGGATAACTGGGTTGTTTTTTTAAGCTATCATTCTGAAAATTCTTGTGCTTAGACAGTCGTGGATGGGGGTCATTTTGAGACTACTCTCAACTTTCTGTGTCCTTTGGTTTGCGTGCTATGTTTTTTTAAAAAAATCGGGTACATTTACAATACAAACGGTAGGGTAAACCCGGCTGCGGCGCGGCGGGGTTTATTTGAAGCGATGACAGGCACATTCAACTCCCAATCCTGATGAGAATTGATCACCTCATGAAGCATCCTCCAATCCCAGCGTTCGAGGGGGGGACTAAGGCAGAGTCACCCTCACAGCTTTGAGCTCTCAGCGTCTTGTGGGTTTTGGACGTTCATGGGGAGAGGAGTTAGTTATAGGTGCTGCTGCTGTGTTTGGACTTTGGAGATAGATTAGGATTTAGCTTGGCGTGTGTGTGTGTGTGTGTGTTTGCTTCTTTCTGACTTTTAGCTTAGTTTGCTCTGTGTTTTTCCCTTACTTTGATTTAATATAAACTTTATTTTTAAACTTTGGAGTGTGTGTTTGTTTGGTTGGTTGGTGGTCCCCCCCTCCCCTCTCTTAAAGCCTGACTGTGTTTCATCTTCCTTCCTTCTATATACCAAAAAATACAAAAAAATACCAAAAAAATAATAATTCTCTATTTCTTCTCTCTGTTACTTGGTCTCTGTGTGTGATTGTGTGATTGTGTGAGCGTGCTGTGTGTGCAGTGCACTGTTTGTGAATTATTATTATTATTATTATTATTATTTATTTATATAGCACCATCAGTGTACATGGTGCTGTACAGAGTAAAACAGTAAATAGCAAGACTCTGCCGCATAGGCTTACATTCTAATAAAATCATAGTAAAGCAATAAGGAGGGGAAGAGAATGCAAACAGGCACTGGGTAGGGTAAACAGGCACAGGGTAGGGTAAAACTAACAGTATAGAGTCCAAACAACATCAGGTTTTAAAAGCTTTAGGAAAAAGAAAAGTTAGCTGAGCTTTAAAAGCTGCGATTGAAACAGTGCAACAGCCACTGATCGAGCATTTCAAATCCTGTTTGGGCAAAGCATACACACACTTCTTGTCCCATTTCCCTACATACAGTAGGATTAGACACATGGATTAGCTTTCATGGTGCCAAGTTTCAGGTTTCTAACATGCAAAATGACAGAGCTATGGAAAGGGGTGTGAATGGGGTGCCCGATTTTCATAAATTCCCCAAAAATCAGGGGATGATGGGATTGCCTTGAAACTTGGCGTCCATGTGGACACGTGGATGAGCTATCATGGTGCCAAGTTTGAGGTTTCTAACATGCAAATTGACGTAGTTGTAGAATGGGACAATTTGGGGTGAATTAAGCCGCGCCAAAAATCAAGGGATGATGGGATTGCCTTGAGTCTGGGCATCCATGTGGACACATGGATAAGCTATCATGGTGCTGAGTTTGAGGTTTCTAACATGCAAATTGACGGAGCTATCCCAAGGGGTCTGAATGGGGTGCCCGATTTTCAAAAATTCCCCAAAAATCAGGGGATGATGGGATTGCCTTGAAACTTGGCGTCCATGTGGACACGTGGATAAGCTATCATGGTGCTGAGTTTGAGGTTTCTAACGTGCAAATTGACAGGGCTATCGAAAGGGGTATGAATTAGGGTTATGGGTGGTGCGTTAGAGGTTAGAGCCGCGCCAAAAATCAGGGGATGATGGGACTGCCTTGAGTCTGGGCGTGCGTGTGTGTCCCTGGATAAGCTCTCATGGTGGCGAGTTTGAGATTTTTAGCGTGCAAATTGACGGAGCTATGGAAAGGGGTGTGAATGGGGTGCCCGATTTTCAAAAATTCCCCAAAAATCAGGGGATGATGGGATTCCCTTGAAACTTGGCGTGCATGTGTATACCCCCATGAGGTGTCATAGTGCCAAACGTGAGGTTTCTAACTTGAACAGGAAAAAAGTTGTATACTTTTTTAGCTTTCAATGCAAGCCTATGGGGGGGAAAACGGAGCTCCGATCCGGATCCGGAGCTCCGAGCGGAGCGGAGCGGACATGGGCGGAACGGGGGCGGGGCGAAGTGGCCCGATCCGAAAATCGCGGATCTGGAAGTGAAGCGGAGCGGGGGGGTCCCTGCACACCCCTACTAATCTGAAAGGTAAATGAAATTGTGTTCTTGTGCTTGCCACTAGATGTCACTCTTGCTACACCAAACAAGTGCAGAGCTTGCCATCGGTCTGTCTGCCAAGTTGCTTCTTATACATTGTGGTTTCTTACCAGTCTCTTGCATGGATCTATATAGATTCCCTGAATTCAAACATGCAAATCATTGGCATTTTAGCTCAGGAAAGAACTGCAGTATTTTCTGGCATTTGAAAGACAAACCAATTTATTATGGCAGAAGCTTCCATGGATTGGAGCCCATTTCATCAGACTTTAGTCTAGAAGCTTACACCATAACAAATAAAGAGAATTCCTGTTAGATCTCATATCACAGTAATGGAATTTCTTCTTCTTGACCTTCAGCCCAGCCAAATCCCTTAAAGATAAGAGCTTCTCCACACACACACTTATCAATGAGCTGGAATTGAAGGCAAGTTTTCTGTTGAGTGTACACCTGTTAATCCAATTTTAGACCTACTTAGCGCAGATCCATTGGAGTGAATGGGACACATTAGACTAAGATAGCATACAATCCCTGGTGACAAACCTGTGGAGGTGGAGAGGTTGCGGGGGGGGGTGTTGAGCGGAGTGAGTTGTTTTGGTTTTGCTCTGCAAACATTTGAAAAAACCTTAAGAAGTTTGGGGAAGGGGAGATTCCTTTAGAAGAGGGCTATTCAGGCCAAGAGCAAAATTCCATTCGGAATCTTTCATGGGCTGCATTTCAGTGGTGGGCGGGGCTGAAGGGGAAGCCAAAAAACAGTATATTTTAGCTTAGAGCTTGGGGGTTCATAGCTTGGGGGTTCTCCTAGAACTATCTCTGTCACTTGATGCTAAGGTGGCCTCGGTGGCATGGAGTGCTTTCTACCAACTTTGGTTGGTGGCCCAGCTATGCCACTATCTGGACAGGGATAATCTGGCTTCAGTTGTCCATGCTCTGGTAACCTCCAAGTTAGATTACTGTAATGTGCTCTACATGGGGCTGTCTTTGAAGAGAGTTCAGAAGCCGCAGCTTGTGCAAAACACAGCGGACAGATTGATAACAGGAACCAGAAGGTTTGAACATATAAGACCGATTCTGGCCCACTTGCATTGGCTGCCTGTATGTTTCTGAGCCCGATTCAAGGTGCTGGTTTTAACCTATAAAGCCCTACATGGCTTGGGACCACAATACCTGATGGAATGCCTCTACCAACATGAACCTACCTGTACACTATGCACAACATCTAAGGTCGTCCTCTGGGTGCCTACTCTGAGGGAAGCTCAGAGAATGGCAACAAGGGAGAGGGACTTTTCAGTGATGGCCCCTCAATTATGGAATGATCTCCCCAACAAGGCTCACCTGCTGCCAACATTGATATCTTTTCAGTGCCATGTTAAAACTTTTCTCTTTTCCCAGGCATTTAGCAATATGAGGTTATGAGCTTTACTGATCCTAGATTTGTTTTTAAAGCTGTTTATATTTGTTTTGAATGTATGTTTCTGTGTATGTTGTATGCTTTTGTAGTTTAAAATTTTGTATATTGTTTTTAAGTGTTTTAATCTTACATAAACCACCCAAAGAGCTTCAGTAATGGGTCGGTATACAAATGTAATAAAGAATAACAACAACAACCAGTCACTAAGCTTTAGCAGTGGCATTTCAACCTTTTAGAATGAAGCGGGGGTGGGTGGGTTAATGGCACAAAAGCCAGGAAGCCACCCAAACATTGATGCTCAGGGGAAAGGGGGTGGGGCCAGTGGAAGAGGTGTGGCCACCTGGGGGCCACAGGGAGGCTGGATTTGTCCCCTGTGCCCCTACTTTAGAGTAAAGGATTTCCATTTAGAGTGAAAGACTATCAAGGCTATCACACTCAAATGTGGTTACAGACAATAAGCATGTAAGAAAAGCCATATGGGATCAGACCAAGGATCCATTTTGTCCAACATGGTGACAGGACATGGTGCAACAGCACCCTCCCACCCATGTTCCCCAGCAACTGGTGCACACAGGCTTACTGCCTTGAATACTGGAGATAGCACACATGGCCATTAGGACTAGTAGCCATTGATAGTCTTATCCTTCAAGAATTTATCCAACCCCCCTTTAAAGCCGTCCAAATTGGTGGCCATCCCCACATCTTGTGGCAGCAAATTCCGTAGTTTAACCATGTGCTGTGGGAAGACGGACTTCCTTTTATAAGTCCTGAATCTCCCACTTATCAGCTTCAAGGGATGACTCTGCATTCTAGCATTTTGAAAGAGGGAGAAAATGTCTCCCTATCCACATTCTCCACAGTGGATATGAGTGTGGCCGTTTGACTTCATGTGAATTTGTCTGATTCCCAAAGGTTTTCTTTTTGGTGAGTTTGGAATCAAAATGCTGGATTTGGTGCATGTGTGGTCAGTCCTCTTACATTCTTGGTAAGGGACACTAATTGAATTTACGGAGCCAGTGTGGTGTAGTAGCTAGAGTGTTGGACTGGAAGGCAGGAGATCCTGGTTCTAGTCCCCACTCAGCCATGGAAGCTCACTGGGTAACTTTGGGCCAGTCACAGGCCTTAGCTAGATGGGGCTTTATCCTGGGGCAAATGCCAGGATCATCCCTGTGCATCCACATGACACACACAGGATCATGGGATCAGGGAGGGATTTTTTAAAAAAACTTTTTTTTAGTGCACAAGCATTCGTGCGCTGCTGTTCCTTTAAAAAATGGCAGACGCAACACCTCTCCTACTGAGGTCATCACATGTCACATGTAGACAGAGGAGGGATCTCGCGTTAAACACAACGCAAGATCTTCCCTCCTCCATCCTGGGATAGCAGGTAGGTCTAGCTAAGGCCGCAGACTCTCAGCCCAACCTACCTCACAGGGTGGTTGTTGTGAGGATAAAATGGAGAGGAGGAGAATTATGTATGCTGCCTTCGGTTCCTTGGAGGAAAGAGGCAGGATATAAATGCAATAAATAAATAAAACAGTTTCATCAGTATTGCTAACACTGCTATAGTTTTTAGAACAGCATATTAAAAAGAAAAGAAAAGAAATAATAACAAGAAATAAAATACATTATATTTCTTTTTGCAATTTGACCTTGAACATATCCAGGAATAAGCCCTTGGGCTTTCCCTTGTTAAATTCTCTTTTCTTTCCTACACCGAAATCTAAAATGGTGGTCGTGTGCCTATATTGTTGATGAATGTTAGTGCTGCAGCCAAAAATACTTTCTCTTGCTGGAATGGTCATAGAGGGGCATGCTCAGGACAAATGTGGAAATTAGTAATTAGAAGCTAACAAATTCTTCGAACTGTGAACTAGAGGAGTGAGACATTTCTCTAATTAAATGTGTGAAAAGAAGCAAAGGGAGGTAGCAGGGAGATTGGGCTAAAGAAATAATTAGTAGACTCGCTTGTCCAGTACTAAAGTGTGCTGTACATTTTCTGTCTTGGCAGGTTTCCTCTGATATCAGATGCTGGGCTTTACTGAGCTTGGCAAGTTATTAAAAAAAAGGACTATAAATTAATCTGCAACATCCAAGGGCTTTGGGAGTATTGGGAAGGCAAGGACCCCTACAAGCAGCTTACAGACTGAAAAGTGTCCCTTGGACATGGTGCTCATAACACATTTGCCCTTTAGAGATGTTGTGTGCGTTTATATTCACTGCCCGTCTGGAAGATGCCTAAAGCCAGAATCCTTATTGGGGAAGAGGGATTAGAGATTAGGCATACAGTTCTTCTGCAATGGATGGTTCTTCTTGCAGTTAACTTTAGCCCTGAGGATGACACTGATGGAATGGCTCATGTAATCTCCATCTGTCTGGCCCAACCAAAGAGACATCTATGGCATTTTCTATTGCTTTCACGAGCACTCGTATCTCTCCTGATAAAGGATCCACAGCTATACAACTCCAAAACTGCCTTGGGCTTTTGCTAAAGGAAAAACGCATTTTTAAAACATCCGTTCCATCTATTTCTCTAAGAAATAATACTCTGCTATTATGCTCCCCACTCCTGTGAAGAGAGACGGATATTTTAAGAATGGGGAAACAAGCCATAATTCTAAAGGAGTGATCCAAGGTGCTGAACCTCTACCCAAAATGGCATCAGCACCTTGGCTGATTCTAACTGAAACACAGAATGGATTCACAGCTCCGCCAGAATCGGAGCCAAAGGGTTCCTCTGTATCTTCTTGTTTTTTTTGTTTTTTAGATGCTTTTAAAAAATCAGATGACTTTCTGATTAAAAAAAAAAACAGTTTACTTTCTCAGGATGTTTTTTCTGCTGGTTTCTCTATATTTATGTTTTTACTGGTGTGTTTTGAATAGTGATTGTTCAGATTTTATTTTATTAAAGGGGCACTGAAATGTCCCATTAGTTGAGAAGTAAAAAGAAGAGCCACCAGCCTCTTCTGGAAAGGGATGACGCTTGGTGTAATCCATTGGGAAGTATTTTCCAAACTTGGAGATCCACCACTATAAAGGTCCCATCCCTGATACCCATCCACCTGATCTTCACCGATGACAGGCTTCAGAGGCCCTCCCCTCTGGCCTATCTTAGGGCTCAGGTGAGTTCACATGAGCACAGGAATTCCTTCCAATAACTTGGTCCTAGACCATTCAGGGCTTTAAAAGTTAACACCAATCCTTTAATTGGAGCCAGGAAACGAATTGGCAACCAATGCAGTTAACGGAGGAATGGTAAAAATATATGCTATAATTTTGGCTTAGAATTTTTATATTGGCCTTCTCCATGAAGAGTTTTTTTTTAACCCACTCTGATTGATATTCAGTTTCTAGGTTTGCTTTCGATTCCTGTCCAGTGGGTTGCTATAGCAACTCTGAAACAATCATTTCACTTTCATTTATATTGGGCTTTGCCCCATAACGAGAAGTCTCTGTGGCTTCTGTTGCATCACTTTACAGTGTGTGGATTTTTTCCTTCTTTCATTTACACTATGATTATTGTTTCACTCCCTGTATGTTGAGTTTCCATTATGGCTTCAGTACTCGGGAATTCAATGATTAAAATGTCCCAGAGGGTGAAATCAGTCTACAGGATCACAGCACAAAAAGAATATTATTATTATTTTACAATACGGAGTATCACCGAAAGCAATTAACTAACAAGTCCCTAATTCCCCCCAAATCCCCATTCACTTTGGGGTGAGCTGAAATCAGACATTCTTCTCTCAGCATTAAAGTTGGAAACGTCCCTGTGCCATTCATCTATTTATATGCTGCTTTTCCATAACCCAAAGTGATTCAGAATAAGCACCAAAGTTGTCAAAATATCACGTCATAAGAACACCCAGTGAGCTAACAAAACTTTAACAGGGATTAAACAAAACCCAATGGCTCAATAAACATAGCATGGTTTCAATATTACAAAGGAGGTTTAATATAGAATGGGTTATTTATTTATTTATTAAATTTATATACCGCCCCATAGCCGAAGCTCTCTGGGTGGTTTACAAAAGTTAAAAACAGTGAACATTAAAAAGTATACAAAATATAAAACCATCAAAAATATAAAAACAACAGTATAAAACAACAGTATCCATTTAAACAACAACAGTTCTGGGGTCCATTAAAAAACAAACAAACTTAGCATATGTTGTTAAATGCTGTTAAATGCCTGGAAGAAGAGAAAAGTCTTGACTTGGCACTGAAAAGATAACAATGTTGGTGCCAGGTGAGCCTCATCAGGGAGATCATTCCATAATTGGGGGGCCACCACTGAAAAGGCCCTCTCCCTTGATGCCATCCTCCAAGCTTCCTTCGGAATAGGCACTCCGGGGAGGACCTTAGATGTTAAGCGCAGTGTATGGGTAGGTTCATGTCGGGAGAGGCGTTACGTCAGGTATTGTGGTCCCAAGCCATGTAAGGCTTTATAGGTTAAAACCAGCACCATGAATTGGGCTCGGAAACGTATAGGCAGTCAATGCAAGTGGGCCAGAATCGGTGTTATATGTTCGAAACGTCTGGTTCCAGTTATCAATCTGGCCGCTGCATTTTGCACAAATTGCAAAATGTTGGAGTCAGACTTAATCATACTTATAGCAGTAATATAGGAAGCTGCTTTATACTGAGTCAGACCATTGGTCTATCTAGCCCAGTATTGTCAGCACAGATTGGCAGTGTCCCTCCAGGGTTTTAGGAAAGATTTTCCCCAAGCCCTGCCCGTAGTTGCCAGAAATTGAACCTGGACCTCCTGCATGCAGAAAGATGCTCTACCACTGAGCCACAGGTAGGACAGTTCTTACCACAGGTCGCCTGCATGGTCCCTCCCCATTAACCTTAAGGGCACCTTTACTGAAGAGGACCTTCATGAACAAGTTAACAAAATCCTCCTCACCTGGATTCCACCCTGGATTTTGCAGTTCTGTACCTCCAGTTAGGGTTTTCTGGATAGGAATTTAGCAGGCTGGATTCCGAAGGAGTGTTTCAGAATTTTTCCAGGGGAAAATTAAAAATGGGGGCAGGAAGGCAGGGAGGTTCTGCAATAGTGTAGGACTTGTAAAATGCCAGGCTAAAACGGCACGATTACTCTATTTCATCATTTCACCATTGCACAATTTTGCAAATTACCACCACCACCATAGCCAAAATGTCTGAGATACCACTGTACAATTGTAGATGATAGATAGATAGATAGATGAGAAATAGTTACATGTAGATATAGGTATAAATGATATATGCATAGAATTCTGCCATGTATCATTCTCTGATCTGAATTTCTGACTGGAATTAAACCAGGCAGAATGAACCTGGTGTCAGAATTATTAAACTGAACTGATCCATTCTACTCATGCCTAGGTATTCGGTCTATAAATGTGGGATGTTTGAGTAATACTTTTTGGAGAACAAAGGACAGTAAACTGTAGAAGAGTATTGCTCCTGAAGAAGGAGAAAATTCACATCAAATATAACACTTCTTCCCCTGCCTGTGCTTGGTGCTATGTTTCCTCCTTTATCTTCTGCCTGCCTGGACGTGCTAGGGATTAACGTGGGACCTTCTATATGCCAAGCACAGCCTCTACAATGATTGTCATCAACTTCAGCAGTTTATTTGTGTGTTCCATTTCCATGATATCCCTGCTCAAAGCAGTTTATAGCAATATCAGGGGGGAAATACATAATATACCAATACAGCCAGAAAATTCTCTAATAGTTACAGGTCAATCATAACTAGGGTGGCCACCTACACATCTTGAAAAAAAATTATTTATTTATTTATTACATTTCTATACCGCCCAATAGCCGGAGCTCTCTGGGCGGTTCACAAAAATTAAAACCATTCAAAGTATAAAACAACAGTATACAACAGTATAAAACCATAATATAAAATACAATAAAAAAGACATGCATCAGCCCAAAACAGGATATCAGTGTGCATAAAAATTGCATGTGCTATTTGATATGCATATATGTACATTTATTCATTAAGAATTACTGTTACTTAAATAGAAATATGATACTCTCACTAGTGCGGGGAAGACCGAGAAAGTGAGCTCTGTGCCTGCCTATTCATTCTGCTGTTTAGGAGCGCACTGTGGATGGCCAAAGTCAAGGTTCTCCTTGCTTGGCCCACCCTACCCTTTTAGCCCACTTTTTCCACGGTCTCGGGATGATCACGAGACCGCGGAACGTGTGGCCGGGCATTGTGGGTTGTGCCAGCTCCTCGCAAGTTCTGTGCCCATCAGGGGTCGGGTGGGGGGAGAGGGTAAATTTATTTATTTACTCATTTAAAATTACGGTTTGTGCAGGAGCACTCATGTGCTCCTTCTCCTTTAAAAAAGAAACCAAAATGGCGGGAGTGACGTCCTCTTCCGCCTGGGATGTCGCGCGCAGTGTGTAAACAGAGGGGGAGATCTTGCGATAAATTCCAGTAGGTCTAGCAATAGCCTAAGTCTAGATCTAATCCGAGGGGAACAAAGCAGTATTAAAATTAATAGACTAAAACAAGCTGGGCAACCAAAATGGGGGTGGGCAGATAACCCTTGAAGCCCTTCCAGCCCTCTGTGGGCTGAATGTTGTCAAAGGGATGGGCCCAAGCCACGTGAGGTTGGGGGTGAGATCATGATGTCATCATGACATATCAATGTTAACAAAGGGATTCCCCTCTCTATCCCCCCTCAAAGTCCCAGTAGCCTCCAGATCAGGGGACAGAGCTTGAGGAGGGGAACTGGAGTAGGAGGGGGCCGTACAGGCAACCCAAGCCTCCACAGGCCAATGAGCAACCTCCAACAGCCAGATTAGTTCTTCAAGTTGGAGGCTGCCTATCCATTATGTAAAACAAAGAAAAAAGCTAGCCCAACTCTTACTGCTCATGCTAGGGTCCAAAAGAGTTTGGCGTAAATACAGTCCAGAGGGGGTAGGGGTCCTCTCACCAAGCTGTATGCTTCACATCTGGTTGCCCTGTCTCTTCTCCAAAGAAGACTGGCAGCAGCAAGAGGGAAATGCTGGGAGAGAAGCAATGAGATGAAGTCCACTTCCCCAGTCTCCCAAGGGCTTAAAGGACATTCCAGTGCTTAAAGGACATTCAGAAAGGATGGAAGCTATCGTCCAATAAAATGAATGGTCCACGAATAAAATTCTTAGCCTGCCCATCAAGGATAGCAGAAGCTGGAGAATAGGAGAACCTGTGACCTCAGACACAGGTTCAATGAGCTGTCAAAAAGAGAGGAGTGAATGACATTAGAACAGAGATAATTGAGTGGATTCTTGAACAGGATGGAAGAAGGAAACTAACAACCTGTTAAGGCCCAACTGGATGGTTCTAAGGCTGGTTCCACATAGCAGAATGAAGTAGAAATGTGGCTACTTCCTTACAGGCAACCATACGAGAGTCCATGAAACAAAAAACACTCCAATACATCACCCATGGGGTCTTAAGTAAGAATCTAATATATAAGGTGCCTGAAAGCACACAACTACCCAACACACTAGTGAAGAGAGATGATCAACAAGAAACCCATGTATTTACAATTATACAAAAGTTATAAAAAGACTGATGTATCCCATAGTTATTTAACAATAGTGGTGTTGGGTTGAATAAGTCTTTAAGTAAATGACATAGGAATATCATTCCAATTATTGTGTTATTGTATTATAGTACCCAACACCACTATTGTTAAACAACTATTGTTAAACAACTATTGTTAAATCAGTCTTTTTATAACTTTTGTATAATTGTAAATAAATGGGTTTCTTGTTGATCATCTCTCTTCACTAGAAGTGTGCTTTCAGGCACCTTATATATTAGTCATTTAAAAACTACTGCCTTCTATTTATTTGTGTACTTAAGTGAGAATCTACCTGCCATTTTCTGAGTCAGTGCCTGGAAGATAGATCCAAAATGAAATTCTTGTCATGATTTATGAGCCTTTGTGTCATACATGGGCTGGATGTGGAGTTGTCTAGCCCAGGGAGTAAGGAAAGACAAATTGTGTAAATAAATCAGAGCTGGGGAAAGTTACGAAGTTACATTTGGATGGGCATTCAGTGGAATGGTTATTATCTCCAAGGAAAATGGTGATTCTTTGCAAGTGGCATCATGCAGAAGAGAGCTGTGGTACTGGGAAATGGTTTATTTGTATTGGCTGCAGAATGAACTAATAACTTTCCTGTCGCAACTCTGCCAGAATACAGTCTAGGTTAATTTTGGCACTTCCAACTAACGCTGCATTTTGTGTAAAGCAACTGGCAAGCAGGTGGGGAATATGATAGTACTATATGGCAGGCAATGAACAGCTTGCTATGATTGGTTTTCTCTGGTATGACTTTGGTTTTATGAGCTTTCTTGGATTGTGTGCCACTAATCAATGGGTGTGTTAAAATCTCCCTCCAAAAGAAGTTG
Source organism: Elgaria multicarinata webbii (assembly GCF_023053635.1). Taxonomy (NCBI): domain Eukaryota; kingdom Metazoa; phylum Chordata; class Lepidosauria; order Squamata; family Anguidae; genus Elgaria; species Elgaria multicarinata. The sequence continues at coordinate 26,291,572 of NC_086176.1, forward strand.
GTGCTAGTCTCAGAATGGGTCTTCTTGGCACTGGAGTTGTAAGACAGCATGGAGGTTCTCTTGGTGGTAAGTGGATCATGAAGGCCCCACAGTGTATGCTGAAAGAGAGATTCACCACAGTAGTAAACCCCAACTAATTCCAAGCAATTAAGAGAGCAATCCTCTGGTCCCTGGATGGCTCGGAAAACCCCTTCCAAAGTCGAAGGAAGTGCTCCAACTTGGAAGAGGGAGTTGGAGATTTGCCCTCCACCTCCTCACAGCCAGTGTAGAGAGAACCATGCTAGTTGTTTCTCTGAGGTTGGAAAATTTACCTCAGAGAGGGAGAAAAGGGGGTGTTCCCGGGGGGGGGGGGGGAGAGAGAGAGATTTGTGCTATTCTGCTATACCACACACTGCCACCCAGAGGTTATGTAGTAGAAAAGCGGGAAAGGAAGTGGTCAGATCTCAATTCTGGAATGAAACCAAAAGTAGATACAGCGGATTATCATCTGTGTAGAAAAGCTTTGAATATCACCAGTTTGCCTTCTGAAGAATGAGTGTTTCGTGTTCAGCCATGGTAGCCAATTTGGCTGAACTTTTGTGAGAACACCCATGACACCTTCTCAAAATTCTAAATGCACCCAACCATCCCAAAAAGGTTGGGGACACTTCCTTATGGTATCATAGAAGAGGGAAAAACCTCTCTGAGAGTGTGTTACCCATATAGTAGACACTCTGGAGGAATGCATTATGCTTTTTATTTTGTTTGAATTTATAGCTGGTCCATGTCAACGGTGTAACAGGGTGAGTAATGATTTTAAACAATATAAAACATCATCTTAAAATTAGCTAAAAATCCAAAGTTAATGAGCTAAAATGAATGTCAACAGTAAGATTCTAATCTGCTTTTATCTTGTCCCTTGCCATTCTTCTAAAATGAGCTGAAGAGAAAGGGGTTTCTGTGCTTCCTACTATAACTGAAAAGTGGTTTCCTGGAAACCAAAGAATAGAAAAGAATATTATTACTGAAATGAAATGAATGAAGTGCTTTAATCAAGAACGACTATCTAAAGTCCATTTGCCATGTTAATGAAATGCCTTAGAGCTTCCCCCGATTGGTGAACCTGTCCTCAGTAGCAGACTCCGTCCCTGCGCTGACTTTCAATGAGTCATTGTGCCCTCTCACCCCTCATTAACTCCAAATTAATGGTGGAAGTCATATTTCATTTGCAAACATTGCTCGAAAGAAGAGAGGACTGAAAGATGACATCCACCAGAGACAGCTGTTCCCTCACACAAGATCGAACAAATGGTGCAAGCCCTCTCAGCTCCTCCAGAGACCTCTGTCACCATTCTCCTCCCTGTGCTTCTTCTCCTGTTGTTCATACATTCCCCAAAGAGTGATGCTCTTAGTTCTTGTGAATTTACTTATAAAGCTAGCATTGTCTGTGCATCTTCAATATTGGTCTGAGAATCCCTCTTCTTGGCCATTCAAGTTCCTGACTACTACTACTCCATTATTATCTTCTTCTTCTCCTTCTTCCCTAGACAGAACCTATTGTTCCTTTCTCTGTCATGTTCCGATCCGGTTCAGCCCAGTTCTTACAGTTCTTGCTCTCTAATGTGATTGATTGCTGTAGCTCTGTTGGGCCTGGAACATTCAAGCAGTTCATTTGGACTCATGGGCATAGTACAAGCGAATAGTTCTGTTAGAATGACATAACATAAGAGAATCTCACAGTATAATATGGGTTTTAGAAGGCTGTCAACAGTGCTGCCTGTGAGACAGGAATTATAAACAAGCCATCTAAAAATCCAGGATCTTGCAATATGTCACATATTCCTGTTACACTTTCATTTGGCCCAGGATACATTCTTCTGACTAGATTTTAGAAAAGATACGTCAGCGTTTTTGTTTTAGGGAAATAACTATAAGGAGCACTTGCAATATAAAAGGTAACGCAAATGTATCTTCTGATACTATTCCCTCTTCTTTCTAAGGTAAGAGCAAGTTTCAGACCATGGTGGATGGGGGTGGGAGGAAGGTTTAAATTCCTCCTTCCAGCATGATATGCTCCTGATTCTTCTTCCACCACATGGAAGCTATTTAAATGTTTGAAATAAGCATATTAATTGCTTTCATGCAATTAACGTAACATGTAGTTTGACCCCTAGTTAGGGATTCAAACGGAAGCCATGATTTCGGTTAGCACGTGCGGGCAGTTTCATATCCCAGGCTACGTCTTTGTTCTCAGTCTTCCCTATTAGAGCTGATTCACACATTATGTTTTTAGGTGTGAACCTAAGAGATTTTTTCAGTGTACACCAAAAAGTGTAATTAGACAATGAGAGAGCCATGCATTTTTAAATGTGTGTCTCAGGATTAGATGTGACAAAAACCACACAGCTGGCATTTGTATAAATCATTTTTTTTTATTCAATAAATAGCAACTGTGAGGTGGAAAGATTGCAGGGCCAGCCCAAGACATTTTGCTGCCTGAGGCACAGCTCCCAATGGTATCTACCTACCCAAATCTAGGAGCCTAGTACCCAAGGCCAGCTATATTAATTTTCAAATGAGGCAGAAAAAGCCACAGGAATATCCCTGGCAGAAAAGTTCAATAACAACAAAGTAAATAACAATTTCCTTTCCTTTTCATGACTCCCAGAACTTGTTTCCTGAGGCGGTTGCCTCACTTTGCCTCATGGTAGGGCTGGCCCTGGGGGATCTGAATTGGAACCACAGCTGGATTGTGGGGAGCCGAATGATAATCCTTTGGCCACATCATGGTCTCAGTCCCGATCCTTCCCCTGAGGATGCTATTTACTAAACAAAAACTGATTATGTGAAGGCCAACTGCATAATTATTGTCATGTCTAGTTTGGATTGGTATATGAGTATACACTTGGTAAGTATCCAACTGGCAAGCTTACAGTTGGTCATCGCCCAAGTTTTCATACATGTCATGTATGAAAATGCCCCTGGGGTTGCCACTGACACCCTGGGCACTACATGAGAGTTCAATTTAAGGTCTCCACACTGCTACTTTGGATCCTCTCGCTCAAAGCTCCTTTGGTCAAATTCTGGCCTCACATATATGATACTCCCTTTGACTTTCACGAGAGCAGTGTCGAGAAAGCACTAGCATCGTACGAGCCTTATTGAAACACAGTAATAATAATAAGTGGACCCTTCTGACATTCTCTGTTTGGCTTATCTTATTATCCTAACCTTGTTTCACTGTGGGGTGCAGCTGTGGAATGGATAATACCTCTGAAAATGAGCCAATGAAAATATACAATGCTGAAATGGATATGGTACGAGGGTTATAAATTGCAAAATATATGAGACATTAAAATATTGACACTTCGGTCTCGTATTTAAAGGGCAATCATTCCCACATTTCATAGGACCGTAAAGAAGGTGCTCTTGGCTTCTTAGGCTCAGTTTACGTTCTCCACACTTTAGACCCCATGAGGTGGGGATGACGAGAGAGGATCTGTTGATCTTTGATTCAGCCTGGAGTTTTGGAGATTGACAACCCTCATTTTCTTGGATTGTGGCGCTATTTCCTGAATTTGTGGGCTACAACTACAGTGTGAGAAGTCTGAGAAGAGCTACTTGAGGAATGCTAAGGGCCAAATGACATGCAATGCTGGGATTATGTAACACCCCACCCCGAATTGCCCACACAAATGTACACACACACACACACACACACACACACACACACACACACATTTTCTTCTTTATAAAATGCAACCATGGAAGCTGCAATCTGCAGCAGACTGCAAATGTGGGCACTTTTTGGAGGAGCTTCATGGAGTAGCTTTTGAACCATTTGCATTGGGGTGTTTTTTCTTCTAGAATAGGGTGACCATACGAAAAGGAGGACAGGGCTCCTGTATCTTTAACAATTGTATTGAAAAGGGAATTTCTGCAGGTGTCATTTGTATATATGGAGAACCTGGTAAAATTTCCTCTTCATCACAACAGTGAAAGCTGCAGGTGCCCTGCCCTCTTTTAAATCTGGTCACTCTAGTATAGCTCCTGCAGCTTTAACTATTGTGATGAAGAGGGAATTTCACCAGGTTCTCCATATATACAAATGACACCTGCTGAAATTCCCTTTTCTATGCAACTGTTAAAGATACAGGAGCTCTGTCTTCCTTTTCATATGGTCACCCTGTTCTAGAAATCACCCCAGCAGGGAAGAAGATATGGGTCCATATATTTTAAAGGTAATGTTCAGTTGCAACATGCAAACTGCTTTCTTTCTTTACTCTTACGGGATATAGATGAGGGGTGGGGGGATTTCACTTTAATGTTTGGGAGGCAATATTCAAAATAAACTAGCCGCCTAATCCAGTGGTGAGTTGTGTTGGGGGAACATGATATCCTTAATCTGAGACAAAATACCTCACTTGATATGACCCAGGAATCAAAGCTCTCCATGGCTTATCCCCAGAACGAACCTGTTTTTCAGTACTCATTTAAGTACTTTGAGTAATATTAAAGAAATAAAGTACCCATCTCTCAGCACTGAGTAGTCATGGCTTGTTCCCTCATTTATGAGATTAGGGGGGAAAATAGTTCTAGAACAGAGAATAAGCCCAGCAGACAAGAGCTCTGATTTTTTATATATATTGTTTTATGCCATTGCATTTTATGTTCACCACTTTGATACCTTTGGAGGAAGTGGTGTCTAAATTTGAAAACTAACTAACTAACTAACTAAAGGCAATTATGCATGTGAAGTAGCATCTAGGCCATTCTTGTATCCCAAGGCCTTCAGGACATTAATCAACCACACTTCACTATCTCTGCTGCCTTCAGAGAACTCAGCACATTCTCTGGGAACAGACAAAGATTGACAGAAAAAAGCTGCTTTGACTCTAAGGCCTCAGCCCCTATGGAGGCTGCACAACATTTCCCATTTGGCCCAAGTATTCTGTGTATACTGTGAATGGACAGTAGGTCTTGGTCTCTAACAGTGTACAAATACTGTCCTGGTCCTCAACAGTGTACCACAGATCTCAGAGTGTGCCACACCCCTTCATAGAATCATAGAATATTAGAGTTGGAAGGGTCTTATAAAGACATCAAGTCTAACCCCCTGCTCATTGCAGGAATCTACCTTAAAGCATACCAGACAGATGGCTGTCCAGCTGCATCTTGAATGCTTCTAACGTGGGAGAGCCCACAACTTCCCTAGGCGATTGGTTCCATTGCCGTACTGCTCTAACAGTCAGGAAGTTTTTTCTGTGGTCCATCCGGAATCTGGCTTCCTGTAACTTGAGCCCATTATTCCATGTCCTGCACTCCGGGATGTTCAAGAACAGATCCTGGCCCTCCTCTGTGTGATCCAGGAATACCTAAATCTCGTATTCCTGGATGAATTACTCTTTCTTTCTTTCTTTCTTTCTTTTTTTCAGACAAATAACAGTTTTGCAATGTTTCTTTTTAAGCTGCTGGTATGAACTGGGCCCTGGCAATGCCTCCAAAAGAACAATAGGAGAAAGTGGCCCATTCTTCTCAGAATTATTATTAAATTGCAGTTTCCAATAAACATGTTGTCCATCAAAAGTGCTGAAAGCAAGGCAAAGGGACTAAAACAAAGGACAAAGAATGCTGCATTTAAAAATATAATTGATTCGGTGCAGGAGGTGCATAGATTGAATTATAGATTGGGTTGAAAAGCCCTGTGTAGGCATTTCATTCACCACTGTAGTGCTGACAGAGGTGTCTTATTACTGCTTGTTAGGCTGTTTGTTGCATTGTGTAGCGTTGCGTGTATCTCTGTGTTTACTAGTCTCCTGCATTTTTATCAATAGTGAATCATACATGTACATGACATTTTACAGCATAAAGAAAGAAAGGGTGAGCAGCTCCCTGCCCCAAGGACCTTACAGTCTAAGGTGTAACAGTGGAGAGAGAACATAGGAAGGGGGAAAGACTGGGGTAACAAAGGACGCACATGAGAAACAACATATCTAAGATGTAGCGGCAGTAGAGCAACCACAGTTTATTCTAACAGAGATGTGTATTTTATTGTTTGTTAGTTTGATTGATTGTTTACAGGATTTATATACTGCTCTATATGTAACAAGATTTCCAAGTGATGAAAAATAAGAAAAGAAAGAAAGAAAGAATCAAAATACAACATGAATATATTTAAAATTCGATTACGACTGAGCAATCAGGGAATGCTTGATTAAATAAAAATTAGGGATGTGCTCCGCTTCTAATCGGACCGTAGAAGCAGGAGCGGAGCGGGGGGCTTCACCTGCCCTTAAGGCGGAGGCGAAGAGGATTGGGGGGCCGGCGGAGTGTGGCGAAGAGGATCGAGGTGAAGGCGGATCCTTCGCCTCGATCCGGAGCTCCGCCAGAAAGGTAAGTGGGGTTTACCGGGCCCTGCCGCTGTCGCCCATGCGGCGACGGCGGCAGGGCCCGGTAATCCCCCCACCCGCCCTCCTCTCCCTTACCTGCCTCCGTCCGCGGTCTGTCAGCGTCTTCAATTGAGCCCGTGGTTCCAGCAGGAAGTCTGGGCCGCTTGCGACGGACCGCGGACGGAGGCAGGTAAGGTCCCCCTCTCCCTTGGTCCCTTACCGGGCTCTGCCGCCGTCGCCACATGGGCGGCAATGGTGGCAGGGCCCGGTAACCCCCCCTATGGGGGGGGGAACGGAGCTCGAATCCGGAGCTCCGAGCGGAGCGGAGTGGGCACAGGCGGAGTGGGGGCGGGGCGGAGCGGCCTGATCCGAAAATGGCGGATCTGAAAGTGAAGCGGAGTGGGGGGTCCGTGCACACCCCTAATAAAAATGTCTTCAGCAGACACCAAAAACAAAACAATGTCAGTGTCTGCCCGATATCAACAGGCAGGGAGTTCCACAGAGAGAGCGTGCCAGAGTACTATAAGCTCTACTCTGAGCAGCTCCAAGTGGACCAGAGGTCCATGCGGTGCCACTAGGAGTTCCTTATCTGATGACTTCAGTGACCGTCTGGTTGGTAAAGGAGAAGGTGCTCTCTCAAATATCCTGGTCCCAAGTTCTTTTGGACTTTATACACCAGTAAGGAAATCTTAAACCTTATTCCAGTAGGAGATAGGGCCCAGTAGCAGAAATGTTTTGTCACTGTTGCGTAGTTGCCACAAGCAAAAAAGCCCACTTGTCCTTAACAGAAAACACTAAATGGCTGCAACAGAGTTAAGGAAAACAATGTAAATGGCACCAGAAGTTACAACTTAATTACTCTGTCAACAAATATATGTACAAAAATATTTATTACATTATATCACAAGGAGGCCAAAAGTGTTTCGACAATTCAAAAGATATACAGATATTGTGCCATATTTGTGTTTATTTTTTCTTTATCTTTGCATTGTGTCTCTGTAGGCCACAGACGAAGACAAAATTGATGAAACATGTTTGGCCTCCGTGTGATTCTTTTTTAAATTCTTTTAATGTAATAAATATTTTTGTATACATATTTGTTGACATAGTAATCAAGTTGTAACTGCTGGTGTCATCACTTTAGCGACTGGTACATCTCAGCACTGATATTTTGAAAAGCTCTATCCAATGTGTGGGTAAGTTAACACAATTATCCCCAATTTGCATGAATTAATGTAAACCTAGCTTTTCATTTTTATTGAAGAATCTATGTGCTTTCAGGACTGTGAGTTCAATCCAGATTTAATCATACTGAGAGCACACCCACTTAAATCCATGGCACTCAAGTTAGTCATGGCTAATTTAAGTCCCCTTGATTTCAATGGATCTGTTCTCATTGACTAAGGTCAATGAGAGTGTGACTAAGGCTGGATGCTACCCTATAAAAATGTAATGAACAACTTCTGCTGAAGACGTTGTTTATGTATGTTTCATGTATACATTTTCAGCTTTCTCAGCCTTCTTAAAGTTTTGGTAACGCAACATATGGTGCAATGCAATCCAAAAATATATGAGCATAATTGAACTAGGTGCAGTTGAGTTAAGTATTTACTTATGCATCTTAGAAATGTTTTTAGAAATGTATAGAAATCTGTAGCATGGCTGCAGTTTCTATGAATTTGGATTTCTAAGAATCCAACCCATGGGTTCCATAGCAGACTGGATTGTCCTGAGTTGCATGGATTCCACAGATTTATTGGTGAGCTCTTTTACTTTCTGGAATTTCATGCAAATTTAATAATAGAAAAATATGTTAAAACAAAAACAAAACACTGGTTGAAAATGCACATTACCCCCATAAGTGGAAGCATGAAAAGGAATATTTTTTTGTGAGATTTGTGCATTTTTGCAAATGCGGATTTGCAGAAATGCAAATTTGCGCAAATTCAGGAAATTGGAGAAAATCTGACTGTCATTGAATGGATGATGGCAAAAAAAGGCCATCAATCTATCAAACACACAAAATCTCTACATTCTGATCATGTTTATCTAGAAAAGGTTATTGTAAAGCAAGGAAATGTGGAAAAGGGGGGAAAGCAAAATGAACATGAGAGAGGGGAGTGTTCACAAGGGAAAAGCTGAAGTGTTTCAGGTTTTTTAGTTTATGAAAAGGTAATTTAAGGAAGCATGATAATGTGTTATGCAGTAGCATGGGTGTAGAAATTAGATAAATATATTGGGTGTAGAAAGTGTGTGGTTAAAGAACGTAGATAAAATAAGTTCCCCCCCTTTCTCATAAAACAATCCCCACACACCCCAATGAAATAAATTGGCAACAGATTCAGGACAAACAGAAGAAAATACTTCCCACAACACATAATAAACTTATTGGTTTGGATTCATGATTTGCCTTGCACATGAGGAAAGATCCTTAGATGGGAGGAAGAGGTTCTTGCTCAGAAAAGACCCCTCTGTCTGATTTTTGGTATCTCCCACTCTAACTTTGGGGATCCCTCCATTCAGCCAGGGGCTGGAGGGGCTTCTGTGGAAAGGAGGGGGCAAAGAAGTCCACTTCCACCAGTGCTTGAACCTAGATCCAGGCCATTGACTACCACAAGATGTGGTTGACAGCTATCAAAGAGGCATTAGACAGATTCATGGAGGATCAGACTAGTAACAGATATTTGGCATAATAGCAGGGAGCTATGGGCTTAAAGGAAGCAAGCATCCAGTGGATAAACTCATTCTGGGAATAGGGCTCAGCACTTTGGATAGCTCCCTTAGGCCATGGCTAGACCAGGCCTATATCCAGGGATCATCCCTGTACATCCAAATGACACACAGGGGATACAGGGAGCAGGCAGGGACGACCCCTCCATTTGCCTGGAATAATCCTTAGGTCTATCTAAAGCCTTAGAGTTGTGATTGATTATGCTTAAAACTAGGGATGTGCTCCGCTTCTAATCGGACCGGCGAATTAGAAGCGGAGCGGGGGGCTTCGCCTGCCCTTAAGGCAGAGGCGAAGAGGATTGGGGGGCCGGCGGAGCGTGGCAAAGAGGATCGAGGTGAAGGCGGATCCTTCGCCTCGATCCGGAGCTCCGCCGGAAAGGTAAGTGGGGTTTACCAGGCCCTGTCGCTGTCGCCCATGCGGCGACAGCGGCAGGGCGGCCTAGACTTCCTGGTTGAACCGCGGGCTCAATTGAAGACGCTGACGGACCGCGGACGGAGGCAGGTAAGGCCCCCCTCCCCCTTGGTTCCTTACCGGGCTCTGCCGCCGTCGCCGCACTGGCGGCGACGGCGGCAGGGCCCGGTAAACCTCCCGCCCTCCTCTCTCGGCCTTACCTGGCGCCACTCCCCTCCACTGCGGAGCTCCGATTCGGAGCTGGAGCTCCGCGGCAAAGAGGAGCGGAGTATGGGCGGAGCGGCGTGGAGCGGAGTGGGCCGACCCCAAATTTTCGGATCGGCCCGCGGGGCGGAGCGGGGGTCCGTGCACACCCCTACTTAAAACCCAGAGCAGAACCACTGTCCCACTGACATAGAAGTCAGCTGTATCCACTGCAAGCTTCTGAATGCTACTTGGTGGGGGCAGAAGGTGTCTTTAATGTCCTTCTTGTGAGCTTCCTGATGCATCTGGCTGGACACTGTTGAGAGCAGGATGCTAAACTAGTAGAACTTGATATGACTAGGCAGGGCTTTTCTTATGTTCACATGTACCAAAGTTATGGAAACCCTCACCCTTGGGAACATAACCATGCATCTACAAATTTTACATGGAATCAAGTCCCATACCTTTCTACACCTGCTAACTCTGAGGAGATCTAGGTTCTGCTTGGAGCCCAACTTTAATTTGATTCCAGTGCTCCTGCACCTCTGGCTCTCTACTGACCACAGGCATTCTTCTCTCTTCTAGTCCCCCAGCTCTGGGCATCAGATCTGTGATTCAGTCCTTTCTAGGCAAAGCTTCCACTCATTCGCTCACTGAAATTAAAGAGAGTTTGGCCAATGAGAGGATTGAATGTTTGCTGTTATGTGTTGCTAAATCAGCATTCCAAAACTGGATAGTCTTAATGTGATGAAGATCTTCAAACCCTTATAGAATTCCTCCTAAAGTGGTGCATTTCCTCTGGGTCCCTCCTCTCTGTTCCCCACACGCTTTCTTTTCCCCAGTATGGCTTCTTTCTTCTCTCCTTGCCTCTGTTCAATTGCTTTCAAGTTCCCATTCATCCATACTTTGCAAAACACCCCAACAACTCTCTAGTTTAAACCAAGAGAATCTGAATAAAACATGATTGATTAGCCATGGCTTGAAATATATACTCATTATCTGAGCTAATGAAGATGAGCTTATTGCTTTTACTTCTTCTGCTGCTTCTTTATAAGTAAGGTAAAGGTTCTGCTGTTAATTTGTCACTAACAAACAATTTGCTAGTGAAACGTTCTTAGAAAGATGTTGGTGATGGGGAACAAGCAACAAAATGTAGTTTTATTATGAGCCTGGTAGTAAGACAAATATTGCACCTGTAGAAGGGAGACAAATCCTTGATATTGGCTTTCTTCCTTAACAATCTGTGCCTGCGTCTATGTTAGAAGATTATGCAAGCTGATGTATCAACATTTCTGAGGAATTCTAGGAACTGTAGTTCTGTAGATCACCTAGAGGCCTTTTGCTTGGTTAAGACCCGGAGGAGCCCAACACAAAGTTCTGAACTTGTACTCAAAATTTGGATCCTCATACCTTCACTAATTTCAGTAGATGCGTGCTACTACTGGGCAACAGATTATAAATGCCATGTTATTGCAGTGACTGTCACGTCCCCAACCTGCCCCCTGCAAATGCCCTGGAACAATGGTGCTCATTTGCCCATCCCTACAAATCTTTGTCTTTGATCCCCACTACTGCAATAACACATTCTATGTGGGGCTACCCTTGTGCATGGCTTGGAAGCTGCAGTAGTCCAGAATGCAGCAGCTAGGATGCTCACAGGGACACCTAGCTATGTTCATGTAAAAATGTGCTAAAAGTACTGCACTGGCTGCCTGTTAACTACTAAGCCACGTACACATTTATGTTATCTTTACCTATAAAGCTGGAAGGATGTGTGTGGGATGTATGTCTGGAAATGTTTACCCACTTCCATATGTTTACCCACTTCCCACTTGAAATTTGGCATGCTGATAGGTCTGGCTGTACAATGTACCAGAAAAATCTAAAAATTCAACATTTTGGTGTTTGAGTATTTTTAATTAATGAAAAAAACCTAGGCTTACACCTACAACTCCCAGCATGCCTTGGGTGGGAGGCCAGACTTACCGGCCTTTGGCGGCCATTGTGAGTTTGCAGGCGGGTGGCTACTGTGTGCCTTTCACAACCCAGACTTCTTAGGTTGGTTTCAAGCAGTCAACCCAATTTCACATAAAGGAAACAACTCATATAAATGGGCTATGCCCATTTGTGGTGCCTCCTCCCGCCCACTGTGTGTGTTTTTAAAATCATAACTAGATACAACAGCATGACTTTAGGAGGCTCAGGTGTTTGACAGGTGGGTGCTGCCATGTTGGAAGCTACGGAGAAAATAGTCAGTGCTCGAGGTGTCTGTGTGGCAGCGATATTAAGGCAGTTAGATAGGAAACAGATGTGCCACTCTGCTTCATCACTCTTTGCCTGGGTATCGTGTGCGTGAGACATTCCACCAAGGTTTCTTTTGCACCTGTCAGGAGGCATATTGGCTGCATCCATCCAACTGACAGCAGAGGGCCAAAGAGCAGAGACTTTAGGGAAGCCCAGGGAATGTCTTTCATTTATATACAAAACACTAGAGTGTGACATGCTGGCATGCGAGCACCTTCTGTTCTCTGTGTGTTTGTGTGTGTGTTTGTGTGTATGTGTCTTACTATGGTTTTAATTTTTGTGAACCGCCCAGAGAGCTTCGGCTATTGGGCAGTATAGAAATGTAATAAATAAATAAATAAATGTGTGTATAAACCTGTATAAATTATTATTGTATCTATAACTCTCTGGTGTTGTACTCAAATATGAATTTTATTGGTTGAGTGCACAGAATGTTGTGGGAGGTGGAGAATCTGATTTTTAATGGCCCTGTTCAGACAGCTTGAACCACGGTGAATAAGGCTTTTTGCCTATTTCACCGTGGTTAAAGCCATGGTTTAAGCGGGGGGAGGGGTGGGTGTTTGTGTGCAGTTGGATACAAAATGTGCAGTTGGAAATATGATAATGTGCAGTTGATAAAAGTGGTGGAAAAAAATAAGACATGTTATGTGTACGTCTTTATTAAGAACTTAACAATAGACAAATTTAGGGATGGCTTGTAACATAAATTACTGTATATAAGGATGCAGGTAAAAGAGCCCTTGATGGTGTGACTGATGTTGTTGGGTCCTGTGACAGTGTTGCCTGAATAGATGTGGGGGCAGAGTTGTCACTGGGGTCTATTACATGGTCTGGTCCCTCTGTCTGTGTCTCTATCCTGTGTACTATTGCTGGTTAGCATCTGCTTCAGGTTGGGAGGTTGTCTGAAAGCCAGGACTGGTTTGCCTCCCAAGGTTTGTGAGAGAGAAGTCTCTGTGCTGCTGATGGGCTGGAGTTCACTGAAGATCTGAAGCAGTGGGCTGTAGGTGACAATCAGTGGTCTGTCATCCTTCCTGGGTATCAGTATGGCCATCAATCTGATAGGGCATTTGTGCAGTTGGAAAATTTGCTTTAAAAACACTGGGTTTAAGGTGTCTTCTGAACAGGGCCAGTGTGTTCTTAAACTGGAATCACTAACAGAAGTGTTGTTTCTTGTTAATATTATGGGGGGTGGGGTGGGTCAAAATGCTAAAAGTAAAATCTAATTTAATTTTTGAGCTGCAGCCTAAGCTGAATGAGCAAAGACCCTACATGTGTCTCAATAAATGACAACTTAGTGTTGAATGAAGGGTTGACAACTGAATAGCCATACAAAAAAAAATTGCATGAGTTTGCACAAACGTGTGAATATTTTAAGCCTGAGCAAATCCAAGTGCATTCAGGACAAGAAAGAAATGGAAGCCACTAGCTTTAGGCTTGTCAGAATTAGGAGTTCTTCTACATCCTATCATAGATCACCATCTAGTACAGCCTTCCCTGGTAAAGAATGATGAGCATAGTAGTCCCAAAAGAAAAGAAATTGCTTTCAAAAAGAAATTCAAAGGAGAAGAAATTTCAGAGAAATTTTCAGGGGTTTGGTTCAGGGTTCTTGTGCTTCCCTTACTTATGAGATGGCTGAGGAATGTGTGTGAGTGTCCTGTCTTGCATTGTACATTCATCTCTCTGACAGCCTGTAGCTTCCTTGGATTCCTGCACTTCCCATCATGGGAAAGACATTCATGAATGTATTCCTCCCATTAGGGCCTTTTCAGACCAGGGGGGGATCCGCACGTCGCTCCCAGAGCGCTTCTATGCGACCCCAGAGCACCCCGAAAACGATAGTCTGACTTCCCTGTAAAAGAATCGAGGAAGAGCCGTCCATGCCGACGACGACGAGGAGAGCTCTCCACCGGCGAGGAGAGCTCAGCAAAAGAAGGCGGGGTGAAGAGCGGAAGAAGCTCTCTACCCCGCCTTCTTTTGCCGAGCTCTCCTCGCTGGCGGAGAGCTCTCCTCGTTGGCGGCGGCGGCAGCATGGACGGCTCTTCCTCGTTTCTTTTACAAGGAAGTCAGACTATCGTTTTCGGGGTGCTCTGGGGTCGCATAGAAGCGCTCTGGGAGCGACGTGCGGATCCCCCCCAGGAAGTGCAGGCAGCCTGGGAGACTGTAGAGCAATGGTGAGATGTTTAATAGGAAGAAAAATACAGACAGTACCCTCAGCCAGCTCACAGTAATTAGGTGAGGCTCACATTCAAAATAAAGTATAAAATGCCCTGAGAATGAGGCAGGAAAATAGAAGCCTCTTTCATTGGGGAAGACAACTTTCAGGAAATTGAAGGGCAGATTTTGGCACAGCGTTAGCTCCACTTTTCCCCTGGAGCTGGATTCAACACTGCCTGCCCAACACACACCACACCACACACCTGCTACAGGGCTTGCAGGGAAAGAGCAGCATTGCCAGCACCTGCATTAGAGACACCACAATCACTCCCTCAGCAATGTAACATTTGAAAGACCCTACAGAAGGTGCTGATCCCTGAAGAATGATAACGAGAGGTGAGGCAAAATTTCTCAGAATATATGTTTCTCAGAAAAGTCCTGAGATTTCCTCTTTCCTTGCCCCCTAGAAATACAAGGACAATTTGAAGGATTTTCTCCAATTTTTCTTCCCTACTTGTGTGTGTGTGTGTGTGTGTGTGTGATGGCTGCACACACATCCCTCCACATCTCCTGCCATGCCCTAGAATGATGCCAGGTACATGGGCTATTGTGGAAGATTTATTTATTTATTTATTTTATTTATTTAAGGATTTTTATGCCGCCATTCAGCCAAAAAAGGCTCTCACGGCGGCTTACAAAAGTCTTTCTTGACAGTCCCTGCCCACAGGCTTACAATCTAAAAGACATGACACAAAAGGAAAGGGGATTGGGAGGGAGGAGGAGGAGGGAATCCATCAATCCAAAGTTTATTGTACTAGCCAAAGGCCATGACAAGTATATCAAAAGAAAGCATCCATCCATATATACAGCAATACAAATACCTCGAAAATACACAGATAACTTGACATTTACCATAACTAAAACTCAGCTTTCATTCAGCAGTCTGAATCTCCATGGCATTTTATGGCTATTTTGTCTAGTTCTCTCTTCCTTATCTTTTTTTGCTGCCAGTGCAAACAAAAGCCACTTTATGTGTCACGTATAACTGTTTGTATCACTCAGAAGAAAAAGAACTGTTTCTGCAAGGGCATTCCTATATCCATGGATTTCAGGACTCTCTTTCTTGGGTACAGAGGGCAAATTAACATGTAGTGAACAATGTCTTCCACTTGATGTTGGCCACAGATGCAAAATGGGGGCCAGGCTGCCAACACAGTCGATGCTGTTGCCACATGAAAAAAAACACAAAAACCTGTTGGAGAAAAAGAAAAAGAAGCTGTTCTCCAACCCCTGCCAATGGTGACAACTTACCTATGAGAAATTGTTGGAGAATTTCTCCTCTCCCTAGAGAAATTCGGTAAAATTGCCCCCCCCTCCAGTTCCTCTACCCACAAATAGGGTCGAGAATTTTGAAAGACTACTTGAGAACGGCTCTAATTCGGACGTATATGTTACCTTCTCTGCTGCCAGTTCTGAAAGCTTGTGAGGAGGCCATGTGGGGAGCCAAGCCCTCTTACATGGAATTCCTAGTGGCCTGTTTTAATTCTGGATGTGTTGGTGGTATGTGTTGTTTTTGCATAGCTTGCTGAAATGTTGACTGTAGATTTATTTAAATTTTGCTGCCTTGAGCTGGAAAAGTGTGTGTGACCCTCATCAGGCAGGGGGGAAATCACATTTCCCTACCGCCACTTTACCTCCTGCTTCTGTCCCACAATAGGGACGAACAGTTTCCTCATTTTTCACACAGGGGAGAAAGAGGAAGTAAGCAATGATCATGTGGCCCATTCAGGGGGCGTTTTTATCATGCTGCTTCTCCTGCACATGGCACGTTTCATTATAGTCAAAACCCACAAATTGGGGGGGGGTCTTATTTTTTGACGGAAAAAAGAGCAGAAGGAGGGGGAAACACATAGGAGACACATGGGAGGCAGACGTTATCAGCAAAAGGACCCGTGAACATCCATGAGTGGCCAGGAATGAGTGTGCTATAAAACACTTGTCTGATGATGTGCTCTCTCTGTGTGTGATAGTTTGTTAAATTTAGAGTTGATTTATTATTTTACTATAGTGAATGTTTGAGGCCTACACAGGCTTGGGTTTTGTTTAAGCCTGAAGGCCCAAAAATCTCCTGATGGGAGGGGGCATTCTTGAGTTTCATTTTCCCCCAAAAGGAGTTAAGTTTCATTTCCCCAGTTTTAAGTTACCTGATTGTTTAGTTTCAGTTCTGGGGGAGGGTATAAAAAGGGGTGGAGTCAACTGTACATGAGAGAGAGAGGAAGAACCAGAGAGAGAGCTGCAGAGAGGGCCTCTGAAGAAGAACAGCCAGGAGAAGGCTGGAAGAGACTCTTGGCCAAAGCCTACAGGTGAAAGAGTAGCTAGGCTAGAGGAAACTGTGTTTTTATTTCTTTTATGCCTTTTAAAATCTTACAGCTCTGTTTGAGTAAATGCCTTAAGTTTATCTGTCTTTACCTTATGTCATATAATCTAGTAAATATTTGTTGTTAAAACCTGGTGTTCAGGAGCATCATTTACACTACGCTTAAAGCCTAAACCCACGTTACTAAGAGGGGAAGGTCAAAACTTGATATCAGATGAGAAGGGCTCTATAAAGAGGCAAAACATCTTTAAGGAGCCGATCAAGGGGTCCAGATAAAGGAAGAACCTTGACAACTATTAATATGGATTTTGTCTTGGTATTGTCAATGATAGTTTTTTGTATAAATCGTTACAGGATTTTTTTCCCCCGTCTTAGTGGAATATGGAATACTGAAATCTGAGATGTTTTGTTGGATCTAGTGTAATGTTGATGCTATGCTTATGTAACCCGTGCAAGATTTCAGGGCTATGCACATAACCTCTTCAATAGCTCAGCTATTGGAAGGAACGCCCCAGCAATCCCTGTAGTTCAGCGTCTATAACGGTGTGATGTGGCACTAACTTAGTAGAGTTCATAGTTTATGTAACAGTTGAGATAAATTCCCAGGTAAGTGGGTATAGAGTTGCAGTCTTAATAGTTAGTCAAAGCTGTCAAAGAGGACTTAGAGCCAAAAGGGAAGAGATGCTATCATTGCCTTCTCTCATTGACTTGAACCAACCCTAACCCTCCCCACTTCCAGTAGGATGAGTTTAATTGTAGCCAGATTACAATTCTTTAAAGTAGTATTGCTGATACATTCTGGTCAAAATGGGTGTTTATGTCTTTTCCTACTATATTATGTTCTGTTGTTATTTTGAACCATTATACAAGAGAAAAGCACAATACAAGTAAACCAGCAATGATGTCCCCCCCCCCCCCCACCAAAAAAAAAACCCCACAAAAGCAATCAAGTTGGATAGCTATGAATTCTGTCAGGGTTCTCTCTCTCTGTCCGTGTCACCATGTTTGATTATTTCACTCCACCAAGATTCAATTGTTATAAGTCTACCAATTATTTTTCACTCTGTCACAAATGACAAAGTTAAAAGAAAAAAAAACCTGCTCCAGTTTGCCCTATTTTTACCATCTAATAATAAAAAGGAGAGGATTGTTAGTATGCCAAAGGAGAATTCAGCCTGTATAATGTTAAAAGTGCTGCCTATTATATCTTAAAAGTTTATGCCCAACATACCAAATAGACAGGCTGATACTGTTGGTAGAAATAATCCTACAAATACTTTCTGTATTTGAATAGATGGCTTATAGACCTTCAAATGGATACTTATTTTTGATATTTGGTCCACCTTTGATGAAGCCTATGTATAAGTGATTAAAAGTTGTCCATACAAATCCATCTATGTATATTTAAAAAAAGAAAAACAAATTAAAACAATTTGGGGTACACATGGGCACCAAGTTGGGTACCCTCCCATGTGAGCACCACTGGAGGTACCCGCAGATGCTGCGTTGGGGTCCCCTGATGTAAGGGACAGGACCAATGGTTTCTCTAAGCTTCATCCCACATACCTGCTTACCTTGGATTATCCCTGTAGCGCTAAGCTTTCGCGGTTGTTGTTGGTTTTGCTACCAGGCGACAGCAATCCTTTGCATACCAGGAAGTGAGTTTAAGGGGGGAAATGTAAAAAATCATAAAAAATCAATTGATAACCCAATTCAATTCAAATTTGGTATGCTTAAAGCTCTCCCTAATATCTATTACTGTGCCAATTTTGGTGTCTTTATCTTTAAAGCTTACGCAGATGTAAGCATTTCTTTAAAATCCTGCTCCTGCACCCCAGCGGCAGCTCGGAAGACACGCTCAAAAAGTAGGGGCTAAACACGGCGAATCTTTTTGCTTTATTGCACAATTAAGGCAGGATGCATGGGAGTACTTCACAATCAAAGCAGATTATAAGGTGGAAAATTTCTGAGTGCTCTGCATGCAATTTGCAGTGATTGCACAGTATAACGCTGGTGTGATAAAGCTCTGTGTCTATACAACATCATTAGCGCTGGTGCTGAGACATCGTTGGGAACTATGATTGAATAAAAAACATGTAAAAAACTGCAACCATATATTTAAAAATGGCATCAGAGAGCTGGGAAAGCCAGGTTGGGTGGTAAAAGACCAACTTCTCAGAAACAACCCGGTGCATTGGTAGGAGCGGATAAAATAAGCACTTCATACATCGCACTGCTATTTTTATTTTTCATAGGCTATAATGAGTTTGGGAAAGCCAACCAATTTGATTTAGTCACCCACACAGAGAGACGCATACCCAGAGACGCACAATCTGGTTTGGCTCTGTCTTATCGCTTCCCCAAAAAACCCCTTCTCCAGTTGCTTCTTTTGTTTGCAAGCTGTGCTACAGACCACACTCAGCGCTCACTCTTAACGTTCATTGAGAGGAAGACAGAAATCCAATTGGCAAAGAGGGAAATTTTAAACAAATAACAACTCCCCTTTGGAATCAACAGGTGCTGCTGCTAGTGTAGAATCACAGAAGAGCAACCTAGGCGCTACCCCAGTGCAAACTGGCACACGACTGAGGAGAAAGCCTCCACCCTTGCAAGGAACTGAGTATTGATGTGCTCTGTGTGGCAAGCATCCTTTCTCTTTAAGAATGTTGCCATGGTGATGGATCCAACAGGACCTGATCTAGGGAGGCTAAGAACTGACATGTTTGCTGTTGTTTAGTATTGTGCTTCTAGAGAGGAAAGCAGAAAATGAAGCACTACTTGATTTCTGTTATAATAAACTGCTAGGGTTTGAGGGAGTGGCAGGGGGTGCTGAAGAAGGCATGGTCTTTCAGGTCCCATCCATATGCAAAGTCAGTTTCCACATCTCTGCAGCTCCATAATTCTCCTGGTATTTCCGTGTCGGTTGGCTGCTGAAACAGCCGTTATTTACCAATCGTAACTGTGTCAGCACTGTTTCTCAGCAGCTGCGGCAGTTAACTGTGTTCTGGAGACGAAAACAAGCCATCTAGGATTGCTAACTCCAAGGGGAAAGAGAAAGGAAGAAATACCTTGTTGGGACAGTATGAAATTGGCCCTGTTAGAGAGCCGCAAAAAGAGAAGGGTGGCTGTTTGGTCATGCAGCATAAACAATGCAACAGAGCAACAAAAATCCACCCATACTTTGCTTCACCTTTGCTAGTCTCACAGAAATAGAAGCACAGAATCAGGGAGATTGCTCCCTTGATTTAGAAACCTGTACCTCAGCCTTCCTCAACCTGCTGTCCACCAGATATTTGGAACTTCAATTCCCATTGGGTATCCTGGGTGGTGTAGTCAAAAATTATCTGAAGAGCATTAAGTTTGGGGAGACTGATTGTAAGTGTTGTACAAGCTTTCATGTTGACCAAGTAATTTGTTAGCTCTTACTAATGAAAGTCTCAGCCTCATATGGTAGAGAAGGGGCAGGGTTCTTATTGCGATTCATCCTGTTAAGGTGCTGGTTATGAGACATTGTGACTTTATTGTGTTGACTTTACAAATGTTTTTATCATGCTGGTTTGAATTTGTATACTGTCCTGGGACCTGTCGTAAATCAAAGACAAATAAGATGGTATCAAGGTGGTGTTTTGCCATCAAAGATGGCTTCCTAAATGGGGACAATAATGTACCCTTTATCACGAGGGAATATTGTAGAGTAGAAAGAAATGTAATAAACTAGGGATGGGCAAACTGATCCCAATCCAGTTTGGCTGCCCAACCCTGTTCACTATGTGCATTGAGCCACCACGTGGTCTGCAGGCAGGCAGTGACCAGCAAGCGGGCTCCTGCTTCCTCACCAAGTAACCATTTTGCATAGAAGTGGTCTTTTTGTAAATGGACTATTTAGAGTTGGGCAAGTGTTGGGATCCATGGACTGGGATCCAGGGGCCCGAACTTCAGCCAGACGCCCGCGACATCCCTATAGTAAACTATACACAGTATTTTCCTAGGAACATACTGTGAGGAAAAGTAAAAATAATCCTACAGTCATATCAGATGTATCTTGTGAGGGAACATAGCTTACCACCTCTGTATCAAAATAAAATGTGGCTCTCAACATCTTCTTTTAACTGGAATTATGTATCTACAAATGTACAAACTGAGCTCAAATCCATATATAATTAGCTGTAAGAAACCCAAGGGGAAATCTATTTTGACTGTTCATGAAGAAGAAAAAAACAGGATTAAAGCACTGGTCCAATTCATCTGATCATCACCAGCTAAACAAGCCATCATCAGAGCTCAACCCATAAGGTGTCAAAAGGCTCCTAGGCAGGGTAGTGAAAGACTCACGTGAAGAACCTTCAGGACTGACTCTGCCCAAGCTAACCATTGGTTCCTCTTTCACAGGAAGGGATATAAGAAGACTTCCTGTCTCATTGGAAATTTCAGCAAAAATCTACCTGAGCTTTGGTGTATCTTGTGTTTCTGGTTCTTCACGTTGGTGGTGGCTCATTTTCCAGTCTCGCTTTCTGGCTTGCCCTATGATTCTGATTCTGATTACTGACTCCTGACTCACTCCAAGTTCCTGCCCATAGCTAGGGTAGGCGCTTATGAATTGCCAAAATAGGTCAAATACATCCCCAAGAAAAGGACAAGAGGATACCAATTTGCATAAAATTCACATATGCTAATTTATGTATACATGCAAATTGAAACATCATTATAATTGAAATAGAAATACAGTACATTTCATCATACTGTGGAAGACTGATCAGGTGATCTGTGTGCCTGTCCGCATGCCACTGTTGATGAGCAACAGTTCTTGTGGTTCTTTATCTTTAAACTGGAATTGAACAGGACAGACCTTCAAATAGAGGACAGTCCTCTGGCAATCCTTCAAAGAGAGGACTGTCTTCTGTAAAGAGGCGACCTGGACTGGGAAGCTCTTCAAATAAAAGGCACCTTTAAAATAGAGGACCATCCTCTGGCAGCCCATCAAATAGAGAACCATCTCCTATAAATAAAAAAAATACACATGGGCTGAGGACTAAGAGAGTTAGCCAAAAACTTCAGAAAGAAAGTGAGGTTTGAGGTGTAATCTGAAAAAGAGAGACAAGCAGACAGGCATTGCACCTAGTTCTTCTGGGAGGTCCAAGCATAAGGGTAAATAAGGGGGAATGGGATATTATTGTTGTCTATAAAATACTCAAAGTGGCATACAATAAAATCATATAAAATCAATGTAGTAACTCCTTTAAACAAATAAAAAGAACCAAACTTCCAAGATCTAGGGGGAAAACCCCAAGGAACAAAAGAATTAAAATGCCTGTATAAACAAAAACATCTTTCAGAGACTTATGGTAGAATGAGGGAAGGACAAAGCAAACGTATTTCAGAAGAGGCCTCTGTAAACATGAGGAAGGGTCATGAGTTAACGTAACTGGTTTAATTTTTCTCAAGAGGCCCTATTTTCAATAACTCTGGCAAAGTCATTGCCTTGGATTTATTCCAGAGGTCCTGATTCTTGCTAGCTCTACTGCTGCCCTTTGTTCCAGCATAACCGATATAGTGGGCCTTAGTGCAACGCCGACATTTTTCAGGGAACAATCGTGTAAATTGCGTTGGTGCCAGAAAGTTGTACATTCCAAAACCAGCAAAGAAATCATAATGTGGCTGTAAATACCTTGCCTTACGATGGCTTTTCATCTGATGGATTGCAGCAGTCAGTTAGATTAGCCAAGTTTTACTACTAGCCCAGCACTGAGGTGTTGGAATGTCTGAAATGTGAGTGAAGCCGCTGGGCCTAATTTCTGGACGTAATTTCTACATTTCAGCAGCCCGCGAAGCCAGAGTTTTCTGAAATAAGGAAGGGGATTATGCTGATTGGAAGAACAATTGTTTATTTTTAACCTGTTCTCTTTGAAGCTCAGACTCCATGAGGTCTCCCCTTTGACTTCTTGGAATGGAAATATGTTAGGTATGGTTTCTATAGTTCATCTGTCGGGCTCCTCTTTCTCTATGGAGTTTGGAGCGTACGATGGCCACTTATACACATTGCCAACGAAGAGAACAAAAGACGCCCCAGCTTTGCATATACTTTGCTAATATATATGTATAAAAGCAAATTTAAAAAATAAATTCTTGAATTTAAATAGTGATAAAATGCAGTTCACCATAGTGGTGGAGACTGTGACCAGAAGACCTACATGCATAGCCCAGACTGCTCATCCAGGTGCTAATTGTCGATGGGCAACTTCAAGTCCTCTGCTGCTCCCTCTTCTTGTCATTCATTTGTCTTTAAGCCAGGTTTGGACTAGGAAGATCTGATCCATCAGGGTCCCTCTTCCCCATGTCACCAGATGGTTTCTGCTTGCCAGCCCCCCAACATCAATCATGTGGTGCTTTCCCAGATTTTGCACAGTTTTCCCCCATTCTAAAGGCTTAGTTACTGGCCATAACAGCTTTAAACTAAAATATGCTCCGGGTGTGTGTTTGTGTGTTGTATTCTTGGTTCCACTCTCCTTTTGCCTGTTGTCCCTCCATCACTGGAACACAGCCCCCAAGATCTTCTCCAAAATGGAGTTTGCTCTGTGGGCCATAAGAAGTTTGATACCCCTGCTATATGGCTTGGGCCAGCTTTCCCCAACCTGGAGCTTTTACAGATATGTTGGACTACAATCCCCATCATTCCAACCAGCACTGCTAGGGATGATGGGAGTTTTGGTGCAATACCTCTGAAGGGCACCAGTCTGAGTGAAGGCTGGCTTATGGTCTTCTTCATACTAAGGGCACAATCTTATGCCTGTTTAGTCAGAAAAAAGTCCTACAAATCCCAGCATGCTGGCTGGGAAATGCTGGGAGTTATAGGACTCTTTTTCATCTAAACAGGCATAACTCTAAAAGAAATGTTCATCTCCAGGCTGGGGAACAGCCTGATATCACTTTTGAGGCACTACATACCCGTCTGATGGATGATGCTTGCTTCACTAACTTTCACCCTCCTCCTTGCTGCCAATGAATTCCCATGAAGGAGTTATGGATGGAGGGTCAGCGGGGAAGGCGCTGTCACTCACCAGCAACTCCTACTCGCCCCGTAAGGGGCAAATGGTACTTCTGCTATTACATTTTCCCTGGGAAATAAGAGTACATCAATTGAGGTTATCTTTCTTGTTGCTCTTCCCATCACTCAGCAGAAAATGTGGCAGAAGCCTGGTCTGGGCAAGGATTTTTGGATGGATGTTATATATATATATGAAAGAAGTGGTGCTGGTGAACTGATGTATGATGTGTTTTCAGTCTCTCCAGCACACTTGTGGAAAAACTGATAGAGTGACTGGCATGGGTTATAAATCCATCCATGAGCTCGGAAACCATAGTGAGATATATATTAAACTCATAAATTCGGATTTCCCTGTTTTTACTCAGTTGTCCCCCTTCACGAACTAATAAATGCCTCAGGGAACTTGCAGAAGACCCGAAAAGAGTAAGCGTTGGGCTGCTGAAATACTACTGGGCACCATTTCAAAGAGAAGAGACAAATCACCACCAGGACTGGATAAATGGCAATTGTAAAATAGACACACCGTAAGGTAGAATCTGCTCTGTACAAGCCAGGGCAATCCAATGCCATGACAGTCTGTAGCCTCCAAATACGTTAAAGCTGTGGATTTCTTGGCTTTCTGGATTAAATTTCATCATTTCCCCACCTTTACTTGACTCACCACTTGGGCCAGCACAAGGCCTCCTGATGCTTGAGGTACAAGGATGTGCTGCCACCACTGCTGCCGTGGTGATGGGGGGGGGGTGACCGTTAGCCGCCACCACCACACATTGCTACTGGAGAGAAGCATTAGCTGCCACTGCTGGGAGTGGGCAGAGGAGGAGCACAAGCCACTACTGCTGGAGGTGGGGGAGCATGAGCAGCCACGGGCCACTGCCGTGGAGAGCACGAACCGCCCTACTATCCACCGCTTCTACCTGCCTTCCCCTCAATACCTTACTCTGTTGGGGGGTTCCTTTTTCAGATCAAGGGAAGATGGCTCGGGAAGATGGCAGTGTCATGACAGCAAAGGCCACCTCCAGAGTCACCTTCCTGCCAAAGCCTCACTCCGGAAAAGGACCCCCTCAGAGCGAAGCATTTCGGCTAGGCAGGCTCCACGGAGAGCGGAGCTGGTTGCTCCCCTGCTGCGGCCTTGCTCACAGTGAGGCATGAGGCAGACAGTGGTGGTAAGCTGCATCTGCTGCTGCTCCAGAGGGATGCAGTGTTTCACCAGCGGGACTCTCCAGAGTGACCGCCTGCCCGATGCCTTACTTTGAAACACAGAGGGCATCAGCAGCATCAGGATGCCCAGAAGGGGGCACATTGGATCTACCGCCCTTCCCAATCTGCTCTGCAGGGTGGAGGATTCACCCCACCTTATGAGAGGGTCAGCCCTGGTGACCACTTATTTTGGCATCTAGAAGATTTTTTTGTTACTACTACCAATTGAAGCTGCTTACAGCCAGCCCAACTTGCAGAACCCACCAAGCCAAATACATCTAGACATGCACCAACCCTCCAGAGGCCCGATACAACTCCTGCTTCAGCTATCTGCCTGGGACAGCCAATACAATATGAAAGAGTTGCGAAGCCTGATGGGCAAGGTGCTTTCAACGTTAGACATTGCAGGTTTTGCAGCCCACTATGCAACTGGGGCTGCTCAGTGCCCAGGGATGGAGAGGAGGAGAAAGCAGGAGTCGAAGGAGAAAAGGGAAGAAAAGAAGGAGAAATCAACCACGTCATGAGAAGGGGAAGGCAACAGGCATCTGTTGCTGGTCCAGTAAACCTGACACTATCTGAAAGAGAACTGGGGGTTAAAAAAATTGAGTTGAATATAGTTGATTCATAATGGTGCTAATTGTTTTGTTCCGGTTACTATTTCTTAAACCTTCTTAGTCAAAGTAAATTCTGTTAAATACATATGTTGTTGGTCTCTGGAGTGATTGTAATCTGCCTCTCCTCATCCTGGTTATAGAAACCTGAAACATTATATTTGGCTTCACAATGAAAAGCAAGTGGAATATAAATGCAATAAATAAATAAATAAACCTGATCACTAAAGTATGTTTTCTCCTGCTGCCAACTGCACCATAATTGCACAATGTCTCTGTGGGTATCTATCTTCTATACCTTTAGTAATGTAGAAAATAAAGTACGGTCCGTCTAAAGACACAAACAGTTCTTGAAGGCTTTTCTGCTAATGAGTTCCACATTTTTTTCCGTGCAGAAGGGATGGGTTTGGAACATTTCCCTTTTGCAGATTTGTGGGCTTCTCTTGAATACTTTATCTGGTTTTAAAAATAGATTTGAAGCTGGACAGCAAGTTGGTGACTGATATACAATATTCCCCCCATTCTGTGAAGCGATACAAATTCCTTTTAAACTATAAACACTTCACTCCGTGCCAACACAATCTTGCATTTGTATTCCTTTCGAAACTGGATTAACCATTTCTCTATGTATCTCAAATGTATATATAATAAGAGCTATTTTGTGACCCTTTCAAATCCCATGGCTTCTGTCTAGGAGGTGACTGACAATGATGCATACAGAAACCAAGTTAAAAATAATGTGAAATTTGTTCTGTGCAGGAGAAATATGTTGCTTGTATTATTTGCACATCTTGGGCTTTTCTGCTTATGCGGGAGAAAGTGAATAGACTGCTGTAGCAAATATAGAACGCGGTTTATTTCTTTATTTCCCCTACTTATCCAATGTAACAGTAAATCTGTTGTTCATGACTTAAAGGGCTGAGTCTTCAGTATTCAGACTCCGAGTGTGTTGAATATTGCCGGAGGTCCCATTTATAGAAGGGCAAAGGCAGGGCTGAGAACCCTTAACAGGCCCAGGTCTGTGCCACTCCCTACCTCTCAAATGTGTTGATGATGGACAGTATCCAATTCTGCCATTTCACTTACACTATTGATGTAGCCCTATTTGTTCTGACTTTATACTGTTAGTTTTACCCTACCCAGTGCCTGTTTACCCTACCCTGTGCCTGTTTGCATTCTCTTCCCCTCCTTATTGTTTTATTATGATTTTATTAGAATGTAAGCCTATGTGGCAGGGTCTTGCTATTTACTGTTTTACTCTGTACAGCACCATGTACATTGATGGTGCTATATAAATAATAATAATAATAATAATAATAATAATAATAATAATAATAATAATATAGGCAGGTCTCCAGAAAACCCATCCCACTAGCTTATGCTAGTGGCATAGTGCTAGAGATCAATTACACTAGTGTTCCATCAATGATACAAGCAGAGCAGCAGTGTTGGATACTGCCTGATATGTTCTTTTCCCCACTATCAGTAATGCATTAAGAAATTTCATTATCTGTAAGAATAACCATAAATAAATAATAAACACCACTGTTAATAAGTGCAATACTAGGTAAAATGAAACCAAATTGGGTAGTTTTACCTAGTGATTGGAGAGGTTGAACTCTCAGAGAACACATTCCCAGTTTTAGTTTAGGTGGTGTAAAATCCTCTTCCTCAAGTGTAGGATCTCACTGTTAGGGTGACCATAGAAAAAGGAGGACAGGGCTCCTGTGTCTTTTAACAGTTGCATAGAAAAGGGAATTTCAGCAGGTGTCATTTGTATATATGGAGAACCTGGTGAAATTCCCTCTTCATCACAACAGTTAAAGTGCAGGAGCTATACTAGAGTGACCAGATTTAAAAGAGGGCAGGGCACCTGCAGCTTTAACTGTTGTGATGAAGACGGAATTTCACCAGGTTCCCCATATATACAAATGACACCTGCTGAAATTCCCTTTTCAATACAACTGTTAAAGATACAGGAGCCCTGTCCTCCTTTTCATATGGTCACCCTACTCACTGTAGAAGAGCTAAATTCGGTATTCTCCATTATCAACCCATCCCTCCCCCAGGTAGATTTGCTGACTGAAAGAAAGAAAGAAAGAAAGAAAGAAAGAAAGAAAGAAAGAAAATCCGTATTAGTGTAATACCTTCATTAGGCCAACCAAAAGATCTAAAATTATCTTCAATTAGGTTAATATAAAGTCTGCCTTGTTTCTCTCTGTAATCTACTGGTAAAGGGGCCCTGTGTGCTTTGCCCAGGATGGGAATACATCTGAGTAACTGCTGAATTTTATACTTCCATAATGGGTGATCCAACGTTTTTAGGGTGACCATATGAAAAGGAGGACAGAGCTCCTGTATTTTTAACAGTTGTATAGAAAGGGGAATTTCAGCAGGTGCCATTTCTATGCATGTTTCACCTGGTGAAATTCTCCCTTCATCACAACCGTTAAAGCTCTAGTAGAGCTAGAGAGACCAGATACAAAAGAGGGCTACATAACAAGTAGCTCATTTCCAATTACACTCAATTACTGGCTCTTCAGGTGGTATAACTACGTTCCTTGTTTCTTATGGCCTTCCTAGACCATGCCGGATAAGCCGGCAGGGAGGCGGGGCGACGGCACGCTAACTTTAGCGTGCACTGCCCCGCCTCCTAGACGGCCGATGCGCAAGGACTCCGGAAGCCCTGTAGCGTCGGCCATTTTTGTTTTCAATTTAAAGGGGGCATGTGCGCCCCGAAGCCGCCGGACAAGGTGAGAGCCTTTTTTAAAAAAATTAAGGCCCCCCTGCTCCTGATCCCCCCTGCCATCCCCGATGCCTCCCTGCCCACTCTTTCCCCACCCATCCTCCCTCTCCCCGATGTCCGTGTCGCCCGTCCTCCCTCTCCTTGATGTCCGTGCCGCCCGTCCTCCCTCTCCCCGATGTCCATGCCACCCGTCCTCCCTCTCCCTGATGTCCGTGTCACCCGTCCTCCCTCTCCCCGATGTCCGTGCCGCCCGTCCTCCCTCTTCCTGATGCCATCCCGGTGCCCGGCCTTCTCCCCCCCTCTCCTGCCGGGTCCGGCCTTCCCCCCCCA
The DNA here is from genome assembly GCF_023053635.1 of Elgaria multicarinata webbii. Classification (NCBI taxonomy): domain Eukaryota; kingdom Metazoa; phylum Chordata; class Lepidosauria; order Squamata; family Anguidae; genus Elgaria; species Elgaria multicarinata. The sequence continues at coordinate 26,320,029 of NC_086176.1, forward strand.
AGGATCCCCCCCCGGCCCGATGGGCACAGTGCTCATATGAGCGCTGTGCCCAGTCCATGGCTTTTCCTGGCTACTCGTGAGTAAGCGAGTAGCCGCAAAAAGCCACGGACCTTGCTAGACGGGGCTGCAGAAAAGGCGCGCCATAAGCGAATTCGCTTATGGCGTGTTAAGGGAGGCTTCAGTGCAGCCTGACCCCAGACTCCCCTGTGCGTCATCTGGACGCACAGCAGGGAAGCCGGGCCTCACAGCGCGCTAAGGCCTCGTCTAGCAAGGCCCTTACTCCTTCCTTGGTCAGGACGAGTAGAGCACTAATCTTTGGAAGCTTCTGAAGCAAGTTAATATATTCAGTTTGTTTTCAGCATAACTTTTTCTACTTAAACGTTGGTAATAGAGATGACATTGAATTTTGTAAATTATTTTTTACAGTTGATGTTTGAAAGTAATAAGAATTTAGATTATTTACAAGAAAAACACAGCTCCCACCTAGAAATAAATGTGTTAATCTTTATGGTGTCAAATAATACTTTTGTTTTGCTATAACACGCTAACATGGCTACCCCTATAGAAAGAATTTCATATATACATGGATGAAATCTGAACTGAAATTTAGTTATACAGAGAGTAGAACCACTGAAACCAATTGCACTTGAGATAGAGGTCTCATCTACACCAAGCAGGATATTCCACTATGAAAACGGTATATAAAAGGCAGGAGCCACAGTACTGCTTTTTAGCGGTATTGAAGTGCACTGACAACTGTTGGGGCCCATTGACATGTATTTATTTATTTATTTGTATCCCGCCTTTTGCCCAGTACTGGGCCTCAAGGTGGCCTTACAAAATTTAAAACATATACATTTTAAAACCTAGGAAAAGAAATGTACAACATTCAAAATAAAATGCAATACAATATTAAAACATTAAAGGTTTAAAATACACAACAATTTTACAAGTCTTTAACATAGATGGAGGACCAGATTATTCTCCAAAGGCCTGCTGGAAGAAATAAGTTTTGCCTGCTTCCAAAAGCACATCAAGGAGGGAGCCAGTCTAGCTTCCCCGGGAAGAGAGTTCCAAAGCACTGGAGCAGCCACCGAGAAGGCCCTCTCCCATGTTTCCACCAAGTATGCCTGTGAAGATGTTGGGACTGAAAGAAGGGCTTCCTCAGAAGATCTCAAAGCACAGGCAGGCTCATAAGGAAGAACAGGGTCTTTCAGATAACCTGGACTCAAGCCATATACTGCTTTCATACCGCAATATCCTGCTTGGAGTAGTTGAGCCCAGCCATGACTAAATTAAGGCTGATAGATTTCCATAAGTCTACTCTAAGTATGACTAAATCTGCATCCAACCCATGGTATTTTGAGATTAGAAAAAAAAAAGTTGTCTCTAAGAAGGTACATGAAGATTTACAAAAATTATACATGGTGTGTGGAGAAAGTGATAGAGACACATTTTCCTCATGTTCTCATGATGCTAGAATTTAGGCTCATCCCCTGAAATTGATTGGTAGTAGATCCGGTAGACTATTTATTTTAATGCTTCGTCCCCCAATGCATCATTTATTTATGGAATTGATATAGTGATTGCCACTAGTTGACATAGCTTTAAAGGGACATCAGGGGGGGATTATGGAGGATAGCTCTCTGAATGGCTATTAATAATGATGTCTATATAGAACCTACACATTCAGAGGAGCAACAGCACAAAAGGCCTATTGACCAAGCCCTGTGTATGAGCTTCCTGGAGGCATGTGATTGCCAACGGTGAGAAGCAGGATGCTGTACTAGATGATACCAAGGAAACAAGAGGTGGAAAGCAAGGGTGTCAGCTGGCCAAGGAGTCAAAGATGTTTGGGAGCAATTTCATTGAGATCAAAGCAGGTTGGTCACCAGTACATCTAGGGCTGGCCATATTACACTAGCTTTAAAATCACTTCACTGGCTGCCAGTTAGTTTCCAGGCGAAGTATAAAGTGTTGGTTATTACCTTTAAAGCCCTATATGGTTTGGGTCCAGGTTACCTGCGGGATCGCCTCCTCCCGTGCAATCTACCCTGCACACTCTGGTCCTCTGGGAAGAATTTACTTCAGCCAGCTAAAACTAGATTGACAACTGTTACCCAGAGGACCTTCTCTTCTGCTGCTCCCAGACTGTGGAATGGCCTTCTGGGAGAGATTTGCCAACTCAAAAGACTTTCTGAATATATAAAAAAAACACTATAAAGACTGATCTCTTCCGGCAGGCCTACCCAGTCAAATTTTAAGATGTCTGGCTGTTATTTTAATAATGTAATAATGTATTAGTTTTATATGTTTTAATTAGTTTTATGTATTTTATAATATTTTTGTATTCTATGTTGTTCCCCACCTCGATCCAGAGGGAGGGATGGGTAATAAATAAATATGTATTATTATTATTATCATTGTTAGAGCTCTGGGGCAGCTGCTGAAAATAGCAGTCTGTGGACATAGCTCTCTCCATCATGGCTAGTTAAACTATATTATGCAATGAATTGCTCACCATTGTTGTGGCTGATTGGAATAGGAAAGCTCATGAATCACATCATGTGATCAGTTTCACTAGCATTACAAGAAGAAGAGAAGAACTAGATGTGAAGGCTGCCACTCTTGATGGCGGCTCTGTTTCTCCCATAATATTTAGTTCTGGTCTGAAAAATTCACAGAGAACATAACTTTGGTAGACTAGACAAATTCATTAGAGATAATCATTCACCATGATAGCTAAGCAGATCCTCTACATCAGGGACTCCAGCTCCTATCCCATGGCCACTGGCCATGCTGGATGGGACTGATGGGAGTTGGAGTCCATCAACATCTGGAGGGCCACGCATTCCTTACTAGTGCTCTACGTGTACAACAGCAAGAATGAATGGTTTCTTGTGGTCAGATACCAATACAAGCTTTTACACAAAAGTAATATATCTGATTAAGAGTAATTATATAAAAAAATACATTTTAAAATGAGCCCAACATAATCCCATCATGCATTGCATTGAAACTTGCATTGAAACAAGAAAGAAACTTGCAATATTCTCAGTGATATAGGATGTGTCCTTCGAACAAAAGATCACCAGCTCTAAAGAACATTGTTTGGGGAGCGTTCTTAATGAGAGGAGAAAAAGCTTCATTCTGCAGAGCTGGCTGCTCTCAGAAACTGTACCAGATAGTCCTTGTTGTGATCCAACTAAGTGATTGTTTTGGTGGATCCAGAAATCCATAAATGAATTGCAGGTGTCGTCTATGAGTACTGGGATAATGTAGTAGAAAGAGACCTTTATACCAATGAAACCAGAATAAAACTGACAAAGATGGGCCTAAATAAAAGCAAATCTTCATGGTAAGTCATCTGAATAAAATGTTTGTTTATTTATTTATTACATATTTATACTGCTCAATTGCCAAGCCTCTCTGAGCAGTTTTCAAAATGTTTAGGAAGCCTCATCCTGCCAATCATTAACTTAATAACATTCAACAAAAGTCTTTCTTTGAGTGATGCCCTATTGAAAATTCTCATTTCCCTCCTTGGCCAGGATTGCCGTTATGAACCCATAACTTTATCTTGATCTTTAAGACTGTATTCCTTTTCATATCAGCCAACTTAATCTTAGTATATTTATCAAAGAAGCAACACCCCCTAATATTGCCAATCAGATTATATTTACTGCACACTATATGAACTTCAGCAGGACTCACTTCATTTCCAGGCTAAGAGCATATCTGATTTTCCAAGATCAAAAGTAAGAATTCCAGGGAGGATCACAGCTGCACTTTTTCATTTTGAAGTCATTTGATTGCTTCGTCAGCATTCGTGTCTAATATGAAAAGTCACATCAGTCTCAATATATGCTGTTCTGGATCAGATTAAAGAAAGGAAATTAAATGCTTAGAAGGAGGAAATTATTGCTAGACTCAACCTGACTCATTGAAAAGGAACAGTTTGCTGTCTTCTCCTTGTGTAAAGAAGGAATAGGGTGACCATATGAAAAGGAGGACAGGGCTCCTGTATCTTTAACATATCAAAAAGGATATTTCAGGAGGTGTCATTTGTATACAAGCAGGACCTGGTAAAACTCCCTCTTCATCACAGCGTATCGTGATGAAGAGGGAATTTCACAAAGTGCTGCATGCATACAAATAACACCTGCTAAATTTCCTGTTTCTATACAACTGTTAAAGATACAGGAGTTCTGTCCTCCTATCCATATGGTCGCCCTATTGCTGTTCCGGTGGCAATTAGTATCAAATCAGTTTGAAATTTTGCACAATTGTAGAATGTCTCTGGTAGGTTAGATATTAGCTAAACAGGTGTCATTTTTATAAGCAGTAGAATTTTAAGGCTTATTGTGGTAGAACCTTTTTTCCAACTCACCTTAACTAAAGAGGAGTGTCCATGTCCCTTTAATTCAGTATCCAGGATATGCACTCCTCACTGTGGGTTTCCAAGTGACTTTGATCAAGGAGGAAGTGAAGTCTCATCTCAAGGAACAGACTGTACTCCATTTTTAGCATTTAGATTGGTTGTAGGTTATTATGGGGTTAAATCTTATGTGTATGTGCTAGTAGTTTAATAACTTACAGAGGTTGAAAGGTTAGTTAAAATGCAGATGTCAGGAAGTTTGGCCCAGGAAGCAGGATGTTGAAAAGTTCAAAGGTCAAAAATCTGGCCTAGGAAGCAAGATGGCAGAAATGAACAAGAAACTATCCTCCTGATTGGTTGGAGTCAGGGAGAGAGAGAGAAATAATTTTAGAAGATAAAATCCAGAAATAGAGAATCAGGAAAAGAGAGATAGTGCTGGAAAAAGGTCAGAGTGGTTGAGAAAAGAAAACGTCAGGGCTGCTAGAACTGGAGATCTGATTGAAAAGGCTGGATCAAGCCCCAAAAGCCATTGCTTGGATAAGGGGACCTGGATAAAACAGGAACACAGTCTAGTTAGGTCAGCTGGATCCAAAGTGCTGGAAATTGATACATTTGTCCTTAATAATCCAAGCTGCATGGCATATCATATATTTCTTTTGGTGAAACCCACTAGCGTACGTACATTATTCACGCTTGTTGAGGAGGTGTGCCTTTTATTGCTTTGGTGAAGTTCTGATCAGCAGATCAAATGTTATCTAGATCAGGAAACCCTTTGCCTACTTTAGAGCAAAAATGAGGAAAAATGTGTAGCTGCTAGATACATATTTAAAGTAATGGCTGTTTTGGCCCTTAGAATCCCAGGTTATCAGTCTACTGCACCTGGTTCCAGCCTACTGCCTATCAGAACATCTAGAAGAAGGCCAACATCTAGGATTTGAAAATGGGTAGACTCTGAAGCAGATCATTTTATTTTGCATTCTTTGTGTTTTAGCATTGTGACATCCTGGTCATGCAAAACTGTTGCTATTTTTTAAAAGAAAAAAAAGTCATATTAATCTAGTCATTGGGGTAATGCATTCCCTCTCCCTGTAGATTTATAAACTTAACTTCTGCTTATATGGCAAATACTATGGAATGATATGGCAAATTATACAAGAGTCTCCTTTTGGCATAAACATTTACCTCCAAACCTTTAGCAGATGGAAGGATGCCAAGAACTCTCGAGGCGCCTGCAGGCACACAGACATCTACAACCCTGCCCTGTTTCCCTGAAAAGCATTCATTTTTGTTCAGTTCGTGCCAAGAGCTGCAATTCCCATTTATAGCAGAATCTCTTGCCAATGTGCTTTTCAGGACTGTATAATTAGTATGAAAGCTTTCCTAGAGCACACTGGGCATAGGTAGAATCATAGAATAGTAGAGTTGGAGGGGGCCTTGTCTCTAACAGTGTACAAGAACTGTCCTAGTCCTCAACAGTGTACCACAGATCTCAGAGTGTGCCACACCCCTTCATAGAATCATAGAATAGTAGAGTTGGAAGGGTCCTATAAAGCCATCGAGTCCAACCCCCTGCTCATTGCAGGAATCTACCTTAAAGCATACCTGACAGATGGCTGTCCAGCTGCATCTTGAATGCCTCTAGCGTGGGAGAGCCCACAACCTCCCTAGGCAATTGGGTCCATTGTCGTACTGCTCTAACACTCAGGAAGTTTTTCCTGATGTCCAGCTGGAATCCAGCTTCCTGTAACTTGACCCCATTATTCCGTGTCCTGAACTCTGAAATGATTGAGGAGAGATCCTGGCCCTCCTCTGTGCTGACAACCTTTCAAATACTTTCAAGATCAAGTCTGTCACCTCCAGAATATCATCCATCCATCTTGCCCTTGGTCGGCCCCTCTTCCTTTTGCCTTCCACTTTCCCTAGCATCAGCCTCTTCTCCCGGGTGTCCTGTTTTCTCATAATGTGGCCAAAGTACTTCAGTTTTGCCTTTAATACCATTCCCTCAAGTGAGCAGTCTGGCTTTATTTCCTGGAGTATGGACTGGTTTGATCTTCTTGCAGTCCAAGGCACTCTCAGAATTTTCCTCCAACACCACAGTTCAAAAGCATCTATCTTCTCATAGATAGACCTATCTATGATGAGGTCTAACCAGTACCAAATAGAGGAGAACCAGTGCCTCATGCAATTTGAAAGCTATACTTCTATTAATGCAACCCAAAATGGCATTTTCTTTTTTTTTTCTTTTTTTTTTTTGCAGGTACATCACACTGCTGGCTCATATTCAGCTTGTGATCAACAATAATTCCAAGGTCCTTCTCATTTGTTGAGCAAGTTTGTTGAGCAATTCCAAGATCCTTCTCGTTTGTTGAGCAAGTATCCCCCATCTTGTAACTGTGCATTTGGTTTCTTTTTCCTAGGTGTAGAATTTGGCATTTATCCCTATTAAATTCCATTCTGTTGTTTTCAGCCCAGCGCTCCAGCCTATCGAGATCACTTTGAAGTTTGCTTCTGTCTTCCAGGGTATTAGCTATCCCAACCAATTTTGTGTCATCTGCAAATTTAATAAGCTTTCCCTGCACCTCCTTGTCCATGTCATTAATAAAAATGTGGTAAAGCACTGGGCCCAGGACTTAGCCTTGTGGTACCCTGCTGGTTACCTCTCCCAGTTTGAGAAGGCACCATTGATTAGTATTCTTTGAGTCTGATTCTGTAGCCAACTCTGGATCCACCTAACAGTTGTTCCATCTAGTGCACTTTTAGTTAGTTTGATAATCAGAATATCATGGGGCACTTCATCAAAAGCTTTGCTGAAATCAATATATATTATGTCCACAGCATTCCCACAGTCCACAAGGGAGGTTACCTGATCAAAAAAACGAGATCAGATTAGCCTGGCAGGATTTGTTCTTGACAAATCCATGTTGCCTTCTAGTAATAATCACTGCTTTGTTTTCAAGGTGTTTACAGACTGACTTCTTTATAATCTGCTCCAAAAAATTCCAGGGATTGATGTCAAACTGAATGGTCTGTAGTTCTCAGGCTCCTCCTTTCTGCCCTCCTTGGATGTCCTCCAAGGCATCATTTCAGACTGGATACTTCCATTTACAGAACAATCCTAAATTAAGGTGAGGTGGTGGAGGAATGGCCATTTCCTAAAACCTGCCAGTTCTTTTTCTCCCTCACCCCTCTTTATTAGAATGTAAGCCTATGCAGCAGGGTCTTGCTATTTACTGTTTTACTCTGTACAGCACCATGTACATTGATGGTGCTATATAAATAAATAATAATAATAATAATAATAATAATAATTTTTCCTGCCAGTTTGTCATTTAATATATATATATATATATATATATATATATATATATATATATATAAACAACCTCCCATTGGTTCCACATTGGAGATGGATGAATCTAACAATTTTGCTTTCTCTGTTTCTCATTTTTCCAATCTTCAGTTCACTTAATCCCAAACATTAAAAAAAAATATCTCTCCAGGGGTGGAGAATTGTGACTGGGATCTTTGTCCCCCCCAAAACCCAAAATTTCTGGCATTCTGGTGCCATGTTTCTTTCTGTGTGGATCTGTGAAGATACAGATTTGGGTTATATTATTATTATTATTATTATTATTATTATTATTATTTGTTAAACTGGAAAGAATATACATTTATAACTTCTGGTTAAAAAGAATAACAAACGTATCCTTTTAAAATGAAACCTAATTTTATGAGAGTGGTATACTGTCTGGAGTATGTGATAACATATGGAAAATATTTGAAGTCATAAAACAGACTCTGCTTAATAATCTCTCTCATGTATACACATTTTTATATATCACTGCATATAACATATGGCTTCTTAAAAGTATACAGATATATTCATTAGGCACATCTCTGGGGTGCTGTATTTCAAAGGGAACTCAATGCTCATGAAAGCCGCCTTACTGACAGGGTTGAAGGTTAACAGCCGTGTGCTATCAACAGTCCCAATAAAGCCCACGCAAGAACCACGAATATCAAACGACAACTCAAGGTCATGTATACATTACACAGTTAAAGTGGTTTTGCTCTTGTGATCTCTCTACAAGAGATCTTGGGAATGGCTGTTCTGGGAATGGTTAGAGGTCATAGAAGTTTGGCTCACACCAAGCTTCACAATGCAGGTTTTACGTGCAGTGAGGTGAAGGAACAGGATTCCTTTACCTCATGTGGGTAAAACTGAAAGCCTTCCGTATTAACTAGAGCCCACATGTCTATGCAAGTTAGGGTGGACATATGAAAAGGAGGACAGGGCTCCTGTGTCTTTAACAGTTGTATTGAAAAGGGAATTTCAGCAGGTGTCATTTGTATATATGGAGAACCTGGTGAAATTTCCTCTTCATCACACCAGTTAAAGCTGTAGGTGCCATGCCCTGCTCCTGCAGCTTTAACTGTTGTGATGAAGAGGGAATTTCACCAAGTGCTGCATGCATACAAATGACACCTGCTGAAATTCCCTTTTCTGTGCAACTGTTAAAGATACAGGAGCCCAGTCCTCCTTTTCATATGGTCATCCTAATGCAAGTAGGCCTCTGTGAGGCAATATAATCTGAGGGATACTTCAACCGTCCCTTCCACCAGTCTAGAATGACCATTTATACATCTCACCCAAAAGAGAAAGTGTGCCCCCCAAAAGAGGACCTCGATTTTGCATAAAATTTGCATATGCTGTTTTGCATGTATAAATGCAAATTTAGAAATTATTATTGTAATTTAAATAGACTGTGACATGGTGACCTTCATGTCTGCCTGTTACGTCTGCTGCCTAGCTGCTAACAGTGGAGGCTGGTGGCTCTGATTTTGGTGGGGCTGTAAATCCATTCTGGATAGCTAATGGAGCTATCCAAAATGTTGAACCTTATTACCAAAAATGGGCTAGCACCTTAGAAAGCTCTTTTAGAGTTCTGGCTTGTTGTGACTGAAACCCAGAATGGATTCACAGCTCCACTGAAATTGGAACCAGCAGGCTCTACTGGGTGCTACCTGTTGAGTGGGCAATGTTCAGAGCTCCGGCTGCTCTCCCTTCTGATAGCTTTTTATCTTTAAACCAGACTAGATTTAGACAACCCTTCAGATAGAGGATGCCTTCAGAGGACTATCCTCCTTAAAAGAGGACACACAACCCCCTATCCCTGTCATCCCAATCGAATGTACACACAGCCTGACCAGACATGACAGAGTTTGCCAACTGCTGAAATAAAATTTTAAAATATGCTACTAAGTAGATCCATGGAAAAGAAGCTGGGGCAAGAGTCAGAAGGGGCCAGGCCCATAGAAAACACTCTGTTCCTCTAAGGTCTATTGCATCTGCTTACAACCCTCCTCTCCCAAACAGTGGGCAGCCGCCGCCGGCTTCTTCTGCCGAGCTCTATGACCTGGGTGGCTCTTTCACCGGCAAAAGGAGGTCGGCGGGTAGGTGGGCGGCAGCTGATTCCCCGGCGAGGCCGCCGGACGCAGCAACTCTTCATCCCGTCCCCGCGATGGGCGATGCGGGGCCTCCTCCTCCTCCTCCTCCTCCTCCGCCTCTTCTTGGAACAGTTAAGGTAGGGTGTACATCATCAATTTCGGGGCACCCTAAAGCGCCTTCAGGGCGTCCCGAAGCCTCTGTGTGGATCTGCCCCTTGACTGAAGACCATGGAGAGCCAGGGAGGAGGCGTAGCTTAGAGTGGAGCTTTGCATGCAGGAGGCCCCATATTTGATCCACAGCATCTCCAAGTAGGGCAGGAAAAATTTCAGGACCGGAACCCTGGAGAACCTCAGCCAGTCAGTGTTATCAATACTGGTCTAGAGACCAATGCTCAGGCCACAGCTAGACCTACAGTTTATCCTGGGATCATCCAAGGTTCGCCCCTGCCTGAGCACTGGATCCCCTGTGTGTCACCTAGATGAACAGATGTGACCCCTGGACGATCCAGGGATAAACCTTAGGTCTAGCTAAGGCCTCAGTCTAAGGCAGCTTCCTATGTTCTGGCTGGAGTCTGCTAATGGCATGGGTGGACCAATGGGTTGATTGGGCATAAGGCAGTTCCATATGCTCCTACAGATATAACATTAAATGAATGCACCTGGCCATTGACGTTCCTCCTTCCTGGCTTAGCTACCAGCTACCAGGGGGAGGAGCTGTATCTTAGCAGAATAGAACAGTGGCATTCAAACTTTTTACCTTCAGAAGACTCCCTCTGAACAGAGGTGCTCAGGAACTTCTTCTGCATGACCTCAGAGAATTCTGGGAGCCAGCAGACTCAGCTGACATGGGGTGCTGGGCAGGTCTGCTAGGTTTCATTGTTGTCAATTATGACTGTAAACTAGAAAACACAATGTTGTCTCTCAAATAGGAGGTGATGATCCTCACAAGGTTGTCTAGTGGTCAGAATAGGAGCAGGGAATCCTTTTGAATCTGGGAGATGGATTGCTGCCCCAAACCTCATGGGCCAGATGATATCGAAGGTCCCCCTGTCCATGATGTCAGGAGCAGAATCCTGCCCCCTGATTAGGGTGACCATATGGCAAGGAGGACAGGGATCCCGTATCTTTAACAGTTGTGTTGAAAAGGGAATTTCAGCAGGGGTCATTGGTGTGCATGCAGCACCTGCTGAAATTCCCTCTTCATCACAACAGTTAAAGCTGCAGCTCCTTTTCATATGGTCACCCTACCCCGGATGTCATTGCATTCCCAGCCAATGTACCTGTGTTGCTCTACACAGGTTTTTTCTAGCTGGGGAAAACCTGGGTAGAGCGAAGCTAGCTCTCAGAACAAGGCATCAGTTGGAGGAGTGGACTAAGGTGCCATCCCAAATGTGCCAGCCTGTCAGGCCAAATTTGGCTTATGGGCCTGTAGTTCTCCACCCCGAGGTCCCAGTGTTTTGACTGGGACAAGGAAGCTCTGTGTTCAAATCTTCATTCAATCATAAAGATCACTGGGTGACTTCATAGTACCGTATTTTTTCAATTGTAAGACGCCATCGATTGTAAGATGCACACTAATTTCAGTACCACCAACAGAAAAAAAAACCCTAAGACAGACCCGCGATTCTAAGACGCACCCCATTTTTAGAGATGTTTATATGGGGGGGAAAGTGTGTCTTAAAATCGAAGAAATAGGGTAGTTGGTCTCATTCTCTCCTGCTCTCTCTTCCCTTTTTTCCAGCATAACCTGCCTCACAGGGCTATTTTGAGAATAAAACAGAGCAGAGGTGAACCATATACACCATTCTGAATGTCTTGAAGCATGAAATAAAAATATAATAAACAAAAGATTGTCTCTTTGTTTGTTCCTTTGTTTTAAAGAAACTTACCCACTCTTACTGCCTTCCCTATTGAGGAATCTTTGATAAGCTTACAAGGAATCCAGGATTCCTTGGAACACAGTGTGAAGAACATAGGAATAAAATATGCTTCATGTGTATAAAAGGACTGATTATCTATCCTACATGGTAGTTTACCTACTTGGTTTCTTGTGCTAGGGCTGGTTTCCACATGTGTTTTCATAACTCGATGACCACTACGTCAAGCGACAACTTGCATTTGTGCATATAGGCCATCCCAGATCAAACATCACAGAAAACACCTTTGTATCACTGAATATTACTTAAGGCACAATGTTTTTCAGTGGAACCATCAACACATTCAGGTGTGACTCATGGCGTGCTGAGTAATCAACCAATGTGATTCCATGTATCAGCCAGCTCCCTAATTTCCCAGGCTACTTGTGACAATTGATATTAGTTTTAAAGGGCACATATTTCACTGCCAACGTGCAGACCATTTTAATACTCTCATATGTACTGTTACTGAAATTTGTGCCTGGGATTTACTAGATGTAATCACAAGACATTGTCCGCAGTAGAAAGAAGATGTTTGTCTCTGCTGAATGAGTCAAAATGAAGGTAGAAAGAAATTGCTTTGAATAATTAAAGCAATGAGGGAAGGCCACTAGTGAGCTCCCTTCCTGTTTGATTTGTGCAGCAATGATTCACTGAAAAAAGATGGATGTGGTGTGTATCTTCATCCCAGCCGCATAAACATATTGCTTTTCTCATCAGCTTTATGCTGATTGCATGATTTAGTTTCTTGATCTAATTATAGCTGCTGGGTACCTTATGCTCTGTTGCCAAGATGGTTCATCCCAATTTTAGACTTAAGTCAGCAGAATCCTAAATCTAAGAGGCCTCTAGACAACAATACAGGGAAATCATGTAATATTCATGTTTCTCAGATGGGGCAATGAACCAAGAAGTTCTTTGTACAAAATTGCTTCTGCCACCATATCACTAGATTTTGACAGGGCACCACCTCTTGAATTCAGCCACCTCTCTCTGCAAGTTGGGCAGAATTCCATTATACCAAAAATGCCCCTCACACCTGATGTGTGTGTGTGTGTGTGTGTGTGTGTGTGTGTGTGTGTGTGTGTGTGTGTGTGTTTCAGTGAAACATGAACTCACCAAAGTTCTCTAAATTCCATCTCAAAGCTCATTCTGACTCGAATCCTTTGTGGGGTGTTTGTCTAACTGCATACAAATCCATGCATATTTTCATGCATATTTCTTCAAATGTATGCATCAATGGTGTGCATCTTTCAAATGTGTGCATCCTTCTTCTGTTGATTAAAATGTATTTGTATTCATTTTTCAAACATATGCATTTTTCCACGTGCATTTTTTTCAAACACATTGTTGTCGGTCCTCGTATCGCACAACTCAGAAACTTGTGGACTTTAACTGCAGATTGCATCCAAGTCCACATTTAGTCTAGGAAGTGTGAACTGGGTAAATCCTGATCAAAAATGAACTGAAATGAATTTTTAACAGATGCGGTGTGTGTTTCAATGGGGCTGGTATGTGTGAGGATGATGTGTGTGCCTGTGTGATTGGAGTGGGGATGTGGATAGGGTTAATGGGTTTGCGTGAAAATGTGAGTGGGCACATCCTAGCAGTGGATCCACCCACATTGTGTGGTTGTCCCACCCACTGATGTCATATGGTCCCCAACTTGGCTGTTGGACTGAAAATGGTTCCCCGTGCCTGGGCTAGAGGGTCAATTCACAAAACCAAATTCTTCGCCGTCTGACAGCTTTGGGCAGCCTTGGACCAGGCAGGGGCTTTGGGGACTGCTATGAACCTGTATTTCTGCATAGCTTTGTTGGCCCTGAGAGTGTTGTCCAAGGCCTGGGTCATGTCAACCATTGCAACTGGCTGCAAAGAAAATATTTGAAACATCAGCCCCACGCAAGCAAGAAATCAAATGAATGTGACCAAAAGACCCATAGCAATTCTCATTTAATGCCCATTTCTTCCCAAGCCATGTTTGAAAGGTATCGCCAGAGGGGGAGCTGATAGTGATTTGGGGAAGTTCCAAGGACATTACGTTTCTGGGTTTGGATGGCAGCCCACAAGGCAAGCACCGAAAAAAGCATGCTTATCCTCCTTATTTGATACCTGCTGCCAAATCTACTGTTCCTTAATCGCACAAAATTCTGCTCCACTTTGAAACCGTTGACTGCATTGAATCAGGCTGTCTCCATGTTTCCTTTCATAATTAAGTCACTGTCAATGCCAGCTCTGTCCTGTACGGACTGCAAACGGCCTCATTTGTGAGGACTGAAAGTATCTGATTTCATTGTTTACATGTCGATTTTCACTCGGCGTATCAAAGAACAGGAAGCTGAGCATCAGAAACTGAGGCTCGAGTCAGTCTAGGCTTTGTTAAGGTGGTGCAAATTGCCGCACTAAGCAAGCTACGGTCTGATTTAAAGGGGCGTGTTATGTGTTATGCCATTCTCAGCTCTTGGAGGACTGGAAGTACGGGTCAAGTATTTGTTTCCATTGTGTTTGGAAGAGGCCCTTGAAAGAAGCCCAAAATAACGTGAAGGCTTGAGTGTCAGGTTAGAAGCTCTACAAAATGAATGGTGAGAAGGAGATATATATTCATTGATGCTCAGTTCTGCCAGCACAAAATCATTTGCTTTTCTTCTATTTGCTTATTTCTTCAGCCTTCCCCAACCTGGTGCCATCCAGATATGCTGGATTATAAATTCCAGCATCCCCAGCCAGCATGACTGAAGGGCACCAGGTTGGGGGAGACTACTTCAGTCTAGGGATGGCTGAACTCACCTGCTTATGATGCATCTGATGCTCGCCCTACCAACAGCGCCATCTGTCCCCTACTTGTTGGGCCACACGAGCTTCCTTTGAGGCTTGGCAAGGACCGACAAGTGCTTGGCAAGGACCAGCCTCGCTCCAGAAATGACTCATTCCCCCATTGCATCAATGGTAGCTGTAAAGGCCCCGTTTATGCAAGAGTAATGGCACGAACAGAGGAAATACACGATTATCAGAACCTCCATTGTGCGCAACAATGGAGGCTCGTGACAATGCGCATTACCCCCATTGTGTAAACGAGGCCTTTACAGCTGCCATTTATGCAACAGGGTGGACATGTGTAATTTCCAGAGCCTCCATTGTGAATATAAGAACATAAGAAGAGCTGTGCTGGATTAGACCAAGGGTCCATCTAGTCCAGCACTCTGTTCACACAGTGGCCAACCAGCTATCAACCAGGGACCAACAAAGCAGGACATGGTGCAACAGCATCCTCCCACCCATGTTCCCCAGCAACTGGTGCACACAGGCTTACTGCCTTGAATACTGGAGATAGCACACAACCATCAGGTCTAGTAGCCATTGATAGCCTTCTCCTCCAGTAATTTATCCAACCCCCTTTTAAAGCCATCCAAACTGGCCATCACTACATCTTGTGGTAGTGAGTTCCATAATTTAACTATGTGCTCTGTGAAGAAGTACCTGTGGGCACACTAGAGGCTCTGGCTGAGGGTGGATGGCTGCCAAGCACTCATCAGTCCTCACGGGCGCTTGGAGCGCAGATCTGCAAGCGTGCCACAGGCACCCAACTGGTTCCGGGAAGGCAGGAGAGTCCATCAGACTCTCAGACACAGCTGAGCACCTGTGACATCCCTACTTTAGTCTAAGTGCTGTGCAGATTTGCTTTGGCACCATCAGTGTCCAATAATCTTTGCCAGACAGTGCCTTTCTGAATACACATTTTGCACTACAGTGATGGATCGTGATCTTTTCCTCAACCTGATTCTCTCTAGAAGTGTTGGACTGCAACTCCCATAATTCCCAGCACCCATGGAGCTGAAGTCCAGAAGCCCTGGAGCCTTCTTTGGTGTCCCCACCACCCACCATGTTAAGTGCATGGTACATGAGCACATAGTGTTTCTATTCATACATTTAAAATGCTGTGACGGTTTTAAAGAGTGACACTGCCATCTTCATATCCATATGGCTACCATTTTATATGTCTCTGGGATATTGTAGTGAGGTCGGGAGAGAAATGGGTAGAGGAGATCTCAATCTTGGATCCAGAGGTTCAGATCCAAGATCTAAAGCAGTGCAAAGGAGATCATTTTAAGGGATAAGCCGAAGAACTCCAAATGTTTTGGTAGCACCCATGATTCTTCATGGTTAGGGAAAGGATACCTGTTTGCTCCCATTATGCCCTCCATGATGGCTGCAGTGGTTTAGGGTGATCACCATGTGAAACACCATATTGTGAAAGGACCTCAACATTTGCCACTTGGGGCCTCGCTAGACCTAAGTGAGAATCCGAGAGAGAGGAGGGGAGACTTTGCGTTATGAATAACACGACGAGCTCTAGAGGAGAGCTGTTGTGGCCGCCATTTTTTAAAATTTTTAAAGCAGCAAGAGGCAGGAAAGGTAAGTAGGGTTTTTTTGTTTTGTTTTTAATTCTCCTTTCCCCCCCCCATCCATGATCTCCCCCGCCCCCGGCCCAGTTCTCCTTCCCCTGCCCACCCACCCCGCCCGCGATGTCTGATTCCCCTGCCTGCCCCCCCGGCCCTGTTCTCCTTCCCCTGCCCAAAATTCCCCCCGCCCGCAATTCCATCCCCATGTCCCCTGGGCTGTGATTCCCCCCCAATATCCCCGGCCTCCATTTCCTGCCCCCCGCCCCATGTCCCCACCATAGCCCTGATGACTGCAGCAGTCTTGTGGAGCGCTGCGGCCCATCCGCTGCTTTTCCCGGCCACTTGGGAGTAAATCTGGTAGCCAAGAAAAGCGGCGGACCTGGCTACACACCCGCAGTCCCAGCCTCAGCCCGACCTGAGGCCGGGACCGCGGGAGGAACCGCGCTACAAGTGGTTCCCGTTAGCACGGTGCCAGGGCGGCTCCCCCTCTGCGTCATCTGGATGCACAGGGACAAGCACAGGCCTCGCACCATGCTAACCCCTGGTCTAGCAAGGCCCTTGGTAACACTACAGCAGCCTTCCCCAACCTAGAGATGACAGAGAAATCTGCAACGGAATGAAATGAGTTTGGATTTCTATGAATTGGACACACAGATTCTGCAGTAGACCAGCTTTTTCAAAGTCACATGGATTCTGTGGACCTGCAGAACATTGTTGGTTTTGGGTTTTTTACTTTCTGGAATTTTACGCAAATTTTGTCATAGAAAAATACATAAAATGAAAACACACTGGCTGAAAAGGCACATTTCCTCACATAGGCTAAAGCATGAAAATGCACATTTTGGATTGATCTGAGCATTTTTGCAAGTGCAGGTTTGGACAAATGCAAATTTGCACAAATTTGGGAAATTGAAAAAAAAATCTGATTCTGTCAATGAGTGGATGACAAAACACAAGCAACCTGACAATCTGCAAAACACAGGTGGAATGAATTTTACAAAAAATCTGTTCATCCCTACTGATGCCTTTCAGATGTTTTGGATTTCAAGTCCCAACCCGGGGTCATCCCATGAAGCTGATTGGTGGGAGATTCAGGACAAATAAAAGGAAGTATTTCTTCACAGAGCATAGTTACACTATGGAACTCACTACCACAAGATGTAGTGATGGCCACCAATTTGGATGGCTTTAAAGGGAGGTTGGATAAATTCCTGGAGGAGAAGGCTGTCAATGGCTACTAGCCCTGATGGCTGTGTGCTATCTCCAGTATTCAAGGCAATAAGCCGGTGTGCACCAGTTGCTGGGGAACATGGGCTGGAGAGTGCTGTTTCACCCTGTCCTGCCTTGCTGGTTCCTGGTCGACAGCTGGTTAGCCATTGTGTGAACAGAGTGCTGAACTAGATGGACCCTTCGTCTGATCCAGCAGGGCTCTTCTTATGTTCTTAAATGCTGAGAGTTGTCATCCAAAACATCTGGCTGGAAGTTTAGATAAGGCTGCCCTAGATTGTGAGATAACCTTGGCTTCAACAGAAAGGGATTTCTGAAAGCTGTATGGCATCAAGTGGCTGGCTTCCTTATATGGCTGGAAGTGCTGCAGGATCATCAGGACTGACAGGAACAGGCCAAGAATTGTTGGAAGGTTTGGGGGTGAGACAGAAAGGAAGGCGGGTGGGATGTTGTGCAAGACATAAGGGTAAATGTGGAGAAGAAAGCTGATGCGTGAGCTATCTTAGAGGTTTCACGAATGCCTTTTAAAAATAAAGAGAAGGGATAGTAATGAGCTGATATTGGCAATCATTTGAGGTTTAACTAGGTCAAATCTTCCTAATTGAAATTCACATTAGAGATGGTAATTCATATATGCAATTATTGGCAGCATTGTTAATTTCTTTGTCACGTGGAGAATCCCTTCTTCAAATAATATGCCAATTCCCTAAACTAGATACTAATAGCTAATCCATTCTGTCCTGACTTTCCTCTTGTCAGCACCTGTATAAGCCAGAGCCACTCTGCCCGAGTGAGGGCAGCTTCCAGGCAAGCCGTTCCGAAGCCTTCCACCCCACCCCATCCAGCGTCCTGGGCTTGGCCCAGCAGCCTAAGCCAACCCGGGACACTGGGGGGAGGGGGGCTCCACATTCTGACTTCAGAACGTGGAGCCGTCTGACCTCCCTCCCCCAGCGTCCTGGCTTGGTTTCAGCTGGGTGCTCCCAGCCAAAGCCAAGCCGGGATGCTGGGGGGGGCGACGAGGAACGGGTCCACGTTCTGACTTCCAGCACGCGCCAGAAGTCAGAACGTGGTGCCGTCTGACTGCCCTCCCCCAGCTTCCCAGCTTGGTTTCGATTGGGCACTCCCAGCCAAAGCCAAGCTGGGACGCTGAAGGGGGGAGAAGGAACGGCTCCACGTTCTGACTTCCGGCGCATGCCGAAAGTCAGAATGTGGAGCCGTCTGACTGCCCTCCCCCAGCTTCCTGGCTTGGCTTCGGCTGGGCCCTCCCAGCCAAAGCCAAGCTGGGATGCTGGGGGGGGGGGGCGAACTGATGGAAGTGGAGCTGCCCACCCACCCACCCCACCGCAGCGTCCCGCCAAGCCAGGAGGACTTCAGGCGAGGGACAGGTAACCTGTCTCCGCCTACCTGGGGTGGTGGGGGATAGGGTGGGGTGGGGTGGGGTGGGCGGTGAAAGCAGCTCACCTTGCCTAGGGCACAAAAAAGCCTGGCACCAGCCCTGCATTCAGCCATGGAAGCTCACTAGGTGACTTTGGGCCAGTCACAGACTCTCAGCCCAACCTACCTCACAGGGTTGTTGTGATGAGGAAAAAATGGAGAGGAGGAAGATTATGTATGCAGCCTTGGGGTTCCTTGAAGAAAAAAGCTGGGATAGAAATGTAATAAATAATAAATAGATGTATTCCCCCCCCCTCTCACTGTGTGTGTAGCTATGCATATCTATCTGTCTGTCTATATGATAAGGAATAGCTTCTCTATTGTTTTCATGACAAAGAGCCCTGTACAGAAATATGAAGCTAGTTTCAATTCTCTAAGTTTCTTTCCATATCTATAAAAAAGAGTAATCTTGCCCGTTTCGTAGGTAAGTTGCATATGTGTATATGATGTTGACCTCATAAGAAACAAAGGCTAATAAACAGGGACACTTGCTGTTTCCTGAACAGGAGTCTAGTAATTCCTCCGATGATTTACCTGAGGAGGAACCCCCTAATTTGCAAGAAATTACCGTATACTTGAAATCTGGTAACAATGAACAGAGTTAGAGGAAACTAGGGGTGTGCACGGACCCCCCGCTCCGCTTCTCTTCCAGATCCGCGATTTGTGGATCAGGCCGCTCCGCCCCGCCCCCGCTCTGCTCCACTGCGGAGCTCCGGATCCGGATCGGAACTCCGTTTCCCCACCCATAGGCTTGCATTAAGCTAAAAAAGTATACAACTTTTTTTCTGTTAAAGTTAGAAACCTCAAGTTTGGCACCATGACACCTCATGGGAGTATACACATGCACGCCAAGACTCAAGGCAATCCCATCATCCCCTGATTTTTGGGGAATTTATGAAAATCTGGCACCCCATTCACACCCCTTTCGATAGCTCTGTCAATTTGCACGTTAAAAACCTCAAACTCACCACCATGATAGCTTATCCAGGGATACACACGCATGCCAAGACTCAAGGCAGTCCCATCATCCCCTGATTTTTGGGGAATTTATGAAAATCGGGTACCCCATTCACACCCCTTTCGATAGCTCCGTCAATTTGCACGTTAGAAACCCCAAACTCGCCACCATGATAGCTTATCCAGGGATACACATGCACGCCAAGGTACAAGCCGACGGCGACGGCAGCAGAGCCCGGTAAGGGACCAAGGGGGAGAGGGGCCTTACCTGCGTCCGTCCGCGGTCCATCGGCTTCTTCAATTGAGCCCGCGGTTCAACCAGGAAGTCTGGGCCGCAAGCAGCCCAGACTTCCTGGTTGAACCGCGGGCTCAATTGAAGAAGCCGACGGACCGCGGACGGACGCAGGTAAGGGAGAGGAGGGCGGGGGGGTTACCGGGCCCTGCCGCCGTCGCCGCATGGGCGACAGCGACAACAGCAGGTCCCGGTAAACCCCACTTACCTTTCTGGCGGAGCTCCGGATCGAGGCGAAGGATCCGCCTTCACCTCGATCCTCTTTGCCACGCTCCGCCGGCCCCCCAATCCTCTTCGCCTCCGCCTTAAGGGCAGGCGAAGCCCCCCGCTCCGCTTCTAATTCGCCGGTCCGATTAGAAGCGGAGCACATCCCTAGAGGAAACCCCTGAAACATTTCACTAGCCTTATTGAAAGCCTTTCAAAATCGCTCAGCTGCTTTACCTGAGGAAGAACCATCACATTTGATTTGAATTTTGCTTTGGGCTACCTTTGAAATAAATGACAATACGGCTCCCAATATTGTGACGAGAGTGAAGTTTGACAAATGAAAGTGATATCCTGTGGAATGGAGTTCTGCCAGAATTGCCAAGGCCTTGGATGGAGATGATTTACAATTTTTTTAAAAAAGTAAACAAAACCCAATGTCACCAAATACAAAGCTGCCATGACTTGTGGATATTCACAATTTCTTGTGTTTCTAAGACAGTCCGCTAATCTGAAGGAAAAAATGGTCAGTTGTAGGATCTTGTGTGAACTGGACTTAGGAACTGGTCACCAGAATATCACACATTTTGGGGTGGAGGGGTGATAAATACTGCCACATAGCTAAGATTTGATTATTCACTGTCGCAGAATGGCCTTTCCTATTCAGCAACAAACATGTCTGGGTCCCATCGTCAGTCATCTGTGCCTTCTGGTGCTTTCACAATTAGACATTAAACCTATATTGAAAGGAAATGTCTGGGGACTAATTTCTTAACGTTGTCACACTCTGAGATGTAGAGCTGCAAGGCAAAGCACTCATACAAAGCATAATTATTAATTGATATCAGGGAACATAAAGTAAATATTGCACATTTACAAATCCCACTTAGGGAGGGAGGAGCCATTAGCTGCTAATTAGATAGATGGCACAGTAGATGTAAGACACTTGTACACATGTAGGTTGGCCTCAGACATTAAACAGCAGTGTGTGTTTCAGGGGTGGAGCCTGACACCACCCAACCTGTGTACATTGCTCCACATGCACTGAGAGAACTTCCTACAACACACCTCAAACTTCCCTACATCTGTACATTGCAAAGAAAAATCAGTACCGGTGGGCATATTTTCTTTCAGAGGTGCTTGCTGACCATTACTACTGAACTTCTCAGTGAGGATCTCCTAATACTGGAACCCTTCGGAAATCAGGTCCGGACCAAGACATTTTACCTGAAGCAAAGACAAGATGGCCTCCCGCACTCCATGTGCAGAAGCCGGTTGAACTGGCAGTTGAGTCTTACTTGGGGGATACTTGGCTCAGCAATACTACAAATGAGAAGGATCTTGGAATTGTTGTAGATCGCAAGCTGAATATCAGCCAACAGTGCGATATGGCTGCAAGAAAGGCCAATGCTATTTTGGGCTGCATTAACAGAAGTATAGCTTCCAAATCCCGTGAGGTACTGGTTCCTCTCTATTCGGCCCTGGTTAGGCCTCATCTAGAGTATTGCATCCCGTTCTAGGCTCCACAATTCAAGAAGGACGCAGACAAGCTGGAGCGTGTTCAGAGGAGGGCAACCAGGATGATCAGGGGTCTGGAAACAAAGCCCTGTGAGGAGAGACTGAAAGAACTGGGCATGTTTAGCCTGGAGAAGAGAAGATTGAGGGGAGACATGACAGCACTCTTCAAATACCTGAAAGGTTGTCACACAGAGGAGGGCCAGGATCTCTTCTCGATCATCTCAGAGTGCAGGACACAGAATAATGGGCTCAAGTTAAAGGAAGCCAGATTCCAGCTGGACATTAGGAAAAACTTCCTGACTGTTAGAGCAGTACGACAATGGAATCAGTTACCTAGGGAGGTTGTGGGCTCTCCCACACTAGAGGCCTTCAAGAGGCAGCTGGACAACCACCTGTTAGGGATGCTTTAGGGTGGATTCCTGCATTGAGCAGGGAGTTGGACTTGATGGCCTTGTAGGCCCCTTCCAACTCTACTATTCTATGATTCAACATGGACAATAGAACTGCATTCTCCACTGTACCTAAGGGCAGCCAGCTAGGTTGAGGGGTGCAGGGCAGCCTACGAAGTACATATTGCTCTGTCCTCTAGCAGAGGCAAATGGTTTGGAAGCTCAGGCGGCATGACCATGGAGCTGCCACCCTTCACGCACACCCAGTGTCTGCTGCCTGAATCACATGCTTCATTCTGCCTACTAATAAAGCAGGCCCTGTTCTCTAGATACACCCTAACCACTTTCGAAATTTGGCTATTTTTCCCACATGTCAACAAATACATAGACCCTTTTTTTATTATTGAAAAAATGAGTTGTCGATGTTCATTTATGAAAAAGTAATTGAATTCCTCTGTGGGGAGTTTTCTTCTTTTTCTTTTTCTTTTTCTTTTTCTTTGGAAAGACAGATGTTGACACTTAACAACATAAATGAAGACTAAGCTACAATCAGCCTGGAGTCATGTGGAGGGCCCACCGTTACCTCCAGATACAAACGTCAGATGCCCAGATGAATCCCAGATGTGCCTTCCCACCACTGGAGTGTACACAAAGCAGACTGTGTTTATTGTCACGGCGGGGCTATCTCAGCAGCAAACTTCAAATTAAGCCAGAAGGTTCACTTGCGAGCAATTTAGCCCCAAAAGCTTTAACTTATCTGGAAGGTACTTACACTGATGGACAAATGAGGTATTTAATGCAGAATATATTAAAAGTCCTGTGGAGGGCAGGAACTATGATCATTAATCCAGGCCTTGAGTTATTGTCTTGCTTGCATCTCAGCAGTTTTCCTATTGCCTCACTTAAGTGGGGAATGCATACTTAGTTCTCCTTTCTTCAATTCATGGAATTTTCTTTTACTCCCAGAAAACATTTTTCAAGAGGAAAAGAGCAACATGGCACAGAAGCAGCTTTCCCCTTTTCCATAGACGACTCAAAAACCATAGTTGTGGTCACAAGGTATACCTTCGGTTGAGTTTGGATTTTCATTGTAGAAGCTCTTGGAGATTTACAACAGAAGAGTTGGCTGCGCTCTTTGACCTTCTAGTCTCTTCTGCATCCAGCGACGCGGCGGCCCGGGCACCAGCGCCGCCACCACCACCACCACCACCACCATCATCATGGCACCCAGGAAACGGGGACAAGAAGAGCCTGGGGGAGCTGATCCATACCCTCAACGGCACCAAGATCCCTGCAGAGACGGAGGTGGTTTGTGGTGCCCCCTCCATCTACCTTGACTTTGCCCGCCAGAAGCTTGATGCCAAGATTGGTCTGGCTGCACAGAATTGTTACAAGTTATCCAAGGGCGCCTTCACGGGAGAAATCAGCCCAGCCATGATCAAGGATGTCGGTGTCACCTGGGTGATCTTGGGACACTCTGAGCGAAGGCATGTCTTTGGCGAATCGGATGAGCTCATCGGGCAGAAGGTGGCCCACGCCTTGGCTGAAGGTCTTGGTGTCATTGCTTGCATTGGTGAGAAATTGGATGAGCGAGAGGCTGGCATCACAGAGAAGGTGGTGTTTGAACAGACCAAGGCCATCGCTGATAATGTGAAAGACTGGAGCAAAGTAGTTCTTGCCTATGAACCAGTTTGGGCCATTGGATCTGGTAAAACTGCAACTCCCCAGCAGGCCCAGGAAGTTCATGAGAAGTTGAGAGGCTGGCTGAAGAGCCATGTGTCTGATGCTGTTTCACAATCAACACGAATCATCTATGGAGGTTCCGTCACTGGTGGCAACTGCAAAGAACTGGCCTCCCAGCATGACCTGGATGGTTTCCTTGTTAGTGGCGCCTCCCTCAAGCCTGAATTTGTGGATATCATCAACGCCAAGCACTGAGACCTACTCTGCAGAGTCTGAAGTGTGGGGGTGGTTTGGAATGGCAGGGGAATGGCACCCATCATGGTCTGGAGATAAATACTGTAAAACGATACGCCCACCCTCTGCACTGAAGTAAAATGGTCTTGCCCTCAAATCCTTTCTCCCACACTTGCTGTTAATTGTTCAACTCTGCTGCTAAACACAACAATTGCCAAGACACTTAACTGGTTAGCTGAGAGCCTTTGTAAAGGTAAGGCTTCGTTCACTTCCCCTGTACTTGTGCGTGGGATCTCCTGCCTTGTTCTTCCCCCCTCCCCCCCCCGCCCCATAGGCTAGTCAGAGGCTCGCTTTCTGACCAGTCTATAGTGTTGCTCTAGGGCCACCTGCCTTGCTGAGGGAGCAGCGTCCCCTTGTTTCAGCGGATTTGGAGTCAGTACCCAATGGCTTGTATTGTTTGTAAGGTGTCCTGTCTGTCCAACGTTCTGTAAGGCAACAATGAACAGAAATAAACAACAGAAGAGTTGAAAGAGGGGAAGAAATCAGAGTGGAGCCGAAAATTCTCAGAAAACATTTTACTGAGAAAACTTCTGCGATTTCTCTTATCCTTCCAGAAAAAGAAGGCTGAGTTGAAGAATGTCTTCTGAATATTCTCCACCAGTTTTTGTGTGACTGTTCACCATTTCAGACACATATAGACGCACACTGCCCAGCAATGATGCTAAGTCTGTGGAGGATGCAAAATGGCGGACAGGCTGTTAACTGAGTTGCTACTGCTGCCACTTGCAGCAGAACCGGCAATAACAACAAAAACCTTAGCAGAAAAGGAAGAAGTTGTGTACTACAACTACTGCTAGTAATGAACTCCACCCATGAGAATAGATGGCCACTTGCCCATTGACAAAAAAGAGGACAAAAGAGGACACCAATTTTCATGACATTTGCATGGACAAATATATATGCACAGACTCAAATTTAGAAATAATTATACTTTAAATTGAAATATTTAAATATCACCATGGTTGAGAAGAATGACCAGGTGACCTCTGTGCCTGCCCAGGAGCTAAGTATTGTTGGGCATCTTCAAGGCCCTTGTAGCTCTCCCTCCGTAGGGTTCTTTGACATTAAACCAGACTTGGAGTGGTCAGCCCATCAAACAGAGGTCACCTTTCCCCTGCCAGCTCTCCAAATATAGAGGACTGTCCTCAGTAAAGTAGGACAGCTGGCCACGCTACTTGAAAAATAGTTGGAGACTTTCTTCTTCTACTGGAGAAATTGGGTGAAATATTCCCAGATTTCTCCACCCACAAATAGGATGGAGAATTTCAAAAAGCTATTGACATACAGCTTTTTAATAAAGGACTTCTTCAAACCATGCCTAATGTACACATAGAAATCACTGCCACAAGATGCAGTGATGGTGACTATATGGATTTTAAAAGGATTCAGCAAATTCATTGAAGAGAAGTCTATCAATGACCATTAAGCCATAGCGAAATTCTCAGGAGCAATATACACTGAAGAGGGGTGCTTGAGGAATTCGATCTTCTTGAATTCAATGTGAACTGACCTGATCTGCCCCTTCTGGACTAACATGTGTGGATCAGAACATAACTATCCTTCACATTTTGCACTTCTCTGAATTTTGCAGTGTAATTCTTGGCTTCAAAAATGTCCCAAAAATACATTTTAAAAATGTGTATTTTTTCTTGAATAAAACATATTTAGAAATGCATACAAAATACATGTATCAATGCATCTGTGGTGAGAAAATATATTCAAAAATATTTATCTAAATCTGATTCTTTATTCATTGGGGAAAATCCAACGTAAGTTCTACTTAGAGAAGAGCCATTATTTCAATGGGTCTGCTATAAGTAGGACTTACACTTGACTTTCCCTTAGATTCTGAGGATTTTCATACAGATTTATAAAAAGAAACGGTCACACTGTAATGTGGACATGAGATGGAATGAGCTACAACAGGCACCCTACTTCATTGGCTGTGCAATTCTAGACTCTGGCTGCAGTCTTAGGCATGCTTGCAATTGACCATTAAACTCTGGCCATAGCTAGACCTAAAGTTTATCCCGGGGTCGTCCCAGGATCCCCTGTGTGTCATTTACATGAACAGGGATGATCCCGGGATAAACCTTAGGTCTAGCTAAGGCTTCAGTACGACTTACTTATGAGTAAAGGTGCATCGAATTGCGCAGCACATCACTGAAGTTGCCAAGCTGCTCATGAAGGTGATCTCAAGGTCATGACTAACTGAAGTCCCATTGATTTCAGTGGGTCTTCTGTAAGTATGTCTATGTCTAGATCTAACCCATGGGTCCCCATGTTCTTGGACTACAACTCCCATAATCCTTGACTATTGGCCTCCTGGCTCAGGTGAGGGGAATTGAAGTCCAACAGCATCTGGGGACCCAAGGTTGGGGAAAGCTGCCTTAGAGTTTTCTTAGAAGGCCCAAGGAAAGTAGACAATGATGTGGAGAACATTGTGCCCCAATCACATGCTTTGTGATTGGGCGACCATACAGTTCCATCTTAGAAGTTTGCATCTATTCAACCATTTTGAACAAAATTTCATACCTGAGGATTTTTGACATCATTTCCGTAGCAAGAAATATTTATTCATCCAGACCTGACCCACTTCTGTTCTGACATCTCTGCTTCAAAGGCAGTTGCCAGATTTCCAGTTCCAGTCCCATTACACAGGCTCCACACTTCACCATGAGCTGCCAACTTCATGACAGCACTTATAGACTTGAAAGTCCAACAGATGCTAATGTCTAAAGTGAAAATTGTATAAAGGGAACTTCAAAGGAAGTGGTATCTCTAAAGGACTGAGTGCTGCTTAATGAGTGGCATGTAGAAATTCTTCTTGTTTTCAAAGTTTCAAACAAGCTGTGCCTCTGAAGTTAGTTCATGGCTAATAAATAAGACTTGACCTGGGAAGTCCTTGTCCCACAGTTCATATCTACGTACAGCACAAACATATATTGCTTTCATACCACTCTAACTGTCCTGGCATCCCTCAAATAATCCTGGGAATTGTAATTTTCATGAGGTGATGAAAATTCTCCATTGGAGAATATATATCGTCTCACAAAATATTTTGTCGTCTCACAAAAACAAAAATCATAATTCCCAGGGTTCTCTGTTCCAACTCTTATAATCAAAACTTGTATCTCTGCTAGGTTCTGTTATTTTTATAGAGAGAGGTGGGGAGGGGAGAGAGAAGGACAGAAGTATAAAGCAGCAAGGACACTATGGATGCAGTCAGTCTTAAGGTAAAATAGATAAGAAAGAGAGAAAGAATAAATCTTAGGCCTTAGCTAGACCTACCTGTTATTACGCAACGGATGGGTGAAGATCTTGCAATGTTTTTATCGTGAGATCCCCCCTCTGTTTACACGTGGCACACAAAGGCCTCAGAAGAAGAGGACGTTGCACCCACCATTTTGTGTGTTTTTTAAGAAACAGAAGATGTGCATGAGCACTCGTGCTCAAAAGGTAAGTTTTTTAAAATATATATATATTCCCTGCTCCCCCACACCACTCCCGATGGGCACAGAGCTCCTGAGGAGCTTTGTGACCCGTGCGTGGGTGCCGGCTCCTCACAAGGAACCAGGACAAACCGTGACACCCGGCCACACGTTCCGCGGTCTCAGGCTCAGCCCGAAACTGTGGGAAAAGCGGGCCTAAAGTGTAGGGCGAGATCCCAGGGCAAGGGAGCGATTTGACAGTGCAATCTTCTCTTTAAAAATATGGGTTTTGAATGTCCCTGTATTGTGTCTTGGGAAAGCACTTCATGGTGTCATTTCTCCTCCATCCTTTAAATCCATCCTCCAAAGCCACCTTGTTGTGCAGCTTCTGTCTTACACCTTCCTCTTCCGTCCAAACCTGTGTCCATGTAACTGCCTCTGTGCCTATTGATTCCATGTTATATTGACCCCCTGCCTTTGTCTTTAGGAATGGACAAACATCCCACAGTTTACCCTGCAAAGGGCTGGCCCACCCTTTGTGACCATTTCAAGCAAATGTGCACAAAGGATTGAAGCCATGCAAGCTTTCATTCTGAACAGTCACAAGGCGCCTGCATCAGCCGCCTCCATCCTTCTGCTAGCCCAGAGTTCCCCATAAAACAGAACCAAGCCAAAGGGAAGGCAGGGATGGTGGAACTGCACCAGACCCAGCTAGAGTGGCCAGGTATCCTAATTTACAGAGGGTGGTCCTCTGTTTTGGAGAGCTGGCAGAGGACAGTGTCCTATTTGAAGGTGTCCTCTATTTGAAGAGGTGTCCAGTCCAAGTCTGGTTTCAAGTAAAACAAATCCCTGAGCTGGGGAAGGAGTTGAAGTCACCCATCCACCGTTAGCACCTGGACACCAGACTGAACAGGCACACCAGTCACCTAGACAGTCTTCTCCCTAAGGAAAAGTACATTTAATTTCTTTCAAAATTAGTATTATCTTCTAAATTTGCACCTATATACATTTCCATATGCAAGTGTCATGCAATTTCATGTCCTCTTTTGTTCTCTGTTTTGATTATGCCTTTCCTTTTCTTCTTTCTTTATTAGCAGTGCATAAATTTGCCACTCTAGGTGTGGGGAAGAGCTTGGGTTAGGCCTTGATTGTCTGGCTTGTGGGCTGCTTCATTTGGACTGATGCTTAAGCCCTATTCAGTCTTTAAATGTGCATTCAGTGAATGTGTATAGGGTGTGCATTATCATAACATCACACTCTGCCCACTATCTCTGCATATCCATTAAATACCTGCAGAGACTCCCACATTTACAGCCTTTTCCAGGTTCTCAGTTGCAGTGGCTCTATTCAGGCATTCAGTTAAATGCCTGTATGTCAGGGAAAGCTCACACTCCCTACACTTAAACACACTTTGAATGAATGAACAAGGTTCTAGACTTTGATGCTGGTAAGAGAATGACTCAGCCATGTTAACCATAAGAAAAATTCCAATATCCTTATTAGTGTAATACCTTTATTAAGCCTACCAAAAGATCACCACAA
This sequence comes from Elgaria multicarinata webbii, assembly GCF_023053635.1. Lineage (NCBI taxonomy): Eukaryota > Metazoa > Chordata > Lepidosauria > Squamata > Anguidae > Elgaria > Elgaria multicarinata. The sequence continues at coordinate 26,349,142 of NC_086176.1, forward strand.
ATGTGCAAGTTATTGAGATCCCCAGATCTCTTCAGCATGCAGGTCACCAAAAGTGTGTTTAGGGTGTGGGGAAATCAGGTGAAAAAAAATGGCAGTCAGGGGAGATTGTCTTTGAATTAGTTTGGACAATGAGTGACCCCGTGAACCTTTGGGGCTGTGACTACTAGACTCTCTGGTGATGCTGGCACCTAATTCTGTAGATATTTAAGTAAGATGCTATTTATGGTTAGGTGGTTACTCTTAAATAGAACAGGAAATTTCTCCCAACCCTTTAGAAATACAACAATAAAGCAAAGCAACTGGGTTGAGTACACTTGTAGCAAAATACTGTATATACAGTAGTAATAATGATAGGAATAACAATAGTAACAATAAACATTATAAAATTATTAAATTTTCAGTCTAGTTAACTAGAATATTATTACTATTGTTATTCCTATCATTACTACTACTGTATATATTTTGACACTCGTGTACCCAACCCAGTTGCACTGCTTTATTGTTGTACTCTGTGTAAGGCCCCATGCCTATTGATGGCAGCATATAAATAAACAAGAATAATGACAATTCATACCTGCCAACTTCTATGTGTTTTCTAGATTGTAAGTCTAGATCTATCTAAGGCCTCAGCTAGACGAGGGCGATCAGAGGGAGATGATCTCGTGATTTTTTTGATTGCACGATCGTCACCCTGGTTCACACGCAGTGCATGACATCACACTCGCCATTTTGTGTTTTTTGTTAAAGGGGACGGAGTGCACAAGCACTCGTGTGAAAATTGTAAGTATTTTTTTAAAAAATCTAATTTTCCCACCTCCCCCCACCCCACCCCCAATGGCCACCCAATGAGGTGCCCAGTTCCTCACAGTTCCTCACGAGGAGCCAGGACAAACTGCAACGCTGGGCCACACGTTCCACGGTCTTGGGATCAGCCCGAGACAGTGGAAAAAGCGGGCTACAACTGTAGGGTGATTACCTAGGCCAAGGGAGGGATCATCCCTCCCTGCTTTCGGGATGCCCTGTGCATCATGTGAACACACAGGGATGATCCCAGGGCGAACACCGGGATATCGCCCCATCTAGCTATGGCCTTACTTGCCATAAACACAGGCTGATTTAAAAGTGAACCCAGTGTAGTGATGTAATGCCACATGGGGCGTGTGAGTGTTCTTTTACCAAACTATGTTCCCCCTCCATTTTACCAGTTGCTTCTCATGTGACTGCCTGTCACTGCCCCAAGCACATCAGCTCACTTACAGAATTGCACTTGCCTTTGTGTTTTATTTAGGAGGCTAATTCGGTGGCTGGATTTCAGGATCGTGACCAAACTATGCCGTTCCAGATGAGAATTCTCTGCTAATCAGGAGATGGAGACTGCTCAACATCTGGCTTGTGTTAGCAAGTAGCCGAGCATCTGATGAGTGAGCTCACAGTGTGGGGGAAGCGGCAGCCTAACCTTGATGCACAGCCACTACATTTTGTGTAGGATTACAGGGATGGCTAAGGTCGCCATTAATGTCAGAGCAGATCCTGACGAGAAAAAAAATCTTGAACTGATGGTTTCCTGCTCAAAATCCCTGGATTGCTACCCAGAAGCAAGATGAGGTGGTTACTGAGTTGAACGGAGAAATGTCCTTGTGCTGCTACAACCAGGTTCTACAAGGTACTTCAGCCTCTTACGTTACGGGAGTTAGGGTTAGCCTTTCCCTACAGCTTATTTATGCTGTTCTGTACTCCAAAACAAGTGATAGAAATTCAGTACCAACTGTGCTCTGCTTCCAAATTAGAGAAAACGCCTTCCTTCGGTTTCTGAAATATTAGATGCACATCATTAACGTTGTCCTAGGGAGTGCAAAGAAGTGTTCACACTGGCTCACTGAAGGAAGTAGCATCACTCATTGATGTGCAGGCGATGAAGTGATTGTCTTGTCTTGCAGTGCTGATTGATGGTGGAAAGGTTACTTCCGTGGTAGTCATGGAACTGACATTCATGAAGAATCCAGACGACTTTGTTGTTGAACTGATAGTCCAACGTTTTCAACTGTGCTCCACCAACCATCATTTTAACTATTTTTAAACATCTCTCTGGCTTTCCACGTAGTTGCAGCTTCAGACTGGCAACTAGGTTGGCCAGGTGTCATATTTTATGGAGGACTGTCCTCTATTTGAAGGTGTCCTCTAATTGAATGGCTGTCCAGTCCAAATCTGGTTTAAAGATAAGAAGGGAGAGCAGCCAAGGTGTCTTACAGGGTCTTTCTCGTTGCATTTTATCATCACAACAACCCTGTGAGATAGTGACTGGCCCAAAGTTACCCGGTGAGCTTCAAGGCCCGAGTGGGGACTACAATCTGGATCTCCCAAGTCCCAGTCCAACACTCTAACCACTACACCACACAGCTTTCTCTCTAAGTGTTTATTTATTCATTCATTCATTTAAAACATTTCTTTAAACCATTTAAAGCAATAAAACCATAACAGTAAAATAGAAGTTAAAAGAATAAAAACTAACAATAATATCATTGAGAACAACAATACATATTGCTAAACATATTTACCCTTAAATAAACAGCTTATATGCATTTTGATTCACTCTTTGAATCAAGAACTACACTGAAAAATTTGAAGACGTGTAGAATCCAATGTAGAACTATGTTCTGACCAGTACATTAGTCCAGGAGGTTCATTTCGAAATGCTGACTGAACAAATCCTTACTCCCTTAATGAGGGGGAGGCAGTGGTCTGCACATGCTCAGTGGCATTTTGCCCTTGCATCCTAATAATAATAATAATAATAATAATAATAATAATAATAATAATTTTTATTTCTTACCCATCTCTTCTTTGTTTTGTTAAAAACAAAGGAAGCTATGTTCACTTTAGGGACACCCAGCCCAGATGGCAGATTTCTTGAAACCAAAGGCCTGCAACTAGAGCTTCTCACCAGTAACAACAACTACTGAGCCTGCTTTGAAAAAGCAATGTGGAACCGCTTCATGCTTGCGGTAAAGATAAGCTGCTCAAAGCTTAAAGTTCTGGATTTGTGCTTATTCTGCACTAGCATCTGTTGATGTGGCATTCGAAGTTTATCAGGTAGACATAGCTGTGGCGAGTTTTTACTGAGAGAAAATCTTACCCGCACAAGTCAAATACGCTAATACGTGCTAAAGAGCTTTATACGACTTCAGGAGAAGTTAGTGGGATTTATTTATTTATTTAAAGGCCTGGGTTTTCTTCCAGATTAATTGTTGTTGCTCTGTAATGGAAGTTAATTCTGTTGTCAGACTGCCCCCCTGGTCTGAAGCAAACAGGACTTTCCTTAGTTCGCTCCGGCTTGGAGAACGTTTCAGGGGCGGATATGATGTTTCAGATGCCCCATGGCAGAAAAGAAAGTCATGGAGAGGGGCCGCCTCTTCCCCCCATCCTGGTACACCAGCACCCCACTCTTCCACTCCCCTGTTTGTTTCCCTCCTCTGCCCTGTGCCAAAAAGAAAGGAGTCATGGAGGAGGAAGTCAGCTCCTCACTCTGTTGTTGTTTTACTTTTTTAAAAAAATGCACATTTATACATATTTAAACTCTCATTTATACATTTGAATTAGCATGTGCAAATCTGTGTCCTCTTTTTTGGTGATACACCTCTGAGGCGCAAACTCTACAGGGTGCTCTAGAGATTCATGAATGCCCCATGTGGGTTTTTTCTTGAAGAGAAGAGAGGTGGGACTACGAAGTTGATCTCAGCTGTAGGTGCCATGCCCCTCTAAAGGAATCATCTCCAGAAGAAAATCTGGAGCTTTCTGAGAAGGATGTCCTCAGGGAACAAGCTGCTTCAGGGGATCCTGGGGCTGACCGTGTATCTCCTGGGCCTTTGGGAGACATGCTTTCAGAACTTCCCCCTTGAAAAGTAGAAGGCTCGGCTTCTGGGTCAGAAGGGGCTACTGAGACAACCCCCTGCCCCTAAGAACACTAATAACTGAAGCTACAGGTTAATATTGTGTAGGGTGACCATATGGAAAGGAGGACAGGGCTCCTGTATCTTTAACAGTTGTATTGAAAAGGAAATTTCAGCAGGTGTCATTTGTACATATGGAGAACCTGGTGAAATTCCCTCTTCATAGAATCATAGAATAGTAGAGTTGGAAGGGACCTATAAGGCCATCGAGTACAACCCCCTGCTCAATGCAGGAATCCACCCTAAAGCATCCCTGACAGTTGTCCAGCTGCCTTTTGAATGCCTCTAGTGTGGGAGAGCCCACCACCTCCCTAGGTAACTGGTTCCATTGTCATACTGCTCTAACAGTCAGAAAGTTTTTCCAGATGTCTGATCTGGCTTCCTGTAACTTGAGCCCATTACTCCATGTCCTAAACTCTGGGAGGATCAAGAATTGATCCTGGCCCTCCTCTGTGTGACAACCTTTTAAGTATTTGAAGAGTGCTATCATATCTCCCCTCAATCTTCTCTTCTCCAGGCTAAACAAAGGTTAAAGCTGAAGGTGCCCTGCCCTCTTTTAAATCTGGTCACCCTAGTAGAGCTCCTGCGGCTTTAACTGTTGTGATGAAGGGGAAATTTCACCAGGTTCTCCATATATACAAATGACACCTGCTGAAATTCCCTTTTCTATGCAACTGTTAAAGATACAGGAGCCCTGTCCTCCTTTTCATATGGTCAGCCTAATATTGTGGCCAGACGAAGGAACTCCTGCTTGCAGAAAGTCTCCTCAAGAGTAAATGTCTCCCTGTGAGGAAGGTCCTCCTCAAGAGCAGGACTTTTGCCAAAGGGCCTGTGATGAACTGCAGCTGAGCACTGGGTGGGGCTCTGGGAGCTCAGGCTTGGAAAACCTTCAATTCCAGTCTTGCCACTGCTGGAACCATCTCCGAGTTTAGCTCTTAGTATCTTGCAACCTGTCTTGTGAAACCTTGCTTCTTGTTTGGACTGATCTCCTCTGCTTCTGACCCCTGGACTTTTGCTAAGACCCTGCTTGTTTGACCTTGGCTTCACCTTGGACCTTGCTGCTGGATCACTCTCTGCTTAATTGTCACTCTGCATTTCTGAGCTCTGCCTGCCTTACTAAATAGAAGGGAGAATGACTCAGCCATAGCAGGACAGTAGGGAGGAAATCAAGCCTTTCCCGGTGTTCTGTTTTTGTGATCAAGATGCAGCTTTCCTACTCATTGGATAAAAAAAAGCGAGGGATTCCCGTGAGTAGAAAAGCAGAAAAGTTATTTTGATAGCAAAACTGGACCTTTGGGGAAAGGACCATCTTTCTACCCCCTCCCCAGCATTGCTGCAGCAATCAGCTTCATGGAGCTCTTCCCCACAAGCCTACATTTCCTTTCTGAAAAGAAAATCCACTGAGAGATTCTCCACAGATCTCCCAGGGTCATACAGTTTGAAGCCATCTGTTGTGCAAAAGGGTGGCTATTACAACATCTAACACGCTAAGTACATAATGACGCTAGCCTGTAGGGTTCTTGCAGGCCACTCTCACTCAGCCCCATTTCCAATTCTCAATATTAACATGGGCCAAGCGACCCAGACTTCCTGGTTGAACCGCGGGCTCAATTGAAGAAGCCGACGGACCGTGGACGGAGGCAGGTAAGGGAGAGGAGGGTGGGGGGGGTTACCGGGCCCTGCCGCCGTCGCGCATGGGCAACAGCGACAGCAGCAGGGCCCAGTAAACCCCACTTACCTTTCCAGCGGAGCTCCGGATCGTGGCGAAGGATCCGCCTTCACCTCGATCCTCTTTGCCACACTCTGCCGGCCCCCCAATCCTCTTTGCCTCCGCCTTAAGGGCAGGCGAAGCCCCCCACTCCGCTTCTAATTCGCTGGTCCAATTAGAAGCGGAGCACATCCCTAATTCGGAGGATTCAGGAGCTCAGCTAACTGCTTTGTGGTTAAGAAAACTGAAACCAGACAGGGTTAACAGTGTCACGTGTGAGTGTACCGCTTGTGGTTAGTGCTAACCACAGAGCCTTCAGTGCCATCTGAACGGGACCACTATCTTTTAGCCACAGCCCATCCCCTGCCTGCAAAATTACCACAGACTGTATTTGCATTGGCAGGGCATTTTATTTTATTTTGTTTGTGTGTGAGGTGGGGCCTATATTGCCTGCTACCCAATCATGGCTATGCTAAAATCCCGGTTTTTCCCCCCCTTATGATCCACTGTATCTTTTGTCATTTGGGAAATGAGTGGGGGATGAATGGCAATCAGTCAGGGAACCCACTTCACTCCTTCCCTGACTTCCTTACATGGGGAATGTGGAGGAGGAGCAACTGAGGAGATGACTGAGCCCCCACCTCAGGACTCAGCCGGTGCCTGGCAATGCCATCTGAGAGTGCAGGTGCACTTTGGGGAGAGGCTCTGTGGGCTGGATAGGCAGGCTTAGCAGACTAAAATTGGCCTGCAGGTTCCCTGTTCCCAGTGTAGCCAATACTGAGTTAGATGGACCAATGTTTTCATTTGGTATATGGATTTTCATATGATCAAAGGGAGAGGAGATTCAGGGCTGCTGCTTTTGGAGGCAGCCACACATTTCCCATAATGCCACATTCTGGCCTTGATGCAGTGGAACACCTCAGCTCCCGTCTTGACGGTGGTGCATTGGAGCCGTGAGGTGCCTGCACGAGAAGGAACACAAGTGCAAACTTTCCCCACGGTGTGAGGGGGAAAGGAATGAGGGGTCAGGAACGAGGCACCCAGGAGAATGAGAGGGATGCCGGGTGCCCGAACCACCTCTCCTCCCTCCGACCTCCCTCTGGCTGCCTGTTCCTCCCCACCCCTTATTTTTATTTTTTATTTTTAAAGAGGCGCGGGACCCGTTCCTCTCCTCCCCCTCCCCCCATTTTTATTATTATTTTTCATGGGACACAGGACTCTCCTGAGGTCTGCCCCCTTCCCTGTCCAGCTGTTGGTGACCAATCAGGGGGCGCCATGGGCTGTGACAAGCCTCCACTGTCAAAAAACTCAGGGTAAGTGCCCAGCAGAGTTTCTGGGGTTTGCCCCTGGATGTCTTCGCAATGGTGGCTACATCATACAAACCCTTCGTGTAGACATGCCCAGTTGCTGGTGGAGGGCAGGGGAAGAAAACAGTGAGACATGATAAGTCAGTTGATGTTATCATCATCTTGCATCACCCCAAGTGTAATGCTTTTCAAGGGAGTTGGTTCACACATCTACCTGGAAGTAATCAGCTATTTGGCTATCAAGTGTAGAACTGTATAAAAATGGCTTCTTGAAATTCTGGACCTATTCATGGACAGAGAAATTGGGAGAACCATTTCACCAAATTTATTGAGTGGGAGGAAAAATTCATAGAATCATAGAATAGCAGAGTTGGAAGGGGCCTACAAGGCCATCGAGTCCAACCCCCTGCTCAATGCAGGAATCCACCCTAAAGCATCCCTGACTCCCAAGAGTTTCTGGTGGGTAAGGCTCAGTAGAGCCTTTTCTGTTTGTTTTGTTTTTGCCACTTCTGGAAGTGGCGGCAGCAACAGCAGCTGCTGCACTGGCAGCCTGGCCACCATTTTCCGGACCTAGGGGGAATCCGCACGTCGTACCCAGACTCCTTCTAAGCGACCCCAGTGCGACGTGAAAGCGATCGTGTAACTTGCCTTTGGAAGAGCTGAGGAAGAGGCGTCCTTGCCGCCGCCACTGCCGCCACCCACAGACCTCCTCGCCAGCCGGCGAGGAGAGCTCGGCTGAAGAAGGCGGGGTGGAGAGCGGAAGAAGCTCTCCACCCCGCCTTCTTCCCCCGAGCTCTCTGTCCCAGCCGGCGAGGAGGTCTGTGGGTGGCAGCGGCGGCAAGGACGCCTCTTCCTTGGCTCTTCCAAAGGCAAGTTACACGATCGCTTTCACGTTGCACTGGGGTTGCTTAGAAGCAGTCTCGGTACGACATGCGGATTCCCCCCTAGAGTGGTTTAACACCATTATTGTGGGAGGGGGGGCAGAAATGCCAGTACAAAATGGTGTAGAGTATTCAGAAAAAGCTCTTCAAAGAGGCCTTCTTTTTGTTGTTGTTGGAGGTTGGGCAAAGAACTCTCTCAGAAAGGTTCTCAGAAAAATATCTTCTGAGAAATTTTGGCTCAGCACATGCAATTATCAACCAGGTGTTTCTACTTCAACTAAAGTAGATGTTTCCTTTTATCTCCCTGTAGCTTGAAAAGAAGAATTTGCAAGTTTTTCAACTAGAAAAGTTTAGGCCCTCTTTCTTTTCTTTTCTTTTGTAGTGATTCTCATCTTCCATAATCCTGCTACAAGTGTAAGTTAAAGGGTTTTTCCTCTCTCTTCAAGCATAAAATAGAAAGCCTACATCTTTCAAAAGAAATGGCTACGTACAATTGCAACCAACATTGCCAAAACAACAAAGAGAGAAAGAAATAGTGATGTTGTAAACTTTACCTGCTTACGGGGGGGGGGGGGGGGAATCATTCCTTTTTTTTAATCAGGGGGGAGGAATGCAAATTTCATCATAGCATGCACAGGGCTAAAGAGAAGGGATATGGATGGATCATGAGATTAGTACACCCTATATGTGTCTACTCAGAAATAAACCCCATAGACTTCAATCTGGTCTATTGCAAGATAAGTATAGGATTTCAGCTTTTGTTATTTAAATGTATGTGATTATTTGAAAAGGGCACGAGACCAATAGAGTAGCTATCCCTAATTTATATTATAAGGTCCGAAGTCTAATAAACACACTTTTCTTTTAAGAAAAGGCAGCAGTGGGGCCCTCTTCCAGAATATGCTCCTAATCCCAATAGGACTCTCATACTAGTTTCCTATTTAAAAAAATCCTCCTGAGCTGCTATTTACAATATGTATTTTATTTAAAACATTTTTGTCCTGCCCTATATCATTAAGGTCTCATGGCAGCGTACAGATAAAAGCATACAGTAGAAAACAATAAATATACACAGCTAAAAACAAATTAAACCATGAACCAAGTTAAAACAATATATAATTTAAAAGCAGTAAAAACAGTTAAAACAATGTGCCATCTTAGTGAATTTAAAAATAATAACCATTAAAGTCTTTGTTAAAAAGCCATGTTTTTATTTGGTGTCAAAATGAAATCACCTTGGGGGCAAATAAGAAATGGGGGGGGGGGGTGATTTTTGGCAGGAAACTGGTGGAAATATATGAGGGGTTGTATGGTACATTGATGTAGAAACACTGTCCATGAAGGTCTAGTAGAAGCTGTTTTCCGATGCCTGTTGAAAATGGGCAAAACTGAATCTAAAGCAGGGGGGGTCTAGACTGTGACAGGTTGGGGGTGGATGGGTAGCCCCTTTCCACACAGCATGATCTCAGTATAATTCTCCCTGCTCCCCACGACCACCAAGGTTGCTATAAGTCCCTGTGGTGGCTATTTTAAGCTCAGGAAGGTAAACCATGGTTTTCATTGTACAGCTGAGATTTTAACCATGGTGAAGGTAATGAAACAATGGTTAGCCCTAGCCATGGTTAAGCATTCTTTCTGCACTGGAACTTTGTTCTTGGTGTGGTATTTGTATTATACAGGATCTCCTTTCATCAACAGAAAGTAAGCCTGAATTAGGCTTGTGTCCATAGATTCATCCCTGTTGGAAATCATGGGATCTGCTTAAAACTAGGGCTGTGCAAATCAGCCAAACAGTCTAGCTTCTGTAATTTGATTTGTAAGCTTTGGCATTCATGTTTGTAGCAAGCAGTCTTGTGCGTTTTGCCATTTGCTGGCTTGATTTATAAGAGAGGCCATGCACAGATGTGCAAATGTTTCTACTTGAAACAGCTGCCATACCCTGAAAGCACCATATATGGTGAACAATGACCGTGTCTCATGATGTCTTGAAACATTCCAATCTTTCGATCGTAGGGACTGAGCAAAACAAGTCTCCTGGTTGTTATTAATAGGGCAGCTTGAAAGAGGAGGCACTTGATACTGCCGTGGGGTGTTATCAAGAGATCTGCACCCTACACCGCTGTCCTCATAGGCCTGGGATGACGTTGGACATTCTCATCAGTCCCCCATCATTACTCTCCCAGCACTATACAAAGTAGGTTGTCATGTAGACTAAACAAAGCCACAGACAAAAGGATCCAGTGGAAAGTGAAATGAATCAAAATGTATCCTGTTAACTTAATTGAAAGGAACGTTTCCCCACCACTGCATCCACCCATTTTACAGAAGAACGGGCTTTAAAACTTTGATTGTAGTCTCCTATGTCAGACATTTTGTGTTGGGGAAGGGGGAGTTAAAGATGCACTGTGGAAGGGCCAGGATCACCATAAGACAATAGCCAGTGTCAAACAGTCCCAAACTTAAATACCAAGTCATTCAATATGTTAAAAGTTCACATTAAATGAGATACTTCACTTAACTTCTGTTCAAATGCAGGCCAAGTGCTCACCCATAGTCTCTATATTGTAGGACTCACTATGGCCACAGTCATCAAAGCAGGCTTACTTCTTACTCAGGCTGCCTGCCTAAGGCAGGATACAAAGCTGCCTGAAGATTCTCTCTTATTTCTTTTTAGCCCTGTTGACAAGGTATTTGCAGGTGTACTTAATTATGTCCTTAATCCCCCTATTGACATAATAGGGGCTTAACTCTGGACTGTCCCATTATCTTTACTTTTTTGCCTAAAAGTGAAAGCTCGCGATTCAGAGATGGTTCTAGGGATATTTTGGGGAATGGGATGTCAGGCTTCTCAGGAGCCCTTGTGTGGTGACCCTACTTTTTATGTGAGGGTCTGTAGGAGGTAGGGTGACCATATGAAAAGGAGGACAGGGCTCCTGTATCTTTAACAGTTGCATAGAAAAGGGGATTTCAGCAGCTGTCATTTGTATATATGGAGAACCTGGTGAAATTCCCTCTTCATCACAACAGTTAAAGCTGCAGGAGCTATACTAGAGTGACCAGATTTAAAAGAGGGCAGGGCACCTGCAGCTTTAACTGGTGTGCTGAAGAGGAAAATCCCCCAGGTTCTCCATATATACAAACGACACCTGCAGAAATTCCCTTTTCAATACAACGGTTAAAGATACAGGAGCCCGGTCCTCCTTTTCATATGGTCACCCTAGTAGGAGGTAGCTAACGAAACACAGAAAGATCAAAGCCAGCCAGCACTCGGTTGTGCATTAAAGACTGATAATAGTGAAGTAATACCATGCCTAGCAACATCTAGTGATTCCCTAAAAGCCCAATAAATCAAGTAAAGCTGTAATTAGTACTTCTAAATGAATACACTATCATGCCGTTTAGCTTAAACCTGATATTTTGTAGCTGTCTTCTACAAATATGGGCCTCATGAGCTTCTGAGTCTTTCTTTAACTCTACCCATGCTTAGGACTAGAACATCTTAGGGCAATTGTTTTCAAAATGTGTTCTGGGAAATCCTGGAGTTTCATACAGGTTTATCGAGGCTTCCTCAAGGAAAGGAGTAATGGCAGCCAAAGTTCGCTGAAAGAAAGTTTGTCCATGGTAATGATAGCCTCCAACAGTTGTGTGTTCTGTACTGCATTCATAATCCATACGGACCCACGGTGAGGCCCCACAAGCCTCACCAACATCTCAAAAGAACTGAATACACAACCTAGAACTTTACACAGAATCTTGTGCATGCAGCATAGGTTTTTCAGTGGACACATTCCTGAGGATAGGGTTCCCTGAAAGTAGAAAGTTTCCAAAGATAGTGGTTAAAATCAATGATAACTGAGATTATTATTTTTTCAGTGCCAGAATATGCCCTCACTACTATTTAAATTCCCAATTTCTTCTCCTCTTCCCACCTTTGCCTTCAAAAAACCTCCCAGTTTTATTTTCAGAAGCCAGGAATCCCAGACTAAAATACAGTATGTTTTGATTGGCATGGAACAAGGCTTTTCCAAAGACATGCATGACAGCTCTGGATAATTGAAACATCTTCCCAGACCATGTCAAAATGGAGGAACCAGCAAGGGAAGGATAAGAACTTGTAGGAAGAACCATGGAAGAGCAGCCTGTGGTCCTCCAGATGCTTTGGCCTACAACTCCCATCAGCCATCATCATTGGCTATACTGACTAGGGCTGATGGAACCTGTAGGCCAGAACATCTGGATGGCTGGACATTTCCTATTCTTCTTCTAGTACTTCTGTGGTGGCTCTGACCACTATAAGGGCTGGGCTGTGGGAAGACGTTGAGCCAGAAACCCTAGGACCAGTTAACAGTCAGAACCAAAGAGCAAACCAGAACCAGAGGACGAACCAGGAGAAAGGAACAAGGAGCGAGCCAGAAGTTGAAACCGAAGGATAATGAATGTATCAAAGCCCAAAAAGCCCTTGCTGCTCAAGCAAGGCTCAACTGGAAGAGAAAGCCCTCTTATACTTTTTCCTGTCCAGGAGGATTCCATGGCCAGCCTAGATGGGAGGAGTCAGCCCAGGCCTCAGGATACTTCAGTGAGAAGCTGTTGCTGCATGGGAGGTGGCACACAGGGATCCAGCAGTTCCTGATACTCACATGGTTCCTCCATTCTTGCCTCGTTAGACTGCATGTCGGAAGAACCCTCGGGAAGTGGCTTTCATGCTGCTACAGATACGTGTGAATTGGACCCGAGTGAGAGAGAGTGTGTGGAGCAATCCACTTCCCACTGAAGCCAATGGCAAAACTTCCATTCGTTCAAGCATATCGGGCCTTTTGTTTTCTGGCAACAAAGCAGAACATGTATATGGTTTTAATTAATCCACAGCTTAAGCTTTGGGAAAGGATATTGAATTTTTCAGCAGATTTGCCTGCAGCCCCGTCTATTCTGGTTGCCGACTACACAGAGTTAGTACTGCTTATTCTTTGTAATATTGAGAAATGCCATTGGAAAACCTCCAACCATTGTAGTTTTCTTTTCTTTTTTTGGCTGTTTCCATGTTGTTTCATACCCAACACAACAGAACTTCGGCTGCTAACAGGACATGGGCTTCTTGGCCCAAGAGAATCCTTGAGTTTCACTCTTCACTGGTTCCACTTGAGAAAAAAGAAGAAGGAAACCACTTAGCCGCATACTTAACTTTTAAATTTAGGCTATGGGAGTTTAGCTTTAAACCCTCCTGAGTCAAACCCACCAGTCAGCAATCTCTGTAAGAAATCACTGCCAAAATATACTTAGTATAGATCCCCTATTTCCACAATGAATTCCAAAAATATCTAATTCCCTGCATTTCAAATCACTTTAGTCAACTTCCTGGATTTTTCTTCAGCTATTTGTTCTATTGACCAAATGAGTCAGCCTGGTCAGTATTTTTCAGTTCTCCCAAGTGGACTTTTCATTCCGAATGGTTCTCTTTTTTGGGAGAAAGGAGCTAAGGAGAAAGCTGCAGCAACCTGGCAGGGCTTAAGATGGAGTGGTTTCTTCAACATGGAAACCCCACCCACCCAATGGCCTGGTTCAGACAACACGCTAAACCATGCTGCTTAACTACAAAATGGTTCAGGGAATGCATTAAGGTTAATGCATTCCCTTAACCATTTTGTGGTTAAGCAGCATGGAGGCCTTCAAGAGGCAGCTGGACAACCATCTGTCAGGGATGCTTTAGGGTGGATTCCTGCATTGAGCAGGGGGTTGGACTCGATGGCCTTATAGGCCCCTTCCAACTCTACTATTCTATGATTCTATGATCTATGAACCAGGCCAATATATTTTAGATAGAAATTCTTCTAAATGGGAATGGATTGTGCATTGTTTCAAGGGCAGCTTGGCCCAGTTGAGCTACAGCCACACCAATTTGTTTTCCGTGGGATTTGGCCTTGGTAACTGAGCATGAAAGTGATGGCGCACTTAGCGCAACTTACAATCCCTGGCAACCAATGAAATGGAATAGGGTCTTCAATACAGTGTCACCAGGTGCTGCTGCAGCACCAGCACCACCCTTACACATCTCCCTTGTGCCCCCCCCCCCGATAGTGTTATTATTTCTATTATTAATATATTATTTTAAAAATTTCCTTGGGAACATGCTGCTTCTGTCCGGCCTCCGTGCTACAATTCCTAAGCAGCAGCAGGAGCAGAATGTGTCCTAGATAGGGATGAATGGATTTTTAAAAAAATCCATTCCATGTGTGTTTTGCAAATTGTCAGGCATCTTTTCTTCCGCTCTCTGCTCATAGAATTGGATTTTTTCCTCCCCTTTTGGAAAAGTACACAGAAGAAATCTGCCACGATTTATGTATTTTTCACTAGAAAGTAACATTCTGTGTATTTTTTCTTAGCACAGCATACAACCAATGAGCAGAGCGCACAAAACAATAAAGTGCTACACAGCAGAGGTTGAAGAGAGATCAGGGATGTATAAATAATGGGTCTGTTCAGACAACACGCTAAGCCATGGTTATGCCGCTAACCCTTTTGCAGTAAGTGGTTAGTGTGAGTATTTAAACCGTGGTAGTCACCATGGTTAGGAATAGGTCACATGACACACTAAGGGCCTTGCTAGACAACTGTGAGGCCCGGTTTCCCTGCTGTGCATCCAGATGATGCACAGGGGAATCCGGGGTCAGGCCGTGCTGAGACCTCATTTGAACCACCATAAGCGAAATCGCTTATAGTGCAGTTTTTCCGCAGTCTAGCAGGAAGGTCTAGCAGGGTCCGTGGCTTTTTGCGGCTACTCGCTTACTCGCGAGTAGCTGGGAAAAGCCACGGACTGGGCACAGCGCTCATACGAGCGCTGTGCCCATCGGGCTGGGGGGGGAGATGGGGGGAAGGCCAGACCAGCAGGAGAGGGGGATGGCGGAGGGCGGCGCAGACATCGGGGACGGGGGGATGGCGGAGGGCAGCGCAGACATCGGGGACGGGGGGATGGCGGAGGGTGGCGCAGACATCGGGGACGGGGGGATGGCGGAGGGCGGCGCAGACATCAGGGATGGGGAGGGAGGGAGGGTGGGGAAAGAGTAGGCATGGGGGGATCAGGAGCGGGTGGGGGGCTTAATTAAAAAAAAACCACTTACCTTGTCCGGAGTCTTCGGGGCACACGTGGCCCCTTTAACACTAAAAAAAATGGCCGACGCTGCAGGGCTTCCAGAGTCCCTGAGCGTCGTGCGTGTAGGAGGCGGGCGGCGCGCGCTAAAGTTAGCGCGCCGTCGCCCCGCCTCCCTGCCGGCATATCCGGCTAGTCTAGCAAGGCCCTAAGTCATGGGTCATATGAACGTTAAGCCATAATGTTTAACTCAAAATGCTTAACCACTGTGGCTTAGCGCGTTGCCTGAAAAGGGCCAACATGTCAGAGGGGTTTTAAAAAAACATTTGTATTTTCATATGCCTAAATTTGTGTACAATTCATAGAAGTAAAAAAAAAAAAAAATGGGCCACAAGTCCATGGAATCCGCATGGCTTAGAAGATGCGAGTCTGCTGTAGAATCCATGGTTTGGATTCCTAGAAATCCAAAGTCATTTGAATCCGTTTCAGATTTCTCCAATCTCTGTAGTCCTGGAAAGGAATTGCACACAAGTGCAATAATTACAAGGGAATTGTGAACCCTCAGGATAGGTGGGGGGGGGTGGGGAAATGGCACTCTTTTGTTTGGGCAATGTCTCTGATCCCTCTTAGTATTGCTGACCCATTTCCTTTCAAGTGAAGAGAGTTCACTCAGCACTAAAAGGCTGAGGGATGTATCATATGTTACGTATTGCATGGACAGCACTTTTGCATAGGTTCATTTTCACATATAGATTGTGACTGGAAATGAGTGAATCCGTTTGATTGTTTTAACCAATAAGTCAATTCTGTCACATGAGCTGTGTGGGTTTTTTGTTTTGTTTTGTTTTTAAATCCACACAAAAAAACTGCATTTAAATATGTATTCCTAACTGCACTTTCTCTCAAAATATACACTTCTAAATGTATGTTGAATAAACATAGCAGCAGAAAAGAAAAGGCCAAAGGAAGGGAAGGGCAAAAAGGTGTGTGGAAATGACATTCCACTGCCCATTGGTCATGGCTCAATTTGAACTGTGATGAAGTGGCAGACCTTTAAATCACACGATCAGCATCTAAGGTTCCCCCCTCTGAGTGCGACCTCCAAGGGAGGCTCAGAAGGTGGCAGCAAGGGAGAGGGCCTTTTCAGTGGTGGCCCTGCAACTGTGGAATGAGCTTCCCACTGAGGCCTGCCTGGTGCCAACAGTGTCACCGTTTCGGCATCAGGTAAAAACCACCCTTCCTCTCAGGCATTCAATAGTATATGATGGAGCATGTCTGTTTGCTGTTTTAGAACAGGTCTGTTAGGAAAAGCGTTGTTTATTTTAATTATTTTTAGCCGCCTACATTGTTTTAATTTTTCTATGTTAAATGTTTAGTCTATTTTAATTATGTTTATATTTTGTATTTTTATTAATTGTTGCGAACCGCCCAGAGAGCTTCAGCTATGGGGAGGTATAGAAATGAAATGGAATGAATGAATGAATGAATGAATGAATGAATGAATAATAACTTAGAGCAGGTGCCAGCAGTTTCTGATCAATTGAAACAAAGATGTGAAGTGAAAGTTCAAGTGAATATTCAATCAGAAAGTCACGTTAGAACTTTGATTGCAGCCATAGCTGAATCAAAGGATGGTCACTTGGCTTTCAGTGCTGATTGACTTGATAGACTTGAAACATTTCCATCAGGTATGGAAGGTGAGACTTGGCAGAAGCTGCCTGTAATTGGCTCCTTCTCAGCTAGTTGGACTGCAAAGTTTGCACTGATTCTACCTTGGGAGCAGCAGTTATTCTGGAATCTCCTTCTTTCCTTCTTGATCTGTAAACTGACTTTCACACGGAGATAGGGATTCCGTTGCTGGGAAATCCCACCTTGTTTGGGCTTGCTAGAATTCCATAGCATGCACAACTTGGCTGGCATTTGTGAGCCAAGCTGTGGGGGTTTCCCGAAATTTGGGGACTTTTCCATTTTTATTTTTCATTTGTGCAAATAGACATTTGCACAAATTGCAGCCAAAATGTGCAAATGATGCAAATTGTGACTGCAATTTCTGAAAATGTCTATGTCCACAAATAAAATAAAAATACGTAGAATCTGCTAGCTGGCCCGACTTGCTGCAGACCAAGTTGGGCCAGCTAGCGAAAGATGAGCTGAAATCCAGGCATCTGAGCCTATGAAACCTGGTCCAACATCCCTTCACAAATAACTTACGATCACTCATTTCTCTTTTCTGAAGGATACGGATCCTGTGAAAATGGCAAGATAAAGCCAGCCCCTATTAATTCTTCCTGCTCCAATAGAAATGTAAATAGATATCCCTATAAATAGGGGTCAGGTTAAGAGCCCTAGACTAAAGTTTGTTCCAACATCTAAACAAGTCCTTTCTCATGCCCTTGCAGTTCATATCCTAAAATAAGAATCAAACAATGGCTGTTTTAAATGACAAGTTTGGCATGAACAAACACTATTTAATTTAACATGTGGTGGGCTTTGAGGATACTAAGGGGCCAGGGGCATGCATTATTATTCAGCGGTGATATGTGAGTGCATTAATTGCTTGAGCAGCATAGCATCAGAGAAACCTACTCACAGAAAAAAGAACAGCAGTTTCCTTAAGCAAGGACAGGGGAACCTCCGTACCCGATACGAAAAGAAAAACTTCTGCACCAAAGCAATCCAAATTGGGTCTGCCCTTGAAAAGTGCCTGAAAATCTCACCTACTGCAAAATGTCAACATCAAGGAGGGAGGGAGGGATCAGAGTACTTTTCAAATGTGTTATTTTGCATATGTTCATTCATAAATAGGAAGAGCCTTCAGCGTGGTGGCTCCCTTCCTGTGGAATTCCCTGCCTCTGGAGGTCAGACAGGCCCCAACTTTGTACTCCTTTCGGTGCCTCCTGAAAACATCATTATTCCAGGAAGCCTTTCCTTAATGTCCAGCCATGAGTCACTGTATTTGCTTCTTTTAAAATCTGTTTTAAGTGTTTTATTCTGCTTTTATTTTCATTTTATCTTGTACACTGCTCCGAAATTTTCAATCAGGAGCGGTATATAAATATTGTTAATAATAATAAAATAATAATAATAATAATAATAATAATAATAATAATAATAATAATAATTTCATTCTGTCCTCCTTCTGCATTAATCTCTGGACTTTAAAAAAAAAAATACTGCCCCAAAATTGTGTATTTCATTTGCATTTTACATCACTGTGGGTTAGGGTGGTCATGTGTTCTTGTTTAAATAAGACAGTTCTTTATTTGAAGGGCGGCCAGAGGACCATCCTCTATTTTGAAGGTGTCCTCTAATTGAAAGGCTTTTCATTCCAAGTCTTGGGGGGGGAGGGTTAACCCATCAGTGGCAAACCTCTAGTCAAACCAGTTGGACCTTACTAAGGGTAGGGTGACCAACTGTCAGGATTTCCCCGGATTTGTCCTGGTTTTTGTTCTTTCCATGGTGTCAGGGGGGATTTTCTATAATTTTCAATAATGTCCTGGAATGATACACCTTCCTCTTTAAGGCTGTCATTAGCATGGCAGGAGGGAATGACATGCTTTCTTGAGGCACATCATTCCCCCACCCCGAGCTCCAATTGAGGTCTTAAAGGGGAAAGTGGGTCATTCGTGGACATTATAGAAAAGGCCCCAATTGGAGTGGATGGTGGTGGTGCAGAATGAAATCCTTTCCCCTCCTCCACTCCAATCGGGTTCTTTAAGGTGGCGGGGGAATAACGTACTTTCTGCAGGACTCAGAAAGCTGCTTCCCTACACACACACTAGGTGTCCTCTTTTTTGGTTTCCCAAATATGGTCACCCTAACTAAGGGTCTGTGTGTACTGAGAGCAAAATCTCTGTCTCACAAAGAAATTCTTCAGGGTAAAGAGTTTCAAAGCCACTTGTCTAGTTACATATGTTCATTAATTTTATAGATGCGTTAAATTCTCCCTTTGCACCCAGTCACAAAAGTAAAAGTAAGTTCCAAAATATAATCAAAGAAATGAGTGTTTTGTATGGCAAACTCCAGGGAAAAATTAAAAGCCAGCCCAGGTTTGTTTGTTTGTTTGTTTGTTTTAAAAAAAACTTCAGTAACTGCATTTCAAGACTGCTATACATTATGGTTCTTAAATTATCCAGAGCCCTTTTCCATAGCTCACTAATGTAAAGTCATCC
The DNA here is from genome assembly GCF_023053635.1 of Elgaria multicarinata webbii. Taxonomy (NCBI): domain Eukaryota; kingdom Metazoa; phylum Chordata; class Lepidosauria; order Squamata; family Anguidae; genus Elgaria; species Elgaria multicarinata. The sequence goes on from NC_086176.1 coordinate 26,368,238, forward strand.
AAATCTTCTCAGAATGTGCCGTAAATATCTCTCGGATAGCATGCAAAAAGCCACATGAAATGAGTGGGGTATACATGAAACGCAGTATGAAGATCAAAATTATATTTTATTTGCCAATAGACATAACTGAGAATCAGTGTGTGATCCATGAAATGTTTTCTTTGGCTTCATCCCATTCACTTTGATGGGATTCAAGCAGTTTCAATGCTTTGTGGAACACACGGCCTTGATTTACAAATCTGTAGGAACATGGAGGTTTAGTCTGGGATTTTAGAGCTCTTTTTCCCCCACTGGAAAAGGCTTCTGGAAAGATTTATCAACAAACCATTAATAAATGGTTAATGATGCTTTATTCTTAAGTGACGTGGAGAAAGCAATAAACAAAGCTGGGCATGTGTGCCACTCCTTCACGCGCATGGCCTTTCCTTTGAACTCAGGTCATTACTGTTTCCAGCAACTATTTTGCATGTCCATCCAGTAATATTGTTGTGTGACCCAGTAAATTCCTCATAGTACCAGGCCCCCCGGGGGCCCTGACCTATCCAATGCCTTCAGACTCTACCTCTAACAAGGTGGCCTTGGTGGCACGGAGTGCCTTCTACCAACTCCATTTGGTGGCCCAGCTACGCCCCTATCTGGACAGGGATAACCTAGCTTCAGTCGTCCATGTTCTGGTAACATCTAAATTACATTACTGCAATGCCCTCTAAGTGGGGCAGCCTTTAAAAACGGTTCGGAAGCTGCAGCTTGTGCAAAATGCAGCGGCCAGATTGTTAACTGGAATCAGAAGGTTCAATCATATAACACCGATTCTGGCCTGCTTGCATTGGCTGCCTATATGTTTCCGAGCCCAATTCAAGGTGCTGGTTTTAACCTATAAAGCCCTACATGGCTTGGGACAATACCTGATGGAACGCCTCTCCCGACATAAACCTACCCGTACACTGCGCTCAACATCTAAGGTCCTCCTCCGAGTGCCTACTCTGAGGGAAGCTTGGAGGATGGCAACAAGGCAGAGGGCCTTTTCAGTGGTGCCCCCCCCCCAATTATGGAATGATATCCCCCACAAGACTTACCTGGCGCCAACGTTGTTATCTTTTCGGCGCCAGGTCAAGACCTTTCTCTTCTCCCAGGCATTTAACAGCATTTAACAACAATTGCTAAGTTTGTTTGTTTTTTTAATGGACCCCAGAACTGTTGTTGTTTAAATGATACTGTTTTATACTGTTGTTTTTATATTTTTGATGGTTTAAAATTTTGTATGCTTTTTAATGTTCACTATTTTAAACTTTTGTAAGCCGCCCAAAGAGCTTTGGCTCAGGGGCGGTGTATAAATAACCAGCCAGATTTTGACCTGGCTTTGCCACCTACCCCTTCCCGAAGGCTCCAGTACTTGAAAGCTGCCAGCTCTATAGAACATCAGGGGGGGATCTACACTACTGCTTTAAAGCGCTTTAAAGCACTTTATAGCAGTTTTGACAACTGTTGGGGCCCAGGACACACTGCATATACAGGTTTCAAAACGTTTTCAAAGTGCTTTAAAGCGCTTTAAAAGCAGTAGTGTAGATCCCCCCAGTTCTGCTCTGCTCTTACTGATGCCCTGCTCTTTCTGAAGTCCTTTAAACCAGACTGGGTCTGAATAGCTCTCCGAATAGAAAACACCTTCAAACAGAGGGCTATCCTCTGATGACCCTTCAAATAGAGGACTGTTCTCTGTGAAGTAGGACACCTGGCCAACCTCTTGTCCAGTGTCCCACCATGTGCCTTTAGAACATGCGCATCAGGATTTTCCCCAAAGGCAGAAAGTGGGAAAGCCATGTCATTTAGTAGGGACATACGGATTGTATTAAATCTCTTCCATTTGTGTGCTGTGGCTTATGAGACATGTTTCGTTTTATCAACTCCTCATTAACGGAGCAGGACATTTATTTATTTTTACCAGAATTTAGTTCTATTGCACTAAGGTGCATTAGTGCAAGTGTGGACTTGCACTACTGTGTATTAGCACACATCACCTCCCCCCAGTAAAAAAAAAAACCAAAAAAAAAACCAATCTGTATGACTTGGGAAAAGCAAGTCTGCTGCAGGTTGGATTTATAGAAATCCGAAATCATTTGAATCAGTGGCAGAGTTCTCTGATCCCCCTATTCATTATATATTAATTCCACAGCCACCCTAATCCTATGCATGCTCCTTTGGAAACAAATGCATTTGATTTCAATGGAATTTGCATCCAGGAAATTATGTTTAAAATAGCAGGCCAAGCCAAAATGTAAAGCCTTGGTCAGTTCCCACTACATTGACTTTTACAGAAGTGCCATCTATTGTCAGACTAACCTGCTGCATAACACTCCCCACACTGAGCACTTATGGTAGCTTAAGTACCTCCACAACACACATACTTATCTATCACCCCAGGAATCCGCCTCTTCCCCCTACCCCCACATTTCTTCAGTTCACACACATCTCTTCAACAGTCAGTGGAAGAGCAAATGGAACAATAACAGGATACAAATCTTTCACATTTGGGCATCAATTATGGCTTTGCCTGAATATTTTTTGGCTTGTCTGAAGACTTAAGGACTGAAAACTATACGGAAAGGCTCAAAATTCCATTACTTTTGATTCCCAGCCTAGCCTAGATGCATGGAATTCACCAACATTTTTAAATTCCTGTGCAATGAATTACAAGTTTCAGCATTGGGTGCAATAAATCTTAAAGATGGGACATTTCTTGTGATGCAATCCAATAATCAAAAACTGAAATAAAACAAAGAGAGAAAAATGAAATTTTCATAATCAAAAATGATTATAGAGGATGTCTAAAGAACAGCTATGGCTGTGTGTTCTTCCATACTTTTAAAAATCTATTTCCTAATCCAGTATTATTAAAAGGACTTTTAGGTAGTGAAAAAGAAATCTAAAACTCTGGAGGAAGTCTACATTGACTAAAGCTTTATCCATAAGCATTCATGGGGGGAAATATTAAATTCTGACTATAAAACTGGAAGCCACCAACAAAGATGAATTTTCAGTTAAATGTTCAATGTCAACAGCATTATTAAACTGTGCTCATTTTTATTTTCCAGCTGCCTTCTCATTTATTAACAAAAGCCTGTGTTTTCCTGACCCGAGTAGGCTTACCAGCTTTGTACATTAATGGGCCTTATTCCTGGGTAAGCATGCATAAGTTTGCAGGAAAAATTAATAACATGAATGGCATGTACCTTAATCCACTGGACTGACATCACCCTCTCTCCTGCTGTTTTTCTGGGGAAGATTCCTTGCCATCACTGGATCATTCCAAAAATTCAGGATATAATGGATGATCTACCCATTAGTTTTTTTCACATATTTTTATGGGGGGAAGAAACTAAAGGTTCTTCTAGCAAAAGAGCCTAAAATAAGATTAGTAGCAATTTTACAGACTTGGCCTTTGAATGGAAAGAGGAATGGCTGAACTCTTAATCTTAACCAGATTGTCAGCGTAACATTAAAGTGGCTTTGTATGTCACGGAAAATGCTACCGGCTGGATGCACAAATGGCTTGTAAATCCTGCAGGCAACACTTCCTGTAATGGCTAAATCCACTCAATTGGGAACTCCCGCTCTTAAAATTATTCTAGATTTCCGCTGTATTACTTATCAGTGGGTTATATTTAAGCAGATGTCCTTGAAAAAATGCCCTTTGTTTAATAATGGCTAATTTTATAATTGTGGAAACTTGTACATTTTATAAGATTCATTTAATTTGCCTTTCAACATTTCCCACATAAGCAAGCAACAAAACAAATTGAAGCATAACAAGTTCTAATGGTGATGATACCACTACAACAGTGCCAATCACATCTTATACTATCAATCATATCATCCTGGTGGCTAATATAGTACATGTATTGTTTGAAGAGCTGGTAAAATAACAAAGAATTCATTTCCAAAGCATAATTCTCTTAGGGTTGAATCTTATGCATGTTTAGAGAAAGAAAAAAGTCCTACAGTTCCCATTGCTGGCTGGGTCATGCCGCGAGCTGTAGGGCATTTTTCTTCTGGGCCGGACGGAGGGCTTTCCAGGTCAAGCTTTGGGACACAGATTGGACTGAGCCAATATGCCAACATCCAGTGGTTGGGTAGATACGGCCTGTATTGGGAGCGCCTCCCACCCACCTTATTTCAGCAGCTTTTGGTCAGTACCCCTCCTCAGATGTTGTTGTTTCATCTGGAAGGGAACAATTTAGGTTTGCTCAAGGGAAAAGCCCTCATTTTACAAGCACTGGCTGATTTACCTACAATCTGGCAGCAATGGCTGGGAATTTTGATTGTCTGGTGCTGCTTAATTCCTAGATTTAACTGGAGGGTGGGTAGTGAGGGCATGGAAAAAAGTTAATGGTGAGATATATAGGAATTAACTAAACATGGATCATCCAACACTCTGCAATCATGAGAATGCAGAGGGAGCTATGTAGGCAGGATGGGGTATACCTGTCGGACCTCGGTAACGATCTATTCCTGTTAGATCTACGGAGGGGTTTGCAAGATGCGATCCTGCATGGGGGGGGACGACTAAGCAAGAGGCTTGTTGCCCCCTGTGGCAGGTATATGCAGGCACCTTGAGCAGGATTAGAGTTGGTGAGCATTCAGAGTCACCGTTGCGATGATGGGTAATGCCTGAGGCTCCCAGCTAGGAATTTTGTGGCCCCAGTTGGTGAGATAATAGGTTACCTTTGAGGCCAACCCTCCTCACCCGCTCAGAGTTTTGTGTCTTGGGGGTAGAGGGTAATACCGGAAGGCTTCCCTACCCCCAAAGGGGGCAAGCCTGGGAGAAGGCAATCTTACAGGCGCCACTTTACAGGCTGTAAATGTCTTGCCAGATTCAAACCACAGCTTGATGCCAGTCTAGAAAGGATACCTGCTTAGGCCTTGGCAAATCTTTCAATAAAATATGGCCCTATTTTAATTCCATATCTGCATCTCATCTTGTTATTTCTTGCCCTCCATCTGCCTGCAAATGAAAACCTTTGCTCTCCTCCCAGCTGTGCTAGAGGCAGAGAATGGAAGGAGGGAGCACATAAGCCTAAGGCTTGCTGCTGCTGTGGCTCAAAGTTGCAACCCAAAGTGGACCTACTAGAGTTCTAGCAAAGGAATTATTGAAGTGCCCAGTAGGGATAGGAGAACTAGGGATGCTCGAGCTGGCCAATATTCTCTGAACTCCATTTCAAAGCTCAGTTTGGCTCACTCCCATTCTCATTTGTAACCAGTTTTGTTGTTGCTGCTGTTCACACAGGGAAAGTGTGCATTTTTTTTCCAAAAGTGCACCTTTCCCCCCACTGACTAAAGTGTGAAAATGCTATTTTTTAAACGTGTGCATTTTATAAAGTGTGCATTTCTTAATGTGTTTTTTTTTAAAAAAAGTGCACATTTTTAAAAATGCACATTTCGCAAACACAAATGCAAGTTCGGGAATTTGCAAAAATTTCAGAGAACGTTCAGGATTGCGAACAGGCCGTTTTCAAGTGTTTTTCAAATCCTAGCACCCTGTTCAAGTAAAATATTGGGAGGGATTTTTGAGGAAGTTGGGCAGGAGATGATCTACCACTACAAATCTTTCAAAAAAAAAATCCTACATATTTTTCTTTCTTTCTTTTCCAAACCAGGCCCTCCCATCATTTCTTGAGCCTTGCTATAGGTGAAATTCAATGGCACCAAGAGTTAAAACTTTCTAGACACATTTCCCTAAATTGTCATGTCTGAGGTAAATTTAGTTGGCCCTGCTCATGTTCGATGTCTGCAGGATTTTCAGGACGGGAAGTTAAAACGGCATTAAAAAGTATAGTAAAATTTCATAGGCCATTGTGCAAATCTCAATTTTTATGTTACCAACTTCACTGTAGTCTTTCTATCTTGACTGATCTTCTGGGGAATGTACTTTCTGAAGAGAAAGTAGGACCCGTGGCTCTTTAAAACCAATGGTTCTTAGCCAGGCCCTGAATAACGGTTTCTCCACAACAGGAGTTTAATGGAGCTTGAATCCAATATCAGGATTTTAGTGAATGAGCTAACTCTCATCCATCTCGGCCAAGCAGGCTAGTAAACAGGAACGAACTGCTGTTCTATTTCTGACAAGGCAGCCCGCAGAGTTTGAAATTTAAAGATACAATATCTGTGCTGTTACTATGAGAGCTTGCCATAAAATATGCCGTAATCTTTGCCAGGGGTATGCTGTGCATTCTCCAGAGGATTTCCAACACTGAGGAGCACTTCAGAGTGCTTAACGGTCTGCTCAGGCGTTACCTTATAAGGCCTTTGAGTTTCAGCATGGGGGAATGACAACCACTCCAAGTGTCAGCCTTCTGGGAACAGATGACAGCAGCCATTGACTCTGTTCTAGGGGCCAGGTTCATTCTATCTGCACTGAATGGTTATCCTTTTAGCTGCTGTCATGATAACTGGTGTAAGAATGTGAGCCAGAGAGAGAAGGAGCAAGATATGTTCCTCTGGATTTCCTCTGAATAATATTATTGTGTCTGAGTGTGCAGCCTCATTTTTACCTCCATGAAGACCTGAAACTCTCCACACCAACATACATGTGGTCTGAGCTAGAGATGTATGAGAAGATTTGTTTATGATCAGTATTTACTCAGTTTGCACTTTCTGGAACAAACATGGACTCAGACACAATCTGCGGTCAATGCTTGTTTATTCTTGCAATAGGGTTAGCAGACACACACACCCCAAGCGTGTTTGTCTTCACATGTACATTTGAAAAATGTGCATGGAAAAAAGGCATACTTTTGAAAAATGCGCACAAGTACACTTTAATCAGTGGCAGAAGAATGAGTACATTTCAAAGATGTGCACAATTGGAAAAACATGCATGAAAATATATGTAATTTGATATGGACTCAAGTTGGATCAAACTTCACGATAGAATTTAGAGAACTTCAGTGAGGTTGGCTTTTGCTGATTCACACAGCCCTAGTCTGAGCGCACGGGTTATCCCCACAGAGGGACATTTATTTATTTATTTATTTATTTATTTATTTATTTATTTATTTATTACATTTATATACCGCCCCACAGCCGAAGCTCTCTGGGTGGTTCACAAAAGTTAGTAAACATTAAAAAGTATACAAAATTTAAAAACCATCAGAAACATAAAAACAACAGTATAAAAACAACAGTATCCATTTATAAAACAACAGTTCTGGAGTCCATTAAAAAACAAACAAACTTTGCATATGTTGTTAAATGCTGTTAAATGCCTGGGAGAAGAGAAAAGTTTTGACCTGGCACCTGAAAGATAACAGTGTTGGTGTTAGGCGAGCCTCATCAGGGAGATCATTCCACAGTCGGGGGGCCATCACTGAAAAGGCCCTCTCCCTTGTTGCCATCCTCCGAGCTTCCCTTGGAGTAGGCACTCGGAGGAGGACCTTAGATGTTGAGCGCAGTGTACGGGTAGGTTCATGTTGGGAGAGGTGTTCCATCAGGTGTTGCGGTCCCAAGCCATACTGTCCATGCACCATATATATGCATATACTCTCCAAAGAGAAGCTATATGTCTAGCAACACACATGGGGCTGATGCATATCTAATCTCCAATTTCGTATTCGATGTTACAAATGTGTTGGGAGAAGGTTGCTTTTGTGTGTATATACGTGTATGTGTACATGCCCACATGTGCACACTCTTTGCTCTCTTGTGTGCTCTCTCTCTCTCTCTCTCTCTCTCTCTCTCTCTCTCTCTTTCACTCTCGCCTGCTCTCACACACACACTGCAAATCGATACTGTTCAGGCCGTGTGTGAATCAGCCTCAGCTGGATGATGTGCTGTAAAGTATTTTGGCTTTGATCCAGGATCACCATTTCACCAGGGGAAGGATAACACGGGTGGAACAGGACTTCCATGTTCTCCCTTCCTTCCTGCAACCCTGACTTCATCCTCGCCTCCTAAACTAATGTGCTAATTGGAAGATTTTGCATTTTTCTGATTGCTTCGGCAAAGTTCTCAGTGCAAAATATGTATCAAAGCATGAAACAGGGGGAAGATTTAGGATATCATCCTTTGGCCCTGGGAGGGTGGCCTTAGCTAGAACTAAGGATTATCCCAGGCAAATGGAGGGGTCGTCCCTGCCTGCTCCCAGGATCCCCTGTGTGTCATTCACATGCACAGGGATGATCCCGGGACAATCCTGGGATATAGGCCTGGTCTAGTCATGGCCGATGTCTCAGGGGCCATAGGACTGTCAGGATCTCCCCCTCTGAGGGCAGACAGAGAGAGAGATTGGTCCTTGGCGGGGGAGATCTAACCTTGCAAGTTTCCGTGCGAACGCAGAAAGGTCCACAGCTGGTGTTTCTTTGATGTCGGATCTCCATCACTGGAAAGCACAAACCTGAGGTGTTCCAGGGACATTCCCTGGGCATTTCAGGAGAGGCTATGGATTTGCAGCATCCAAACCCCCACATCATGCACCCAGAACAGGGACAGAAATACACTAGCCCTGGAGCTGGCATAGTTCATTTCAATAACTGGAATTAATGGGAGGGAAACAGTTTAAAAGTAGGGGGGGACACTAGAAAAGGAAATTAAAAAAGAAAAACACCACTCATCTTCCCTTTCTGCCCTGCAGGCTCAAGCATGACAGAGATTTGGATAGGGTGCTTCCTCCACCTTGCACCAGTAGGATTGCTCTGCCTAAAATACATATTCTAAGATTTAAAAAAATATTTTAAAATATCAATTTAAAAGTAATCACAGATTAATGCAATACAGTCTAATAGCAGAACGTATGGAGAAGTGACATGGATTGGAATTTAGCGCAATTCATCCATTTTTGCCATTTCGGAAAATTCTATCTCTTTGGTACCTATGGGGGCAGGGGGGGGATATATCCTGGCAGTTTTTGTTACAATGAACATGTGAACTGTGTTTTCTTCATAGCGTTACTTTAACATGAATGTTTCGGTTGTAGCCCGGCCTTGAGTCCATACAGAACGGCCGTTTCTGTTACTTTGTCACATTTGCTCACTTCCCCCCCCCCCAGTGCATTCTTTGTTTGCCCAGAAAATAACAAGAATGTCCTTTTTGTTCGCTTCCCTGTGTGCTTTTGGCAAAGCGCAGTCGTTCCAAGGGTTCCAGCCACATCGGTTTGCTCAGATATTCATTTTCCATCATAGATGTGAAGGTTACAGGCCACATGATTGCATGTGCTCTTTCCATTACTCAAATAATGCCTGGTGATTTGAAGGGCTTGACTGCAGGCAGCGCACAGTGTTACTGAGTTCTGCTATTTGTATTGAAGTCCAAGGCTCATAACGGTGAAGCCATGATTTTCCCAAACCACGGTTATTCCCAGCTTTTAATTATTGGGGTTTCACTGCATGTTGCTATCTTAATTTAATGCATTGTCAGGCATCCGGGTTTGAGTGCTTGCAAGTTTCTGCCCTGAATGACTGGAAACACTGGGTACCCCTGAACAGGGGCTGAGGCCTCTACACCCTGACAAGGCCCACTGCTGCTGCCTGCCCTGGTAGAGTGGCCACTTACACATTGCCAGAAAAGAGGAATCACATCACCAATAAAAGAGGACACAACTGGCATAACAGCTGCATATGCAAATGTATGTGTATACGCGCAAATTTAGAAGTAATAACTATAAATAGAGCTACAGTGCATCTCAGCATAGTGGAGAAGAGAGCTGTGTGCCTTCTCAGTCTGTCGTCCAGGTACTAAATGTTGATGGGCAACTTCAAGGCCCCTGCTGCTCTCCCTCCTTATCAGGCTTGGACTGGACAGCCCATCTAATAGAGGACACCTTCAAATCATGGACTGTCCTTTTCCAACTATCCAAAATGGAGGACTGTCCACTGTAAAATAGGACATGCGGCCACCCTAGGCCCTGTCTTCCCCTTAAAATAAAAATGCTGACCTTGCACAGCACCAGACAGCTGCTATCCTCATTTCCCACAATGCTCCAGAGTGACATTACATCAGGGGCATTGTGGGAAATCTAAATGAACTCATCCACCTAGTCTTGCTTGAGTGCTACTGCCTGCTCTTAACTGTCGCCATCTCCAGGTAAGCCCAGTATTGGAGCAGGAAAGCCAATAGTCTGGACGCAGAGAAGAATACCCTTGTAGTATCCCTCAGCAGAGAATTTTCCAGGGTGAGAGGATATTTCAGAACTTGGGGCAACCTTCCCCAACCTGGCACCCTTCAGATATTATGCACTACAACTCCCATCACTCCAGGCAGCATGGCCAATGACATGTTATCTTAGATGCCTTAAGAGTTATATCATGGCATGGATGACAGAAGATAAGAGCAGTGAAAGCAAATAGGAGTGGCATTCCTGGTGGTATAAAGATTAAAAAGTTTGCAAGCTTATTTACTCTCCCTTGGATGCAACTCAACGGGACTTACATCTAAGTAAACCTGGATCTAATCCAGCCATTGGGCTGCAATCCTACAAAGAGTTACTTGGGAGTGACCCCCATTAGGATTTACTTCCAATTCAAGACGAATCAGGCTGTAAATTCTAGTTGACTTTGTATCACTTTTTTTATCATTTCCAACACTGATATGAACTAACAGGTAAAATCCTATTCATGTAGACATTTTTGGTCCCTTGGACTGAGGACCTGCAGAATGTGAATAACTTGTTGACCAGCACAATAAGATGCTAGTTGTGTAGGAATAAGTGGGATTGTTTTCTTAAAGGATTTCATATGTCTCAGTACTTCTCTTCCTTTACCTGTCATATATCGTTGTGGTCCTCAGCTAGGGTGCAGCAGCTAGGGTGCTCACTGGGACACCTAGCTATGCTCATATAACACACCTGTGTTCACTGGCTGCCTGTTAACTGCCGAGTCACATACAAGATTATGTTATTATCCTGTAAAGCCCTAAACTTGGGACCAGGAAACCTAGCAGACTGCCTTCCCTCTATACACCAAGACAACATTTATGATCTTCAGAGGAGGTCTTGCTGGTCATTCCAAAATGGATGGAATGTCATCATTAAGAACCTCAACAGCAGGCCTTCTCTGTAGCGGAAAATCCTCCCTTGTGCGTTTGAGGTGGCAGAAAATGTAACATCCTTTAAACACCTCCTGAAAACACATCTTTTCACACAGGCTTTCCCTGGGCTGTAACTGGCTGCTGCTGGGTTTATTTTGATTTTACATGGTGTTTTTATACTTTTAAAGCTTTATATTATGTTTTGATTTGTTATATTTGTGGTTTTAATTGTGAACAGTCCAGAGAGCTTTGGCTGTTGGAGAGTATAAAAATGTAATAAATAAATAAAAGCATTGGGTACATGCAACAAGGTGAAATGAAGCTGACAAGGGTATAATACTGCATCTTGCAAAAGCTCCGGGCAACTGGCATAGTTACATCTTTGCCAGATCTTGATGGCAACTCCCACGTGAACTGCAAACAAGCACTGCATGAATTTACATTTTGGAAAGTCAAACATGTAGGGAAAATTAAATAAATCTTTGCTATCTGATGGAGGCTCATAGATACACCATTTCCTCTCTTGGTGGCTGTCCAAATGTAAATCTCACTGGCGGAAAAAGCAAAGAGAAGCAGAATGAAAGTTTTAAAAAGCATTAAGGGTTAGGTAAAAACAAAGGTATCTGTGTTTGCCATAAGAAAGATGTGAAAATCCATATTAGTGTAATACCTTTATTATTAGGCCCAAAAAAAATTAGGGGGAGGACTGGTGATCGCAAAAGCTTACATGTATTTTTGTGATCTTCTGATTCACCTAATAAAGGTATCACATTAATATGGTTATAGGGATACCTGTATGTTTTCCTCTGTGAGGAAAAAAAAACAAATCCAGAAAGTAGAGGGCTAAGAGTGATCTAAGTTGGGGGAGATATCATCTCCCCTGCCAAACTGCGGGAGATCTGATCACTAATTTCCAGCTATTTAATCTAGTGGCAGCTTTAATCAGCAGACATTAGGTGATAACACTTAACTCCAAATTGTGCCAAGGTTTACCTACTGGCTTCTGGAGATCAAGCTGGTGTTAAAGGCATGGAAGCCAGTCAAATCACAGTTTTGTTTTGGTCAGTTGACAATCCTAATTTATTTATGTATTTATTCAAAATCAATTTTAACCCATCGTTTGGCCCCAAGGCAGTATTGCAAGACAAAAACACAATTTAACACACACTGGCTAGGTTCACATAATATGCTAACCCACTTTCAGTCATTAAGGGTGGGTTGTTGTAGAACCAAGTAACTGTGGGTTACTGTGTTGTCTGAATGCTGCATGTTTTCTGCAGAATAGCTTGTTAACCATCCAGTGTGGCTTATTTTTCTCGAACAAGCCACCTTGAGAACCCATGGTTTGTTGTTGGGCTGTTCAGGATGGTTTACAAGCCACCCTGTGGAAAACGCTCCATGTTCAGACAAGACAATAACCCACCCTGCAGAAAATGCATTCAGTCAACATGTTAACCCACAATTCAACAACCCACACTCAACCACTGAGTGTTGGTTACCATATCGTGTGAACCCAGCCAATAAGAAGCACAGAACAAGAGCTCAAAATAAAAACAAGCACCAACTAAAAATGTTATCTAATCTGTCTATCATCTATTTTTAAAAATGTATAAACCACCCATCATCCACAGGATCCAAGGGCATGTACACAATGATAAAATCAAACAATAAATCTGATATACAAGCCATGCCGTTAAAAACTAGACAACAATATTTTACAACCTGCAGGGTAAACATAAGCTTAACTCAACCCATGCAGATGTGACTTAAAGCACCATGTACATTGATGGTGCTATATAAATAAATAATAATAATAATAATAAAGAGCAGGCCAATTGGGCCTTTCAAGGCAGGGGGCTGCACAATATGGGTGCTACAATTTTTGTGAACCACCCAGAGAGCTCCAGCTATTGGGTGGTATAGAAATGTAATTAATAAATAAATAATAAATAAATAAATACAACCAAAAAGTCCCTCTCCTACATGCCACCCAACTGAAATTTGGATGGCGGCATAGATGCAAAGCAGGATGTCCAGTAAGACTCAAAGTGGATAGGTAAGCTCATGAGGGAGGTAAAAGGTGGTTCTTCAAATATCCTGGTAGGTAAGAACTAGCACTTTCAGCTGAACCCAGAAATGAACAGGTAGCACATGCAGATTAAACAGAATCAGAGTTATCTGCTCTGAAAAGTGAGCCCCAGATATTAACCTGGCCAATGCATTTCAACTAGCTGAAGTTTCCTGATATGTATCAAAGAAGTAATGACACATTCCCGACCTTGCAGTTGTGTTCATATGCGCCGGGGGGTGGGGATGCACACTTTGAAATGCACTCTTTCAAAATAATACACGTTATCGTGCTTTAATCAATGGGGAGTAAGTGCATGCTTTTTCAGAAATGCGCAGAGAAATGCACACTTTCCCCATTCAAGCTAGCTGAAAAACATGTTGCAAATGAAAAAAGGAGTGACCCAAACCATGCTTCAAAATGAAGTGAAATTTTCACAAGTTTGAACTTTCCTGGTTCTCCCATCCCTACTCCCTGCTTCTAATTTTGGAGTCATACTAGAGGAAAAGGCTGGGACAAAGCATTTTCACAGGCAAGATTCAGTTCTCCTTTCATTCAACCCATGCTGTGCTTGAAACTGCCTAGACACACACTCATTCTCTCTCTCTCTCTCTCTCTCTCTCTCTCTCTATATATATATATATATATATGTGTGTGTGTGTGTGTGTGTGTGTGTGTGTGTGTGTGTGTGTATACCCTATTTCTTCGATTCTAAGATGCACTTTTTTCCCCATATAAACATCTCTAAAACTGGGGTGCGTCTTAGAATCGCGAGTGTGTTTTAGGGTTGTTTTTTTCTGTTGGTGGTACTGAAATTAGTGTGCGTCTTACAATCGATGGCGTCTTCCAATCGAAGAAATACGGTATATGAAAGCAACACAACACTTACACACAGGTATGCCGTCAATGCATCTATTTCAGCCCTAAATCTCTTCATGCTTTACCAAAATTAGCATGGGATTAGCTCCATACTGAGGAGCTGAGCATCAATTTAGTGGTTTGAAGGCACCATTTATTCTTTTTTTCCCATCCTTCTAGTCTTCTAGATCAGGTTACCTGTTGGATGATGAAGGGTGAATAAAAATTGTAGCCACTCAAATGTTTCTAATTCTGTCTCTTGTCTGAACTGGCTCTCTGCCACTTGTACTGGAAATAGAATAGTCTAGTATTCCGTGCTGACACTTGCTTCTGTTTGGAACACCTATTGTGTCATGGATTTCCTCACACAGGCTGCTCCCCACCAAAGAATAAAACTGACTAAGCTGCAAAGAATTCAATCTGTTTGTACTTATTAATAAAATATAGCATCACTAATTGGATGCTGAAATTGTCGAGATGGTCCCAGGGCTAGATTGTATCAAACTGTTCATAGATGTGCTCTAAAGGCATATCTCAGCTTTAAATGAGAAGATTAGAAAAAGGCAATGTGAAATACTCAGTTTTGCCAAAAGTTCCCCTAATTCTGATACATTTTACAAAATGGGTATTGGTGCTAAAATAAAAGGTGGGGTAGAATTTGAAATCAAGTGACTTTTTAATATATAGTTTTGTCCCTAATCCATTTTGTACCACGGGTACACATATAGGTAAAAACCAATGGTCCTAGATTAGAAAGCTCGTCAATAGATACATGGTGTTCACATCAAATACAGCCAGTGCATAGAGCTCAAATGTGCCTTGTGATGAGAAAAGGGATGAGCATACATCTCCATCTTGATCAGAAACATCTGTGGAAGGCTGCTTACGCATGCAGATCTTTAATGCTGTGTTAAGGCATCTGTCTTGGCTTTCACCTTGATGAACTGTGGTGAAATATCAATCGATCTTAGTTATTTACTGATGTGGGGTAGGGGACAAATTAGAATGTGTGGTGGCTATGTTCCACCAGACATGAATGCAAAGCCAAAGTTTCAAACCACATTCCAATTTTCTTTCCTGTTGCTTCTTCTGAAAGGGAACTGTCCTTTTTTTTATCTGGCAACTCTCAATGCTATGGGAGTGAATTATACAGATAACCATTTAAAACAATTTTTAAAAAGCATTGTGCACATAACTGGTATGCTGATTGTCTTGTTGAGCAGTTCTGGCATATCTACGTAGTCAAACCACCAGCTTACCTAGTGGCTTGGCCATTGGACCAGGTTGCCTAATGGTTAGAACTAGGGATGTGCTCCGCTCCGATTAGGAGCGTAGAAGCAGTAGCGGATTGGCCTGCTCCGCCTTACCCAGAGGCGGAGTAGGAGCGGACCGCGGACCCCCTAGAAGCAAGGCGAAGAGAAGCGACCATTTTTCGGAGCTCCGAGTTCAGTCGGAGCGCTCCGGTCGCCATCTTGAAAACATTTCGCCATAGGATTGCATTGCGGCAAATAATCGCGCATAACTACGTTGTTTTTGAAGCTATCGTTCTGGAAATTCTTGTGCACAGAGAGTCGTGGATGGGGGTCATTTTGAGACCACTCTCACCTCTCTGCGTGCTGTGGTTCACGTGCAATATTTTTTTAAAAATCGGGTCAACCGCGGGGCTCAAACTGCGTTTCGGCTTTTCGCCCATAGGATTGCATTGAGGGAAAGAATCGGGGATAACTGGGGGGGGGTTTAAGCTATCGTTCTGAAAATTCTTGTGCACAGAGAGTCGTGGATGGGGGTCATTTTGAGACCACTCTCAACTTTCTGCATCGTACGGGTCGCGGGCTAGAAGTTTTTTAAAAATAGGGTCAACCGCGGGGCTCCGTTTCGGCTTTTCGCCCATAGGATTGCATTGAGGGAAAGAATCGGGGATAACTGGGGGGGGGTTTAAGCTATCGTTCTGAAAATTCTTGTGCACAGAGAGTCGTGGATGGGGGTCATTTTGAGACCACTCTCAACTTTCTGCGTGCTGTGGTTCACGTGCAATATTTTTTTAAAAATCGGGGTTTGGGTTTTTTTTTTTTATTATTATTATTTTTTTGGAAGCGATGACAGGCACATTCAACTCCCAATCCTGATGAGAATTCATCTCCTCAGAAAGCATCCTCCTCCAATCCCAGCGTTGGAGGGGGGACTAAGGCAGACCCACCCTGAGAACTTTCTGTTTTGTGTCTCTTTGTGGGTTGGCGTTCGTGGAGGGAACACTTACTTAGCTAGTGCTCCTGCTTTGGAGATAGATTAATTTAATATAGGTTTAGTTTGGCGCGTGTGTGTGTTTGTTTGCTTCTTTCTGACTTGTAGCTTAGTTTGCCCTGTGTTTTCCCCTTACTTTGATTTAATATAAACTTTATTTTTGAATTTTGGAGTGTGTGGTTGGGTTGGTTGCCCCCCCCCTTCCCTGTATTAAAGCCTGACTGTTCTGCTTTTGTGAAAGCTTTCTTTTGAAAGCATACACACACTTTTTGTCCCATTTCCCTACATTTATATTCTTAAACATATTTTATTATATTCTTTCACATAGTCCATTAGTATATATTCTCATACATATTATATTAGTATTCATATTTTGTTCTTCTTATAGTAGTGGTTGGTTCTTTTTCCCCCTCCCCTCTCTTAAATCCTGATTGTGTTTCCTTCTATCTTCTATATACCAAATATACCAAAAAAATTGGATTCTCTTTTTCTTCTCTGTGTAACTTCGACGGAGTGGGCTGCTTTTGTCAAGTTCAACAGGCAGCCACAGATTGAGCATTTTGGGGAAAGCATACGCACACCATTTCCCTATTCTTAAACATATTATTATTATATTCTTTGACATAGTCTTAGTAGTCTATTAGTATACATTCTCATACATATTAGTAGTAGTATTCATATTTTGTTCTTCTTATAGTAGTGGTTGTCCCATTTCTTGTCCCATTTCCCTACATTTATTAGTAATATTCTAAAACATATTATTATATTCTTGTAGATATTCTTAGTAGTATATTCTCATACATATTAGTAGTAGTATATTTTATTGTTCTTGTCCCATTTCCCTACATTTAAACATATTATATTCTTCTTATACATATTCTTAGTAGTACCTTATACATAGTATTAGTAGTATTAATATTTTGTTAGTCATCATGAAAAGAGAAAGCAGGCGTGCTGAAAGCAGCAAGGCTCAGTCTGCCAGCAGGGCTTCCTCTCCTCCTGTGAAACTCAAACGGGCAACTCCTTGGCTGACTGCTCCAAAACAGAAGCAGGACAAGCAGCAGGCAGAGCCACTCTCTTCTGCAACTTGTGCCCGGCGTTCTCTTTTTGAGGGTGGGAATGGGAAAAGTGCCCGTTTGCAAGAGGCACGTGGCAGCAGTGCCATTAGAGGAGGAGGAGTATCCCCAACTCCTTCATTCTCCTTTCAGCCCACGAGCCCGCTGATGGACCTAGACGAGGTCCTCAGCACAGTGGAGGGGGGGGAGGAGGAGGAGGCGGTGGGCCTCCAGGATGTGGGGGCTGAGGAGGAGCAGCAGCAGGCCGAGGCTCTCTCCCCAGTCTCATCCCACACCCCTGTTTCTGTGGCAACACCAGAGAGCTCAGGCGGGCAATTGGTGGTGTCACCACAGAAACGAAAGACAAGCATCGTGTGGGACCACTTTGAGTTGGGAGCGGATCCCCGCTTTGCTGTCTGTCGCCACTGCAAACTCAGCCTAAGCAGGGGTTCATCGACAGGGCATTATGGAACCAGCAGCATGAAGATGCATCTTCATAGGCAGCACCAGGCGATCTTGCTGGGGAAAGAGGCGGGCAAGGCGACTGGTTCCAGGGGAAAGCCGAAGGCTGCTGCTGGCACTGCCACTCTAAGCTCTCCATCTCCCATCCCCACAAGGGTTAGGCAGGCAACCCTGCAGGACATGGGGTGGGGGAAGTATTGACCCACAAGATGGCGTTTTCCAATGCCCACCCAGGGTGCTACTGTGTTGGGGCATCTGCCGGGACTGACTCCTCCCCAATACTAGATCTATGACATGTCACTCTGCCTGCCCCTCTGCTAGCCTGTCCTCCTCGGTGACCGACTCGCTGGGATGGTTTGCGTTTGCAATGCGTGACTAACTGCAATGCTGGCTTAGAAACCAGCCATCACTTCCTTGTGCCCCCAGAAATGCCCGCAGCCTGCCTGCCTGCCTGCCCGCCTCCCCCGGGGTGCTGCTGTGGTGGGGCATCTGCCAGGACTGACTCCTCGCCTACTCTGCCTGCCTCTCTGCCCGCCTGGTGCCTGGTTTGCTCCCAATCGTCCTCCTCTGTGCCCCTCAAGGCGTAACTGCTGGCTTAGAAAGAAACAACCAGCCATCTTTGCCTCACTTTGCGCCCACTTATGGGTTGGTTTGCTATGCGTTAGTGCTCAAGCCATCCTTGCGGCACTACAATGCATGCTGCCTGCCTGCTTTCCATTGATGGTGCTATATAAATAAATAATAATAATAATAATAATTCTCCCCTTCCCGCCTTGCAGCGATGGTGTATGTGTCTTGCTTTGACTCAGGGGAGAAGTCCTTCCTGCGCTCACTTAGACTTTATCAAATTCAATAATCCCTTTTTCAAATGTGCCAGAAGATTTAGGGTTATCTCGTGGCATGTTGGGATTGCCTTGGAACTGGCCCCATTGAGCTGTCTGCAATTGCAACTTTAAATCCCTGACATACTGGAGTGTTCAAATTTCAAAAGTTCCCCTAACATCAGGGGATGATGGGATTGCCTTGAAACTTGGTGTCCATGGGGACACATGGGTAAGCTGTCATGGGACCAAAGGATAGGTTTCTAACGTGCAAATTGACGTAGTTGTAGAATGGGACTTGATTTGGGGTGAGTTAAAAAGTTTAAGCCGCGCCAAAAATCAGGGGATGATGGGATTTGCTTGCAACTTGGCGTGCATGTGGACACATGGATAAGCTCTCCTGGTGCCGAGTTTGAGGTTTCTAACATGCAAATTGACGGAGCTATCCCAAGGGGTGTGAATGGGGTGCCCGATTTTCATAAATTCCCCAAAAATCAGGGGATGATGGGATTGCCTTGAAACTTGGCGTGCATGTGGACACGTGGATAAGCTATCATGGTGCTGAGTTTGAGGTTTCTAACGTGCAAATTGACGTAGTTGTAGAATGGGACAATTTGGGGTGAGTTAAGCCATGCCAAAAATCAGGGGATGATGGGATTTGCTTGCAACTTGGCATGCATGTGGACACATGGATAAGCTCTCCTGGTGCCGAGTTTGAGGTTTCTAACATGCAAATTGACGGAGCTATCCCAAGGGGTGTGAATGGGGTGCCCGATTTTCATAAATTCCCCAAAAATCAGGGGATGATGGGATTGCCTTGAAACTTGGCGTGCATGTGGACACGTGGATAAGCTATCATGGTGCTGAGTTTGAGGTTTCTAACGTGCAAATTGACGGAGCTATCTAAAGGGGTGTGAATTAGGGTTATGGGAGGTGCGTTAGAGGGTAGAGCCGCGCCAAAAATCAGGGGATGATGGGATTTGCTTGCAACTTGGCGTGCATGTGGACACATGGATAAGCTGCCCTGGTGCCGAGTTTGAGGTTTGTAACATGCAAATTGACGGAGCTATCCCAAGGGGTGTGAATGGGGTGCCCGATTTTCAAAAATTCGCCAAAAATCAGGGGATGATGGGATTGCCTTGAAACTTGGCGTGTGTGTGTATACGCCCATGAGGTGTCATGGTGCCAAACGTGAGGTTTCTAACTTCAACGGAAAAAAAGTTGTTTACTTTTTTAGCTTTCAATGCAAGCCTATGGGGGGGCAAAAACGGAGCTCCGGATCCGATCCGGAGCTCCGGGCGGAGCGGAGCGGAAGTGGGCGGAGCGGGGGCGGGGCGGAGCGACCCGCTCCGAAAAATGGCGGATCTGCAAGTGAAGCGGAGCGGGGGGTCCGTGCACACCCCTAGTTAGAACTATGTATTTATTTATTGTTACCTAACAGTTATAACCTGTCCTATAATTTCTCCCACCACAAAAGGTGGGAGAAATTATTCTTTCTCTCTCTTTTTTTGGAAAACTGGATCTTGTGTGTGCATGTGTGAGTGTAAAGCCAGCTTTTTCACTTCTTGTACCACACACACCTCCTAACCGTGCAGTCTTATACATGTGTAATCAAGAGGAAGTACGGAATTGCAACCTAAGTCATTACATCATTGAGCTTTGCCCCCACCATGCCTTTTCTTCCACACACAAGATGTGAGACTTGAACATGTATGTGTCTGGTTCTTGTAATTGCCAGTATGGGAAGTGGCAAGCCAAAGACTCAAAGAAAAAGAAAGAAGTGGATTGATGTCTCACCCAACTTCCTGTGTACCTTCTCCATCTGGAGTCCCCCCGGGGCTCTGCCATCTAACCCTGCAGGGGACCAGATTAATTGATTGATTTTAAGAAGAAGAAAAAAGCTGGCAATGTCAAGAATCCCCCTTATTTTTGCAACGTGCACCTGCCATTTCTTTATTTCCACTGTTTCAAGAATGAAATTCAAATCAAGCTGAGAGAGGATGGGGTGGGGGGACTCCATCCTGTTGTCCAGGTCCCATCCATTTCAATGTGGCTTGAGCTTTGTGCATTCCTGAGGGATTGTGCTCTAAATCAAGTGATGCCCCACCCCCCCACTCAGTGTGTTGCAAAGTTTGAATGAGCCAAGGGCATACTGTAACTTACCCCCAACACGCTGCCTTCTGGCTGTTTTGGACTACAACTCCCATCATCCCAAGCCAGCGATGATGGGAATTGTAGTACAACATCTTTGGAATGTCCCAGGTAGGGAAAGGATGACTTAGGTGTTAAAGGCTGGGATGGAGGTGTTCCGCTTAAACTCCCACCCCGGTCCTTTTTCTGCTTAAAACTGCCCTGTTTTTGTTTTGAACCCACGGCAGGAAAAAAATACCTTTCCCCCTGGACCTAAATAAGAAGCTTGTATGGAGAGGGTGATTTTGATGGGGAAGGGGGTTAAAACCGTCTTCTCCTGCCCTGCCTGCAGTTGTTCAGGCTACAACCTCCCGCGGGCTACTTCGGTTTAAAAAAAAAACAAAGCGGAGAAAAGAACCGCGGAGCGCCACTCCACACGTTGCTTGAAATAACGCCGTTTCGTTTTATCCCTTCTCCGAATTTAGATTTTTCCCCCTCCCCCCACCCCAAAAAAAACCCGCGTCGGTTTAGAGATTCCACGCGCCGGAATAGCTGCTGTCCTTCGCTCGGCTGGGTCAGATCAGGTGCCACCTTTCCCCGGCGCTGTCTCTGGTGGCGGTGCGCTGCCGCCGTAGTGAAGCCAGGTGATGGGTTCCGCCTTCCCCTGGCGTTGCATGCGGGTTCCGATGACTAGGGGCGCCGCCGATGCCAGGCCTCCTTGGCGTGACCCGGCACTCCAGAGGAGGAGCGAACGCGCTGCACAACGTCAAGGCAAAAGAGAGCCGGGCGGGGGTGGGGGGGGGGAGAGAGAGAGAGACACGCAGCCGCGCAAGCCATCTCCTGGACCCGGCTGCTTTCACAGCACATAGATGGCTCGTGTGACAGTGACAGCACACAGCAGCAGCAGCGATGAAATGCAGCTAGCAGCAGCCTTGCAGCTGGGAGGCAGGAGGCGGCCAGGCTGCAGTCCAGTCCCAGTGGCTAAAAGGATCTTACCGTGAGCCTGTCTCTGCAGGATCTTCCCAGCTGTGCCTGCCTTCTTTTTTCCTCCTTTTTTTAAACATTATTTTCATCCTTGGTTTTTCTACCCCAAAGACTCCCGTGGCGTAACTGGAGTGTGCGACTCCCTCGGCGACTGCAGTGTCTTCTGCTTCTTTCTCCACCCTCTCTCTCTCCCTCTCTCTCTCTACTTTTGCTGCATCCTTCCTTCTCCCAGGATGGCGGAGGCTGAACTGCACAAGGAAAGGCTGCAAGCGATTGCAGTAAGTCTGCTTCATTTTACTCGGCTCTTTTGTCTGTCTGTCTGTGGATGAGGGAATTGAGGGGCAGAAGAAGGCGCTCAGCATTCCAGCACAGGACAGGAGCTGGCCAAAAGGCGGGGACCTGGGGGAAGTTGTGCTGAGTTCACCCTCTTTTTTCCCTCTCTTTTTCCTTTTCTTTTTTTTTTTAGAATTTCTTCATTTATTCTATTGCTTCCTAGAGAACAAATGGTCCACTTTGGCTCATAGAACACAGTGTTTCGGGTTCTGGTGGATTTGCATTTTACTGATACAAGCTTTTTTAAAAGATAGGAAAAGGGAGAATGCGTTTTGACATGTCTGAAAGGCCGGTGAAAATGTAAGAGTGAGAAATGCTGGGCACAAAACAATATTAGCGCTCTGTGTAAACTAGGTTGGCAGATTTTTTTTGGAATTGGAAGAGCGATCGCTTGAAGATCAGTTGCTTTTACTTCAAAGGCAGGTGCAGGCATTTCTGATTCAAAACTTGGCTCAAAGAAACATTGTGCCAGCTTTGTTGTTTTCAGAATGAAAGGGGAAATCAAATATTAATAGTTTTTTGACGGTCAATTTGTAGTGCAGTCTTATGCATATCTACTCAGAAGTACGTCACATTGAATTCAATGGGACTTGCCTCCAGGTAAGTGCACATATAGGATTACAGCCTAATGGCCAATCTGACTGACCCGGAATTGGATCGTCATGTGTGCATTTTAATAGTTTTGAATAGACTCGTTAGGCCGAGTGGAGACACGTGCTTATTGAGAGTTCCAGGGGGTAAAACCCTTCAACAAGAAGATCCCTTCCAGGCCAGGCCACACAACCATTTTTTTTAACATAATGAGGATACACTAAGTTGGAACTTGGCGTGCCCAGTAGAACTGTAAAATGCTGTATCAAGATCATCCAGGACATGGAGAACCCACCAATATGGAAATATTTAGTGGCAATCTTAACCTGGATTGGAATACTCACAAGTGCACTTGATATGCCAAAAGAAGAATTCTAAAGAATTCGGATTCATGATAACTTTCACAGCGGAAGTTCCACTATGTGACACACCCTTCATTCAAAACGTCTGGAGTGCAGTCCCCAATTGTTAAACAATGCAAGTTTTGAATCATTCCTTCAGTTTTCTACAAATGATTATATTAGTGGGAGGGCAAACAAAGAGAACCCAAAGGTGCATTCTTTGGGAGTCTTTGTTCTCTACTTTCCTTTGGGATGGCCCTCATTTTTCATTGAAACGTCAGGCAAATGTAGTGTAAGCGAGGTTCTGAAAATAGACGAAAATCTAAGGTCTCGTGAAACAACACCAGATCCAAGTAATCCCAATATTCTTCCTTTCTTTGGCATACAAAGTCTGACATGCACAGAATTCTGCAAAATTCCTGACAATCTACAATAAATTAAACATCTGTCTCATTATTCTGAAACCAAACGTCTCCAACCTCAGCATTTTAATTTTTTAAAAAACATGTCTCTTTGTTTAAAACAGGTTCTAAGAAACTCTTTAGCTTATGGTTAATAAAAAACAACTGCAGTACTCCTGAAGAACCCTATTATTAAGCTTTCTGCTCATCCCATCTGACCTTGCCCTTGAGATAGCACATGAGATCCATCCATAACAGTAGGAAGGTTTTCCTCTCCCGAGTTTGTAGAGGCGATATGCTTAATCCAGCAAAGCTACAGTCTCAGAAGGGCTGGGCTGGGTTAGCGCAGACGTCTGTGCGTCTCAGGTCTGAAGTGAGAAGGCAGAAAATGACTAGGACTGCTTGGATTTTCGGGAAGGCTGCCAGAACGCTGCCAATGATCAACAGATGTCGTGTTTTTACTATAGCTGCCTCAGATGGAGTCTATATTTCCTTTGTGGGGATAGCAATGGCTGCTGCTCTTTCTGATGGGGAAGCTATTTTCCTTTGGTCAGTTGCTCTGGAAGGCTGTTTTTCCTTAGGTCATTTAATCCATTATAATCATCTTCATCATCATTATTAGTATTAATAGTATGTGTATACCCCACTTTTTTTCCCTTTCACAAGGAACCCAAGGTGGCTCATTTGGTCCACCTCCTTTCTGTTTTAAAATAGTTTATGCCTTTATATTTTAAATATGAAGAATTACACTGCATTAAAATATTTTGATGTTGTTCCTCGAATATTTATTTATTTATTTTATATACCACCCCATAGCCGAAGCTCTCTGGGTGGTTTAAATGAGAATAAAAGCATCAAATGGGTTTCACTGGCTGGGGAACAAATACTCTGATGATTTAAAGAATGACATTTTTAGACATTAAGAAGTAAGTGAACGGTTTCCTATTCTACTAAAAAAAAAAGATTCCTAGCCTCCCCTGACATATAGGCATGCAAGGCCAAATGATGTGTGATGTTGCTGATCACGTGGCCCTTTCTACACCTAAGGATTATACCAGGGAAATGGAGGGATCGTCCCTGCCTGCTCACGGGATCCCCTGTGTGTCATTTGGATCCTGGGGGGGAAAGGCAGGTGTAGACATGCCCGTAGTTTGCTCTTGCGTACAGGGTTTTCCTTTCAAAAATAGCCAAAATGGGGAGGGGGCATTAAATCACATGGGTGGTTTTTCTCCATTCAAATTGCAGGCACTGTGGCCCAGTCCAGATCAGGATCTCAGTGGGGGCAAAGGACTAAAGCTCCCATCCCCTTCAGAGGTTTCAGTCTTGATCATAGTCCCTGCACTGATTATTTCTAAAAGAAAAATCTGTTATTCAATGGCAAACCACATCATTAACATCATGTGTAGCTTAGCCCAGGCCCGTAGCCAGCTGAAAAGTTCTGGAGGGGCGTTCCAAAAAGTAGGGGAGCAGTTTATCTGGTGTGCAGGCCTTTAAAGACAAAACTGTAAACTGTGTTGTTGTTTTAATTATTTGTTTGTAAAAAATATGCACAGAGGTGCATACATGCAAGCAGTGGCAGCAGCACTCTTCTTTCCCTGCTGGCATTCAGCGTGCATTTCATCGCCCTCCAAGTCCAGAGTCATGAAAAAAGCTGAACTTGACCTCACTCTGAACTGACTATATTTACCCCCAATGACATCGTCACAATGCTAGATTTGATTGGTGTCTTTGCATGGTGCCATCACATTTGGAACTTCATCCCTGATTGGCTGGGATATTGTGCTGTGACAAAAATTAAAATGCCAAAACTGCTTAAGCAGACAGTGAACCGAAAGCAAACAGGTGCTAAAAGGTGAGTTTTACAGGGCCCTTTCCCAGAATGTTCTGGATGCTGAAAGCCCCCTTTTCACATACACATACAAAATGTTTTCCCACAAACCTTCAATGTAGCCCTAAAAATGACATCTCATACCAACCTGTGCTGGCCCATACTGTTACTATGGAGTCCTACAGTTAGACTGACACTGTGCCATAGATACCCTCCTAATGCAACCCTTGTTTCTGGCTTCCAACCCAGCCACCCACCCCAGTTTCCAGTGAAAATTACAAGGTTAGGGAAACCTTTTCCAGTTTCACAGATGCCTTGTCAGTTCAATTTACTTGTGCATGCCACTGTTGGTGCATATGCACACCCTTCTAAAGAAAAACACACACACAAAAGACTGCAATTTTATACTCGCTTACCTTGAATGCAATGGGGCTTCTTAGTAGACATGAATAGGTTTTCACTAGGAAACATTCCTGCCATCCTTGCACCAGTCAACAGCAATCGAGGCAGGGAAGAGGGATTGGGCAGTGACCTTTTTCAGGCCCTGATGAAACTGATGAGGTTTCCCAACAACTCTGTCAGTTTCACCAAGGGTGAAACTGACACGGCTTCCCCTCCCCTGAAAAGAAAGGTTAAAAGGGGAGGGAGAGAGCTATTTCCAAATATGTTGCCTCTATGGAAAAATAAGTTACTGGAAGATTTAAAAAATCTGGCTTCAGATGAAACACACCTGTTCACAGGTGACAAAAATGCAAAGCGGTTGAAATGCTATGGAAATCCATGGACTAGACAACCCCTCAGCCATTTGGCACTTAGGATCAATGGGAACGGCCATTCATTGGTCATTCCTGGAGTGACTGAACTACATTTTGTTGTCATCCGATGGAAGGGTGAAATAGCTCCTGTGGTATTTTAGACAAAAATTAATACGACTCCAGTCTGCTCAGAGGTTTGGAATGTTAGAAGTCCTCCCCCTGGAAGTAGATTTGGTGTGTCCATGGTAAGCCAAGTGATACATGGATGACAGTGTGGGCAGGTTGTGCCCCATGGCTTTGGAATGTGTACAGGGCTTGGTGGCCTGTAAATAATGGGTATCAGCAGTCATATATTCCACACCTGCTCATGGTTTGGTTTGGTATGGTTGTATGATCTTCACAGGAAATAGTATTAGACTCTGGTGCAGCCTCTCTTCTGATATTTCTAAAGAATTCACCCATAGAAGAGATTACCTTGATTATTAGAGGCTCTATAGGTTAAAGGATGAGCTGCCTTGATTAAATCACCTGTCATGTTGTAGTGGTCAACAGAGACAGATGTTTTGATGTATGCACAAGATGGCTCACATCGCTGCCATTAATGTTTCAGCAGTACTTAGGGAGTGTCTTCAAAATCGAGATCTGTTAACTTGCATAGATTTACAAGCAACCCCACCTTGGCATTGATAATGACAGATTCAAGATATGTGTAACATAAGCTGGTTTTAAAATATTTAATAGAGTCAAGCACCACAATCCTAAAACCGCAAACATCTGTGATCATATCGTACATTATACTTCTGGAGTGAGTTATTTTTAAAGTGTATATCTAAACACTGGACAAATATTGGAAATAAGTGCCAAACAGGCAGGTGTGGATTTCATCTCTTTTGTCAGTGCCGACCCCTGAAGCGGGATAACTAGTATCAGTGCAAGAACACGAGTTGATAGTCCTATCTGATGGACGTACATTGGACTTGTATAGATGTCGATAGGCAGAAATGTATAGGCCACTTTTCTGCACAAATACTCCCAAGACAGTGGATGGCGATGATGGCAATTGTATGCCAACATATCCGGAGGGTAGCAGGTTGGGGAGTCATTTAAATAAGTGAAATGCTATGGGAGATATTTCAGGAGTTCAGATGTAGGAATTAAGATTTACAAGCCAGGTTGAATAGTCTTCTCTTAGAATAGGTTTTTTTTTTTTAAGTATGTATTAAGATACAAGGCTCTGCCCTCCCTAAATGACATCCCTGTGAGGTGTAGGCTGTCGTAAAGAATTTCTGTCTCTTTAAGTTTAAGATGGAAGGCTGTCATCCTGGTATGTTATATTTCTGTCTCCAGAACTACAGCTATGTTACTAAAGTCATAACAAAGCAATTCTGAATGGGACCTAACACTCAACTGTTTTAAGCACAGGGACTGGTTCTCCCTTTTATACTCAGATTAGTTTGTCAGCTTTTCGAGGAACGCCTATAACGCCTTTAACAGTGGCATGCTGTGCGGACAAGAGTAGATTATGTTGATCTCCATATTGCAAAAAGTTTCACATGGTGATTCTAAAGTTCACACTGCTATTAAAGTCACTGGAACAAGCCAGGGCATTTTTAGAATTTTGTTTTTCTTGTTTTCTGGTCAATAGATAACCTAGTTTGGGATATCTGAGTACGATGTGTGCACACACAACTTCCATCCAGTCTGCAATGTGCAGATGTGCAGCAGTTGGTTTTTTTTTTTTTTTTTTTTTGCTTCTCCCTTTGAAAATACTTAGAGGCAGGAGTGCAGTTCTTTCTTATATCTCCAAATATTTAAAAGGAACACGTTCCAAGTTTTACACAAGTGCACCCTTCAGGCTTAATGAGGGGTGCATCTTTTCATCAATTAAAGAGCTACATACCAAAGTACAAAATACAAAGTGAGACTTGGCCACAAGCCCTATGACCGACCATCAGCAGTCAAAACCATCCTGTGGCTCCATTAATACTAATATCACCGCAGAGGCCTGTATCAGGTCACACATTCTTAGACCCAAACATGACATCAGCTCCTTTAACTAATATGTCTGCTTCAGCCTGGCTCTAGGCATCATCAGGCTTCCTCTTCTAGGCTCCCAAAGGTTAACACAAACGAGGGCTCTAGTTAGAACAATTTGTCATTTGAACCAAAGTGATTGCCTCCTTTCCAGAAAAGCTTATGGCCAAGATGGCTTCCATAGCGCTTCCCCTCTGTTGGATTTACATTGTCAGCTCTTTGTGGCAGGGAACTATGCTCTTCTACTAGATAAGGCATCACTTGCACTGATAGCACTACCATTGGTGCAGAAAGGACCAAGGTCTCGGGCCTCAGAACACAGAGAGCCCCCAAATGACTACCCAGACAGTGACAGGTGATGGGGATAGCTGCAAAGAGTTAGACTGAGATTCAGGCGATCCTGGTTCTAGGCCTCAGTCAGCCATGGAAACCCACTGGGTGACTTTGGGTCAGTCACAGACTCTCAGCCCAACCTACCTCAAAGGGTTGTTGTGAGGATAAAATGGAGAGGAGGAAGATTATGTATGCTGCCTTGGGTTCTTTCGAGGAAAAAAGGCAGGATTTAAATGCAACATCATCATCATCATCAACAACAACAACAACAACAGTCAAGGGGCAACCCAGTTGCTCATTTTATTTTTTCTTTAAATCTATGTTATTATTTTCTTCTAATTTATGTTGTAACATGAAACGTATTGCCAAGTCAATGTGTTTAGCATCAGGGCGACAGAATTCCATTTTCTTCCCATAGTCACGATGGTGCTGTGATTTAAGTGAATTTAAAACGTGAAGCTACGCCTGCTCAAGGGTAGTTGTTCGTTTGTTTTTCCATCAGGGTTGACAAGCAGTTTTTTTTCAAAAAAAAGAGAGAGGGGTTTGGTTTGTTTGATTTGGCTCTAACAGATCAGGAATGTAGAAGCAGTTGTAAAACATGGAATGGCGGTTGGGGACAGGGAGAAGAGAAGTGTTAGTTGGGGGTTTGACAATGGAAGTAATACAAACTGCCCATCTACAGCCCTACCCCATGCTCAACCGTGCATGCGCACGTACGACCATTGTCCAGGGCCTACTGAGCACTATAGAGATAACAAATATGAGCAGTTTAACTAAAGCTGGAAAATAGTCAAAATACCACAGTAAACATTGATATTCAGCCTGGCAGCAATGGATGCTTTGTGCATTAGAGAGTACTCCGTTTATCTCAGCTACCTGTGCTTCCCATTGCCATAACGTTTGAACATCTTTCAGTACTAAAAAATGTCTTTGAGCCTGGAAGGTAGAGCATTCATTTTCAAAGGTTTCTATTTACAAAGATGGGCTTCAAGGGAGCAGAGCCCTTAAATGGTTGGCTCAGGGTCACACCCACGATCTGTGCTGGAGTATGGCATGGAGTGGGATTCCTCGAAAGGGCAGGAGTGTATTGGCTATGGATTCCGCTTTTCCTTCCTAGAAAAAACAAGGAGTACATATTGCTAGCAGCTGAAGTTATTTCTCACTTGGCAATGGGAAGGCTGGCATTCCAGCAATTCTCCATGTAGAGCAATAGATTTAAACATAGCTAAGACCCCAGTAACAGAGCACTCGTGTTATGGGCATGGCTGCATGACCTATGGCTAGTGAATCTGCAATCAGAGGCTGGTATCCTGACCTGCCAGCTCCTGGGAGATTCATTCTGCAGGACGAAAAGAATCTAGTTTCATTTTTTTCAGGGGTGGAGACCTTTTCTATTTATAGCTCCAGCTACTACCATTTATACCAAGAGTAAGCCATTAGAGCAGCGTTCTCCAGTTTGGTGCCTTCCACATGTTTTGGATTTCAACTCCCATCAGCCTGAACCAGTATGAACAATGGTCACAAATGTTGGGAGCTGTAGGGTGCCACATTCTAACAGGATCCTGAAATAAGACAGGTAATAGGGGCTGTTCACACAATACGCTAACCCACACTAGATGGTTGAGCGTGGTTTGTTGTTGAACTGTGGGTTAGCGTATTGACTGAACCCAGGACATTTTCACAGGGTGGCTTGTAAACAGTGCAGTGTGGTTTTTTCAAGAAATATAAGCCACACTGCATGGTTAACTATCTACCCTTCAGAAAATGTTCTGGGTTCAGACAACACACTAAACCATGGTTCAACAAACAAACCACAGTTCAACAACAAACCACACTCAACCACTGAGTGTAGGTTAGTGTGTTGTGTGAACCCCAGTTGCAGAATTTTAAAAAACAGCCTTTTATTAGTCATTGTTGATAGAGCATTTTGCCCTTGCAAAATGTACAACAACCTTCACGGAGTTCATCCTTTCAAAAATGCTATGAAGTACGTCACTAAATTAGTCCCATTTTACAAGGGAGGAAGGTTGTGCCAAAGGTGGCACTTGAATGGAAGTGCAACCATTTAACAGCTTGACCTAGGACTACCAACTAACCAAGAAAACTACTTTCTTTTAGCTTACCTGTATCTATTTAATGTAATGTATTACATTTTTATATCACCCTATAGCTGAGGTTCTCTGGGAGGTTCACAATGCAAGACTTAAAACCATAAAATACAACACATTAATAAAATATAAAATTGAAATTGAAAAGATTAAAACAGAACGAAACTAGAGTGATAAAAGAAGAAGAAAAGGTAGTGTGGGAATCTGAAAACAGAACGAAACTAGAGTGATAAAAGAAGAAGAAAAGGTAGTGTGGGAATCTGAAAACACACTAACACCATCTTTTAAAAAACTGAAATACTAGAAAGTATTGGTGTTTGAAAAACCTGTCAACTCCACCAATAATGACCCACCACCTTTCTCTACCTTGGCTAATTCTGTCCCTGACCTCCTGGATTCTTCCAGGCCCTGCTTAACCCAGCATAAGGACATAAGAGCCAGGCTGGATCAGAACAAGGGTCCATCTAGTCCAGCACTCTGTCCACACAGTGCCCAACCAGCTGTCAAGCAGCAACACACAAGCAGGTGTACATAGGCTTACTGCCTATGAAAGTGGAGATAGCACATAGCCTTCAGGACTAGTAGCCCTTGATAGCCTTGTCCTCCAGGAATTCATCCAACCCCCTTTTAAAGCCACCCAAAGTCCTGTGCTGTGTGACAAAGTACTTCTTTTTATCTGTCCTGAATCTCCCACCAATCAGCTTCATGGAATGACCCCACTGGGTTCTAGTATTATGAGGGAGGGAGAGAAATGCCTCCCTATTCCTGAGATTCTGCCCTGAGTCCTCCCCTTATCTGCCAGACTTTGCCATGCCTCTTTGCCAAGACCTTTTAAGTTCTGACTGTGACCATAGCTCTGCCCCAGTCCCTATCCAGTAGGCCAGGATTTTTTTAAAATCACAAGGCAGCCTTCGTAGCCAGCGCACAGATGGTGTCTCAGCCTTGTTGTAAATCTAGAACTGTGAGATCCATTACTGTAAACCATTTCCTGCTTCTCATGTTTAATTTCTGACCCCGTGTCATAGGCAAGTTTATTTTTGCCTTGTGACAATTTAGAATTTCCTTGTCTAAAATAAATAAAGGGCCTTTGTGTTTGTGTTTTGAAGGAGTCTCTAATGTAGTCTGTCAAAGCCTTCCTTTGAGGTTGACTTCGAATGGAACGTGAATATCCTTTTGCCTATTTGGCAAATGTCTTTGCGTACTTTGAAATACATTTCTTTTAAATCGCTGATCAGATTATGTCCTACCAATATGGTTCCAGATACTATGCTGTTACTTTTGCCAAGTGCCTCGTCTTGATTTCTTATCTTAGAAATCCAAATGCCATAGCAAAATTACACCCGAGTGTTCTGATTTTACAGAAAAAGCTCCGATAAAAATGAAGCACACCAGGCCCACTAGTGCTGTTGTGTGTTCACAAACGCCCAGTTCCCATTTCAGGCAGGCAGGCAGGATTTTCTACTCCAACCACGTCGTAGTGTGTGCAATGCTGGCTTCAGCTTTTTGAGGGCCCTTGGGCAAGACACCCCCAATGGGTCCCCTCCCTCAGTGATCCTACCTTCTCGCTGCCATTATCATCTACACCAAGCAGGATATGACACTTTGAAAATGGTTTGAAAACTGCATATGGAGTGTGTCCTGGGCCACAACAGTTGTCACTACTGTTATAAACTGTTTTAAAACAGTAGAGTAGATCCTGCCCAGCTGCTACTGCTGCCTGTCCTATTTCCCATAATTGTGAAGAGGAGGAGCAAGTTGGAGGTGCAAGTGGGGAGGGGCCATAGCTCAGTGTGATAGAGCACATGCTTTGCATGCAGAAGGTCCCAGATTCAATCCCCAGCTTCCCCAGGTAGAGGGAGGAAAGAATCCTGTCTGAAACCATCAAAAGCTACTGCCAGTCAGTGTCAAGAGCTGCTGCCAGTCAGTCAGATAGATGGACCCATGGTCTGACTCAGTATAACTTAGCTTCCTATGTCCCCAAGTATAGGGGGCTGTTGTCAGTGGGCCCCCGCCGGGCTGTGGGCCCTCAACATGCACCCAACATGCCTACCCTTGACGCCAGCCCTGAGTGACTGACACCAAGGATGGGCAGGTGTCTTACTTTACAGAAGACAGTCCTCTATTTTGGAGAGCTGGTAGTCCTCTATTTGAATTTGTCCTCTATTTGATGGCCTGTCTTGCCCAAGTCTGGTTAAAAGTCAAAGAACCATGTGTAGGGAAAGCAGCTGCAGCCTTGAAATTACTCATCAATAGTGAACAGGCGCATGTATCAACTGATCAGTCTTCTCCGCAATGGCAAGATGTATTGTGTTTTTATTTAAAGTATAGTTATTATTTCACACACACTTACATGCGCAGGTGCAAATATTATGAAAATTGATCTCCTCTTTTGTCCTTGGGTTGATGCAGTTCCTCTTATTTGGCAATGCATTTGTAGTTACCCTAACTATGACAGCCATGGAAAGATTTTTCAAAAGGTGACCCCTTCAGTAAAACAAAAAGAGAGATGGTGGAAAAATAAAATGAATGCAGGTATGCACATTGGTAGGAGGTAAACACCCTTCTGGCAATTCTGAGTACCGATCTTCATGTTTGGTGATAAACACCAGCCTAGGACGAAAACCTGCATGTGTGATTTTCAGAGAGAAGCAGACAGGGCGTGGTGCTCAGCACCTTTTCCAGCACTTTGCTCGGTACCTTCCATTTAGAGAGAATGAAATCATGCTTGTTAGAACCCATATCTGGTCTTGCCAAATCTTGTTAGGAGAGTTTTCCTTGTACAAATGGGTTTTTGCTCAAAAAGCTCACACTGCAGTACGCGTTCTGCAATCAAAATCAAATCAGAGCGCATTTAAAGAATTTGGTTTAAGCTCTTAAGAACCATTTTGAAAATGGGTTTTGCATATTTGTATTGTTTGGCTACAATACTCTTGTAATCAGGTAATTTCTCTGACAAGGAGCGGGGGGAAGTCGAGGACACATACTCAGTCAGAGTGGGTGGTTATTTCAAGTGGGAATACTAGCCACGTTAAAAGCATTTCTGCCATTACAGCTATTGAAGAATTTGAGAGGAGCTTGCATAACAGAGTGTACTGGGTAACAAGTTCTTTTTCTGCAGAATTGTGTCTTCACTCCATATCAATTTAGTTCCATATTAGGCCAGCCATTTTTATTGCCCATACGAAACTGTCAGCAGCAGGGAACTCTAATGGATTTTAAAGATGGGGAACTCCGTTGCATGTTTTTACTACGTGGATATTGCTGTAAACAGAACTGAACTGCTTCTTCAGTACCAGTGTTTTGTTTTTAAAGAAGTTTAGACATCACAGCCAAACTATGGTCTAGCCACTGTGAATTGGTTCAGACCTGGTGAAATTCCCTCTTCATTGCAACAGTTAAAGCTGCAGGAGTCTTGCCCTCTTTTGTATCTGGTCAAGAGGGCGGTGCTCCTCCAGCTTTAACAGTTGTGATGAAGAGGGAATTTCAGTGGGTGCATACAAGTGACACCTGCTGAAATTCCCTTTTCTATACAACTGTTAAAGATACAAGAGCCTTGTTCTCCTTTTCATATGGTCACCCTAGCACCAGTGGAAATAAATCATTGGTTTTGTTGAAATGTTACACTGAATTGAGGGCTTCTGAATTACCTTGCACTGGTGACCAGCCACCTGTATTTTAAAACTGATGAACTGTGCTATTTGTAGAAGAGCTGTGCCATTTATTACTCTTGGCTTTATGTTGTTGGCACATCTTCGAGTGAGGTAGGGATAAAGTATAATGAAATAAGCATGCAAGATAATATTTATTATGTGCCTATGACAACCAGGAGGCTGCATAAAAGAGATGCAAGAGAACTACTTGTGAACTCAGTCCCCTTCTGAGCTTGGAGGCATGAACCAGATTTTTTACTATTTGGAGCAAAAGACACACATCTACAAGACTCACAAGGAAGGGTCAAAGAGCCATTCTTGAATATATTCAAGAGAAAATGACCGAAAGCAGTATATCTTAAAAGAATTAGTTAGAGATAACTTTTTATACCTTATAATACTTAGAGCAAACTTATTCACAGAGCGAGTCACCTTTCACTTTTAAGTAAAGGGATTTGTGCCTGTGGCATGCATAGCTAATACACAAAGCCTGTTTAATTGTTTCTAATAATAACCACTCGATAAGTTGAACCAATGAGTTGAAGAACAAAGAACATAAGCAGGGCCATGCTGGATCAGACCTATCTAGTCCAGCATCCCGTTCACACCGTGGCCAACCCGCTGCTTGTGACAAGCCCTCAAGTAGGACTTGAGCGCAATAGCACCCTCCTGCCCATATTCCCAAGCAACTTCTTGACTAGGCATGTATGTATAGGGCTGCCTTGATAGTATTCAGCCATTCAAAACATTTTCCATGCAATGTTCCAGTAATCCTTATAAAAGCCCTATAGAGATAGAGAGATATTATCATCCCCATATTTTATATACGAGGCTGGGAGATATTGGCTTGCCTGAGGCCACTTGGTGAGTTCATGGATGAAGGATTAAATGGGAGCCAGGAGTGCTTGAGGACACCAGAAAAAAAATTCACACAGTTTCATATCTGCTACGGGTTCAAAAGAGTATGTTGCAGCTCAGACCCCCATCCCCACCTCTGCCTTGTGCTCTGTCCTTCTGCCAGTTTACGTACTTTTTGTGACTAGCCATGCCTCCCATTTTGTGGTGCTGCCCAGTTTCTCAAATTGCCAAAGGTGCCCACAGGCCCCAAAACTTTGTCTACCCCTGATGCAGAACGTATGAAAAGGGCTCCCCTTTCAATCACACCATTTTGTAAGTCGGTAGTTCTTGGGCAGGCCACCAAAGGACTACAATTCTTTGCTCCGCTTTCAGATTGGCCAAAGAAAGCAGCCTTGAATGCAGCATCTTTCTGACATATGTTAATGCCATGTGAACGTCAGGCTTCAAAGTGTGAACTTCTCTTTCCATAGCTACTTTTCCTGTAAGCGGCCAAAAAGTAAAGCCAAGGAGAGAGAGAGAGAGAGAGAGAGAGAGAGAGAGAGAGAGAGAGAGGAGTGGGGGAGAAAAGGAGGGGTAAAAAATCATACTTGGGACGACAATGGGGTCCTTGTTCTCATACATAAATGAAATACAGCTGCTTTCCAGCTGTGCCATTCTGCTCCATAAACCAGAGCGAATGCAAGTCACTACTACCCACTAGGAGGCTATGCAGTTCCAAGTGGCCCACTGGGCTCTCCTGTGACCAATGAATAAACTATTTGGTCCCTGACACTTCAAGAATTTCAAGCCCAAACAGACTCAAACAGACTTCCAGAAAGTCTGCCAGAGGAAAGAATTTGGCTGCCACGCACAAGTGTCTTAGCGCAAAAACAAAAACAAAATAAATTCTAACGGGCTGGTGATTTCAATGCTAAAGATTTCAAAAAACCTCTCCAGATGGAAGAAGTCGGCTTATGCAAGGAGGAAAAAGAGACGCTGAGTTATTCAGACACACCTCATTTCCGTGATAACGGTGGTGTGTTCTTTCCGCCTGGTAACCCCACCAACCATATCAACACCTGTTTCGATGGGTTTCAAAGTTGAACAAGAATCTACGCAGTGTGCCTAACCAAAGTTATTTTGCCTAGTTTACATGCAAACACATAATGACCGGGTTTGGAGATATGCTCAATTACGTTTCAGCATTATATGAATGAGCTTCCTCATGACTCTGAGCGGATTGTTGGATTGGTCCCCTTAGGAATTCCAGAGCTTGAACCAATAACTGCACAGCTTGAGGTTTAGCCCTAGCCAAATGAGCAATATTAAAACTCTGGATCAGCTCCACTCAGTATAAATCCAGCCTGTGAATTGATTACTAATGCCATAAGATGCATTTAATCAAATGACGGCCTCAAATAAATGCCTGGAGCTTGTCCTTCTGTCCTTCTCTTGGCCTTAAAGCCATTTCTTCAGCCTGCTGATCTTCGATCTCCCAGCTGCAGCACCCGAGTAAAGGGACCTGGTTTGGAAAATAGTACATGCTCCAGATTTCGACTGGGACATGGCTGTTCATGGCCCCGGTGTAGCCCAGTGCACACACACCTGACCCCAGCCCCATCCTACCCACCTACGGTGCCCACTTGGGAGAGCCAGTGTGGTGTAGAAGTTATTGGGTCCGGCTAGGGCTGGGTCACACTCTCCGCCAAAACCCTCACTTGAGACGGGCCATAGTTTAGCAGCAGAGCACATGCATTGCATGCAGAAGGCTCCAAGTTCAATCCCTAGCATATTCTGCTATGGCTGGGAAAGACCCTCTCTGAAATCCTGGGGAACTGTTTCTGGTCAGTGCAGACAATATCTACCTAGAAGGACCACGAGCTTTTCTACACAAGGTATTTATTGTTTGCTCGTCATTCATACACAAGTGAACTGGATCGGCCGTTGAATTTTACTTCAATGCTGGCGATGTCAGTATCCTCCACTTCACCTGAGGTCATCAGGCTAGCTTAGTGGGAGGCAGATCACACATATTCTCCCAAAGAGGAAATGGTTGTGTGTGAGGGAGTAAATGGGTAGGTGGGTCAAGGTGAATGGCTCTCGGGGCTAAGACTGCTGCCACCCCACCCCAGCAACTGTCGCCTGAGGCTGTTGCCTCACTCTGTATAATGGCAGTGCTGGCCCTGTGACTAGGGGAAGGAACTTGTAGCTCCAAGATTGCAGTGCTGTCTGCTTCTTCTTGGAGATATAATTCCTACTCCCCTTTCCCAGCAACCACTGTTGGTGCTGGCAGATTTTTACTGACACATAAGGGGCAGATTTTGCCACCCGAACCCCCACCTAAAGTGGGCCCATTACCCAGCTTCATGATAAACTTGTCCTTGCGTCATTGTCCGTTTCAGTGGGGAAATTTTGCTTCCAACACTTGTCAAGTTAGAAAATATCAAGTATCTTAATTCCAGGCCGTTCAGATATACTCAACCCACTAGGTACAAACTTCGCTGTGATTATTAGCTTTGGCTATAAACAACAAAGGCCTCTCTATATTCCTTCCCAACAATGACTCGAGATGCCATTTCTTCGGTCGCTTATTTTGTTTCGAAGAAGGGAAAGATTTGATAAAGCAGATTTTTTTTCTTCCTGCCTGATAGTATGGTGCCTGGGATAGTCATTCATAGAGGAAGGTATTTGGGCTGCATGTCAAGGCTTTCTTGGTGTTCGCCCAACTTCTGGTGTGGATAATTACACGAAAACGAACAATGCCTTCCGACTGAGTCCAGCTCTCAAGCACAAGCCATAAAATGGGATTAAAGAGTAGGCACGCTCAACGCATTTTCCATGCCTTTCACATTGCTTCAGACATGCCGAATTAACTGCGGGAGCGGGGGAGAAGGGATGTGTTTGAAAAGATACACTACGAGATTCTCCTTATGCTGGACACCATGATTTTTATAGTGGACGAGGTGTTTCATTATTTCCAGCCATGCAGTGAGGTAGAGTTAGGGATGGACACACCCCTCCCATCCCAGTCCTGGTCAGTTTTGCTGGTGTTTATTCATGGAATCTGTTCTGTTTCTGCTCAGTCTGCAAGTCATTTAATTTCAAAAACCATATGAACATTCCCATTTAAACACTCAGTTAAATGTGTATTCTGGTATGCATTTTATCCTAAAATATCTACACGTTGGTACATTTGGGGAGGGTATGCTTTTTTGAGTGAAGAACTCTGCCACAAAATTCAGAGAAGCGCGTAATCCATAGGATAACTGCTTTCCAATCAGGAGACAAGTGCAAATTGGTTTGAGACAGAACAAAATCTTCCGGCATCCATAGGTAAAGTATTGATTTAGTAAATATGATTTCTACCCCCCCACACCCCAGTTTTTAGATTGTAGGCTCCATGCACAGGGCCCTGCCATTTTTGTTTATGTTACTCTATAAAGTACCATGTATAGTGTTATGTAAGAACCATGACAACTATTGACATGGGAGATGGTTTGCTGCTCTCTATGTTGGGTGGCAAATCAATCCTGGATAAGAGAAGCCCAGAACATCCCTTCATCAATTAATTGTATGGAGAATATGGGTTCCCTTTCATTTGCCCATTGATAGGTAGTTGGGCTTTGTAGTGTTCCTATTCATTAAAGGCTTCCAAAGCAAAGTGAACACAAGGCTTGCATATTTTGAATATCTAGTCTCTCATTGAGTATCACTGTCAGTATAAAACAGAACTGTCATCTAAAATGACCACGTCAGTGGCCAGCACCCCCTGGGGCCAAAATTGTCTGTTTTTATGCTTTTTATGGTTTTACATTTTGTATATTTGTTTTTAATGTTTACTGCTTTTAATCTTTGTCAAACTGCCCAGAGAGCTTCAGCTATGGGGCGGTTTATGAATATAATAAATAAATAAAAATGTAGCCTCTTGAAGATGACAAAAAATTGGGTGGGATAGCTAATACCCTGGAAGACAGAAACAAACTTCAAAGTGATCTTGATAGGTTGGAGTGCTGGGCTGAAAACAACAGAATGAAATTTAATAGGGATAAATACCAAGTTCTACATTTAGGAAATAGAAACCAAAGGCACAGTTACAAGATGGGGGATACTTGGCTCAGCAATACTACAAACGAGAAGGATCTTGGAATTGTTGTAGATCGCAAGCTGAATATCAGCCAACAGTGCAATATGGCTGCAAGAAAGGCAAATGCTATTTTGGGCTGCATTAATAGTATAGCTTCCAAATCACGTGAGGTACTGGTTCTTCTCTATTCGGCCCTGGTTAGGCCTCATCTAGAGTATTGCGTCCAGTTCTGAACTCCACAATTCAAGAAGGATGTAGACAAGCTGGAGTGTGTTCAGAGGAGGGCAACCAGGATGATCAAGGGTCTGGAAACAAAGCCCTATGAAGAGAGACTGAAAGAACTGGGCATGTTTAGCCTGGAGAAGAGAAGATGGAGGGGAGACATGATAGCACTCTTCAAATACTTAAAGGTTGTCACACAGAGGAGGGCCAGGATCTCTTCTCGATCCTCCCAGAGTGCAGGACACGGAATAATGGGCTCAAGTTAAAGGAAGCCAGATTCCAGCTGGACATCAGGAAAAACTTCCTGACTGTTAGAGCAGTGTGACAATGGAATCAGTTGCCTGGTGAGGTTGTGGGCTCTCCCACACTAGAGGCATTCAAGAGGCAGCTGAACAACCATCTGTCAGGGATGCTTTAGGGTGGATTCCTGCATTGAGCAGGGGGTTGGACTCAATGGCCTTGTAGGCCCCTTCCAACTCTGCTATTCTATGATTCTATGATATCTCCCCCAAGTATTTGCCAACCTAGAGTCCTACAGGGTATATATCACAGGACTGGCACCTATGTCCACGAGACTAGCCAACAATCCTCTTTGGGGCGACAAGATGTGGTCTTAGCCTGCTATGAATCACCTTCTTTTCAAAGTGGCCCTCCAGTAAAAGTAGTTGCTTGTGATGACACCATAAGTTTCACTGACTTGCCAATATCATGGAGGATGCCCCTGGCTAAATGTGGCGACAATCTTCCATCACTCTGGCGTTAACTGTACTTTATGCTAGTCACCACAATGCCTCTCTTGTATGAGGTGCAAGTCAATCGCTAGAATAATACTTGTAATAGCTGGAAGCCAGAAAATGGGTCACTGAAAGCCTCATTTATTTTTTACTATACACACTTTTATTACACTCTCTTAAGCCAATGTGTCAGTTTCTTCAAGGAAATGTGGTAGCACTTCTGAGGCTGTTGTTGTTTACTGTTCAAGTTGGAAATGATGCTTTCTTTCAAGATAATGACAGAGTCATCCAAATTTAATTAGGAATGTATGGAGGGTTGCGTGCATGCGTGTGTGTGTGTGTGTGTGTGTGTGTGTGTGTAGTAATAACTTAGCTCATTGCTAACAGTTTCCTTGAAAATATGACAAGATGCAGACCTGTTCAGAGGCTTTTTAAGCTATGTGAGCTTTAGTCACAGAACAAAGAGGCGTGAGATGCTTTTAACAATGTGATACTCTGAATTTGATGTTTTGAACCTAATGGGGACTTTATTATTTACAGATAAATGATTCCCATCTAGGTCCTGCAAAAAACAAAAAATAGGGATGGGGTGGAACTTCACTCCAAAAAGAATGTAGGTGGAATCACTGCTTCCAGGTGGAGTTTGGAGCATGGCTGGAGCAGAAGGCTGGAGCATTCTGAAAACAGACTGAAATTTAATAGGGATAAATGCCAAATTCTACAGCTAGGAAAAAGAAATCAAATGCACAGTTACAAGATGGGGGACACAGCTCAGCAATACTACAAGCAAGAAGGATCTTGGAATTGTTGTAGATCACAAGCTGAATATGAGCCAACAGTGTGATGTGGCTGCAAAAAAAGCAAGTGCTATTTTGGGATGCATTAGTAGAAGTATAGCTTCCAAATCACGCAAAGTACTGGTTCTCCTCTATTTAGCACTGCTTAGTATTGTGTCCTGTTCTGGGCGCCACACTTCAAGAAGGATGCAGACAAGCTGGAGGGGATTCAGAGAAGGGCAATGAGGATGATCAGGGGTCAGGAAACAAAGCCCTATGAGGAGAGACTGAAAGAACTGGGCATGTTTAGCCTGGAGAAGAGAAGATTGAGGGGAGACATGATAGCTCTCTTCAGATACTTGAAAGGCTGTCACACAGAGGAGAGCCAAGATCTCTTCTCAATCCTCCCAGAGTGCAGGACACGGAATAACAGGCTCAAGTTACAAGAAGCCAGATTCGGGCTGGACATCAGGAAAACCTTCCTGACTGTAAGAGCAGTATGTCAATGGAACCATTTACCTAGGGAGGTTGTGAGCTGTCCCACACTAGGGGCATTCAATAGGCAGTCATCTGTCCAGAATGCTTTAAGGTAGATTCCTGCATTGAGCAGGGGGTTGGGACTCGATGGCCTTATAGGCCCCTTCGAACTCTACTATTCTATGATATGGTTCTATGATACTTTTATATGAGTTCTGGGCTGTTTTAGACTCCTAGAGATACATGAGATGTTGTATCGTGGCCTATGAACTCCACAGCTCTCATGCCTGAAGGCCTAGAAGGTAGTGATGCTGCCACTCCTTCAGCATGCTGGAGACCTCAGAATAGACGAGGTGAGGCTTGGTGTGGTTTCGGAGATGTACCCTGAGAAGTGCTAAGCCTCTTTTCTTCTCTTATGAAGCCTTAGGCGCACTGAGCAGGCAGCAACATCACCACTTGCATAGCATCTGGGGCGGGCATGTATCAGCTAAGAGGAGCCCCCCTCTGTCCTATATTAGTTCTCACTTGGCATCCCAGAGGCCTGGAGCTTACGAAGGGAGTCCTGGGGCATGTCTACACCTAATGATGCAGAGGGAGGGAGGGGGGAATCACAGACTTACCTGCTTCCGCAATCCTCCCCGAGCATCTAGATGGCTGTGTGATGTCCTGGAAGGGAAGTGGGTCATTGTGGCCACCATTTTTTAATTTTTTTATTTTATTTTTTTTAGAAGAGAAGCCAACCCCCCATCATCCCAGGTATGGTGAAATTTGGGGGGGGGCATGGGCACAGAGCCTCCATGTGCAGCGCCATGCCCAGCTCCGCTACTCGTGGGGAAGAAGGAAAGATCTGGGAGTGGCGGCCACACCACCCACGCTCCTCAGAATGGTCCCAGGACTGTAGAAAATTGGGTTAACCAGACCATGCCTATATCCTGGGGTAGTCCTTGGATCGTCTCTGTCCACATAATGCATAGGGGATCCTGGGGGCAACCCGGGACTACCAAGGACTTACCCCAGGATACCAGGAACTGTGGAAAACCCAACTTTTCCGTGGTTCCGGGACCATCCCACGGAACGCAGCCATCTGGCCATTGCTATCAGGTTGCCCTCTCCTCCCTGCAAGTAGCGGGACACTTGAAATGGGCACAGAGCTGCACGGTGGCAGTCCGTGCCCATGGGGGGTGGGGAGCAGGGTGGGGTTGTTTCTTGTTTTGTGTTTTTCCCTTTTGCTGTGGAGCACAAGTGTGATCCTCTCGTTGTTTTTTAAAAAATGGCGGCTGCAATGTCTTTCCAGGATGTTGCACGACCATCTAGACATCCAGGGAGGATTACGGAAGCCGGTAAGTCCGCGGTCCTCCCCCTACATCCTTGTGGTATAGACATGCCCCAAGGTCTCGGTTATTCCAGGAAAATGGAGGGGTTGTCCCTGCTTGCCCCCAAGATCCCCTGAGCATCATTTGGACACACAGGGACAATCTAGGGACGACCCTGGAATAGAAGTATGGGGTAGACATGCCGCTAGAGCAGCCAGGAGGACAGCATTAAGCCTTGCTTTTTCTGCCATGGTTTCACTTCCCCCTCACCTTTGCTGCCACATCAGCAAGCCGGAAGCCTCGCCGCATGTTCAAAACATTGCCTCTTGTACATGCTCAGAGTGGATTGAGGAATCCATTCTGCGTGCCACATTCCACCCTGGAATTTTGGCACAGAGGAATGGATTCGTTTGCTGCTCAGCCAAAACGTTTTGGAGTGTAACCTACTTAGCAGCTGCTCTCAGATTACAAAATAAGCCAACAGGAGTAATATTGTGGGTGTGGCAGGCAGGGCAAGGATGAAGCATTATCATTGGCAATTTCAAGGTCTGTCACTGTCCCATGCAGTAGTCAAATCCAATAAAGGAGAGATTAGGCTTTCAGGCCTGTTCTTCCTCTCAGTACTGACCCACATGCTAATTCTAAGGGATGCTGATTTTTTGTTCATAGCCTTAACTGGTCTTGCAAATGGAAGGAGATGCAAGAGGCCATTTTTGGTGTCATTTTTCATGAGCATCCATGACATTGCATCAGACATAGTTGTGATGTCATCAACAAAATAGATATGGAGTCCCCTTGGCAAGACACTTTCATGGTGGTAACCTCACTGTGCCTGTAGCATCTTGCATGGCTTGCCATATGAATCCTCTTGACCACACGTAGTGTTTCTCCAAATTTCTGCAGAGATTTCTGCAGATTTTGAAGTCATGGGGAATGTGTGTGTTTGGGGGTTGGGGGTGTGTGTGTGGAAATTTTTGGGGAAAGTGAAAAAAATACTTTTTAGCACTTTTTACTGACCTAAAGCCAGTCTGTTACTTTAGGAACATAAAATGTATTATGTATAACTTGGTTTGCTCATAAAATTAGCATTAAAATTAAAACATTTAAAATTAAACTTGGAGCACAATCCTATGAGATTGTGGAGCCCTGCCTGGTGCCAATATTGTTGTCTTCTCTCGGGCTTTTGGCAGCATATAATGAGTTTTAATCTGGTCCTAGATTGTCTTTGTTTGATAGTTTAAAATTGTTTTTAGATATATGTTGCCTCTGTGTGTGGTGTCTGCTTATATGTTTTTATTACATTTTGCATAACGTATTTTTAATGGTTTTTAATCTTTCTGAACCACCCAGAGAGCTTCAGCTATAGGGTGGCATAGAAATGTAATGAATAATAGTAGTTATAATAATTGCTGCCCATTCGACAGAAGCCTCTGAGCTCAAAAGCCAGTGTGGTGTAGTGGCTAGTGTGCTGGACTGGGAGTCGGGAGATCCGGGTTCTAGTCCCCACTCAGCCATGGAAACCCACTGGGCTAGTCACAGACTCTCAGCTCAGCCTACCTCACAGGGTTGTTGTTGTGAGGATAAATGGAGAGGAGGAGGATTATGTATTCTGTCTTGGGTTACATGGAGGAAAAAATGTGGAAAATAAATGTAATAATAAATTAATAAATTAATTAAAAAAACTATGCCTATTGCCAACAAGGCTGTAGAAACAATGGAGAATTTGTGAGTAGCCCAAAGTGAGTTTCATGGCCAAGTGGAGACTAGAGCTCAGTTCTCCTAAGTCCCAGTCCAACTCTCTAACCACTACTCCGCCCTGGCTCTCTACCCCTGGTTTCACTGGTGCTGAGGATCAGACTCCAGTCTTCGACTGGCTCAGTTTCTTTCCGCAGGGAACTGTGACTAGCTCAGCCTTCCCCAGCATGGTACCCTCTAGAAGTTTTAGACTTGAGCTTCTATCAGCCCCAGCCAACTTGGGTAATAATCAGGAATGCTGGGAGTTGTAGTCCAAAACCTCTGACGGGCACCAGGTTGAGGAAGACT
The DNA here is from genome assembly GCF_023053635.1 of Elgaria multicarinata webbii. Lineage (NCBI taxonomy): Eukaryota > Metazoa > Chordata > Lepidosauria > Squamata > Anguidae > Elgaria > Elgaria multicarinata. Next base: position 26,412,730 of record NC_086176.1, read on the forward strand.
GGGCTAGCTCCTCTTATTTTATGCCCATGAGTAAATTCGGCGGTTGCTATTACTTCATTTTCGAACTGCTTTTATGAGTGTTGTCATTTTGTTGTTGTTACCAGGGTGTATGCTTTGTCACGTCTTACCAGCAGGTGGGCTGCCATGTTCCGCATCCAGCAGTAAGCTTCCTGAGAAAAACAATCTTGAAACAGAGGCTGCATGATACATTCAGCCTGGTATATCAGATGATTATTAACCCAGAAAAATCATCTGTTTATAACAGTTATGCCACACAGTTTCATCATCTTACTGGGTTTTTGTTGTTGTTGTTGTTGTTGTTGTTAAAAGAATAATGACAGCAAGCTGGTTGTTAGCAAGAAGACTAGTGAAAGGGGGAGTGATGGAGTTGTACTTAGTGTCAACAGTGCCTTTAGATTGCAGCCTGTTTGCTTTGCTCCATAGAATTCAACGGGACCCTCTGAGAACTAAAACAGTCCTTGGTTGCAGAGTCCTGCCCTGCATTCTGTTTGCTGGATATTGTAGAGCGGCTTTCCTTTTCCTCTCCATTTTATCCTCACAACAGCCCTGTGAGGTAGGTTAGGCTGAGAGTCAGTGACCGGTCCAAAGTGAGCTCCGTGGCCAAGTGGGGATTAGAACCCAGGTCTTCCAACACTCTGACCACTACACCACACTGGCTCTTTGCTCACAACGTCTCTCCACTCACCTTGCCGAACGGCAGCTACTTTCCCCAGTCTTCTACTTTGAACCTGTCTTGGCTCCAATACTGTTGGCACACTGCGATGGAGTTCAGCATTAGGAGGAGTGATAGCGTCCCTGTAACCCACAATTTGTTTACGCAAACCTTGTCCTATAGAATTACGCTACTGTAAGTGGATCATTTTGGCTTGTGGCCACATGAAGTGAAGTGAGTGCAAACAGTTGATACCCACTCATCTCTGATGGACACTTTAATTTCTCTTCCTTTAAACAGAAATTCTCTCTCTCCATTAGAGAAAATTCACTGCTTCTTTCCACGATGCGGTTTGTGGATACATTTTTTTTAAAAAAAATGTTACGAGACATACATGTCTTTGATCTCACCCTGCCAGTGTGTCCTGTTCTTAGTTTTCCCAGGTGTCAGTAAATTTATGACATGGTCTGGAATAGTACTGTGCTGAAAACAACCGTGTGTGTGTGTGTGTGAGAGAGAGAGAGAGAGAGAGAGAGAGAGAGAGCATTCTGATTTGATTTGATACAAAAGAAATTGCTTTTGAAAATTATTCAGACGAGTTGGTGAAATCTTGGGGGAATCCACACGTCGTACTGAAGCCGCTTCCATGCGGCCCCAGTGCACCCCGAAAACGATCGTATAGCTTGCCTGTAAAAGAGATGAGGAAGAGGCGTACTTGCCGCCGCCGCCGCCACCCACCTCCCTCCTCGCCAGTCGGCGAGGAGAGCTCGGCGGAAGAAGGCGGGGTGGAGAGAAGCTCTCCACCCCGCCTTCTTCTGCCGAGCTCTCCAAGCCAGCCGGCGAGGAGGGAGGTGGGTGGCGGCGGCAAGGACGCCTCTTCCTCGTCTCTTTTACAGGCAAGCTACACGATCGTTTTCAGGGTGCACTGGGGCCGCATGGAAGTGGCCTCAGTACGACGTGTGGATTCCCCCCTTCATAGGTAAGGTGTGGGGGCTTTACTTGTTACAAGGCGGCCTAAAGGTGTGTGTAAACATCCTATCTTTCATTGTAGAATTCAGTGCTCTGCAGCTTTCCTGTCTTCCCACACTGCTGTTAAAGCCCAGAGGAAGATGTTTTGAGGTAGATCCTCCCACATGGCTTTTTCAGATCAAGAGGTGTGGGCAGCTGGGTAGGCTGCAGGGTGATGAGAGAACAGAAAGGAAAAACGCAACACACCCTTGGCCACCTTGAAACAATAAGCTCAAAAACACTCCCAAAACAAATTCAGAAGAAAGTCTAAAGTGTCCAGAAACCGAGACTGAAAAATGGAAGCCTCTTTCACAGAAAGAGAAAACTGTCAGGAAATTGGAAGACAAATCTCGGCACAGCTCTAGTCTGGGAAGTCTCTAGTGATAACGTCAGGCTATAACATAAGCAGAGCTAGGTTTTTAAGGATATGGTGCTGACACTGGGGCTTTTGAATGCTGACATTTGTTTTCCATCTCTGCTCAGAGCAGGTGTCTGAAGATCTGACACTGGCTCCTGGAAATTTTTATTTCTGGTGCATATGAATTAGAAATAGTTTTCCAGCCTTCCACATAAATCTTCCAAAGCACTCTGCAGCTGCTGGAATATCCCCCCACCCCGCTGCCGCCCAAATCCCCCTTCGTGTCTGCCTTCACTTTTGGCAGTACGGGTGTTACTACCACTCCTTCTACATTTCTTCTGTGTTTCTCTAAGATTCGAGTAATTACACCTGCCCAAGGGGTAGCCAGCCTTCCTTCCCACCCACCCCACACACAACCATTTGTTTGTAGGGATGGGGAAGAATTTTGTTGCATTTTTTTTATAAGAACTTAACAAAGGCCTAATCTACACCAAGCAGGATATTGCAGTATGGAAGTGGTATATAAAAGGCAGAAACCACACCAAGCAGGATATTACACTATGAAAGTGGTATAAAAAAAGGCAGGAGCCACACCAAGCAGGATATAGCACTATGAAAGCAGTACAGGGTATGTGTTAATGGGCCCCAACAGATGTCAGTGAACTTTGTCTGTTTCTACACCAGCCCAATAGCTTCATCCCACATACCTGCTTCCCTCAGATTATTCCCGTAGCGCTAGGCTTTCGCCCTTGTTGTTGTTTTTGCTACCGGACGACAGCGATCCTTTGCATACCAGGAAGTGAGTATGCAAAGGGGGGAAATGTAAAAAAAAATCATAAAAAATCAACGGATGACCCAATGGTATGCTTAAAGCCCTCCCTAATATCTATTACTGTGCCGATTTTGGTGTCTTTATCTTTAAAGCTTACGCAGATGTAAGCGTTTCTTTAAAATCCTGCTCCTGCACCCCAGCGCCAGCTCAGAAGATACATTCAAAATGTAGGGGCTAAATACGGCGAATCTTTTGGCTTTATTGCACAATTAAGGCAGGATGCATGGGAGTACTTCACAATCAAAGCAGATTATAAGGTGGAAAACTTCTGAGTCCTTTGCATGCAATTCGCAGTGATTGCACAGTATAATTCTGGTGTGATAAAGCTCCAAAAATCCAGGCTGGTCACGTCCGATTCCCTGTGTGTCCCGGGACTCCCAGGAAGAAGGAGGGACGAGGACATGTTTTCCCAGGGATAAGTGCTCACTGGGAAAACCCTATTCTTCCCACGGTCTTGGGACCACCCTTCTTCCCTCCTCCTCAGAAGTAACGGGCAGCAGTAGAGGGAAGGAAGAATTTGGGGGGGAGCGGGGGGGCTTTTTTTTAAAAAAAACTTACGTTTATCATTGGAGCACATGTGCGCTCAGCTCCTTTAAAAATAAAAATAAAAATGGCAGCCGTGACACCCTCCTTCCTCTCAGGATGTTGCACCCGCATGTGGACTAAGGGGAGGATCTCGCGATCAGGATCTCGTGAGATCCTCCCCCTCCTTCCTGCCACTACACCGGGCTGGTGTAGAAATGGCCTTCAGTACTGCTATAAAGCAGTCGTGTGGCTCCTGCCTTTTATATACCGCTTTTATACCACTTTCATAGTACAATATCCTGCTTGGTGTCGCTTAGGCCTGAGTGCGTCCCTTTTGTTTCCAGGGCCCGTGAAGACATTTTATGGGGGAGAGCCAGGCAGGCCGCACGTTTGTCTCTAGAGCAACTCTTCTCTTTAGTCTACACCACGACACGGATGCTGTGTCCCAGCATGAGTAACAACTTGGCATCGTTTTGACAGAAGCTTCCCTCTGCTTCTTTCTGCTTCCCTGCCATGCCAGCGGCTTTTAAAACCTGTGTTGCTCTTATTGGGGAGTACATTGGAGGTGTTCCCTGCTGGTCATCAAAATTACATTTCTGGTTGCCACTGGCACTCCGGCAACCTTATTTCTGGACCTGTGCTGTCAGCATATTGATTAGCAATCAGTCTGTACAATTAGAGTGGGGTGTGTGTTTTTCCAGTGTAGCTTTATCTCCCTGTGATTGTCAGTGTTACAGAGAGACAATGTTCCCCAAGCACTGCTGAAATTGAGGAAAGCATATAGAAGGCTCTTTTGACTCAGCTTCCCTTTTTACATGGGGAAGGGGGAAAGCTGGTTTTCCAGTATCAGGAGCAGTAAGCCTATATACACCAGTTGCTGGGGAACATGGGTGGGAGGGTGCTGTGCACAATGTCCTGCTTGTAGGTCCCTGGTCAACAGCTGGTTGGCCACTGTGTGGACAAAGTGCTGGACTAGATGGACCCTTGGTCTGATCCAGCATGGCCCTTCTTATGTTCTTATGATGGATACAAAGGACAGTTGTATTTGTGTTTTAATAATGTATTTTAATTAAGATTTATATTTTAATTAAGATTTTATATTTTAATTAAGATTTTGTTTTCACTTGGTTGTTCTGGTAGCCGCTTTGAGTGCCATTCATTGGCCAAAAGGTGGGAAATAAATAAAATAAAATAATCCACCCACAGCACTGTCCTGCTCCCCAAAAAAAGGGGTGGTGGTTTTGTGACTGACACAAGGTGTGGCCAATTGGGGCTGTGAAGATCTGTCACCTGCAGTAGATCATAAAGGAGGAGGTTGTACATCTGTCCAAAGTCTGGTTAATATGTTTCCACAGCAGGTGCCCTCCTAAAACAACATACCTTTTGTACATGGCTAAATGTAAGCAGAGCTGCAAGTTTTATTTTCATAAAGCTTTACGTTTATGTTCCTTTAAAACTTGCAAAAATCTGTAACGTTTTAAGTTCTCCTCCTCAGTGAAACTTTTACTAATTTTGTTCTCAAGGACAGCTGAGGAGGCAACACTTTGAAAGGAAAATGTCTCCTTTCAGCAATTTAAGTTCATCAAGATCAGTTTGTTTTGGGAGCAAAGCCACACTGCTATTTGTTTTAAGTTTAGGAGTGAGTTTTAATTAAGCAGCCTCCATTGGGATGCGCCAAGAGAGTTGACATTTCAGCAAGAATTTACAATTAAGCATGTTGAGGGTAATCATACATCTTGCGTTTCCAGGGTGTAAGATAATGCTCCAGGGAATGAGTGGATTTTCACATTCTTATGCTGCTTTCTCTGTTATTATTGTGATGTTGGGATAATCAAATGGACACCAGAGTAGGAGCACTATGGGACATACCAACCTGTACGAGTCTTGCGGCACCTTGAACTCTTAACAAATTTATGCTGGCATTTATTCCAAAAATCTCACGGATGAAGTGTATTCCCTCTGCTTTTCGATACTCCGCAATTAATGCAATGTCAGTAGAGATGTCTAGAGCACCATCTGGGCCACTTTTGTTGGATGACTTTCAGTTATTGGATATGGACAAGGTGCGTGGTTGCACCACATGTCCATTTGACCTTTACTTTTCATGGTTTATTAAATCTAACATGGGGCAGATGTCCATCTGGGTCCAAGAGTTGTCAATACTACTCTAACCTAAGCCATAATTCCACTGCTTCTGAAGAAACCTAGCCTGAATTTATAATACATTAACAGCTAAAGGCCAGTGGCTAGGATTCCTTTCCTGGGCAAAGTGATTGGGAGAGTGATGGCCAGGCAAATCCAGTCATTCTTGTGGTGAACTGATTATCTAGGTCTTTTTCAATCAGGTGTCAGGCCTGGTGTGGGGACAGAAACTGCCTTTGTCACCCCTTGGAATGACCTTTGTCAAGAGAAAGATGAGGGGAGTGTGATCCTTTCCATTCTTCTGGACCTCTCAATGGCTTTTGATACTATCAACCATGGTTTTCTTCTGGATAGGCTCTCCAAGTTGGTTATAGGAGGCACCATTTAGTGGCGGTTCCACTCCTATGTGGAGGGCCAATTCCAGAAGGTGGTGCTACACCATTTCGCCTTTAGAGCATTTGGCCAACATGCTTTGGGATCCTACAGGGTTCTATTCATGTTGGGCCAACTGCAGGGAGACATTTTTCTCCCTCTCTCAAAATATTAGTACCCGGGGTCATCCCATGAAGCTGATTGATGGGAGATCCAGGACATGTACAAAAGGTATGTACTCCTGTCTACATGTTTGTTGACACTCTCAAAGAATTCTAGTAGATTAGTGAGACAGGATTTGCCTTTGCAGAAGCTGTGTTGATTCTTCTTCAGCAGCACCTGCCCTTCCATATGCTTACTAATTTTGTCTTTAATAATGCTTTCAAACAATTTACCTGGAATAGACATCAAGCTAACCGGCCTGTAATTTCCCAGAACCCCCCTGGATCCCTTTTTGAAAATTGGTGTTACATTGGCCATCTTCCAGTCCTCTGGTACAGAGGCTGAGCTTAGGGACATGTTGCATATTTTAGTTGAGCTTCTTAATTACACTGATTTTTCTTGAGGGTGTTTTCTTGGGAGGGGGAAGGGTTCTTGGGGGTGGGGAGAACCCAAAGTCCCAGGAGTGTGTAATACCTTTATTTGGACCAACTAAAATATCACAGAAATGTGAAGAAGCTTTCATCAATCCCTCTAGTTTTTATATTAGCCAAGCTGAAGATTCTATCATCCTTGGGGAAGAAAGGCAGTTTGTTAACACTAAAAAAAAACAAAAAAACAGAAAAGCTCTCTCTCTCTCTCTCTCTCTCTCTCTCTCTCTCTTTCTTTCTTTTAATTGGAGGTTAGAACTTGTGGCGGAGTAATTTGGCGAATCCAAGCATGATCGATTAATTCATTTGACTTTGCAGGAGACAAATAAATGTTTGTATTTACAGTCAAGAAACTAAGCGTAGCCTACAAAAAATAACAACAGGAAGAAGCCAGAGACATCTTGCAACTAACGTGTTATTGGAGGGTCGTCCCTCCACCCTGTCCATCGCACCCACCGCCTCCGTTACTCATGGCTCAGCATCTTCTCATTTTGGCTCTCTCTGCCAGCATTGCCGCATCCTTTGTGTTCTGTTTACAATGGCAGACGACGCTTGGAGGAGTGGCAATCTACAAGGAGCTCCCAGTGCCAGGCGTCATTGTTGTAAAGAGTGCAGTACTCCTTTTCCATTACAGTGCCCTACTCTATCCCAAAAGGAACAGGAAATGCACAGGAACGAAGCAGAAGAAGTCAGTGAGGGAAGGCAATTGCTTAAGGGAAAACAACATATAAACACTAGCCATGTTTGCTTAGAACTAAAACCTGCTGAGTTCTTGCTCCCATAAAAGTGTATATAGCAGGCCCTCCAGCATTAGCTGTCTAGATGTTGGACTACAACTCCTATTATCCCTGCCCATCTCTGGATGAGACTGATGGAAGCTGGAGTCTAACAACATCTGGAAAGCTACAGGTTCCTATGAGCTCCAACAAAGGCCGTTGCTAGACGAGGCCTTAGCGCAGTGTGAGGCCCGGTCTCCCTCCTGTGCATCCAGATGACGCACAGGGGATTCCGGGGTCAGGCCGGGCTAAGACCTCGCTCATACGAGCGCTGTACCCATCGGGCCGGGGGGGGGGGAATCTCGGGGTGGGGAGATAGGGGCCGGGGGAAAGGCCGGACCCGGTAGGAGAGAGGGGGGGAAAGAAGGACAGGCACAGGCACGGGCATCGGGGAGGGCGGAAAGAAGGACAGGGGACAGGGCATTGGGCATTGGGGATAGGGGATGGGAGAAAGAAGGACGGGCGAGCGAGTGGGCATCGGGGAGGGGGAAAGAAGAATGGGGGACAGGGCGTCAGGCATCGGGGATGGCGAGTAAGTGGGCTGGGGGGGCATCAGGCATTGTGGGGGGAATCAGGGGCAGGGGGAGCGGGGACTCTTAATTTTTTAAAAAAAGTACTTATTTTTTCAGCGGTGCGCTCCTGCGCACATGGCCCTTTAAGGGGGGGAAACACAGAGCGCGCGACGGGGTTTTCCCTTGCCCCGTCGCGTGCTGACATCTGGAAAAGGGCGACGGCATGCACTAGTTGTAGCGCGCCGTCGCCCCGCCTCCCAGACGGATTATCAGGTAGGTCTAGCAAGGCCCAAAGACTCTACAGACTAAATTGAACTAGTATAAAAACAATCAAAGAACCCCTAGGTGAATATACTGCAATAAGAATACTGTAAGTGGAAAAATAAAATGTTAATTTTAAAAATTATTATTAATAATAATAATTAATTAACTTGTATAATTTAAGATTAAGCATAGGACACATTCTTTCATATAGTGATGGATGCTGGCTTGTTCCTGATTTTTGTGTGTGTGTGTTTTTAAACTGAGCCAGAGTCAGTAAAAAAAAAAATGGAATTGAATGCATTTTTCAGGTTTACTAGTAAAATATTTATTGTGGATAAAGCAGTGCCTTATTGTGGATAAAGCAAAAGACCTCTTGAGCATACTTGTCTGCCATTACTTTTGTACGTGTAAGCAAAATATCACATCCTATAATTTTTCCATTGTTTGTGCTGCGTCCTTACATTTGTTTTACATTAGCATCATAAGAAAATTCCTCCCCTCTACCCAAGTACAAACTATAACGGTAGGAAACAGTCCTCAAAGTGTAGGAACTATGCTTTGTGTGGAAGGATCCTGCCCTGACAGTGGTGTAAACACTGAGGAGGCCCCAGCAGTGAAATGAATATTCCTGACTGAGGGATTCAGACCTCTATTTGTTGCATGATAGAATCTTTGGAGCCTCGTTAACAAAAAAAAGATGTGTTCTGTAACATTGAGCCACACAGTAAAGTACTATTTGTCACAAATTATGACAACTCCTCTGGAAAAGTAAAAAGAATGGGAGCAAAAATGTAACCTCACTTCACCTGAAGCCAGAAGGAAACTGACCTTCAGCACAGGTATGTGAAGGTCACTGGCTGCCTATTCATTTCCAGGCCCAATTCCAAAACTGGTGCTTACTATTAAACCCTGAAATGGCTTGGGTCCCAAATACTTGAAGGAGCACCTTCTCCCATGCCAACCGGCCCACACTCTAAGTTCATCAACTGACGCCCTTCTCCAAATGACTCCTCCCTCAGAGGTGAAGATGTTACATCAAGGGAAAAGGCTTTTTCAATATGGCACCCCACAGTGGTGCAACTGGATAATTTTTGACCTGGGATGTACTGTCCCGATGGCGGTACAGGAATGTAATAAATAAATAAAAATAGATATTAGTTTAGTTGTGAAGCACACACACAACTAACATTTCCCCATCTAGGTAAGCGCCATTCAATGCTCCACAACTAGTTTTACATTTCTGATAGGGTTAGAACAGCAACGATTCAGTTTGCCAACCGTGCTTCAAAAATAATAATGTTATGAGCAAGTGCAATTTTGCATTTTAAACTCACTTAAATCATAACACGATAATAACCCGCCTCTCCCTCTGGATCAAGGCGGGGAACAACATTAAATACAATATAATACATAAAACTTGTAAAAAGAGCATATAAAACTGATACAATAACAATCACAACATCTTAATATTTTTAGGTTTAAAATTCATCTGGGTAGGCCTGCTGGAAGAGATTAGTCTTTATGGCTGTCTTAAACTCAGACAGTGTGTGTGATTGACGAATCTCCTTCAGCAGGCCATTCTACAGTCTGGGGGCGGCAGAAGAAAAGGTCCTCTAAGGCCTTAGCTAGACCTAAGGTTTGTCCCGGGGTCGTCCCTGCCTGCTCCCAGGATATCCTGTGTGTCATTTACATGAACAGGGATGACCCCAGGATAGTCCTGGGATAAACCTTAGGTCTAGGCCTATGTAAAAGTTGTCAGCCTAGTTTTGGCTGACTAGAGTAAATTCTCCCCAGAGGACCTGAGTGTGCGAGGCGGATTGTACGGGAGAAGGCGAACCCACAGGTAACCTGGACCCAAACCACAAAGGGCTTTAAAGGTAATAACCAACACTTTGTACTTCACCTGGAAAGTAATTGGCAGCAAGCTGAGTGATTTTAATGTTGGTGTAATATGTTCACCCCTTGTCATCATGACTACAGGGGAGAAATGGAGTTTAGTTCTGTTGCCCTCTCTGAGTGGTCATTTGGGGCGTGGGCAAGGGTTGCAGGGCCTGGACTTTGTCTCCAAGGTCCAGCCCTCCTGCCCCATTCGTAACCCAGCTACAGCAAACCATCACCAGGGACATATGCCTGGTGCCAACTTTGCTTCGTTTTAGGCACCAGGAAAAGAACTTCATTTATCCAGGACATTTTTAAAAAGGTTTTATTATGGATTTTCAACTCTCTGAATTTGATCTGGTGGTATTTAGTGAGCATTTCATTGTTGTTGTCCTTGATTATTTTTTTTTGTAAACTGCCTGGAAGCCATTGTTAAAAGGGTTTATAAATGTTTTTAATAAATAATCTATCACCACACGACAAATGGATCCAACTTCAGTTGCACATTGGCCAGTCACTGATGCACAACTGTCATGCCAGCATTGGCGTGCGGACAACAGTTCAAAGGGTTCAGTTGCACACCCTAATCCGCCATCACGTTGCAGTAGCAGGGCCAGTGCTAGCTGTAGGAAAGAGTGGCAAATTCAGCTGCTCCCCACCCCATTCCTCCTCCGGAAGGCTTTTTTCACCGGTGCAGCCGCTGCCCCCCACCCACCCGGCTCGCTCGCTCGCTCGCTCTTTCACTCACTCACTCACCCACTCAGATGCTCCCTGCTCCCAGCTGCTCTGCCTGACCTTTTGCAACAGTTGCTGAACAAGGTGGGAGCAGCAGCCACGCTGGGGCCAGGAAGCAGCACGTGGAGGAGCCGAGGAGGAGTAAGGAGTAAGATCGCCCTCCCCCCTTTGGAGCTGCTGCCCTCCTCTGCCCTCCTCTCGTCATCAGCCCTGGAGGTACTGTAATGTTTGTGAGAAAGAGAGAGAGAAGCTGTATGTTTACGTGCCTTCTCTCCTCATCGCTGCTCCACCGCCCACCCCAGTCTGGACTCAGCAAGAGAAAAGAAAGGGGGAAGGGGGGAGAACTGCAATGCCCCCCAGGACCTCCTGGCTAAGGAGGGTTCATTCAGCAGCACCTTTTTCAGAATGCTTGCTAAAACAATTCCTGTCTGCCCTTGCTTATTTTAGGGTGTCCAACCCCCTTTTTTCAAGCAGTTCTTTTGGTAAACATGGTAAGTGTATATCTTCTTTCACTTTAAAACAGAGCTGCAGCACAATCCTATGTACGTCTACTCAGAAGTAAGCCCCACTGAGATCAATCAAACTTACTCTGAGGTAAATGTGCATAGGATGCAGCCTGAAAATGAAGAGAGGATGAAAAAAAGACCGGAGAAAAAGAATGGTAGAAATAGAATAGCAAGGTAACTGTGGGATATTTAACCATATTTAAAGACAGTAAATACAGTAAAATTAGTGCTCCTCTAGTTCAGTCCCAATCAAATAATTACAACAGTGCAGTACAGATTATTTGTTAATTAAAAAAATACAGTTTACTTCAGTTTTCGTTTATTTCGTTTGTTTGATGAATGAAAAGAAGTCCTTTATTACTGTATATTCAATCAATGTTTACCTAAAATATATATATATATCCCTGGCCAAACCACCTAATGAAATGTGCTGCACACGTCTATGCATGCCGGGTGCGTTTAGGTTACACAAGCCCATTGGGATTCTTAACTTAGTTGTTGCTAAGCCAAGAACTAAGTGGTGGCTGGGGATAATGGGAGTTGTAGTCCATCACATCTGGAGTGCACCATATGGGGAAAGGTTGGCTTAGGCCATGCTAAAAAGTTTCAAGGGTAAATTATTGGCATGGATGAGTATTCTGCTATGCCGGGTCTGTTTCTTCTCAAGTTCTGGGTAGCCTTTGCAAAGGCAAGGCTGAGCAGGAAAGGATTGGATTTACCCGCAACTGTCCCATTTTGGCCGGGACTGTGACATTTTTCAGGGTCCTCCAAATTGTTCAGGCAAGATTAAAGGGCAGGGTGTGTGGAATTCTTTCCAGCTTGGATTTTAATCCAAGCCAAAAAAAAGAATTTGGGGCACTGGGGGTATCACCTCTTCTTTGAGGTGTACCCTAAGCTCTCAGTGAATGTGTTTTGCTGGGGCTTTATACACCCAGTATACCTCATTATGGCTGCCCAGTGGTGCTGCATTGTTTATATGATGCAGCCGACAACTCGCATCCACATTGGGCTTTTCCCTTTGAAACGGCGCTTTTTCGCAGTGTCTTTTTACCACGACTTTTTCAGTTTCTTCGACAGTTGCGGCATTGTCTCTTGTTCTGTCAGTGGTGGCTTCGGTTCATCATATATGCGATGTAACAGACCTTTACACTAGGCCCGTCGCATAAACCCTTCTCAGGCCAAGCGCCACCACTTGAAAACCTGAGGGAGGGTTCATTAAAACCTTTCCCCTAGCTATGAGGGAAACAGGTTTAATATAGGATCTCTCAAAATATACTGTGGGTATAATCTGGTGTGGGTGTTTAATAACTGTAAGGCAGGTAAATAATGCCAAGCTGACACGTGGTATTTGGTAGCTAACAAAATAAAAATAAGTTAATTGTTGTTTAAAAGCTTTAAATCAAAGTATAATACTTTCAATCCTGCCTGATCTAAACTTTCCACACACTAACCACCTCACTCTCTTCACACCAATCCTAAATCCCTAGAATCCAAACCCTTCTTACCCTACAACTAAACAACTCTCCTCACACACACTGAAACTAAGCAAGTGGGCGTTGCTAGGGGTGGATTCATGCACAGGCTGCCGGAATGCAGGGCAGGGTGCTGGCTTGCCAAGCAAAATGGCCGCCAGCGCTGCAGTTTGTCCTGGTCGGATAGCCCACGTTCCCTCCTGCCATGTAACTTTATTGATTCTGCTTCACAGCAGCGATGCTGCAGGGTTTGGGGGGAATCAGCAACCAAAGTGGGGTCAGATAGATGCCCCCTGGTATGTTTAGACAGGGACCAGAGTGCTGGCGAAAGGCTACGTTGTAGGTACAGGGATCTTTCCCATCCCTCAGTGTAGATGTAGTAGATGTAGTTGAATTGCATTGTAGCGTGCATCTTGCCGCCTTATTCTCATCAACTGGAACAACCTGCAAATCTTCCGTGCACTCTTTTTTCTTTCTTTCTTTTTGTGGCACCTCCGAATATGGATTGTGTTGGTCAAAGAACCCTAAAGAGGGGGAGATCCAGGAGCCCTTAAGTTGCCCGTCTACACTTAACCCGACACAGATTTCTATTTAAATGCCAATTCTTTCTTTCTAAACTTGCGCCTATGCATATTCATTTGCATGTGCAAATGTTATGCAAACTGGCGCCCTCTTTGTCCTCTTCTTTGGCGATGCTTTTCCTCATTTTTATTTCTATTTTTTTGGTGCTGCTGCGGCCGCCCTATAGACCTACCTTCCATTTGGGCAGCAGCCATCTGCAACTAGCAAGAACATTTCTCCTTGTTGCTCAGTTCTGATCCACAGTTGGGGCACATCTGGCCACTTGGTATCCAGTTGCCAGTTCAAATTTTAAGCAAGCACAAATTTTGGCAGCAAGCACCCAGAGCCACTGCTAGGAGTGATGCTGTTCCAGCCCAAATCCCAGTATAATTTCCCTCCTGCTCAAACCTGGGATATTTACATCCCACCAACCACATAGCCTCAGCTGGAGGAATCACAAACACATAATTAAATAGGCAGGACAGAGTTTGCTCTGTATTTTGTGTTCTGTGTTGTTTTCAAAATGTTCGTCTCTATTTTTCAGAAGTGTTCACCAAAGCCTGTCACTTCATTGAATAATCAGATTTACAACTTCAGTGCAAAATCCTACAGAAGTAATCTACAGATAGCCACGTGTTTTGGGTCCCACTTTCTTTTGCAAAAGGGCTTCACTTTCTGCTTTAAGCCACTTCTAGAGAATGTCTTACCTTAGGAAAGCTGTTCAATGCAATTCTGTAATGAACACATCAATTTAGTAGCTAGTTTTTACTGCTGTTAGCCTCCATCAGCTTGGATCAAAAGAACTGTGAGTGGAAGAAAAATAATCCATGGGAGCTGTTCGCAAACATTTGTGCAAGAGTTTTATTTATTTACTTATTTATTACGTTTCTATACTGCTCCCAATAGCCGGAGTTAGTGCAGTGCTAAATTCTATAGCAGTTTACATGCTTCTTCTTGGCCAGCAGGTTGCTCAAGTGAAAGACTATGGCTGGTTTTAGGTTACCTACGCACATTTATGCTGCAGTCCCATGCACACTCATTTGGGAGAAAGTCCCATTGAACTAAATTATTATTTTATTTTATTTTATTTATTTATTTATTTATTTATTTATTTATATTCCACCTTTTTCCCAGTACCAGGACTCAAGGCAGTTTACAAGATTAAAACATGTACAATTAAAACATATAAATATAAATTTACAAAAGTTAAAATAGAATTAAACCTGCAGTAAAAATTTAAAAAGTTTTTAAAATTTTAAAAACAGTAACAGATTTTTTAAAAAATCCAATACATTAACACAGGTCCAGAATAGTTTTTTGCCTGTCCCCAAAAGTGTAGCACAGAGGGAACCAGCCTAGCCTCCCTGGGAAGGGAGTTCCAGAGCCTTGGAGCAGCCACCAAGAAGGCCCTCTCCCACGTACCCATCAGGCATGCCTGGGATGTTGATGGGACTGAGAGAAAGGCCTCCCCAGAAGATCTCAGGGCATGGGCAGGCTCCTATGGGAGACTACGGTCTTTCAGATAACCTGGACCCAAGCCATATAGAGCTTTATAGGTGATAACCAGCACTTTGAATTGTGCCCAGAAACAGACTGGAAGCCAATGGAGCTGTTGTGACAGGGGAGTTGTGGAGCTTACTTCTAAGTAGACATGTGTAGGATTGCACTATTATTTACTAAAGAGTAAGCATTGAACTCATTGGGACTAACTTCCAGGACAACGTACTTCAGTTTGCAGTGTGTTGGTTTCACTTTTCTCTCTCACGCTGCAAATAATTAAATTTTAGCCTCACAAAAATCAGAATACCTGAAAAACTATCAAGGTGGCTTTTATTGTGATTTTAAGCCAGATGTGTTTATTTTTAGTACATATACATTCATTTTCATTCAGACAAATGTGGGAGAAACGCCCATTAAATATATAATGTCCAACCCAAACTGGGATTCTTTCCATATACTATACCTAGAATTAATCCTCAAAAATTACATCAAGAGTGGGTAAAGTTGAAGCTTGCATGAACTTCAGTGTTTACTGGAAGCCAAAGATCGACCAACCAAAGTAATAGCTCATGTAGGCGAACATACTCCTAACATTTGCAGCACGCTGTATCTTGTAATCTGGCAAAATGCTCGCTCTCGCTCTCAGGAGCTGCAGCCTTTCCCCCATAATCCTCTGGACATTGTGCTGGTTTAAGGCAAGGTGGGGTACCTGTGCCCGTCCAGACGTTGTTGACTACAATTCCCATTTGCCAGAGATAGCATGACCAATGGTCACGGATTATGGGAGTTGTCATCCAATGGCATCCAGAAGGCCACACGTTATCCATCCCTGCTTTAGCCCTTGTAGAACCACTCCTGGTATATAGGGCACCATGAGAAAAACAAAAAAACAGGCACCAGTGGGAACTGCCATGTTTTTATAGTGGCAGCCAAGTTGTTTATCCCTGGTGCAATGTCCAGGGCATTGTAGTCAAAACAAAATGGTAACTACCAGTTTAATTGTGGCCACATGAACTCAATCCTGCAAGGGAGGAATGAGAGTAGGCAAATGTTAAGTTGAAGGAGCCCTTCCAGGACACTGGAGTCTCAACATTTGCCCAAGAACCCTGCACTCCAGGCCCAATAACATCAGATACAAATGTGCACCTGTATGTTCTATGTACTACTAGCAAACTCAATTCTCCAAGCATGGATAGGTGTGTAGTCAAAGCAGCTAAGCATGCTCCATGGTCATGCAACGCTGACTGCATGATAGCCAGTGGGGATGGAATAGTGAAGAGGGAGAGCAATAGAACGGAGTTTCCTGGAAAAGGGCATGGCTGGCTGAATAGGAGAACTGAATAGGAGAACTTGGACAGGTCCGCGCAACCACCTCTGCTCTGGATCCTTGCCCCTCTTGGCTAATAAAAGCTAG
The DNA here is from genome assembly GCF_023053635.1 of Elgaria multicarinata webbii. Taxonomy (NCBI): domain Eukaryota; kingdom Metazoa; phylum Chordata; class Lepidosauria; order Squamata; family Anguidae; genus Elgaria; species Elgaria multicarinata. The sequence goes on from NC_086176.1 coordinate 26,428,848, forward strand.
TAGGGATGGAACAGCTGGCTGGGCCAAGGAGGTGATTAATGCCTCTCTACGAGAGGGAGTGGTCCCAGACCGTCTGAAAGAGGCGGTAGTGAGACCACTCCTGAAGAAAACTTCCTTGGACCCGGAAAATCTTAGTAACTACAGGCCGGTAGCAAATGTCCCATTCCTGGGCAAGGTCCTTGAGCGGGTGGTGGCGGGCCAGCTCCAGACACTCTTGGATGAGACTGATTATCTGGATCCATTTCAGTCGGGTTTCAGGCCTGGCTTTGGCACGGAAACAGCCTTGGTCGCCCTGTATGATGACCTATGCCGGGAGAAAGACAGGGGGAGTGTGACTCTGTTGATTCTCCTTGATCTCTCAGCGGCTTGCGATACCATCGACCATGGTATCCTTCTGGAACGTCTGGCTGAGTTGGGAGTGGGAGGCACTGCATTGCAGTGGTTCCGCTCCTACTTAGCAGGATGGCTCCAGAAGGTGGTGCTTGGGGGACATTGCTCGGCCCCGTGGACTCTTCAGTCGGTCTTGTCCCCCATGCTGTTTAACATGTACATGAAACTGTTGGGTGCGGTCATCCGGAGTTTTGGAGTGCACTGTCATCAGTATGCTGACAACACGCAGCTCTGCTGCGCCTTTTCATCCTCATCAGGTGTGGCTGTGGATGTGCTGAACCGGTGCTTGGCTGCGACAATGGACTGGATGAGGGCTAATAAACTGAAACTCAATCCAGACAAGACTGAGATGCTGCTGGTGGGTGGTTCCTCTGATCGGATGGGGGTTTTTCAACCGGTTCTGGATGGGGTTGCACTCCCCCTGAAGGAGCAGGTTCGTAGCTTGGGGGTTCACCTAGAAGCATCTCTGTCACTTGAGGCACAGGTGGCCTCGGTGGCACGGAGTGCTTTCTACCAACTTTGGTTGGTGGCCCAGCTACGCCCCTCTCTGGACAGGGATAACCTAGCTTCAGTTGTCCATACTTTGGTAACTTCCAAATTAGATTACTGCAACGCCCTCTACATGGGGCAGCCTTTGAAGACGGTCCGGAAGCTGCAGCTTGTGCAAAATGCGGCGGCCAGATTGATAGCTGGAACAGGGAGGTTTGAGCATATAACACCGATTCTGGCCCGCTTGCATTGGCTGCCTATATGTTTCCGAGCCCAATTCAAGGTGCTGGTCTTAACCTATAAAGCCCTACATGGCTTGGGACCACAATACCTGATGGAACGCCTCTCCCGACATGAACCTACCCGTACACTGCGCTCAACATCTAAGGTCCTCCTCCGAGTGCCTACTCCGAGGGAAGCTCGGAGGATGGCAACAAGGGAGAGGGCCTTTTCGGTGGTGGCCCCCCGACTGTGGAATGATCTCCCCGATGAGGCTCGCCTGGCGCCAACATTGTTATCTTTTCGGCGCCAGGTCAAGACTTTTCTCTTCTCCCGGGCATTTTAACAGCATTTTAACAGCATTTAACAACGTTAAGTTTGTTTTTAATGGACCCCAGAATTGTTGTTTTTATACTGTTTTTATGTTTTTTTAAAAAAAATTGTATACTTTTAATGTTTACCATTTTTAATTGTTGTAAACCGCCCAGAGAGCTTCGGCTGTGGGGTGGTATATAAATGTAATAAAATAATAAAATAAAATAAAATAAATAAATATGCCACAATATTTTGTTGGAGGTCTGACTTGCGTTACTTGCATTTGATACTTAGGACCAAGAAGAGTGATGTTCTGTTAAGGTGTGGGTTGTGTTTACTTCTTACCACTTGAAATTGTTTTTTGTTTCCTTGCTGCATCATACTGTAAGCAGCCCTTTGATCTGGATTGCCGTGGACTAGATAAAATTGGTTTGGGGGCTTGAGGTATCCCCACAGATTGCCCATTTGTCCTTCCCTGTAGCACCACAGCAAGGTGACTGGAAAAGAGATCATAGCAAACGCCTCAACTAAACATTAATATTAGCCACGTTTTTGGAAAAATTATGTCAGTTCATGAAGTAAGGGAGAATGAGGGCCGCAAGCCAGTGCCCTGCAGTCAGTGCAAAGCAAAAATGAAGAAACTTTTTAAGGATACTGAGACAAACCTTTTGTTGTTAGAATCTCCTCTGAGCAACTTTGGATGTTATGACCAGAACCAAATGTTTCTTTGTTTGCTTATAAGATTTATATGAGCTGCCTTTTAAGGGAGGGAAACCACAAAACTCAATAAAATAATGACTAAAACAGTAATAACGCAATAATAAAATTAACAATTAAAACCAGATCACAACATAGACACAATGGTGCCCAATAAAGTCTTGACTCAAAGGCCCTTTCTACACCTAAGGATTATCCCAGGAAAATGGAGGGGTCATCCCTGCCTGCTCCTGGGATCCCCTCTGTGTCATTTGGATGCACAGGGATGATCCCGGGATGATCCCAGGATAAATGGCTGGTGTAGACATGCCCAAAGTCTTCAATGCCCTCTTGAAAGTCTACAATGATAGGGCTGATGAATATGAAGTGAGGACCCACTACACAGAAGGCCATATCCCTCATGCCTAATTGTTTTCAGAGGCAGGCGCACAAACGGAGCCTCCACTGTTGATCTCACCATGCAGGTTGGTTGGTATGGGTGAATGCCTTCAAGTAACCTGGACCCAAAACATTTATGGCTTTAAAGGCCAATACTCATACTTTAAATTGGACCCAGAAACACAGTGGCAGCCAATCCAGCTAGTAAAATATGGTTGGGTTCAGACAATACACTAACTAATGGTGATTTAAATACCGTATTTCTTCGATTGTAAGACGCCATCGATTCTAAGGCGCACACTAATTTCAGTACCACCAGCAGAAAAAAAATTTCTTAGAATATCTTTTATGAGTAGAATTTCTTAGAAATTTCTTAGAAATATCTTAGAAAGAGCTGGGTTTTGGTGCCACTGGGCTGGGAGGGGCTTAGGGGTAAGCAAAAAACCAGGCGTTTAACCTCCCAGCTCCTCTTCGCTCGCATGGCTCTCGGCTGCTGCAGGAGCTTCCTCTTTTGGAGGCCTACCTGTACGAGGAGGAGAGAGACGACTGGAGCTGCCGCGTGAGAGCAGCTTCGGCGGAGCAGCACTTCTTCGGCCTCTGGCCACAGGTTTTTCGGGCCACTTTGGCCCAGCATCCGCGGGCGTGAGGAGTATTAGCAGTTTGTCCTGCCCTCCAGCAAACCAGGGGGCGGGGACTACTTCCAGGCTCCACTCGGGACACACGCTTCCTGGCCGCCGCAGCCGGGTGGGTACAACCCAGCTGGGCATCTTCCCAGGGCGGCAGCTGGGGGGGGGGCACCCGGTGCTTTGGAGTGGGTGAGCCTCCTGACTCTTGGAGCTGCGTGTCTTCCAGCCGCGGCTGACAAGGGCCACCCGGCGCTGCAAAGTGATCTCAAAAAAATCCCAATCACTTGCAAAGCGATCTCAACAAACCCTGCTTGCTCAGCTTTCTAAAAGCAATAAAGCCAGAGAAAGTTGGAATGGATGTTTCAGACACTTTTTTAATAGGGTAGAGTCTTTTTGCATCTACCATATTGCTTCGATTCTAAGATGCCATCAATTCTAAGACGCACTCCATTTTTAGAGATGTTTATTTGGGGGGAAAAGTGCGTCTTAGAATCGAAGAAATACAGTAGTCAATGGTCGGTTATTTAATCCACCATGGGTTATTGTGTTGTGTTGATGAACTTTTTTAACCAACGGTTGGTTATTTGGCCAAAATAACCAACGAAATTAACCAATGCTGTGCAGAGCTGGCTACTTGAACCACTACTGGTAATTGTGTTGTGTGAAGGGCACCGATGGTTATTTCCTCGGCTGCCATTGGTTATTTCATCAGCCACAGAGTCTCAAGGCAAGAGCAGTCAAAGTGGAGGCTGCCACTGTAGTCCAGCTGGTGGGATAGATTTTCAGCAGCAATGGCTGGGATACTAGTGGGAGGACTGAGGGAAAAGAGAGGGTGGGGGATGAGGTAGTCATCTCAGCATGGACTAATAGTCAACTCATTGCTGATCCTAATCCACACCATAGTGGATTGTTATCATGTTGTGTGAGGACTACCCCTTAGATAAACTACTGCCAAGTTGATTATTACCCCACCGTTGAGTATTATGTTGTCCGAACGTAGCCAGTGGCACAGAAGTTGACTGCCTTGCACCCAACATTTTGGGCTAGATGAAGTTTCTGAACCATTTTTAACACAGACCCATGTAGACAGCGTTACACGAATCCAGCCTGGCATCACAACAGCATGGATAACTAAAGCAAGGTCAGGCTTCTCCAGATAGTGTCACCATTGGCACGCCAGCCTAAGCCAGTAAAAAAACACTCCTGGCCACCATCAACAGCTGATGTTCCACAGTTAGCATCAACTCTAGGAGCTCCCAAATTGTGTATTTGCTGCTCCACAGTGCCCCCTGACATTGGTAGGAAGGGAAATCAGCCCAGAGAGAATCAGATGATCTGGGTATAATGTTACAAATCTGTAGGGTGACCATATGAAAAGGAGGACAGGGCTCCTGTATCTTTAACAGTCGCATAGAAAAGGGAATTTCAGCAGGTGTCATTTGTATATATGGAGAACCTGGTGAAATTCCCTCTTCATCACAACAGAGCTATACTAGAATGACCAGATTCAAAAGAAGGCAGGGCACCTGCAGCTTTAACTGTTGTGATGAAGAGGAAATTTCACCAGGTTCCCCATATATACAAATGACACCTGCTGAAATTCCATTTTCAATACTACTGTTAAAGATACAGGAGTCCTGTCCTCCTTTTCATATGGTCACCCTACACATCTGTATATAATGAACTTGTGGTTATGGTTATGTGTTCCTATTATATCTCTGTACTTTATGGTGAGTATTTCTGTGGTGAGAGAGATCGGTAACAGGAGTGACAGGAAGAATGGTGGATTTGCAAATGTGTGATGATTGGCTGAGTGAGTGAAGGGGGTGTGAGTATAAATAATAGAGAAGCAGAGTGTGTGTGTATGTGTGAGTGATATGTCTCTGTGTGCATGTGACAATGAATTCTCCTTGGTATCATTATGGGTGCTGTCACTATGAGCTCCTGCACTTCAAAATTTACCACCACACAACTGATCCCTCCAGGGAATCAGAAGATCTGAGCCAGAGCCAGAATTTTTGTGCAAACCACAAAGAAAAGATCCAACATTCACAGCTTCTCATGGAGCCTCATTGCAGCTCTGCGTATCTAAGAAATAAGCTTTCCTAGATTCTAGTTCTGTCCAGTAGACAGGATGTTGCTCGTATTGCCAGAAGAAGCCGTCCTTTGTAAATAGGGGTGGATCTACACAGCGTACTGAAGGCGCTTGCGTGCGCCTCCAGTGCGCCCCAAAAACGATTGTGTAGATCCTGCCCTGGAAGAGGCAGAGGAAGAGGCGGAGGAGGAGGCGGCTGGGGAATCTGGCCGCGTCCTTGCCCCCGCCACCCACCTCCCCGCCGACCTCCTGCTGCCAGCGAAAGAGCCACCCGGGTCGGAGAGCCCCGCCTTCTTCCGCCGAGCTCTCCAACCCGGGTGGCTCTTTCGCCGGCAGCAGGAGGCCAGCGGGGAGGTGGGCGGCAGCGGCGGCAAGGACGCGGCCGGATTCCCCAGCCGCCTCCTCCTCTGCCTCTTCCAGGGCAGGATCTACACAATCGTTTTCGGGGCGCACTGGAGGCTCACGCAAGCGCCTTCAGTACGCTGTGTAGATCTGCCCTAGGTGTCCTAGATGCACAGGTAGGATGCACTATTTCCAGTTATCAGAGGAAAGTGACGTTGTTTAAACGGCCAAAATAGCACCATCCAAACACAAGAGAGAGGGTTCAGCGGGCTTTGGGAATAGGTAAATATATTCTGTTCAACTCAATAACCCTGTTCACACTGACCCAGGCTAGCATGCCCAAAACATAGGAACCACCTTGGATTGAAAGAGAAGAGCAGGAAATAAGTAAATAAATGTAAACAATCAAATAGAAAGGGTTCTACTCTGAAAGGCAGCCTAAAAATAATTGCAAATAAATAAATAAATGTGCTGGACATTCTGGCTAGAATAAGAAAATAAGTGAGACTTCAGCCAGAGCAACACCACGCAGGATATAACACCGTGAAAGCGGTATGAAAGCGGTATATGAAATGTGTCACAGGCCATAACAGTTGTCAGCGCACTTCGATACCGCTGTAAAGTGTAGATCCTGCCTTTATGTGGGCGGGGTCCATAGATGGAGCGGCAGTAGGTCTGTGTACTGTAAACCCATCTTGCTCCTGCCCCTGTTTTACCTCTTACGTAACCGTACACTTTGGCTGGCAGCTCCCTGGGCACTTGTTTGCGCTGCTCAGAACCACCGTTTGCCGTTCAAGAGAGACACACACAATTGGGATTGTCGCTTTAAACTTGGTTGTTAGGTTCTGTGCCTGCCGTTTCCCCTCCCTGGGGGGACTCTACTCTCAGCTGCTGTTCCCATAGCTGAGGAAGAGAGAGAGAGAGAGAGCAAGGGAGATAGGAGACCAGTCCTCCTTCTCCTCTGTGAACAAGTAGCTAGTCCTTAGCTGACATGTTATTTTCGTGGAGACGCTGTTTGCGTTCCCTCTGACGGCAAGGCAGGTGAAACATTGGCACGGATTTCTCTGGTGGCTTCTGTACAGAAGGGCATCCCTTTTGTTATCCCTTTGGTTAAAAAATGAAAATAAAACTCTGAACATCCTTGCTCCTTCCAGCCTCTCTACCTCTCTGACAGGCAATTTCTCTTCTCTGTTTTTTTTCCCCCTTCGCCAAGGAAAAAAGGAAAAGGCAGACAGAAATAGAAGGAAAGAGACAACAGCTGGAGGACCAGATACTTCAGCTGCAGCATTTCAAGGTAAGGGCTGAGGAGGGTGGATTGACCGGCACTGTTTGTTATTAGAGATGCAGATCACACGTCAGAGAGCTGGAAAGCACCTGCTCAGACATGAAACTGCCTGCCCTGCTAGTCAGATCCTCTTCTGTGTGTGTGATTCTCTGTTACAGTACCATGTTGCTGGAAAGGAGGGAGTTGATTTGAGGCTGGCAGCAGGGGAGGGGGCGGCGGCAGATCTAGCATGTATTGGTATTGCTGCAAATTTTATTATTCCCTCCATCCCCATGAAATGCAATGGATGGGGATTTGGGTGTGTTTGCTGCATTGCTTAAATGTTTTTTCTCTCTCCTCTGGCTACACAGTGGCTTAGGCTTTTCTGTCGCTTATTACCATAGTATTTAATCTGTGTGTATGTGTTTCTGTGTGTAACATTGCATACCTACTGAACTGAAATATGCATTCAATACTATGCAGATTAGACAGCAGTCGAATCGGTGTTGATACAGATTAAGGGTTGAAAACATAATCTGCTGTGTGGTATATAGAGTGGCATGGCGTTTATACGTATCAGCGTGCCTTGCTTACCAGGACCTCATCAATCCAGGTTCTCCTGAACATGAGATACACCTTGGGGTGGGGCCACAGCTCAGTGGCTGGGCACATGCTTTGCATGCAGAAGGCCCAGGGTTCAATTCCTGGCATGTCCATTTCAAAGGAGAAGAAAGATTTCTCCCAAGATCTTGGAGATCTGTTGCTAGAGCAGACAGATAGTATGACTCAGTAAAGGAGAGCTTCTAGTGTTTGCTGTCTCCTGGACGACTTTCTATTGAAAACAAACTGATGCTGATATGGGAGTTCGATAATGGGATCTTGTTGAAAGCTCAGCAAGCTTTAGCCTGCCCAGTATCTGGGTGGGAGACTTCTTGGGAGCTCCACGCAAGCTGCTGCGAACTTCCCAAAGGAAGCGTAGGGTGGAAGTGTAAATAAACGAATGACTAGGTGTCACAGACGCATACAGAGAGAGTGAGAGTCTTGTGCAAAGCTTATCTGGGGTATGTCTTAATGTATATATGTAGAAGCTAATCAAAGCTGTGTGTATTCTGAGCTCTCTATATGAATGTTGACCTAAAGCAATCCACATTCTGCACATTCATGGAAATTTGGGACATTTTCACATTTGCCTTTTTCAGCATTGAATTCTTCAAAATGGTTTTGGCTATTTTGATAGTGATGGAAAGAGTTTCGCTGGTTCTGCTTGTGTCATGGAAGGGACACTAGTCAGGAAGCTACTTTTAATATCTCTTTCAAACAAGAACAGAACAGCAAAAGGAAGCTCCTGACTCCACCCAATACAAAAAATCTAGTGCTGCCTAGCGCCTAAACTACATAATAACACTATCCACAAAGCTTGCCATGGATTGTGGGGGCAAGGTGCTATACAGGCCATTGTAGCCCTGCCCTTGACCACTATGAATCTTAAATAGGTAGCTTGAGAGAGGCATCACTTCCTGTGATGTACACACTCCTCCCTTTTGTCCCACTGATAGCTCCACCAAACAGGTTTTATGTCATAATATTTACAGGTGAAGGTGGGATATTAACCACAGATAACATTCCCTCTTTCAAACCACCTTCGGTTCCCTGAAAATGGCTGCCTGTCTCCAGCCTTATTTGCCCATTGCTATGCCTCATGAAACTTCAGCAGACTTTTAAATATACATCTTCAGTCATAAGGGCTAGAAACTTGCTTGCTTAAAAATAAATAGAAGCAGAGATTTCCCCACATTCTGAGCTCATTCTGGTCTTCATGGAATGCTGTAATATATAAGGCTGTTCAAACTTCTTTACATACGTTGTCGCATTGTAGTCTTCATATTTCAGATATGGGGTCTGCGACTGACTTGCCCAATGACACTTGGGAAGTTCATGACAGAAACAAGAACCAAACCAAAGACTTTATGCTCCAGAGTTCAGCCTTTGCACACTTTAGTGCGTCTTAGCTTAGCACATGACACCAGATGTCACATATGTTGTACACAGCCCTGAATATCATCTTTGATCCTTTGCAGAGGCCAGAGTTCAGATAGTTGTGCACAAGGAATTGTTTCCTGCATATCTAAGTCTTCATCTTTTCATACTATATTCTGTATTTAAATGGCTGCCTTTGTTGTGGCTGCTTTTGTGTGTATGCTTTTTTAAGAAGGTGTAATACATTTAAGTCTGAGTAACTGATTACAGACTAAGCAAACACTCTCTCACTGTCACCACAGGTCTCCTGGTGACATATATTGACTCCTGTGTTATCAGGAGATAACAGGATTGCATTTCTGCGGTGGAATTGCAACAGGATTTGTCGTTTCTCTTAGGCCACTCTGAAACCCAAGAGATTTTTTTCCTTCCTTTCTTTCTGGCTTCCATTTCATAAGGCGAAATACAAGGGCACACAAGACCCTGCTCTATGGCTGAGAAGATAACTTGCACCATGGTTGTTTATTTGCATTTTACGTTGCAAGCTGGTTGCTTTGTTTGCTGTGTTTTGGTTCTTGGCAAGCAGGCTGGCTTATAGCTTTCTACGAAATTCTTTTGTCCAGCCAACTCAGAGCAGTAGATTCCCACCAGCCACATGAGCATACACAAAAGGATGGATAGGTATGTGCACGCATCGCTAGTTATAACCATGAACGTGGCCATCCTTTACAGGGGAGACGGAGAAGGGAGTGTCATTAGATCAGATCTGCTGCAGATCTGATCTAATGGACGTTTGCCTAGTCTCATCACTGGCTGAAAGATGTTTTGCTCTTTGTATGGTAGTTGTGTAAACACAAAATGTGAAAGGGGAGACATGCGTCTCCAGATGCAAACCAAACCATATGCACTGGAGAATGGCAGCAAATTGTCACTCCTACTCTTCTCACTTTGCCTGGCTGCCTCCTCAAAGATATTCTTAAAAGCTGCCTCCTCACAGATATTCTTGTTTTCAGGACAAAAAGGTCCTGAACCTCAGGAATGACAGGAACAAGTGTGCTCTCTCACTGAGATCTGGTAAAAGGAGGGAAATGACGGAGACCAGCCAAACTCTGTAGCTGCCTTCTGAACGAGGGTAGCTGCTTACACATCAGGGGGGTAAAAGAGGGCAAAAGAGGACCCCAATTTGCATAAAATGGGCGTGTGCTCATTGACAGGTATAGGTGCAGATTTAGAAACCATGAATTTAAATACAAATACAGCACATCTCTCCACAGTGGGGAAGACTGTGACCAGGTGAACCTCTAGGCCTGCTTGGTCAGCTCTGTTGTCCAGGTAACTGTAGATGGAGAACTTCAAGGCCCCTGCTGGTCTTGCACCTTACGTTATTTTATCTTTAAACCAGATGTGGACTGGGTAGCCCTTCAAATAGAGGATGCCTTCAATTTGAGGACAGTCCTCTGGCAGCCCTGCAAATAGAGGGGTGTCCCTTGTAAATTAGGATGAAATATTGTTACTCTATTTATTTTGCATCCTGCCTTTTCTCCAATACTGGGACTCAAGGTGGCTTTACAAAATTAAAACATCTACAGTTAAAACATATAAATAGGAATATACAAAAGTCAAAAATATAACTTATGGCCTTCCTATAATTTAAACACTTAACCGGTCAAAGTGCTTCTGGGTGAGGCCTGCTTCTCTGATCCAAACAACTATTTTCAGCTTGATTTGGCTCGCTGCCGTGCTGTTTCCCTGAGCCTTGTTCTATCTTCAGACATCACTTTGATTTCCATCTTTGAACATCAGTGGTAAAAGGGCATACAAGCGTTGTTTGGGTTAAGACCTTGCCACTCTACCCCATTGTAGGGCAGGGAGGTTGACCCTCAGGCCTAGGGTCCCAGTCTGGCCCTCTGGTGTTGCCCAGAAGGCCAGGCATACTTCCCCATGTCACCACATTGCCCCTGACCGCCAAGCGTTTGGTGGTTTCCCCACTTTTGCACAGTTTTTTCCCCATTCTGAAATGTTGAAATGACTCTCCAAAAGCTTAGTTACTGGTAGTAAGAGCTTTGAGTTAAAAGATATCCACCCCCTTTTGCCTTTGGCCCTGACAACCACTGGTATGGGCCCCACGAGTGCTTTTCTGAAATGGAATTCGGCCCGCGGACTGAAAGAGGTTCAACACCCCTGCTCTCAGGAATAGGATACCAAATTGCTGTGCCATTGCCTCAAGTGGCATAAACATGGATGTCTGTGGTATGCCTAGGCAAGAGTAGGAAAACCCATGGTCCTGGCTATGGCGCAGAGTCAGGCCTGCACTCCTCCTAGGTTCTTCAGTTCAGTGCTGTTCTCCCAGCTGACTTAGAAACAAAATATTTGCTCCTATATAAGATTTTGGACTTGACTTATGGATTAGAATGGGACTGAACTGAAAATTCCTTCCCACAACTCCATGGGAAGTTGTGGCAGTAGCATTTCAGTAAATTTCAGGGGAGAAGAGTAATGAAAGGGAACAAAACCAGTGGCAACTCACTACTGCTGGCAAGACAATTCATCAAAGATTTAGCAGCTTGTGGCTGTCATTTATTTCCTTCCCAGAATTCCCTGCAGCAAGGGCAGGAAGCATTGCCTTCATTCCACTTGGCTTCATGATGAGGCCTTAGTTGTGACATTACCATGAAGCCACCTCACTTTCCTCTAGGGAATCCTGGGAGGCAGGGAAATGGTGACTGATGGCTGCTGAGATTTTGGAGAGCGCCAGGACCTCAAACAGGCAATGGCAACAAAATAGTAAGCCAGGGAGCCAGTTTCAGGAACACCTCCCACAATCAACACACACACACCAGGCGCTCCCAAACTTTGGGCGAAAGCTTCCAAAGAACAGTTGACTTAGCCCCAGGCTCTCTGGCCGAAAAAAGGTTAGCCACTAGTAATCTAGGGGAATTATCTACCTACATAATAGCTTGTTAACCCCAGGCATAGTAATTAAATTGAGAAAAATACTTAGGGACGAACAGAAAGCTTCAAAAAAAATGAGCTATTTTTATTCTTTGTCCCACCATTCTGTTACTATCCCACCATTCTGTTTTTTCAAATGTGTCTAAGACAACTAACATCACATGGCGCCAACGTTGTTATCTTTTCGGCACCAGGTCAAGACTTTTCTCTTCTCCCAGGCATTTTAACAGCATTTAACAACGTTAAGTTTGTTTTTAATGGACCCCAGAATTGTTGTTTTTAAATGGATACTGTTGTTTTTATACTGTTTTTATGTTTTTAAATTTTTGTATACTTTTAATGTTTACTATTCTTAATTGTTGTAAACCTCCCAGAGAGCTTTGGCTGTGGGGCGGTATATAAATGTAATAAAATAAATAAATAATAAATAAATTAAGTTTTTTTTTTTTAAAAAAGAAGAAAATCAGATGGGTCAGCAGGTAAAACAGTCCATAAAACAATAAGAGATCATCCATTTCTGGTCAAATGAAACACCTGGCAGCATAAAAATGTCTTTAAAACATGGCAAAATGCATACCAAGCATCTTCTAAATGAAGTTGGATCAAATACCCTCACACAGACACTTTCACAGGGCAATTTCTCCTGTGAAAATAGAACTCGATATTTGACATTTTTTTCTGGCAGGGTGGATGAATTCTAAGAACTTTCAGGGGACTGGTCGTACCTCAGTGGTTGAGGTTTCTTTCTTTTTTCTTCTTTACAAAAAATGAAATTGAGTAATGGGGGAGGGGAACCTTCGGCCACCTCTTCTTTAAATGTAATACCACCCTTTCTCCCACCTAAAAATAAAAATGTTCTTAGGAATTGGCCTATCTCTGAAGATTAATACAATCTTTGGCAGGACATACCTCCGTTACATGTACAAAGACCTCTGTACCAAATAATTTGGCCCAGCACTTTTGACAAATAAGATTTGGACTAGCATGAAAGTCTAGACTTGTACAATGGTAAAGGCTGTAGACATAGCCTGGTCTGAGATGCATAGACATAATTTTCAAGCTTTTGACCTTCAGAGAACCCTTTCTAGTTTGCTTGGTCTGTCAAGGAACTCTTACACATTTGGCACTGACTCTGCCTTCATGTTGCAAAGAATTATGGGTCACGTCCTGGAGAGTAATTGCCTCATGTCAACTCACAAAGTGACTTAAAACTGATTGAGAGCTCCATCATACCTCCTTTCCTCCCCTCCCCTCGGATTTGAGTCCATGGTTTCCCCCTCCATTTCCTTAGCAAATCTAGCGCTGGGCACGTTCACATTTGTGCGTTGCTGCGTTATTGCAGCTCATGTATCTTTTCACCTGTATCGCTACTATGTCGCTGAAATCTCCCACCCCGCCCCCTACGTTCTCCTTCCCCCTGCAGCTTGGACATGATGGCAGATACACACCAGCACCCAAATATTTAGACTGGGTTACCCGCAGCTCTAAAATAATTCACATCTCTCTTCAGTTGCAAAGAATTCGCCTTTGGGGTTTGTTTCACTTTGCCTAATCACCAACAAATGCCTATGATGGAAGGGAACATCTAGCTGATATAGGGTAGGGTGACCAACTGTCAGGATTTCCCCGGATTTGTCCTGGTTTTTGTTCTTTCCATGGTGTCAGGGGGGATTTTCTATAATTTTCAATAATGTCCTGGAATGACACACCTTCCTCTTTAAGGCTGCCATTAGCATGGCAGGAGGGAATGACATGCTTTCTTGAGGCACATCATTCCCCCACCCCGAGCTCCAATTGAGGTCTTAAAGGGGAAAGTGGGTCATTCGTGGACATTATAGAAAAGGCCCCAATTGGAGTGGGTGGTGATGGTGCAGAATGAAATCCTTTCCCCTCCTCCACTCCAATCGGGGTCTTTAAGGTGGCGGGGGAATAACGTACTTTCTGCAGGACTCAGAAAGCTGCTTCCCCACATGCACACTAGGTGTCCTCTTTTTTGGTTTCCCAAATATGGTCACCCTAATATAGGGCTCCATCACATGTGGGAAAACACGCTCCCTACCATCACTTCTCCGCTCCAGGTTTCGTTGCTCAGTTACTTCCTGTTTCAAAACAGGAAGTACACAACGAGCGCAAGGCCCATTCAGTTGGGCTTTCTAATCATGCTGCTTCTCCTGCACACAGCAGGAGAGAACAGCAACTTCCAGGATTAAAATTATATCGGACTTTCTTGGGAGTTTTTTGTCATGCAAGGAAGGCCAGAAGAGGCAGAAGGCACGCGGGAGGCAGGCAATGTCATGTGAGGGACCTGAGCAAACTCCATGAGCGCACAGTAATGAGAGTGCAATAAACGCTCATTGGATGGAGCCCATTAACTACTGGAAGTTGTTCCAGACCAGTTCTAGGAAAGTTTGAAAGTTTGCTAGAACTGCTGTTATGTGAAAACACAACCATGTAGAACATTTTAATAATTTCCCAGCAAAGCATTTGCCAAAAGTATTCATGAGTTTCCAAGGCCATTAAATTATAAGTCAAGGTAGGAGGCTGTATAACTGCTGCAGCTCCTGTTCTCTCAGAGTATAAGGCCAGCTACATCAGTCAGACGGGTATTATAGGAAACATCAGAAAAGTTATTAAAGACATTTTACACAAATATAGTGATAACAGAAGATGAGGAAGGATTTGGGCAAGTTTTCGGATTTTAACTTTTGCTCTGTAACTTTATTTTTTGTTATTATTATTATTTGCTTTTTCTATTAATTGTATTTATTTACAACATTTGTATACCAGCCATTAGCCAAAAAAGAAAAAAAAATCCTCTGTGCAGCTCATGGTGAAAGCTAAAGATACAGATATAAAATATACACACACCTTGCCTTTCCTCAAGGGAGCTCAAGGCAACTAACAACATGTTATAAACTGAACAATAAAAACCATCTTTACAATTTAATACTAAATGTTAAAACACAAAACCAGCAGTAGACGATAAAACGTAAGAACAGCGATCCAAATATTTAGAATATTCAAAAGACAGAGACGGAGTAATGTTAAAAATGAGATATTAAATGCTTCTCTAAAAGGAAAGCAGCTTCCACCAGCTTCATGAGGAAGTGTGATGGGCCTCTCTCAGAAGGGAGCATTATCTAGAGCATCCATTGAAAAGGCCATCTCCCTAGTCCCACTCCCACTAAGTGCATCTCTGGAATTATTGAGGCCATTTCTACACCAGCCTGCTGTAGAGGGAGGGAGGGGGAAGATCTCGCGAGATCCTGATCACGAGATCCTCCCCTTAGTTCACATGTGGGCGTGAAGGAGGGTTTCGCGCCCACCATTTTTTTAAAAAAGGTGCTGAGTGCATGTGCGCTCCAACTCAAATGCAAGTTTTAAAAAAATAGTCCCGACCCCGCTCCCCCCACCCCTGATTCTTCCCGGCCTGGTTCCTTCCCTTTACTGCTCCCCGCTATTTGCGGGGAGGAGGGAAGAAGCCGGGATGGGTGGCCACACATCCTGCAGTCTCGGGATGATCCTGAGACCATGGGAAGAATCGGATTTTCCCAGGGAGTACTTATCCCTGGGAAAACCCATTCTCATCCCTCTTTCCTCCCGGGAGTCCCTGTGCGTCATTTCGAAACACAGAGGGAGTCAGCCGTGATCAGCCCGCATTTTCGGGCTGGTGTAGAAACGGCCTGAGACCCACAAGAAGACCTCTGGAGGTGAAATTAAATGGCAGGCTCATATGGGTAAAGATGGTCCTTCAGATCTGAAACCGATTAGAACAACATTAGTATAAACCTGAGATAAAAACCAGGAAAAGATACTACAAGATTTTAAAAAGAACTAAAACATATTGGGCGGATTCACATGTATCAAAAAGTCACCTGCAACCCTAAAACATCCTTTATTTATTTATTTATTAAATTTATATACCGCCCCATAGCCGAAGCTCTCTGAGCGGTTTACAGAAGTTAAAACAGTGAACATTCAAAAGTATACAAAATTTAAAAACCATCAAAATATAAAAACAACAGTATAAAACAACAGTATCTATTTAAACAACAACAGTTCTGGGGTCCATTAAAAAACAAACAAACTTAGCATATCTTGTTAAATGCTGTTAAATGCCTGGGAGAAGAGAAAAGTCTTGACCTGGCATCAAAAAGATAACAATGTTGGCACCAGGCGAGCCTCATTGGGGAGATCATTCCATAATTGGGGGGCCACCACTGAAAAGGCCCTCTCCCTTGTTGCCATCCTCCAAGCTTCCATGGGTTCTGTGTGGCTTGTCAAGCACTCCAACAAGCCACCTCACTAGATTTGCACAAAATGACAAGCTACAAACCCACCCACCCCCCAATCACAGCTCAAACATTCAAAATGGCAGTGGCTGCCACAATGAAAATCCTTGCAGCGGAATTCCTCCATGGTGGCTTCTCATTACCTGCGAACCAGGTTATTGATCTTGTGACTGAAAAAACTAGGCAACCAAAAAGTTTCACCAGGTGCCAAAGAGACTACAATGTAGATGCCAGGTGATCCAGAGCTTCTCTGGGGAGGGCACTCCACCATCAGGGCACCAGCACAGAAAAGGCCATCCCCTGAGTTCCATATATATCCTTTATGCGTGTTTTTTGGATCCAAAAGGCTGAATATAAATTAAATTAATTCCTTTATCTTATATTTGTTTGCTTTAAAATAATTGTCTCCTGCCTCTCTTGTACTCAAGGTGGCTCAAGACACAACAGAGTGCTTTACACTGGGAAAGATTGCAATGAATTTGAGAGCAGGATTGATTCAGGATTGATTCATCTAGATTCAATGAATGTGATACCTAAAGCAAATATTGATTAATTTAGTACCTTTCTAAACCTCCCAATAACTAATGTTCTCTGGGCGGATTGCAACCAGGAACAGGTGGTGAGTGGGGTGTGTGTGTGTAATGTGTCCTACTTTACAGAGGTCAGTCCTCTATTTGACAGTGTCCTCTATCTGTAGGGCTGTCCAGTCCAAGTCTGGTTTAAAGATAAAGAAACATCAGAAGGGAGAGCAGCAGAAGCCTTGAAGTTGCCTATGCACACTTAACACCTGGACAGCAGACTAAGCAGGCTCTTGGGTAACCTGATCAAGTCTTTCTCATTGAGCCTGTATGCACATCATGCTAAGCCACCCTGAAAACAAACCGTGGTGGCTTGTTTAATCCATCATTAACCCGTGCTGTTGCTGTCAGAAGGGGGGAATCCACACGTCGTACTGCTGCACTGGCAGCCTGGCCACCATTTTCCGGACCTAGGGGGAATCCGCACGTCGTACCGAGACTCCTTCTAAGCGACCCCAGTGCGACGTGAAAGCGATCGTGTAACTTGCCTTTGGAAGAGCCGAGGAAGAGGCGTCCTTGCCGCCGCCACCGCCGCCACCCACAGACCTCCTCGCCAGCCGGCAAGGAGAGCTCGGCTGAAGAAGGCGGGGTTGAGAGCGGCTCTCCGTCCCAGCCGGCGAGGAGGTCTGTGGGTGGCGGCGGCGGCAAGGACGCCTCTTCCTCGGCTCTTCCAAAGGCAAGTTACACGATCGCTTTCACGTCGCACTGGGGTCGCTTAGAAGCGGTCTCGGTACGACATGTGGATTCCCCCCCATTATGTCCTCTTTGTTTTGTCATGGTTTGTTTCCTTGCCCCCCAGTTCTCCTGTCCACCCCCAGCATGTATCCCAGTGTCCTTTACAGCACAACTTGTTTTTTTAAAAGAGTAAAACTTTGTTGAATCTGCCACTCTGAAAATAAGCCGTGCCGAACAATCCCACAACAAACCATGGGTTCTCAGGGTGGCCTGTACACGGTAAACAAACCACGCTAAAGCCACCATGCCAGGTTCAGACATCACGACAAGCTTTGAAATTAAGTGAATACCTTTATCCTATATTTGTTTGCTTTAAAATAATTGTATCCTGCCTCTCTTGTACTCAAGGTGGCTCAGGACACAACCGGGTGCTTTACAGTGGGAAAGATTGCAATGAATTTGAGAGCAGGATTGATTCAGGATTGATTCATCTAGATTGATGATAAATAAGCATGCTTGTGCCACATCAACCGTCGAATGTTGTTTTGAACGTCGCGGAGGCAAAGCTTTATCCCTGTCTCTGATGAGCTGACCTGTTTATCTAGCGCTTCTAATCTGTGCTCTTTGATTTCATGGGAGCATCATCAGTCTGTATCTGCTTATTACAGAGAAGTCTGGCTTTGGTCGGTGATTCATGACTGATGCTTCCTGTCCTCGCACTAGCCATGCTAAAGAGCCTAGAATAAACTGGTGGCAAGAGACATGCACAGCCCTAAAATAGCTTGAGATGCTCAGCAGTTTCCTCCTCCTCCTTCTGACCTGATATATACTCGGAAAAGAATAGGAAAGGCCCAGATTTGTATATGTAAGCAGTATAATTACTAGGACTGGATCATCCAGTTGTCTGTCCCAACACTATTGGTGATGGTATGTCTGTGTGTGCGTGTAGTTGTAGACAGCAGATGGACTTTCATTTTGGCCTGGCTTCTGACCATAAGAAGATCCCAGCAGAGTAAGGCCTTTGCTAGACCTGGTGGAAAATCTGGGGGAGAGGAGGGGAGACCTCGCTTTATGAATAAAGCGAGATCTCGCCCTTATTCACACGCGAGCTGCGACGAGCTCTGGAGGAGAGCCATCGCGGCCACTATTTTTTTTTACTTTTAAAGCGGTGGCAGCAGCGCAAGGACCCAGGAAAGGTTAGTGGGGTATTTTTTTAAAAAAAGAAAATTCTCCTTCCGCCCCCCCACATCTGCGATCTCCCCCTCCCTGGCCCCGTTCTCCTTCCCCGCATCCGTGATCTCCCCCCACTGGCCCCGTTCTCCTTCCCCTGCCCTCGATCTCCGATCCCACCTGCCCGCCTGCCTGCCCACCATGTCCGATGCCTGCCCGCCATGTCTGATCCCCATCCCCGCCGGCTCCGTTTCCCCCCCCCATCTCCCCACCCTGCCCTGATGGCCGCAGCGCTCCTCCGCCACTTTTCCCAGCTACTCGCGAGTAAATGCGGTAGCCGGGAAAAGCGGTGGAATGGGCTATACACCTGTGGTCTTGGGCTCAGCAGGAAATACCTGGCCAGAAGCAGTGCCAGTTATCCCGGGCCAAGGGAAGTTTACCCCTGCCTGAGCCCGGGATCCCCTGTGCATCATCTGGATGCACAGGGGCCAGGCCGGCGCTCGTACCGGGCTAAATCCTGGTCTAGCAAGGCCCCAAGTTATTGTAAAGGGCAGTATGTTTGATTACAGTTTCTTGCAAACTCTTAAGAATGGGTTGGAAACAACTGCTAGTTCCATGCCAAATTTGCTACACACATTTAAAACTGCTGATCACATAGCATTGTGGCTGATTATTCTTAATGCTCTTGTGTCTACAAATAACTATATATCCATACATTTAATTAGGCTTATTTAAAATCTCATCAGAGAGCGATAGCACTACATCTGTGTTAAAACAGCTTGTTTCTAATCAGTAGTGTTGCTCTCTCACACACATACACACATACAATTTCATCATACTCAGATTTTATATTTTTCCAAATCTCATGAAGCTCACCTCCTGACATACAGATTTTAGGGTTTTGTAAAGCTTGCAGACTTAAACACATGCAAAAGTCTGTTTCAGAAAACCATATAACTAATATCAACATCTGTGGGGATGTGAACTTGGGAATGGGTGAATCTAATTTCTGATCCATACAACTTTCACAGACAGCTTTGGCTATTGGGCGGTATAAAAATGTAATAAATAAATAAATAAAATAAAATGTGCTTACCCATAATTCCCTCCTGTTTTCTGTTTCAATCTGTGAGGTGTCAGATAAGTGGCAATTCCTGCTGTCAGCATTCGGACTGTGGAGGGCTGGGGTGTCATCCACCTTCCTCACCAAACTAGTTGCCCACACTTAGGGCATGTCTAGACCTAGGGAGGGGAGGGGGAGGATCTCACGATATGGTGATTGTGAGATCCTCCCCCTCAGTCCACATGCAGCACATGACGTCCCGGGAGGAAGAGGACGTTGCGCCCACCATTTTAGGTTTTTTTTTAATTGAAAATGAGCACAGGAGTGCTCCACCGAAAAGGTCAGGTGTGTTGTTGTTGTTTTTTAAAAAATCCCGCTCTCCCCTCCCACCCCAATGGGCACAGAGCTGCTGAAGAGCTCCGTTCCCCATGCCCGGTTCCTGGCTCCTCGTGTTTACTCAGGAGGAGCCGGATCATCCCAGGACCACGGGAAAAACCGGGGGGAAGTGTAGGGCAATATCCCGGGGAAATGCAGGGATCTTCCCTCCCTGCTCCCAGGATCCCCTGTGTGTCATGTGGATGCACAGGGATGTTCCCAGGATGATCACTGGGCTATCACCCCATCTAGACATGCCCTTAGACCAGTGGTTGACTCCTTAGCAATAGTAACTGCCATAAAGTTACAGGAGAAAAATAACCATCAAGTAAGGGTTGCATGACCAGGGTGATTTCAGTTGCCCTGACACTTTTCTTCCTGGTGTCTGGCAGGTGGAAGAGGAGAAAATTATGTTGTTCTTCCCATTCTGATAGTGCCCCCATGTTTCATAGAATGAAAGCTATTGAAATACAAAAATCCTGCACTGCACTTGAATTTTGCACTTAAATTCCGGCAATCCTTGCGTAGGAGTGTAGAATAGCAAAAATTATTAAGACACCTGTGCCTGAGTCTGCATGCAGATAAACTACCCATTGTTTCCTCCTGGGAGTCGTGGCCATGCAGCCGTTTGCTGGTGCCAGGAAATATTATCATTGCTAGGACGGCTCATCACTTCCTTGCTTTGCCAGGGGAAGCTAACAGCCAATTAGCTTTTCAGCACTGATTCTGTGAGAAAACGCTGTAAACAACAGCAGCTGGTGGGTGGACCTGGCTGGAGACCAGTCCAAAAGATGGAACCCAAAACCACTTCGTAAAGTGTGGGAGATGGAAGAACATGAAACCTTTAAGCATGACTTCATTCTTGGGCTGGTTTGATTTTGTTGTATGGGGATCCTTAGCCAGCTCGGCTCCTTCTGGCTATGTGCATAAACTGGCTCTGCTCTTCTAGCTTGCTCTCCAATTCTGTGGTGTCTGTGACAAAATTATAATGCTTGCCATGTTGAGCTTGTATTATTTATACGTGTTTGCTGTATTAATAGAAACCAGGTAAGTTAGGGTCAGAGTGAGTGAAAAGTGGGAGGGGCTTGTGTGTGTGTGTGTGTGTGTGTGTGTGTGTGTGTGTGTGTGTGTGTGTAGTTTATAAAAGGAAGGAGCAGAGAGTTAGGCAGGGAGGACAAGGCCTTAGGGATTGATGAAGCTACACCTAGGCCCTTTCTACACCTCAGGATTATCCCAGGAAAATGGAGGGATCGTCTCTGCCTGCTCCCGGGATCCCCTGTGTGTTATTTGCATGCACAGGGATGATCTCAGGATGATCCCTGGAAAAAGGCAGGTGTAGAAATGGCCCTAGTTAGTAGGAGTTATAAGGGGTTGAGTAGGCAGGGTAAGACAAAGAGTGGACTGATTACTTATAAGATGTAACACCTCTTGTATTAAATAAATATTAATTTGCTTGTTTTTAAAATATAAATGCCCATGTGTTGTTCATCTTTCGGCACTGGCAATAGTGAACATATTTTTGGGGGACTTCTCCTGTGAGGGTAAAGAGAATCAATTGGGTGTCTCTTATCTAGGAGCTAGCTCAATCTAGGAGCTGACGTTTGTGGGTCAGTGAGGAACGCTGAGCCAAAGTGGAGGCAAACAGACATGATGGCAGGTCGTGTCACAGTGTAGGTCTTATCGGGCAATGGCTCGGATCCAAAAGTGCCCTTCCACAAGTTTTCTTCTCTTTGTGGAAGGATTCCTACCTCAGCGTTGTATAAGAAAAGTGGGTTATGCAACTCCTTGCACAACCCTTTGCACAGGATGATTTCCTGTTTTTCTTCTGGATTCCACATCTTTATCTGTTTATGCTTTAAATCTTTGTCTATGTGCAAAGCAGGCCCCAGTGACAGGGTTACGTGCATGCAGGCTCCCCTTTGAAAAGCAGGTCCTGGTGAGTAGAGCACAAGAAGTAGAAATTGAGGTTTGCTTTGTCCTCAGGGCTCTTAAAATGGCCATTCTTGCAGCACTTGCCAAACTGTACCCTAAAGCATCCCTGACAGATGGTTGTCCAGCTGCCTCTTGAATGCCTCTAGTGTGGGAGAGCCCACAACCTCCCTAGGTAACTGGTTCCATTGTCGTACTGCTCTAACAGTCAGGAATTTTTTCTGATGTCCAGCCGGAATCTGGCTTCCTGTAACTTGAGCCCATTATTCCGTGTCCTGCACTCTGGGTTGATCGAGAAGAGATACTAGCCCTCGTCTGTGTGACAACCTTTTAAGTATTTGAAGAGTGCTCTCATGTCTCCCCTCAATCTTCTCTTCTCCTGGCTAAATATGCCCAGTTCTTTCAGACTCTCTTCATAGGGCTTTGTTTCCAGACCCCTGATCATCCTGGTTGCTCTCCTCTGAACATGCTCCAGCTTGTCTGTGTCCTTCTTGAAGTGTGGTGCCCAGAACTGGACGTAATACTCAGGCCTAATCAGGGCCGAATAGAGAGGAACCAGTACTTCATGCGATTTGGAAGCTATACTTCTATTAATACATCCCAAAATAGCATTTGCCTTTCTTGCAGCCACATTGCAATGTTGGCTCATCTTCAACTTGTGATCTACAACAATTCCAAGATCCTTCTCGTTTGTAGTATTGCTGAGCCAAGTATCCCCCACTCGTTACCTCCCCCCAGTTTGGGAAGTTACCATTGATAAGCACTGAGTCCAATTCTGTAGCCAGCTATGAATCCACTTAATAGTTGTTCCATCTAGTCCACTTTTAGCTAGTTTGTTAATCAGAATATCATGTGGTACTTTGTCAAAAGCTTTGCTGAAGTCAAGATATATTATGTCCACAGCATTCCCACAGTCCACAAGGGAGGTTACCCAATCAAAAAATGAGATCGAATTAGTCTAACAGGATTTGTTCCTGACAAATCCATGTTGGCTTCTAGTAATCACTGCATTGTTTTCAAAGTGCTTACAGATTGACTTCTTTATAATCTGCTCCAAAATTTTCCCAGGGATGGATGTCAAACTGGCTAGTCTGTAGTTCCCAGGTTCCTCCTTTTTGCCTTTTTTGAAGATAGGGGTTGTACAACGTTAGCCCTCCTCCAGTCATCCAGCACCTCACTCGTCTTTCATGATTTCGCAAAGATAATAGACAGTGGTTCTGAGAGGTGTTCTGCTAGCAACTTCATTACTCTAGGATGCAGTTCATCGGGCCCTGGAGATCTGAACTCATTCAAAGAAATTAGGTGTTCCTTGACCATTTATTTATCAATCTCAAACTGCAATCCTGCCCCCTCAACTTCTGCTTCACTTTTTCCAGGGGGATCATAGACCCGCTTTTGGGAGAAGACTGACCCAAAGTAGGAATTGAGCACTTCAGCCTTTTTTTCCCCGGTCATCTGTTATCAATTTGCCATCCTCATTAAGCAGTTGAACCACCATTTCTACTACTCACGTATCTGAAGAAAGCCTTTTTATTGCTTTTAGCATCCCTTGCTAATCTCAACTCATTCTCAGCTTTAGCCTTCCTGACGCCATTTTGGCATTTCTGTGCTACCTGTCTGTACTCTTCTTTTGTAGCCTGGCCTTCCTTCCACTTCCTATATGTATCCTTTTTGTTTTGTTCATTTGAGTTGCTGTATCAACCTGGCACGAGTGAATGAAGTTCAGTTCATTTGTTTCTTTTCTGCTTTTGTTGTACTTTTTTTTCTCTTCATGCAGATATAAGGGCATCTGATGCTTTCTAAAAGTTTTTCCAATGAATGACAATTCATCATCATCACTATCATCATAACTGATTATTCTTTATTTTTGAAATATGTGCTTGCTGAAATGTAGTAAAATAACGAGTTATTCATTTCATTATTTACAAAATGTATGCATTTCTACTTCTAAGAGCAGCCTTTCCCAACCTGATACCCTCCAGATTCAACTCCCATCAGCTGCAGCCAGCATGGCCAATGGTCAAGAATGCTTGGAATTGTAGTCCAAAACATCTGAAAGTCACCAGTTTGAGAACGCTGTTCAGGTCTCCATGGACCTAATACTCTATCTACTGTGCTACACTGGCTTCTAGGCATATCAGGATTTAACTATAGGGTGACCATATGAAAAGGAGGACAGGGCTCCTGTATCTTTAACAGTTGCAAAGAAAAGGGAATTTCAGTAGGTGTCATTTGTATATATGGAGAACCTGGTGAAATTCCCTCTTCATCCCAATAGTTAAAGCTGCAGGAGCTATACTAGAGTGACCAGATTTAAAAGAGGGCAGGGCACCTGCAGCTTTAACTGTTGTGATGAAGAGGAAATTTTACCAGGTTCCCCATATATACAAATGACACCTGCAGAAATTCCCTTTTCAATACAGCTGTTAAAGATACAGGAGTCCTGTCCTCCTTTTCATATGGTCACCCTATTTAACTACCATAGGAAAGTTGGCCAAATACAAAAAATGACAGAATTCCTGTGCTTCTCATAGTTGTGTAGAACAGAGAATTTTAGCCAGTGCAGCTTTTCTCAACCCTTCATGACTAGCTGCCCCTGCCAAAATTTGATTCATTTCATCAGTTTGATTGTCTCTTTAGAGGCACATCTTAAAATTACTTCTGGTTATCAAATCAATGATCCATGCATTACACAGAGTAGATGTGACACCCTGGTCGAATGGAGATCTGGATGAGTCCTTGAGGGATTTATCCAGAGCGGGGAATGTGTGTCTTGCTGAAAGTACTCATCAGTGACTTTAAGAGGGCCATCAAATATTTAAGAGCACAAGTCCTCTTACTGTCTGTCTAAGTATGCCTCTTCTTTCTTTCTCTGTCACCTTCCACCTAGTCAAAAGCACTTCGTGAAAAATGGTTGCTGCAAGGAATTCCTGCCGGTTCTCCAGCAGAGGAAGAAGCCAGAAAGAGGCAGTCAGAAGAGGATGAGCTGAAAGTGAAAAAGCTCGAAGGCAACATCCATAGGTCGGTCCAAATTTCGCCTACATTTTTAGGCCCAGGTTCTAAGCACAGGAACAAAAATTCAATTGTACATAAATCAATGGAGGCTTTAGCTGATTATTCAGCAGAGTTGGTGAATTTAATCAGGGGGACATTAAGTTAAGGGCACGCTAGTTTATATTTGAGGCCATTTAGATTCTGGCATATTTGTTGCTGATAACAGGGAATAAAAAACAAATATTAAAAATGGGCTTCTAACCCTTTGTGCTCTAAGTTTGTCTGATGCCATCTAGCAAAAGACACCCTTGCCTCCTGAAGTTAGGCAAGTGGCTATGAAATAGGACTTTTTGGGAGGCGGCAGTCTATTTGTGGAATTGTGCCATCTACAGACAGCAATCTATTTGTGGAATTTGCTCCTCAAAAAGGCCCAGTGGATTCATTCTTTGGTGATGGTCAGAGGTGGTTTGGGCAGGCATTTTTTGTATGCTTTGATGGATTTGGTCATTGGTAATACTGTGTGATGTGGTGATGGTGGTTTAATCTTTCTTGGCGGTTTCATGTCCTGGTGGATTTTGTTTTTATAGTTTTGTTTTTATAGTTTGTATTTAACTCCCTACGTAAGCTGTTTTGGAGACTACAAGGCCTAATATAAAGTTTAAGACAAATTGGAAGACCATGGGTGGGAGCTTTACTTGTTAAATTTATGTTCATGCATTTCTTTCAGTACCTTAAAAAGCACCTATGAATACGATTATTTTGGTAATATACACATTCTTTTAAAAGATAATTAATGGGTTAATTGGTTAAATAAAGAAGTTTAGGGTGCAATCCTATGCACGTTTAGACAGAAAAAGTCCTAAAACTCCCAGCGTTCCCCAATCGGCATGCATATTTTAGGACTGTGCCTTAAAATACTTAAATAAATTAAAAGCCCTGCTTTCTACTGGTGTAAAAACTGAACTTCCAGTTGGAAAGGGAGGATGGGCTGAAAATATAGCTTGTGTAACTAGAGTCTGACTCAAGTGTTTTATAATAGTCAAATTGTACCAAACAAGGCCCCTATCATTTACAACCAGGAACATGGAGTCCACCATCAGTCCCATGGTGTCCTGCAGAGCTTCCACAGCTGTCTAGAGCATCAGTTGGAGTTGAAGATCAAGTGCCATGATCTCTATCTGCAAATGGCAGAGGCAACTATGGCCTTACTTAGCTAGACTTAGTGGTCTAGTGTGACGGAGGGGTGAAGGTCCCACGATATTTTTATCGCAAGATCTTCCCCTCTGTTCACACACGGCGCGCGACGGCCTCAGAGGAAGAGGCATTGCGCCTGCCATTTTGTGATTTTTTTAAGTGACAGAAGCGCATGAGCGCTCGTGCGCAAAAGGTAAGCCTTTTTTTTAAAAAAATCCCCACTCCCCCCACCCCACCCCCGATGGGCGCAGAGCTCCTGATTCCTAGAGGGGCCAGTTAAGCATTGCCAAAAAGGAGGAAGTGCACTGCCCCAAAAAGAGGACAAAACAGGACAAAGGTCGCCTAACATCTGATTACGTTAACTTATATGTATAGATGCAGATTAAGAAATAATTATTACAATTTTAAATAGAAGCCCATTACAGATCACTATAGTAGGAGAGACTGAGTACCTGCTCAGTCTACGGTCCAGGTGCCCACTCTGGATGGGCAACTTCAAGGCCCCTGTTGTTCTTCTTTCTTCTGGATTTTATCTTTAAACGAGATTTGGGCTGGATAGTCCTACATTTAGAGGACACCTTCAAATAGAGGTCTCCTCTCTCTAAAGTAAGACCAGTGGCCTCCCCCATATTCAAAAAGTTGGATTTTGCATTTCGTTCTCCTTCCTCCTTTGTTTAACAGTTCCATAAGTGATGCTAAGTAGGGCACCTACAATACATGGCTCAGAAATCTCAGTAACGCTGAGTTGAAAGCAGAAGAGAGGCATTTTCATGGGGTTGTTGTTGTTTTTAACCCACTGGAGGTTTCACATTCAAATTACAGGCATGTGAAATGGAAAATGCCACAGCTAATAAAAGATTCACTTGTAACACAGTGTGTGTGTGTGTGTTTGCTTTCACCTCAACAATTTACCATCTTGCTTCCCTCATTTTCCCATCCCGCATTATTCCGCCCTATTTGCTCTCAGGCTCATCTTCTTCCCCCAAGCAAATAAATACTTTTCAGGTTTTGAAAGGGACCAAACCAAGACCCAGTAATCTCAGGGCTTTCCCACTCTTAAGATTTAGTGTGTCAAGGAGACAAACAAGTGCTTGGGAGGACAAGCATCACAGAGGTTTACTCTGAGATGCAATTGGCTGCTGCTTTCTGCAGCTCATGTACTTGCTGCTAAACCTGACTTGATGTTGAGTAGAGTGTGTAAAAGTTGTTTATTGCCCTGGGCATGTCTACATTAAGGGTTTGCCCCGGGGTGGCTTCGCAGTAGCGGCACATCATCTAGGGTGACCATATGAAAAGGAGGACAGGGCTCCTGTATCTTTAAAGTGGTATAGAAAAGGGAATTTCAGCAAGTGTCATTTGAATGCATGTAGCAGCTGGTGAAATTTTGTCTTCATCAGAAGAGTTAAAGCTGCAGGAGCCCTGCCCTCTTGACCAGATACAAAAGAGAGGAGGGCACCTGCACCTTTAACTATTGCTATGAAAAGGGAATTTCACCAGATGCTGCATGCATACAAATGACACCTGCTGAAAATCCTTTTTCTCTACAGCTGTTAAAGCTACAGGAGCCCTGTCCTCCTTTTCATATGGTCACCCTAACATCATCTACATGACGCAGCCACCATTGCGAAGCCATCCAGGGGCAAACCCTGGAAACTCCACTCCAAAAAAGTCAGGCACTTGCCTCGTCTTTTTTGGCAGCGGAGCCCATGGCGCCCCCTACTTGGTCACCATGGGCGGCCCCGCGCCTCTGTAAAAGTAAAACAAATAAAAATGGGGGAGAGGAACAGGGCCATTCCTCCCCCCCTTTAAAAAATATAATCTGTATCTGCACAGCTGCACAGATACAAGTAATAAAAATAAAAAGAAATGGGGTGGGTGGGCAGCCAGAAGAAGGAGAGGTGGTTCTCTTGGAGTCCCTCTCCTCGTGTCCTCCTCTGGCTGCCTCATTCCTTCCCCTGCCTGTTTATTTTTATTTGTATTATCTGTACCTGCGCAGCTGCGCAGATACAGATAATAAATTTTAAAAGGGGGTAGGAACAGCCCTGTTTCTCTCCTCCTCCCCCCCCCCTTTTATTATTTTTTACTTTTACAGAGCAGGAAAGTTTTCACTTGCGTCCCTTCCCGTGCAGATGCCAAGAAGGAACCCAAGTGTGGGAGCAAGACGGGGGCCCTGTCTGGAATTGTGAAACCTTAAATTAACTAAATTTCTTTCAGGTAAATATAGAGGAGAATTTACTTCAAATGATGTCATATTTGTATTAATTATTTCCCTAGCGCTTTTCAGCACATGGAAGGGGTGGGGTTTTTTTTCTCCCCTACTTCCCAACAACCCTGAAATGTAGGTTAGGCTGAGAGATGGTATAAGCCAGTGAACTTCATGAATGGGCCATCAACCCTTTTACTGCACAAGATCACAGGCAGGTGGAAAGCAAGCAGAAAACATAGGAATGGTTTTTTTGCGATATTAAATAGGATTCTTTGGGAGGAGTTAAGGCTGCAATCCTAAACTCACTTACCTGGGAGTAAACTCCACTGAACACAATGGAATGTACTTCTGAGTAGGCATACATAGGGTTAAGCTGTCAAAAACATAATTGGTAAACAAAAAATTGTATCAAACCACAACTCATTTTATATGTGTTGTCAAAAAACAAAAAAAGCACCTTTTCCCTTACCAATCTACCCAGTCACTGAGGTCATCAGAGGACATGCTCCTGGTGGTTCCACATGGACCTATGGCCTGACTGGAGTCCACCAGGAAATGGACCTCTAACGTGGTGGCACCCTTTCTTTGGAACTCTCTGCCCCTGGAGGTCAGACAGGCACCTCCTGAATTCAGCTCTGTCCCAGGAAACATTCCTTGACTGTCAGCCACGATTTTATTGGCATTCTGTTTTTTGAAAAGTATAGTTTTAATTAGGGTGACCATATGAAAAGGAGGACAGGGCTCCTGTATCTTTAACAGTTGTATTGAAAAGGTAATTTCAGCAGGTGTCATTTGTATATATGGAGAACCTGGGGAAATTTCCTCTTCATCGCAACAGTTAAATCTGCAGGTGCCCTGCCCTCTTTTAAATCTGGCCATTCTAGTATAGCTCCTGCAGCTTTAACTGCTGTGATAAAGAGGGAATTTCACCAGGTTCTCCATATATACAAATGACACCTGCTGCAACTCCCTTTTCTATGCAACTGTTAAAGATACAGGAGCCCTGTCCTCCTTTTCATATGGTCACCCTAGTTTTAATAGTTTTTTAATTTTTGAATCTTTTACTATTTTACTTCTTATGTTCACCATGACAGAATCTGTTTCAGATATGGAGTGATATACAAATTTTGTAAACAACAACAACAACAAAACATCTTTAATGCTTATGGATTTTTTAAAAAAATTTGTTCTGTTTAGTACATTTATATCACAGTCTTCTGCTAAATATTTTTGTAAGCTGCCTTGAGAGCCTTTTTGGCTAAAGGGTGGGATAAAAATGCTAAAATAAATAAATAAAGGTGTGTTTTTTAACTTACAGTGTCTGAAGAACATTAATTTTAGACCCCACTGATGGCAGGAGGTGCTGTTTAGATGGTAGTGTATATTACTTAGGGTGACCATATGAAAAGGAGGACAGAGCTCCTGTATCTTTAACAGTTGTATTGAAAAGGAAATTTCAGCAGGTATCGTTTGTATATATGGGGAACCTGGTGAAATTCCCTCTTCATTACCACAGTTAAAGCTGCAGGAGCTATACTAGAGTGACCAGATTTAAAAGAGGGCAGGGCACCTGCAGCTTTAACTGTGGTGATGAAGAGGAAATTTCACCAGGTTTCCCACATATACAATTGACACCTGCAGAAATTCCCTTTTCAATACAACTGTTAAAGATACACAAGCCCTGTCCTCCTTTCCATATGGTCACCCTAATATTACTTAATTTATTCAAAATATTGTAAACCAGCCCTGCCACATTTACTGGCCCTCCTGTTCATTCTGCTGATGGGGCCTTAGCCCGCTGCACTAAAGTCCTGCCTTGTGTGTACCAATGTATCTGCCTTCAGAAGAGGAGGCCACACTGTGTGTGTGTTTTAGTGACACATTATTCTCAGGATGCCTCCTCTAAGGTCTTCAACTGGTAGGTCAGGATCCATGCCTGGGTCACAGCCTTACCTAAGGTGGATCACCACAACAGCACTGCCACCATACAAATATATGGCAGAAAATTCAGAAGTTGGTCCCCAGCATTATTTTGGGTCCTAATTTCTGTGCTAATGGAAAATAATCATTGCGCACATAATTACTGTACTCTTGGGCCTGGTCCAGGTATGCACATACTTCATTGCAGAGGATTCCACTAAATCAGTGATAGTCGACCTGGTACCTTCCAGATGTTTTGGACTACAACTTCCATAAATCCCAGCCAGCATGACTAATGGTCAGAGATTAGGGAAATTGTAATCCAAAATATCTGGAGGACACCAGTGGCCTACACCTGCACTAAAGCACTGCGTTTGAAATGATATGAAGGGAAAGTTCTATCTATGGCATTGTGCCTCTTGGCACATCCAGATGGGCAAGTAACCAGTTGATGTTGCAGGGCGTGTGAACGACCCCTTGATGAATGTAAACTTGTTGACTGCTTGCTGAATATGTGAACTGGCAACACTGAATAGCATTGTAATGTGAGATACCAAAAATTGTTGTGCTATGATGTGACTGCTAATTGACTTGGTTTAAATGAATACAGAAAGGGCTTCGGAGGACAATCTAATCAGTGGCTGCTAACTGATTCTCACAGTCTGATCCACCATAACATCTCAACTTAAAATATAACTAGGGGCCTGCAGCCAATATTTTGACTAGTACATTTCAGTGCACAGAACCCACAACTCAACTGGACTGAGCAAATACAGATTGGATTAGACTGTGTCTCCATCCTCTGATCCAAGTTCTGTTTGTGCTGAGGCTTCACTACAATATAATATTCTTAAGAAAAGCCGTTGTAGAAAATGAATTTTCCTAGACACATTATTGACTGTATGCTGCAGGTAAAGCACACACTGGGATTCTGCATGTGTGCCTCTTGTGGTTATTTTCACCACATGACAGTCTGTTATTTTGCAGCGCTGAATGGAAAGTTGGCACTTGACATCTGGGGACTAAATAACAGTCAGCCTTTACAGAACTTGAAAACCCACGTACAGCCTGTGGCGTCTTTTCACTATTTGGAAATCCCCCAAACTTATTTAGTTTGACTATATTATGTTAAACAGTATTGCAGAGCTTTATACACCTAAAACACATAAAGCGAGAGATTTGAAAATAAACACATGGGTCACGTTGCAGGATATCCTTACCAATAACAGGAATGCTCCAGTTCAGGGTGATAACTAGCCAGCCTGTCGTGCTTTCCTCTGGGATATTGATATAAATTGTAAGGGTCGCAGCTCCCAGTATTATTATTATTATTATTATTATTATTATTATTATTATTATTCTGATACTCGGTATTCCATGGTGCCTAGTGTCCACTGTTTAGAGCTTGTTGCGCTGCTTTGTGTATGGGGGGAAGGGGTGCTCCATTTTGGATTTTTTTCAAGGATTGTTCTGTACTTCTGCATACCTTGGGGGTCCTCTGAGCATGTTGATGCCTACATTTTGTTTCTCAGTAGCCCGGTTTTGTTTTTCAGTGTTCCATTTGGCTCCAGTCCTGTTAGAATAAAGGCATGGACTGTATTCTCTACGTATACTTTTCAGAGAGCCAAGGTTGGCTGTGCCTCCCTGTTGTGTGACTTTTGTGACACAACTGGATTTGTTTCTGTATAATGTATGAAGTGGCCCTCACTCTAGCTTGTGCCAATTCACATGTAAATATTTTTGAGGTTGTACTACCCATTTTCGCATGGAGCCATATGTATGTAATCGCACCCATGCAATTAGCCCAGATCTTTGAGTTTCTCTGATGTAATCATTTTTCCAATTTTCCAAACAGAGCCTATTTTACATGAATGACTCAAGATGTGTGTGTGTGGCCGGGTTTGAGGGTGGGGGGAGGAATTCAGTCCAGAGTGGAATTGGCGCAGGAATTTCTTTTGATGTCCAGGTTGTAGGGAAAATATTGATCTCAAAATTGGCATAGTGCTGCAAAAAGCTTTGGGAATCACTTTGTTGCAGAGAAGTGTTTAGATACAATTATGTGAGCTGCCAGAAGCAAGGGCTTTATTAAACAACTATGGATTCTTCTAAGTCCCATTGCTTTTAATGGGAGAGATCTAAAAGTGTGCTTCAATCTCCCATTGAAATCAATAGGGCTTAAATTACATAACTTGGGCTGGATCAGCTCCTAATGAAGTACTGCCCTAAGGTTTAATTGATCAAAAATTCAACTCCTCAAAACTTACTCAAACACAATCCAGTTGAGTCCTTCGTGATGTAAAACTATATATTTTAAAAGCTGCTTTAAATCACCTCTCATTTCTGGTAGCAATGGAATTCCTGCAAGGTCAACCTTCATCATTCATTCACCACAAGGGAGACCAGCATTCCTCAACATGGGTTGCTCCAGATGTTTTGAACTGCAACTCCCATCAACCCAAACCAGCATGGTTAATGGTCAGGGGTGATGGGAGTTGAAGTCCAAAATATCTGGGGGGCACCAAGTTCAGAAGGGCTGCTGCAAACTGAGACAATCAATAGGATTCTCACCTGTGACAAACAGACTTTCAAATTGCAACTATTCACAATACCTCCGTATTGCTGTTTTATAGACAAATTATGATCTTTCTAAGTGCTGCGGTACAGTTAGAAAGAGTAATAAGATGTAAGGAGTAATGTTCACTCACATTATTTAGTACTCAAACCCACATTTTGCAATAGATCCTTGAAAGAATCCCTACACCAAGCAGGATATTCCACTATGAAAGCGATATATAAAAGGCAGGAGCCACACTACTGCTTTATAGCAGTATTGAAGTGCACTGACAACTGTTGGGCTCCATGACACATACCATATACCGCTTTCATGCCACTTTCATAGTGTTATATCCTGCTTGGTGTAGATGTGTCATGGGCCTCAACTGTTGTTAGTGCACTTCAGTACCGCTATAAAGCTAATAGTTTTATTGTCCCCATTGCTGTTGGTTTGTTATTGTGATTTTAGAATGTAAGCCATATGGCAGGGTGTTTTGTATTCTGTTTTATTTTGTTCTGTACAGCACCATGAACATTGGTGGCACTATATAAATAAATATTATTAATAATATTTATTAATAATAATAATATTGCAGCGCACTTCAATACCACTACAAAGCAGTAGTCTGGCTCCTGCCTTTTTTATACTGCTTTCATAGTGGAATACCCTGCTTGGTGAAGATGAGCCCTCAGTCTACTTACTCTAGAATAGGTGGGGATGCCAACTTTTAATTAAAAAAAATAATAACACTGGTTCTCTGGGAGAGGTAGGACCTGGCTGTTCAGAACATGGTGAATTATGGTCAGAATCTGGAAGAATTTGAGGCTTATTGGCTCTAGTGTTGATTTGACTGCCTTATCCAGTAAAAATACCAGGTGGTTGACAGATCTAGCTGTTTGCATAATACCAGGATAGGCAACATATGCCCCGGTAGAAGTTGTTCAGATCCCATCAGCCCCAGCAAGCAGGGTCAGTTGATTGGAGTCCAAAAACATCTGGGAAGGCCAGAAGTTCCCCATGCTGGTATAACAGCTCACTGCTTGAATTCTTAAAATATGTAGTACAGAAATCATAATACATCTTGTAACAGCCCAGCAGGACTCACTGGCTGGGCTTACTCTCCTTCTCTTGTTGAAAACACCCAGGTAGACAGGCAGCAGGTAGCTGGATATGAGTATCAAGTTAAAAAGTAGCAGTGCCTGGCGATGGCTCCTGTTGATAAGGGCAGCACAGCTGTGAGAGACTGAAGCCTCAGCAGCAACAGCTGGGCCTCATCAAGGTGCTGCTATAAAGCTGTGGAAAGGAGCAGGAAGAGGAGGGTAGAGAGCAGAATAAGGCTGGTAAGAGGCAGACAGCCTTTGCCAGGGCAGATACTGGAGGAGTGTCTTGCTTGCAATCATCGTCCAGGGCTTCCTTGACCTGAAAATTTCTCTGAGGCCCCAGAAGAGCCCCAACTGCTGTGTGGTCTGAAGAGCAACTTCCCCAGGAATGGATGACAACTGGTGAGAGAAAACTGTGAAGGGTTGTCACCTAAAAGGCCAATACTTCAAAAGGGAAGCGTTAAATATTTTCTGAATATGAAGTCAGGAATGAGGGCGGAAGGCATAATTTCTCACCCTGAGCTGTGAGTCTATATTCTTGCTTGCCCTCAGTGCTATAACTAGAGGCAAAGACTTACAAATAAAAACTGTCTGTGTGTACTGTTGGACTTTTGCAATTATGAAGGCTTTGGAAGAGGGTGGGTTTAATGTACCCTTTCTGGAGGGCCTGTGCCCAAATATATATGTTCTCTTCTATAGAGAATTTTGTACTGGACAAAACTATATAAGAATATGCTTAGGCCAAGCTTGGACAATCACTAAACCCAGGCCTAGCATCACCAATGGGCATCCTCAGGCAGCTACTGAGCTGACTTCAACATCCTACCAGGACCCGCTGTTAATTCCTGCCCTTAGCCCCCTTTTTAAATTGTGGCTGAGCCTGGGAGCTGCCGTTTCCTAAAGCAGCATATACTTTTGGGGCTTTGTGGGAAATTAAAATTATTAATTCCCAATCCCAGTGCTCCTACTTTCTGTTGACCCTTGCAAAGCCAGGGGAGCATAAGAGAAGGCCTGCCAGAGACCACTGTATCAAGGGCCCTGACCAAGCTAAGTCAAGTCCACCAGCTGTGTAGTGTGGCCTTCCAGGCACTTGGAAGGCCACACTACACTACCTCCAGATTTTACAGACCCTGGTGAACAGTAAAAACAGAATATTGAACTGCTGTCCACCACCAAACCTGGTTGGAGGTTTACATTTGACTTTGAGGGCAGCAAACCCTTCTGGCAGTTGCTTCAACGTATTCCAGCTTTTTCTACGTGTTATATTTTCTTCAGAACTTCAAATGTATGTAGGGCAACTCTAGTCCTAGCAGTTTATGGAGGGGGCAGGGCAAGGAAAGGCTTGTGGTCTGTCAGCTATGCATTTTTCCCTAAAACTGTGGGTGGCATTTATCACTTGCATGGCCTTGTGTGACTCCAGTTGCAGGAGGGGGAAGAGGCTGAAGTGGTGTTTCTTCAGCTGGAGTATGGTTGCACTGAAAACAATGGGGTCCCACACAAACAGCCAACTCAGGGTGTCCACAGTCTTGATGGAACAGTTATTGCTGAAAGTAGGCCTCTCCTGTAGAAAGTATAATGTGGAAATGATGCATGGGGGTAAGCATAGAAGCCCACTATTTGTGTAAATGAATGAAGAGTCCTTATTTGGACCTTTCCTCAGACTAACGTGACTGCATGCTCTGAAGGGGGGAATCATTCTCCATGAGCATGCAGAGCGCAACAAAAACAATTGAGAGCAGGCAGTGGAGAAGCCTGGGGAATACAATCAACCTCATTCATGCCCAGGCAAGGGAAATCCACACGTTCTCTGTGATATCATTGTGTCCATCCCCCCCACCCCCCAGGCATCATGGTAGTGGATTCGTTTCGCTGTCGCTTTCAGTGAAGTAGTAAGCCAAATGTAAGGCTTTTTTCACAGGACAAGTCTGTTAAGTAAAGTATTTGCACAACTCTGCACATGAACACATATCCTACCCACAGCAGTCAAATCCTAATGGGTTTGCATTATAGCTTTGGACCATGTCTGATGTGTCCAGTTATGCAAAGAGAAGTTAAATTGTGGGGAAGTATCCTCCCGTCCATAGTGCTTTATTGTACCAATGTCGCTGGAAAAGCTTTGAGGAAGCAGACATTTCCTTGCCTCATGCCCTGACAAGAGCTCAGGCCACAAGGGAAGAGGTCTTGAGGCTGGCCTCACCTCTCTCTGGGCACAATGAACCTGAGCACACAGAGCTGAGAAACAAAATTTAAAAAACCCTCCAGTCCAAGCCACCAAGGCTGGCCCTGCTATTAGCCAAAATAAGACAGTTGCCTCAGGCAGCAGATGCAGGGAGGTGGCAGCAAGATGTTGGAGAAAGGAGCTATGGGCCACGCATCTTGCCTTGCACCTCCTATGCTAGCCGGCTGCCAGTCCAACAGCCAATTCAGACATTTGGGGTGGGGATTGTTGTAAAGTCCTCTTACAGGTCTGTTACATTCCAGGTCAGAGAACTTGTCTAAGAGTGCGTCCGAAATATAATGCATGTGAAGGGTGAAGGCTGGCCGGGGCAGGGAGGGGAAGTGCTCAGTGGGGCTTAACCGCCTTAGAAGTGTGTTTAGAAAGTGCAGCTTCTCTAACACCTTTACCAGGTATTTGCCAGAATACCTGGAACCCTAACATATTTACCAGAATTCTGTGGGACCAATGAGTGTGATTTTTAATATTAGAACCTAACACACCTTTTTAATAGTTTGTACCCTTCACACCAATTTCTGTCTGCTTGAAAAAACACACACACACACACACACACACACACCCCTACCATTGTGAGCATTTTATTCTAAAAGCTTCCTTTAGTACAAAGAACAAAAGTAAACAGAACTGCAAGAGCTAAAAATGTACGGAAGTGGTTCATGCAAAAAGACTGGTTTTATTGATTTTTGATATTCTTTTTCTGGCATAAATATATAGGGTGACTAGAAGCAAAGGGCTGCTTTGCCTTTAGCAGTTGTGTAGACAGGAATGCTTGAGGAATTTGATACTCGGAAGGATGCATTTCTCCCATACAAACCTGTCTGGATTTGAAGGTTCATTCTTTCCATCCTGCCACTACTGGAGGCATATTTGGTGGGAATGCGAAAGAGAGATTCTCAGTGGCTGTTCCTAGGCTCTGAAATGCCCTGCTAAGTTAAGTGAGGGCAGGGTTGCTTCATCTTTGTGAACCGCCCAGAGAGCTTCGGCTATTGGGCGGTATAGTCTGACAACTGTATGATTATTGTGAAAGACCTTCTCTTTAGTGACATGTATGTGGAAACATGTCCTGTACACATACTGCATTCTCTTCCAAAATTAGACAATTTTATTGGCTTTGTCCAGAGATCTCTCGGCTCAAAATCCATCAGAGGCAAAGCTGGAATCTGAGTGTAACAGATATGACCTGCCTCTCTCCAGCGCTGTGAATGGTATATGATACACACTACTAAAAAGCTCCCCAGCGTCACCATAAGTATGTTAGGCGGGAATTGGAGTATGTTGTGAATATTTGGTTTAACTGCGCTCTTGCTGTTAGGTCAATGACTGACTGGCGCCCATGGAATGGTTTGGGAGTGGCATGTAAATGGGTGAACTGAGTTCTCCGGCTTCTGCAAAGCTTAAGGAGGCTCAGGGGACAACATGGCAATGGCGTGCTGCAGCTGCCTTGCAAAATATTCTTCTAAAATTAGCACGGATATTCCATTGCAGGTGTAGCAGCTTGTGAATATGTCCTCGTGGATTATCACACAGATCAAAATGCCAACTACCACAGCCACACAGATGACACTCTTAGGCCTGAGAATTAAATATTTGACCATTGCCTGTTTTCATAACCTTCTTGTATACCAATATATAACAATACTTTGCTTATCTATGTAATGGGCTGCATACATTAAGCAATTTGGTGGAAGCACAGAAAATCTTTGGGTTTAAATGTACATTCTGTGGGAGATTCCATTCTTTGGAACCTCTGACGTTTTTCTGTTTTCTTAAAAAAGCTGCTGTGGGGCAGCAGTTGGGATTAGGGCCAGGGGGCTATGAGTTGGGGAGCGGATAACCTATGGGCAAAATTTGTGCTCCCATTTGTATTGGGGCTGAGGTTACTGTTTAAAATAATCCCTAAGCTTGTTTTTCAGAGAGAGAAACATGGAAAATTGTAATCATGATGGAACACACATTTAGAGATGTGAAGGGCCATTAAAACATTGTGCCAATATATCCATTTTTTTAAATGTATTTCTAACCCTTCATGTCTCTGCTATGAAGGGCCAGAAATACATGGGCAGTTGGTCCTCCAAATTCAATACTTTGGCCACAGAACTGATTTTTCTAAGGGTCTTGTGTGTTTGGTTCTTTTTTAAAGTAAGTTTCTAGTCCTCATTGTTCCTTGAAAGATTATAGGTGGTGACAGATTTTTTAAAAAATCCAGAGGAGCTGCTGACTAAGATTTCCATTTGTCAGAGGGCAGGGCTTCAGCTCTTTCTCACAACTAGCAATTTGCTAAATTAATATTGCTTTAAAAAAGAAATAATGCAAATTTGCATAAGCCACAAAGAATCCAGCTTTTCTTCCTGTAGAATTTTGGTTATCTTGACACAATGTTTTATTGGCAGATGTGTTTTGTAGAGCATGCACAAAACCCTGTTAGTTTGTGAACTACAATACATATTTCTATATTTAATTATAACGTGCTATGACTTTAAGATATGGGGAAAGTATATCAATAAATAAAATGTAATATTGAATTTTCATCTCTTGTTCTGTAATTAGGCAGTCACTTTTCTCAGTACTTATCTAGTTCTTTCAAGTATAACTTACCAGTGTTAGATGTGAGACTGATACAGTAAAGGAATGAGGACTAGAGGTCCTTCCCACGTTTTTATTTATTTATCGATTTATTCATTCATTCTATTTTATTCATTCATTCATTTTTGCTTGCCTAATGCAATTGTAAGCACTCAGAAGCAAAGTATATCAGCTTAATTGTTTATAGTAACAAAATGGTACCCAAGCCATCAGGTATCATAGCCATCATAATATTTAAGTGGGGTAAAATTTGCAATACTGAATAGCCCGAAGCCAGAAGATATACACAGTGGACACATTCATCTCTGGAATAAAATTAGAAGATTCTGCTATAGCTGAAAACATACACATCCTCCATGATGGATCAGTTTCCATGGATACACAGTGGAGAAGTGTCCGCCCAGCTGTGATATGCTGGGCTTAGCTCTCTCTTTCTCTAGTTCTTTTACAATGCTTAATGATAAATCCTGTTACCTGTGGTATTCGTTATTAGAAATGAAGCAACATACCGCCCTCACTGGAATCCAGGCTACCACCCACTCCCCAGAGGTGTGCTGTGCTCATGTCTTGGATTTAGAAATCTGCAACTTCCCAAAGGGGCATTGATACTGGCAATTCCGCTGTACTCCAGAAGCAACAGTGCAGCTGTGTGTGGCTCCCAAGGGCAGGGCTAGAACTAGTGGGTGGAAATTGCAGGGAAACAGATTTTGGCTAAACATTAGGATCAACATGCGAATGGTTAAGACCTGTTCAGCAGTGAAACAGCCTGTCATGGGAAGTGCTGCGTTCTGCTTTGCTGGAGGCTGGAGCGCCATTGGTCAGGGATTCTGTAGTTGCACGCTGTGTTGCAGATCCTGCATTGAGCAAGGGACTGGACTAGGTGGGAATCTACACTGATGTTATTCTAACATTTTGAATGGGTTACTGTGATGCACAGCGTCACGTGACCCTGTATCTCTAACATTGTAAATGAGTTGTACTTACTGGTTCTATTTCATTGTCCCCTTTCTTGTTGCTTAGTTGTAGCGCTGCTGCTGATCCATGTGCCTCGTTCTACCGGTAATTTTCCTCTTCCTCTTCTCAGAGTAGCAGAGCTGGGTTTGCTCCGCCCACTTCCTGTTCTCCTTCCTTCACCCCGTTTGCTATCTTATCTGCTACGGCAGATAAATCACACCAGCGTTATACTGTGCAATCACTGACAATTGCATGCAAAGGACTCAGAAGTTTTTCACCTTAGAATCTGATTTTATTGTGAAGTACCCCCATGCATCCTGCATTAATTGTGCTCCTTTTGCAAAAGATTCGCCCTAATTCCGAGCCACTGCTGTGGGCGCAGGAGCAGGATTTTAAACAAATGCTTACATCTGCGTAAGCTATAAAGGTAAAGATGCCAAAATCGGCATAGTAATAGATATTAGGGAGAGCTTTAAGCATACCAAGTTTGAATCGAATTGGGTCATCTGTTGATTTTTTATGATTTTTTTTTTAACATTTCCCCCCTCTTTGCAAAGGAGCTGAGGAGCTCCGTGCAGGAAAATTAACACGGGTCTCTGCTACCAGTCCAAAACTCTAACCAGCAGGGCTTCAATGGTCATCCATCCAAACCCTGACCAGACCCAGACCTTCTTAGCTTCAGCAAAGTGGCTGGCTCCTATGCATTCAGGCTATTCCCTGGGACTTGTGTTAAGATGTTTTGGGAGGGAGTTTGTGTGTGCTTATGACTATTGCCCTGTAGGTAGAGCAAACTGAGTAGCTCTGCTTACTCTCAGAGAAGAGGAAAAACGGAAAGGATTGAACAATGTGCCCTGAAGTAACATTACAGCTAAACGTAAGTAACGCTAGTGTGCCCTGTGATACAGGGAACCGATACAGAGAACCACATTAGAAACGGACACTAGCAACGTTATAAGACTAGTGTAGATTCGGCCTAGATGTTTAGCTGGCTTATAGCTTCATCCCACGTACTTGTTTCCCTCGAATTATCCCCTACAGCATTTGGCTGTCGTTGTTGTTGCTAGCTAAATCACACCCCGGGCAGCGCTCCTAAGATCCTTTGCATACCAGGAAATGGGTTTAAGGGGGAAATGTAAAAAATCCTTTAAAAAAATCAACAGATGACCCAATCCGATTCAAATTTGGTATGCTTAAAGCTCTCCTTAATATCTATTACTGTGCCAATTTTGATGCCTCTATCTTTAAAACTTACGCAGATGTAAGCATTTGTTTAATTTTTCTTTAAACATATCAAATCCTGTTCCTGCACCCCCAGTAGCTGCTTGGAAAACAACAAATGATTCGCTCCAAAAGTAGTACCAAAATTGGTTGGGTCTTTTGCCTTTGGAGCACAATTAAAGCAGGATGCATGGGAGTACTTCACAGTGAAAGCAGATTATAAACTGGAAAACTTCAGAGTACTTCACAATAAAAGCAGATTATAAACTGGAAAACTTCGGAGTCCTTTGCACGCAATTCGCAGCAATTACACAGTATAATGCTGGTGTGATAAAGCTCTTCATCTCTCAACAAACAGCACCTACATCTCCACAAACCCATAATCAGTAATTTTGGGGCCAAGAGGGAGAGAAAAAAGATTGGCATTGTAGGAGTTATATCCTACAACAGCTTTATTCAAGCTTGCCCCGCAGCTCCCATCATCTCAGCAAGCAGGGCCAATATTGGGGTGATGGGAGTTGTAGTCCAACAGTATCTGGAGACCCAAGTGTGGAAAAGCTGTGCTACAAGGTTGTAGTGAGGAGAAGTTAACAATTAACCATTTTGCTATTGCACTCATGGCGATGTAGCGCTGTCTGTCTGTTGTTCTATCTCTTCCTTTTGTCCTATAATACCCTTTCCTTGCATGATGTGAAGGTCATCCAGAAGCACCAATTAACTCTGCCTGCTGAGGTGCATGTTTGCTTTTGCACACATATAATCACTTGGATGTTGTCCTCTGCATTCAGACTTCTTGGCTGCTAAAGCACAGGCAGCAACTCATAGGAACACAGATATAGGAGTACACAAAGGCTGTCATATGCATACAAGTCTAATTTCATGCCGTCAGACTCACATACATAGGATTTATTTACAGGTGTTAACATAGCTGAACTAGGAAGGTTGTGTTATTGCTAATTATTGCTGGCATGAACAGATACTGTGCTTACATTTAAGCTTTGCATTGAAATTTCACAGGCTGTACCTCTTGGATTTCATGGTGTTTTGCAGATATAAAGTGCAAACAGTGGGGCCAGAATCCTATGAGATGTAAGATGTACAGCCTGTGGAATAATAAAAATGTGTTTGTGTTATTCATTTGACTGTGACTACTGGGCACCAATCCTCAAAAAAGCTGATACCAGAACAGGTCAGTTAAAGTCCAGTCAAGCAAGTGGGGCGTGCTATATACTCTATAGAGAGATGTTGCCTCAGCAAAGAGCTCAGGCCATCTGCAGCCTTATGTGCTCTGACAAGGCTGAAACTATGCTTCCCACCCCCCTTGCGGGAGCTGGTTGTGCTGTCTTAAAAGACCCTTGTTTGATTATGCAAGTGCCAGCTTCTGTAGAATGGAAGACATAGGGATATTATGGGGGACTAATCTGAAGAAGGTGGACTTCTAGTAGGGTCCAGGAGGAAGTGCTGAGTTTCACTTCTCCCAATTGGGTCAGCCTGTGTTTTTCCTTCAGCTATATCTTCCTCAGGGTTGTGCAAGGAGACAGATTCAGGGAACGGGATTGATTGATTTGATAAGATTTATAAATATTGTTTTCAATTCTTGTAGAGCAAGCAAAGAATCATTAAATTATAAATTACAGAATCTCTTTGATACTAGCACATGCATGCTCACATCTCACCCAGTCATTTTGCCCATCCCTCCTCCTTTTATATGAACTGAGCCAATAAATAAACTCACATCATCCTCCAGCCAGCAGAGTTGTAGTCCAACATCTCTGGAGGGCTCCAAGTTGGAGAAGGCTGGCATAGATACACTTTTGCAGCAATTTCCATGATGGCACCAATGTTATTTGCTATGATCACCAAAAGCACTGCAAAAGTTTATCCTAGTTATCCAAGTCTCGCTCATTCCCACAGTTTTTCCTCCGTAAGGTTGGAGGCAGTGATGTGTGCAAGACTGAGAACTTCGAAGACAATTCAGTTGTACAAGTGAACCACCCCAAAGTAAAATGCCTCTTTGTAGGGCCAGCCCTACCATTAGGCTGCAAGAGGCGGTTGCTTCAGGGGCAGATGCTGGGTGGTGTGGAGAAGGCAGCAGTGGCAGTTTCCTGATCTTTATCTCTGCTGGAGGACAGTGCTGTGCATGCCATGAACTCCCTAAGCTCGTCTGCTGTTGTCAAGGTGGAGGACGCTGTCCCATTAGCAGTGTTGACATAAGCAGTGTGTTGCAGTGGCTAAAGTGTCGGACTGGGAGCCGGGTGATCCACTTGGCCATGGAAACCCACTGGGTGACTTTGGGCCAGTCAAAGACTCTCAGCCCAACCTACCTCACAGGGTGGTTGTTGTGAGGATAAAGTGGAGAGG
The DNA here is from genome assembly GCF_023053635.1 of Elgaria multicarinata webbii. Classification (NCBI taxonomy): domain Eukaryota; kingdom Metazoa; phylum Chordata; class Lepidosauria; order Squamata; family Anguidae; genus Elgaria; species Elgaria multicarinata. The sequence goes on from NC_086176.1 coordinate 26,472,014, forward strand.
AGGAGGATCATGTTCGCCGCCTTGGGTTCCTTGGAGGCAAAAAGGCGGGATATAAATGCAATAACAAATAAATAAATAAATAAATAAATAAATAAATCAGCTAGTCCAGATGGCTTCTGTAGGCGGAATGGGGGAGGAAGGAGCCACCTTTTCCTTTGCCTCAGGCAGCAAAATGTTTTGGGAATGCCCTAGCTTCTCTACCAGTTTCACAAGCACACATAGTCCACTCTTGCCTAGTCACAGAATAGTCTTGTCCCACAGTTTTTGAAATGGCCTCCACTCTAATTTTCAACAAAAATCTAGCAGGTGTGATTTAAATGCAAGCCTTTCCCAATTTTGTGCGCTCCTGGTGTTTTAGATTACAATTCCCAGCATTCCTGACCATTGGCAATGCTGGCTCAGGTTGATGGGAATTGAAATACAAAATATGTGGAGAGCACCATGTTGGGGAAGGCTCAGTGCTGGGCTAGATTAGTCTTCACATGTTTTCCATACATTTGTTTCTACCACTCTTTTTTTCCTATTCTAATTTATTGAGTTTTGACATTAAAAGTACATCAAACTAAGGAAGAATGAAGTCTTATAATAAATACCCTTCTCGTGCCCTGTGATAAAAGTAACCAGCCAATTTCGAGCAAATATAAAATGCGTAAATGATTTATCAGCAATAGCATTGGTTATTTTGCAGATTAAACATATAATTAATAAATAAACAAGCTTTATCTTCTCTGGTGCTATTGACACATTTATTAAAGAAAAGGGTGGAAAGTTATATGCATTGAGAAAGAGCCTTGATAGTTGAGTAGGTGTACCTGTTGCCAAGTGTTCAGTCAAAGCCGTCTGAAAAATGGATTCCAGCATTTTATCTCCATGAGACTTTTATTATGAGCAGAAACGACTGGGAAAGGAATCAAATTCCAAGCATAGATCTTTGCTTATCCCCTATAATAAATCTTTCGTGATGATGGCTGGAGTGAGTGGGTAATGTTGGAGGGAACACTCTGCCCTGTCCGCTAAAATATTGGCACCGCCTAAAGCAACTGTGCTTTGGGGTATGGAAATTCAGTCTTGAAGGACAAGCTAATTTCAGGAGAGTGGTGCCTGGGGAACATCAGTGACTTTGGATCCACCCCAAGGGAGCGGAAGAGAAGGAATGGACTTTCTCCGAGGTCCTTGCAACCAAATATGCTTTCATGTCCCCTCCTCCCCAATACATTTTTGCAAAAATGAGAAGATAGGTGAGAGAATTTGATACAGGCACTCAACTCCCTCTGCTGCTGCTCCCTCTGAATTACAACCTATTAAAATGGATTTTAAAAAAACAGCTCTTATGATCTAGTGAATCTCCCTGATTGCAGTGGGTCTTATTTCCTAATAGCTGCAAGTGGTATCTGCGACAGAACCATTGCAGTGTCTTGCAGGATCCCAGTCACATAACTCCACTGTCCTTTCTCCTCTGCCTGGTTTTCTTTCCCCCTCTCTCCTGTGCAATAGTTACCCAGCATTCTATGCTCACTGAGCATGCCCAGTCTTCACTGGGCTGCTTGAGGTATTTAAGGAGATAGTGGCAGTTGTGATTACCTGTGAGTTGCCATTTTAAATTTTCCACCATGCCCTGGAGCACTGCTATGTCGTGAGCGTTATGGGAAGTTTTATTTAGCAGTAGCAGGCAGTCCAGGGCAGATTTAATATTGGTGGGCTCTGCCAGAGCACTGGGTTCCCAACACCTACCTAAAAGTGCTCAGTGCTGATTCCAGGCCTGATAGTCACCTATCAGGGGTTATCAACTTACGGCTTCAAAAATATGGGGGCCTTCTAGCAGGTTATGGGTCGCGTTTGGAAGAATCTTGCAGATTGGAGGCAGGGCTTGGAAGAATCTGATGGAGTCAGCCACGGAGTCAGGGTTGGAGGCTGGAAAAATTTGGAAATGTACTGATTTTTCAGATCCCAGTGCTGAGAGTTGACAGTTTTACTGGTTAGAACAATCGAAAATGGCTGGTTGGCAACCTTATTTTGCATGTGGGTCAGTGGAGGCTGGTGACTCCAATGTCAGTGAGGTAGTGAATCTGTTGTAGATTTCAGTCAGAACCAGCCAGAACTCTAAGGGTGCTAACCAAGGTGCTGAATCTATTTGGAGGGTTGGGTTCAGTACTTGGATAGCTCCTTTAGAATTCTGACTGGTTCTGATGGCAAGCCAGATTCTTGGGAATACTGTGAGCCAGAGTTGTATATGTGTGTGTGTGTGTGTGTGTGTGTGTGTGTGTGTGTGTGTGTGTGTGTGTATGCATTTAGTCCAAATTCTGGAACAGGAAGGACAGAATCAGTTCTTAGTGCCTGCAGTACCTCAGCTTTCGGAGAAAGGAACAACAATAAGAATGCCTCACTGTATTCAAGGGTCTGCTGACCTTCATTTTTAGGATGAAGCAATCTGTAAACTATGCCCAGATGGGAGGATTGGATCATAATTGGCTGGCAAGCTATAAATTAAATGCCAAGCGTTTGTCACAAAAGCCTCCTGTAGGCAGATAGGTCTAAGATGGCTTCTTAGATTGTGTGTCAGCAAGACAGTTCAGCCTTTACTTATTTTTGTTGAGATTTACATAGTCTCCTCAGTGTGAAGAAGCTCTGTCAGATATGAAGTATACTGACGTTAGTTATGTGCACGGAGGGAGGGATGGAATGGCTGCTCTTGATAGGATATTCACGTTGCTCTTCATGATGCAGTGGCAGGTTTAATGGAGTGCAGAAACAAGCAAATTCGGTCTCTGTTCTCTCAGGTTCCACAAGTAACTTGATTCACATGTAACTTTTGGGTGGGGCAAAGGCAAGGGGGCATGTCCGTCTGAGGAGCACTGGAAGGCAGGATTGGGACCTCAGAAGGACTGGATTAGGATGCCGGGCCTGGATTCTGTGCTCCTGGTTTCAAACAATAGAATATAATAGGAGAACCCGGCTCAGGGTTTACAGCATTTTAGGAACTCCGTCTTTACAACCTAGCACTTATTCTCTGTGATATCTCTTATTCAGTGTGCCAAGAGATGAGAAAGTGGGAAGGGAGAGGCATGGCTAAGCCAATGACTTGCAGAAGGGGAGGAACACTGGTTGCATTGCCTTATGGACTCCACTGGCTGGCTTAAGTGGGGCTAAACAGTCAATGCTAAGGGAGCCCAGGCAATTCAGTCTGCAGAGAAAGGGGCTGGCCTGTTTAGCTCATCTTGGGCCAGAACTACACCAAGCTGGGGCCAGGAAGCAGCACGTAGAGGAGCCGAGGAGGGGACTGTTTCTGTAAGTAGTAAGATTGTCCTCCCCCCCTTCGGAGCTGCTGCTCTCCTCTGCCCTCCTCTTGTCATCAGCCATGCATGTACTGTAATGTTTGGGAGAAAGAGAGAGAGAAGCAGTACGTTTACGTGTCTTCTCTCTTCATCGCTGCCCCACCGCCCACCCCAGTCTGGACTCCAGCAAGAGAAAAGAAAGGGGGAAGGGGGGAGAACTGCAATGCCCCCCAGGACCTCCTGGCTAAGGAAGGTTCATTCAGCAGCACCTTTTTCAGAATGCTTGCTAAAACAATTCCTGTCTGCCCTTGCTTATTTTAGGGTGTCCAACCCCCTTTTTTCAAGCCGTTCTTTTGGTAAACATGGTATGTGTGTATCTTCTTTCACTTTAAAACAGAGCTGCAGCACAATCCTATGTACGTCTACTCAGAAGTAAGCCCCACTGAGATCAATCAAACTTACTCTGAGGTAAATGTGCATAGGATGCAGCCTGAAAACGAGAGGATGAAAAAAAGACCGGAGAAAAAGAATTGTCGAAACAGAATAGCAAGGTAACTGTGGGATATTTAACCATATTTAAAGACAGTAAGTACAGTAAAACTTAGTGCTCCTCTACTTCAGTCCTAATCAAATAATTACAACAGTGCAGTACAGATTATTTGTTAATTAAAAACATACAGTTTACTTCAGTTTTCGTTTATTTCGTTTGTTTGATGAATGAAAAAAAGTCCTTTATTACTGTATATTCAATCAATGTTTACCTTAAAAAAAATTCCCTGGCTGAACCACCTAATGAAATGTGCTGTGCATGCCTTTGTATGAAAGGCATTTTGTATGACACATGGTATGTGTCAATGGGCCCCAACAGTTGTCAGTGCACTTCAATACCACTATAAAGCAATAGTGTGGCTCCTGCTTTCATACTGGTTTCATAGTGCTATATCTTGCTTGGTGTAGATCTGGCCTTGGAAGCAAAAGAGGTGGGTAAGCTGAAGAGATACTACAACTAAGTATTCCTCGTAAAGGCATTATCTGTTTTGGAAGGCAGGAAAGAAAGGCCAATTGTAGGGTTTAATGCCCGGCATTTGCTTGTTTTGAAATACTATTTTTATTTTATATTTTTTTAATTTTTGTGCACAGCTTTGAGTGTCTTCAGCCAAAGCAAAGCATGTAAATAAAGAGTAACCTGAGGAGCCTTGAAGTTTAGGCCTAGTCTAGACATGTAGGAAATAGGATGGCAGACTACTGAAGCGGTAGGGTGCACTGTCCCTTTTCAAACTATAGATGGGAGGTGGCTGGCTTTGAATCGTGATGGCTGAATCTACCTGTTTCCATTTCATGTCATGTTTGTTTTTACCCATAATTTCATTCCGCTTCCACATTAATCTGCATTACTTTTAAAAATCCTCCAAAAGTATGTATTTCCTTTAAAAATGTGTATTTTAAATGTGTATTTCCTCTCAAAGTGCTTATTTAAATGTGTATTTTGTTTTGTTTAAACTGCCAAGAATTACACTGCAACATTTGGAGAAGTGGAAAATCCAGTGGGCCAAATTCCAATCCTCACATCAATCTAAGGGCTAAAGCAGACATTGCATTAAAGGTCTTCACAAACAATTTATATTACAAAATAGTGTTCCATTAAACCAAACTTTTGTTTTTTTTACTCTAGTGTAAGCACAGGAGCCCCAGTCCAGTTTTGGACCCTAGCATGGTGGGTAAGGGTCTTTAAACCTTCCTCCCCACATTTTGCAATATAAATTGTATGTGTAGACCAGACCTTAGCATAGGGACCTTCTAAGTACTTTACACATCTGTAAATTAGTGTCCACAGGCTTTTAGCTCTCACCAGACGTTGAGCCACCGCCATTTCTTTCTCTTGGCTAACCAGGTGCATTTCTTCTTTCAGTTCGAGTCATTGTTTTATCTTTGAGGGGCTTCTGAATCCTGGTTCATGTTACTCCCATTATGTTTGTTTGTTCCAAACACTGGGGACCAAACAAAGTGGTGGCTAAATCTAACGTGAGTAGGGTGACCATATGAAAAGGAGGACAGGGCTCCTGTATCTTTAATAGTTGCGTAGAAAGGGGGATTTCAGCAGGTGTCATTTGTATATATGGAGAACCTGGTGAAATTCCCTCTTCATCACAGCAGTTAAAGGTGCGGGAGCTATACTAGAGTGACCAGATTTAAAAGAGGGCACGGCTCCTGCAGCTTTAACTGTTGTGATGAAGAGGCAATTTCACCAGGTTCCCCGTATATAGAAATGACACCTGCTGAAATTTCCTTTTCAATACAACTGTTAAAGATACAGGAGCCCTGGCCTGCTGGACGAGATTCGCCAATTTAACAGTCTTTTACCTTTTAAGAAAGCTATAAAGACTGATCTCTTCCGGCAGGCCTATCCAGTGGAATTTTAGAATGCTTTTAGTTTGTTTTTAGTTTTAACAATGTATATTGTGTTTTGATTAAAATTTTATGTATTTTATACTTGTTGTTGTTTCCCGCCTCGATCAGGATGGAGAGGCGGGTTAGAATTATTATTATTATTATTATTATTATTATTATTATTATTATTATTATTAGGTCACCCTAAACATGAGAGTTTGCCTGGCAAAGTTCAGAAGCAGCATTTCCTTCCCTCTATTCTCTATTCTTATGACATCCATTTTCAACCTTCAATTCTTCCTTAAGATCCCTGATTCAGCACAGATTCCAGTTTTCCTGTGTGGCATCCAATTTGGCCACTGTCAACAGACCAAATACTGAAGTAGTTGAAATGCTAGTTTAGCATTTCCTGTGATGTATAGCCATAAATATGCAGCGGTTTTTAACAGGGCTCAGGGCCAAGCTGAGACTATTGTAAAAGCACAGTGGACCTTCCTTTTTGTGAATGTGTGCACATATGTCTTTTTTAAAAAATTGGCATAATATTTCCTTGGATCACTCATTTAAAACTCCTTTGATCTCCATTCAAACGGTTTGTGCTGTGTTATTTCCCCCTAAGAAATATATTTGGCTTCGCAAACTTACTTAAGTCGCTGCTTTATAATCCTGGATGTATTTTAAATTACTTTGACCTTGAAACAGTTATACATATATAATTGGGTGTATAAGTGGGAAGACTGAGCATGACTTTTAAGCCCACCTCTGGGAAAAGAGGTGAAAATCCCAAAACAAAAACCGACTGACAGATAGTCAGGTATCGTTTATTTCATCATCTTCTCATTGACAGGATTGGGTTGTGTGTTTTTCAGGGATGTACAAGAATGTTGTTCCTGTTTGCAAATGTGCATTAGCACTAACACACATTAGCACAAATTAGCATTAAAAAAACCACTCCACAAAAAGCCACCCCACTGCGAAATCCACAGGTTGAATTAATAGAAATCCAAACTCATTGGAACCCATTGCAGATTTTTCTGGCAGCACTGCCTACCACTGAACATTTTGAGCTCCATCACACCTAGTTCTCCACTTCCCTGGTTTGTTTCCGCGGTTTTTCCCTCTGTTTCCTTAGCGAGTCAAGCACTGGGCACTTTCATGTCTTTGTGTTGTTACAGTAATGTATCTTTTCGCCTATGTTGCTACTGTGCTGGCAAAATCTCCTGCCCCGCTCCCTACTTTCTCCTTCCCCCTGCAGTTTATTATTATTATTGCTCGTTTCAAAGGGTGGATGGATGAACAATAATTTTAACTACTTTCTTTTGTAAAGGTGGTCAGGTCCCCCCCCTTGATCCAAGGTAACCAAAATGTTTACATCTGCGTAATTTTTTTAAAAATAAATCAAACTTGGCACGATGATAGCTCTTGAGGGCTTTAGCCACACCAAGTTTGAATCAGATCCACTTGTGCCTTGATTTTAAGGAATTTTTTAATGGAAATTAACAAAAAATGCTTTTATCTGTGTGATTTTCAAAGATAAAGAGATGAAATTTGGCACCTTGAGAGCTCTTTAGTAGAGCTTTTGGCATCCCAAGTTTGAATCTGATTGGTTCATGCCTTAATGTTTTAGGAATTCATTAATTCCCCCGCCTTAAACCATTTCCCTGATACTCCACCAATGCAAAGTTCCACCTGTTTGCATTTGTGAAAGATCTATTTTCCTTTATTTTGATCATGCAAAGTTGTGCATCCCCAATTCATAAAATAGATATCTGCTGTTCCCTTACTCAAGAGTAAATCCCATTGATTTCAACTGCATTTACATCCAAGTCATAATAAAATCCGATGTATGCTTACCTTTGAGTAAACCCCATTGAACAGAGAGAGATTTACTTTTGAGTAAACAGAAGACCTCAGAAGTAAGCATAGGGTTGCAGAGCACTTCTTTCCAGTTTGCTGTTTTAGACTTTTAAAAAAGCTTCTGAGTGACCACACTAATTAAAAGTCAGTTCTGTACGTGTTTAGTCAGAAGTAAGTCTCTCTCTGTTCAATGGGGTTTACATAAAGGTAAACCCCATTTTGTCTGCAAGGCTCAATTCAAAGCACACACACCCAACAAAGGAAAAACCGCGGGGACAGCACTAGATGGAGAATTAAGGGCGCATTAATGTTGCTTAGGGAAAATAATCCAGACTTTCCCCACACCAAAATAATCTGCAAAACAGAGGAAAAGAGGCGAAATGGGTGCAGGACAGGGACAACGTCATGTGAGTCCCGTGCTGCAAAACCAGATCCCAGGCATGGAGAGAGTGTGCTAAAATGCTGGTGTAATGGAGCTCTATATCATGGCTAACAGCTCTTGATATGCCCAACTCTTTTTAAGCCATCTAACCTGGTGACTTCAGGTTTGATCACTTAATTATAATCCCTCTCCTCCTCTCCCACAGGAATTGCCCCCCTTCTGTCCTCCCAAAGTTGCCTTTTCAGAGAGGCAGCCTGTGCAGTTCTCTCTGCACCAACTGCCGGGGTAAAGGGAGGAGAACTTGGACTTCTGGGTCTGAGGTCGGAGCGGTGTTTCTGTCCTCAAATCCAGATCCCTATGACACACACACACACACACACACCTCTATCTAGGGCCCATAAGTTTGCTCTCTTGATGAATTAAGTATCCTGTTGCAGTAAACTGGGGTGTGTGTGTGTATGTGTGTGTGTGTGTGTGTGTGTGTGTGTGTGTATTGAACTATGTTAACCAAGAAATTTGTGCAGAATTTCCGTCTTTTTTTAACTACTAATGAGTTCAGAGGCCAAACCAAAGAACTGAAAGTTCTCATGGGAACACAGGAAGCCAACTTATATCTGGGCCAGATCTACACTACTGCTTTAAAGCGCTTTATAACAGTTTTGACAACTGTATATGGAGTGTGTCCTGGGCCCCAACAGTTGTCAAAATTATTAGAAAGTGCTTTAAAGCAGTAGTGTAGATTCTGCCCAAGTTGGACCATTAGTCATTCAACTCAATATTTAATATTCTTTGGAGGATTCACTTGAGTTGCATTCACAGCTTTGTTTTGTGGCAATATCATGATGCAGTTTCCAGCCACTAGAGATGAGTTGTGGTTTTGGAAGGGAGAACTTCCTTCAATTTTCATACCACTTGTCATAATATTAGTGTCCACTAGATGCCCTCCTATATTGTATTAAAAAACGAGAAATCATTCTAATCAGAAATTTAAACTGATGTTGTGACATAGTTTCCCCACCATCACCAATCATTTAAAGCCCTGTTGTAGAGCTTCATTACACCTACCCATTTCCCTCGAATTATCCCATAGTGTCTGAAAGCTGTCGTTGTTGTTAGCTCCATCACACCAACATTATACATCCACCTCCACCCTGCTCTGGTGCATGCCCCGGGAGGGCTGGGCCAGGCTCCACAGTGCTCACTTGGGGGCGGCCGGGTGGCCCTGCTCCTCTTCTTTCTGCTCTGGAGCGCGCCCCGAGAGGGCTGGGCCTGCTGCGGGCTCCGCGGCGCTCACTTGGGGGTTGCTGAGGGAGGCGGCTGGGCAACTCTGCTCATTGTCATCCTTCCACAACCCCAGTAGCCACTCAGAGAACAACAAAAGAATCACACTTTCCACCATCCAAAATACATCACTATTTTGAGAGGGGGGGGAAAGCTCAATCAAAGCGCAAGACACATCGGAGTATTTTGCCATAACAGCAGATTATAAGGTAGAAAACATAGGAGTCCTTTGCATGCAATTCTCAGCGATTGCACAGTATAACACTGGAGCTCATATTTACACAACTTTGGTAACAACTGTTTTTAATTCACCGTGTAGATACAGCCTCAGTGAACATTCCTCAGTGCTAAAGCCCATGCTTTGCTTGCAGAAGGGCCCATGTTCAATGCCTGGCATCTCCAGTGAAAGAAGAAGAATTGGATAGCTAGTGATATAACACACCTCTATCTGACACCCCAGAGCTACTGTCAAGCATGTCGACACTGCTGAGCTAGATGGAGAAATAGTCTGACCTGCTGTAAGACAACTTCCTAATTAATTTTCTACCTTCCAGCTACCAGAACAGAGGAATCAAAATATTAAGTGGAACGGGGCAACATACCATGGTGACTCAAAGGAGATGAATGTTTCTCTATTCTGTATTCTTTTATTTAGCTTTTATTTTAGCTAATATGTTTCTTTCATGAGCTTGCTCAGTGGGTTTTAATGGCTGGTGGCTACTGGCTCTAGGGCATATGTGTGTGGAAAGAGAGGCTGGCTCTGGTGCTATACAGGATGATAAGTGTAGGCTGGTATTTGTCAAAAGATAATGTTTTTATTTAAAATTTCAAGAAGGCTCCACCAGGAGCACTGATTGACACTTTTTCTGTAGAGAGTCTTTGTGGAGAGCTGTGTTTTCTTATCCAAAAAAACTTTCTTTCCACACTCTTTTGTGGTGCTCCTTCTTTTTCCCCTCATCTAGGGCATATGTACCAGTAGAGACAAGGTTGAGATTGGAGTTCTGCTGTGCATTTGTGGCTAAAGAGAATCAGTTGGAAGGTACCCAGTGAGGAAGACAGAATTCTGTGTTTCTCCAGCTGCTTGGGATGGGGTGGGGTGGGGTGGGGTGACAGTCCAAACCTATGCTGTTTCCTTTGGAAGGGGCTCGTGCTGCTTCATTTTATTTATTTATTTATTTATTTATTTATTTCATTTTTATACCACCCAATAGCCGAAGCTCTCTGGGCAGTTCACAAAAATAAAAACCATGAAAAACATAAAAACAACCAACAATTTAAAAACACGAATACAAAATACAATATAAAAAGCACAATGCTTTAAAGATTAGCATTGGATATCTGGCCACTTGCATGCTGCCTCATGCTCAACTTGTATATTTGTGAATGTACAGATACCACAAAAATGTCTCCAGTATCCTTTCCTCGCAGCGAAACCAATTCTGTAACAGCTGTCACTGAATGTCCTACTGAAATCGGGAGAGCAAAGAAACATGGCCATTGCTCTGTTCTTAGCCTAAAAGATCTACACTTGATAGAGTAGACTTTAGAGCCAAACCTGTGTACATTGTGAGCACCACCATCTCTTATACATTCTTACATTTGTGTGCTTTATGATCCTTCCTAATCAGTGGCACTGATTACACACATACTCCTGGGTGCTTCACACCGCCAGTTTGTCCACCCACCCCAAATTTCTCATCCCCCTGCCAACGCTCTTTCTCTCTTTGGTCTCCTCTTCCCAGCATGCTTTGCTCTTTCTCCACCCTGCCTTGCTTGCTGTCTTGCTTACTCTTCCCTTTTCCTCACAAGGCAGGAATTTCCTTCCTTCCTTCCTTCCTTCCTTCCTTCCTTCCTTCCTTCCTTTCTTTCTATTTTAACTTTTAGAAAAGTTTAGGGCTTCCTCAGAGTGAAGCTGCTGTTGCACGCTGCATCTTGATTTCCCCAGAATGCCTCTGAACCTACATGGACTACTTAGAGGCTCTCTGGAAAAATGAAGATGCTGGTCACAGCTACAACTTCTTCCCTCTCATTTTCAACCTCTTCTAAACATTAAAAGAGAGGAGGAAAGATGCCACAGCATGGTAAGTAAGCATGGAGAGAGAGCAGGAGAGACTGACACAGGCAGTGGGAAACTTTTTCCGGAAGTATTATTATTTTTTAACCACCACAACAGAAGATGTATATGGCAACTGCATTTGGGGGCCCTCTGGACTGCAGCGCCCCACACTTGTGCCAGGTGGTCTAGTCCTAGCTGTGCTTCTATTTTATACTAGGTGTGACCTTGTTTCGCCAAGGCAGGATGGTTTTGTGGAGCAATAAAAGTTTCATTCAGCTATCTTCCATGCTTTCTCAGCAACCAAATTCACTGTACCACCCTTGACATTTTCTTGAGTGCTGACATATCCTATTCTCAGGCTCAGCTATGTGGGTAATATGCCGTACCTTCTCATCAGTCATGCCATCATATCGTATGGGTTTTTTTCCCATTACTGAAGTAGAGATGGAGGAGAAATTTCTTCAATTTGCATTTTAATGTAAGCCTTACTAATTCACACTTCCCCAAACCAATACTCAAAAGTGAAACACAGCTATCCTTTGGTGTTCACACTTCTCCAAATTTTGTGATGCAGCTTTCCAATCTAAAATGCATCCATAAATATGTATATTAACATAAAGTGCACACAAAAAGGTATATATTGATTTAAAAAAATAATGTGCAAAAATGCACATTATACTTGCAACATTACATATATTAGGCACAAAAGAGGGGACATGCGTAAGAATGGGAGCTTTTTTCTCAATCAAGCAGAATGCCCCCTGCATATTTCCCTGTATTTCTGGTTCTACAAGGGCTACAGCAGGGATGGATAACTTGTGGCCCTCCAGATTTATTTATTTATTTATTTGGCCTACAACTCCCATGATGCCTTATCATTGCCTATGCTGGAGAGCCATAAGTTGCCAACACTTGTTGGCCTTCCCAGAATCCAAGGAAAACCTGAAACATTGGACCATATGGAAATCCTAGGCAAATACAGCCGAAAAGAAACCACTGGGGAGATTTTAATATGGCTAGAGAAGAGGAATGAGCTTGTGAGGCAGGCAAGAAGCATCCTTCAAGGAGGCGGTAGCACTGTGCTGCTTTTGTGGGTATGATGCCACTTTGTGAGTAATGCTGCCCACCAATGTGCTTACTTTCTTTCCACCTACTCAGCCTGTATATATTTGTAAGCAAAATGATATTACAAAAACACCACCTGTCTCTACTCTCTAGACCTCTAGATCTAAATCTTGTTGAAATACAGGTCAACAGCCTCCCCTTTCCTGCTCCCTTAGATGACAATGCCAGCAGTGAAATTTATTCCAAGTTAGGGAGATTTATTCCAAGTTTGTAGGCTGTACTTATCCAACACACTCACAGTAGCAAAGTTAGGGGGGGGCAGATTTTGTTCCAATATTTTGTATTAGAAGCAAAAAATGCTTTCTGCAAATTACATGTCCGCACTCACATAGAGTCCATTTCCACTAATCCAGTGCTCATCCAACCTCAGCCAGGCTTGCACCACCCCACCAAGCCATATACTCTAGCCTCACTGGTTCTTGACAACACTTCTGATTTTGCTAGGCTCAGGCAGGCAGCAAACACAGAAGGATTATTAAGCCCCTGATGGGCTTCCATACATAGCTAGTGGATTGTGTCTGCTTGGTGATTCTCAAGGAGAACAGATCTCATCTGCACAGTGTAGGCACACACACACACAAACATGGTTTGGCTTCTTGCCCTGCTTCTGCATCTACAGGAGAAAAACCAAAATATTTTTGCCAGTTCAAGGTCAGGTTAGAATAAATGTTAATTCCACCGTTGCACTGGGATCCTGTAAAACAAACAACCACAACAACAAACCCTTAAATGTGCCCAGTAGTCTTATCTCATGTCTGAAAATGACTGTCAGGATCTTCGTCCCACAATCCACTCATAAATTTGATTGGAAGCCCTTTCAGCTCTTTGCCAAGTGACTGGATTGCAGGTGCTGCCTCTCCTTGATTTCTGCTTCTTGGATTGAAACAGTCCAGATGGCTGTTTTTAATCTGGCGTTGGAACTTCCATACTATTTTTGAAAGCAGCCCTAGGGGTCAAGAATTTCACCCGACTTGACTGAGACCCGAGCTGTTCCAGGCAGGAAGTCATCAGCTGACTCTTGAATGGAAAGACTGAGAAAGAAACCCGTGTGGAATCATTTTGCTTCCCACACTCTGATCCTGCGGGTTCCAACCTTCCATGAGCCAACGGGATTTTTCGGCTTATTATCTGCGTGGGGGGTTTGTTGTTGTTTTTTCAGTTGATATGATGACACTGTTAAACACACTGTCGTTATTTGGGGGGTTGTGAGGCATCTGAGATGAGAGAGTGATGACTCAGCTTGAGGGTCAGTAATGCAGCTCCGGGTTTTGATTTCCTGCCTCCATAATCATAGATAGGGGCAGTTTCTGACTTGCCTTTGAAGAGAGATATGCCTTTGCCATGCTTCCACCTTTTGATGTAATGCTGCCTGATTTCTTAATTATGATTCTATGACCAGGCGAATTCTCTGAGCTTGCTCACTCCTCCCTGTCCCTCCTTCCCACTGGCATGCAAATTGCCCATCTCTTTTTCCTCTCTGGAGCTAACCATGGTAAGCATTTCAGATGCACCAGTCTTGGTGCTAACTAGGGTTAGCTGCAAATGAAAGGTTGCAAACTTTGGTCAGATCAAACTACAGTTATTGTTAAAATTAGTGCACATGTAAAGTCACCACATTTGTGATTAGTCACACTAGGTCCCACTGAAACCAATATGACTTATGTTAATCCTCACTACCTATTCACATTGATTTTAATGGGACTTAAGTGGGACTTGCCTAGGTTGGATCCAACCCATAATGTGTTTTCTGGCCCCAACTTTGCATCATTAGCTACTGGTGGCAGAGCACAGAAATGCAGAACGTCATTATGTCGAGGCATGAGTAAGTTATGATAGATGTTTCAGAGAGGGAGGCAGAGATGTTCAGACTAAAATTGTACAGTTGAAATTGTACAATTTGTTGCACTGTCTATTTTTTTGGCAGCAAATTTGTATGGGATGATCAGGATAGACTCCCTCCTTGCCGGGAACACAGAAGAAAAGCCAACCCTTCAAACCTCTACATCAGCTTTCCCCAAACTGGTGCCATCCAGATATTTTGGACTATAATTCCCAGCACTCCTGACCATTGGCCATCCTGGTTGGAGCTGATGGAAGCTGAAGTCAAAACATCTGCAGGGCACCAGGTTAGAGATGGCTATCGTACATCCTTATTTCATCTATAGTGGGAGTGCAAAACCTCAAGCCCTGTGGCAAAATCCAGCCTTACTGGGGTTCCAATCCAGCCTTCTTGGCAGCCCTAATCTAGTAGAGTTTTGTGCAGTTTTTTTCTCCCATACTAAAAGGTTGAAATGCCTCTCCTAAGGCTTAGTTGCTGGCAGTAAGAGCTTTGAGCTAAAAGATGCTGGTATCTTTAGTATGTTACCCCCCCACCCCCTTTGCCTTTGGCCCCTCCCCTTAGGCCTTCAGCCCCACCGACCACTGTGATCCAGCCACTGAGAGCTCCCCTGAAATGGAATTTGGCCCTTGGGTTAAAAGAGCTTCCACAGCCCTGATCTATAAGGACAGCTGGTAGGAGGTAATTCTAGATAGATAGGGCTCTTCAACTGTAATTCCACATGATCAGTGTGAAATATAACCACTGTAACATTTATTTTTGAGTAAGTCTCTTTAAGCATGGTTTGTGGAGAGAAGAGCCATTAGGGAAAACCCGGTGTGAAAAGAAGGTCATTAAGCAGAGACATCGTTCCCAGAATACATCATGAGATAGCAACAAAAGTGGTGGGGGCAAAGGAAGAGAGAAAGGGATAGAGTAGCTCATATTTAAATTCTGAACTTGCAGCTTCATGCCACTGTTCTTTAAAAAAAAAAAATCTTACGCACTTTCTACTGACAAAGCAGCAAATTCATTCATCTTTTGACAGCCAGCCTTCATTCTCATTTGTCTGAGCTCAGGCAAGAAAAGGAATAAACACTGCCTGCCTGGCTCGTTCCATTCATTTATCACTGCCAGTCTGTCTTCCCAGAATCTGCCTCTGCCCTGGGAAACGTAAGGCCACATCAAAAGAGAAGACAAGAGCTTTTCTGTTTCGCTTCCACTTAAATATCTCTTCCCCCTCCCACCCCCGGGTCAAATTCCCCTTACCAAAGGTAAGGGCGGCAACCCAAGAGATCTGGCACGTCAGGCTCCCTTAAAGAGAAACTCCTAAGAACAATGTCAGGAAACGCCGAAGGGTGGAAACAATAAATGGAGCGAACAGTCCACGAATCAAGGAGCTTCCTGATTGGCTTGATTTGCAATGGACAAGAGCACTTGGAATAACCTTGAAATTATTGTCCCACTGGGGATGAAACAGCTTTCCGTTTGAGCAGAATTTGTCATGTGCTACTTTGCGTAATGAAAAGCTTGTTGTACAAATAGAAACTCTAAGGAAAAATCAGGTTAGCGGAAGGGAGGCAGGATGCCATTGTTGATACTCTGGGCTGTTCCTTGTATATGGCTCCATATATATTTGCAAGTGAGTGAGACCCACCCTTGTCTTGAACATTTTTTCGGTGACCAGTTATATTATCCAACTGGTGTGTTTTTGCTTTGTGTTTCTACCTGATTATACTTTTTTTATTGCTCTGATCCAGTAAAAGCTGTATTCTGGCAACCAACCAGTATCAGGGCTCGCTCCACAAAGTTTTGGGCTATTGATCCCATAGCTTAGCAGAGTATGTCCCATCCATTAACCAATAGATGTTGATCTTTTATTCCAAATGTGCCACACCAGGTTCTGCTCTTGGTCGACCCTAACCCTTACCAAGATCACCAATGATCTTCTTACTGCCAAGTCTAAAGGCCATTATTCTGTTCTTATTCTCCTTGATCTAACCGCAGCCTTTGACACGGTTGATCACGATCTTCTCTTAGATTCCCTCCACGACCTTGGACTCTGTGGCTCTGTCTATAACTGGTTCGCCTCCTATCTAGAGGGTCGCTCTTTCAGCGTATCGGCTAACGGCAGCTCGTCCTCCTCTTTTCCCCTTTCAGTTGGGGTTCCGCAAGGCTCGGTGCTTGGCCCGTTGTTGTTCTCTCTATACATGCTGCCCTTGGGCAAGCTCATTCAATCTCACGGCCTCCAATATCACCTGTATGCCGATGATACACAATTATATCTTTCATCTCCGGAACTTTCTCCAGATGTTCACGATCGTATCTCAGCATGTCTTTCAGATATCTCAGCCTGGCTGCTTCATCGTCGTTTGAAACTTAACATGGCAAAGACTGAATTGCTAGTTTTTCCTCCTAAACCTTCTCCTCACCTCTCATTCTCCCTTACTGTCAACGATGTCACGCTTACTCCGGTCAAGGAAGCTCGTATTCTTGGCTTTATATTTGACTCCTCGCTCTCCTTTACTCCTCACATCGAGGCAGTAGCTAAATCCTGTCGTTTCTTCCTGTATAATATTGCCAGGATTCGACCATTTTTGTCTGTCTCTTCTGCCAAGACTCTCGTTCACGCACTGGTTATCTCTCGGTTGGACTACTGCAACCTTCTTCTCTCTGGCCTTCCTTCGTCTCACATCAGTCCGCTGGTCTCTGTCCACCACTCTGCCGCTAAGATCATCTTCTTGGCCCGCCGCTCTGACCATGTCACTCCACTTCTGAAATCTCTTCATTGGCTTCCAATTCACTTCAGAATCCAATATAAACTTCTCCTACTGACCTTCAAAGCTCTTCACTGCCTAGCTCCTGCCTATCTCTCCTCTCTCATCTCACACTATCGCCCCGCTCGGGCTCTCCGCTCCTCTGATGCCATGCTTCTCGCCTGCCCAAGGACCTCCACTTCCCTTACTCGGCTTCGTCCTTTTTCTTCTGCTGCCCCTTACGCCTGGAACGCTCTTCCAGAACACTTGAGAACTACAAACTCAATCACTGCTTTTAAGACTCAGCTCAAAACTTTTCTTTTCCCTATAGCCTTCAAATATTGAGTTTGTTCTGACTTTACACTGTTGGTTTTGCCCTACCCTGTGCCTGTTTACACTTCCCTGTGCCTGTTTGCATTCTCCTTCCCTCTTTATTGTTTACTACAACTTATTAGATTGTAAGCCTATGCGGCAGGGTCTTGTTATTTACTGTGTTATCTGTACAGCACCATGTACATTGATGGTGCTATATAAATAAATAATAATAATAATAATAATAATGGTTAAGAATACGTTAAAAACTATTCCAGCAACCAGTCAGTATCAGAGCTGGCGCAGCAAGGTTTTGTACTATTGATCCCACCCCCTAGCTTCTCCAATGGCTTAGCAGAGTGTGCCCATCCTTTATGCAATGGACATGAATCTCATGTTCCACATCTGACACACCATGACCTTCTCCTGGAACACTTTGCCTCAAACCACTCCTCTGCTCTTCTACACACCTTAACATGACCTTCCCCGAAGCCAGTATTCTTACCTTGAAAGTTGGCAACCTAATTTTGATAAATTAACCCATTGAGCAACATTATCAATATAGACTTTTTGAAATGTTTAAATATTTATATTAAGTCCAATTATATATACACATACTTCACTGGCAGTAAATCCAATTGGAATTCCAAAGTGGAATTCATGCTTGTGTAAACATGCAAAGGATTGGGTTTCATATTCTGGAACCTTAGACATTTCCTGTATTCTACTATTCTTGATCTTATATATGGTTCTTAGTAAACTCAGAGGAGTGTGTGTGTGTTCATGGGCATATAGGATAATGTGAAAAATTGTGGATGGAAATACATCTGTTTATTACTACTATAGTTAAGCCTAGAGCTTCTTAAGTTTCCAGATCAAATTCCATTGCTTACTTTCATGGATGAATACCTCACATCAATTACATTGTAGTTTTGTGTGATATTGTTGTGGCAGCATGATTTTATTTTATTTGTTAATGATAATGTGTACATATATACCTTGCATTGTTCCCTCTTGCAAGGAACCCAGGGCAGCATAAGTTGTTTCTCCTCCTCCTCCATTTTTATCCTCACAGCAACCATATGAAGTAGGTTAGACTGGGTGGGAATCTACACTGGTGTTATTCTAATGTTTTGAATGGGTTACTGTGACCCTGGGTCTCCAATGTTGTAAATGAGTTGTACTTACAGGTTCTATTTCTTAGTTCCAGCGTGGCTACAGATTCATGTGCCTCGTCCTACTGGTAATTTTCCTCTCCCTTTCTCAGAGCTGCTGGGTTTGCTCCGCCCACTTCCTGTTCTCCTTCCTTCACCCCATTTGCTATCTTATCTGCTACAGCAGATAAATCACACCAGCATTATACTGTGCAATCACTGACAATTGCATGCAAAGGACTCAGAAGTTTTCCACCTTAGAATCTGCTTTGATTGTGAAGTACTCCCATGCATCCTGCCTTAAAATTTGAATCTAATTGGGTCATCAGTTGATTTTTTATGATTTTTTTTAACATTTCCTCCCTCTTTGCAAAGGAGCTGAGGAGCGCTCAAAGGAGCGCTGTAGCTCCATGCAGGAAAATTAACAAGGGTCCAAAGTCCAAAACTCATGAGCAGCGGGGCTTAAATGCGGCTGCTGCTAAAACTTTTCAATTTGGTCTCCCATCCCAACCCTGACCAGACCCAACGCTGCTTAGCTTCAGCAAAGTGGCTGGTTCCTATGCGTTAAGGCAACTCCCTGGGACTTATGTTAAGATGTTTTGGGAGGGAGGGGGTTTGTGTGTGCTTATGACTATTGCCCTGCACTGCTGGCTAGGAATGAGGCAGGCAGTGGGCGGAGCAAACCCAGCAGTTCTCAGAGAAGAGGGAGGGAGAACAACGAAAGGATTTAACAATGTGCCCTGCAGTAACATTACAGCTACAGAGAACTGATACAGAGAACCACGTTAGAAAGAGACACTAGCAATGTTATAAGACTAGTGTAGATCCGGCCACGGAAACAGTAACTAGCCCAAAGTCACCCAGAGAGTTTTATAGCCAAGTGGAGCCCCAGTCCAACACTCTAATCACACTGCCTTTCCATCACATTGATCCATCAGTTCTCATAATGAAAAATGGTAAATTGTGCTTCTCTTCTCCTAGGATCAGTATTGGAACCAGTGTTTATTAAATTGTTTTGGAATTAGGAATGAGCAGTGAGATGGCCAAGTTTGTTGATGACATGAAATTAGTTTGTGTGGTTAAAACAAAAAGGGATTGTGTAGAACTCCAAAAAGACCTCTCTGAACTGTGGGAATGGGCATTAAAATGGCAAACATGGTTCTATGTAAGTTAAAGTGATGTTTCTTGAAGCAAAAAGCCCTAACTTTACATAAATATGGCATCTGAGCTGGCAGTGACTGACCAAGAAAGGGATCTTGGAGTTGTGGTGAAAAGCCAGATGAAAATGCTCTTCTTTTCACACCGGATTTCCCTAATGGCTCTTCTCTCCACAACCCAGGCTTAAAGAGACTTACTCAAAAATAAATGTTACAGTGGGACATATAGCCAGGTTATATTTCACACTGACCCTGTGGAATTACAGTTGAAGAGCTCTGCTTCTCTTACCACTTCTGTGGGCCCATCCTCATCAAGACAGAACATTACCTGGCATTACAAACCATTGAGGCCATAGACCTTCCAAGGGGCTGTGTAGTGGCTGCTTAAATTATAAAAATGGCAGAGATGCAACCCATGAAGGTGGACATTTTTACCTGTGCATGGATCTGCATGGGATCGGCACACCACAGGGAAGGGGTTGAGTATCCATAGCCTTGAGCATGATCACCATTTTGTTTCACTGTGTATGCATAAAAATAACTTGGAAGGGAGGAGTAAAAGAACATAATATCCAAGGTCAATGTTTCAGTGAATAAGACAAAAAACAATAGGAGAACACCAATTTAATCAAAGAATGTTGTCTGTCCCATGAAATAAAGATAACATTGTTGACCAGACTCCCCATCTCTTCCATAAGTTAATGGCCTATTTATTTTCAAGTGGCTCTCCTGAGCAAGGACCAAAGAAACTGTTGAAAGTGCAAAACAAGAAACAGGCAATGCCGTGGCCATGGGTACATAGTTCCATTGTCTATATCCAACCATTGTGAACAATAGATATATTTGAGGAAGAATAATATTTACATCCAAACTATTTACATCCTTAAAATAGGAAATGAACCTACTCTTGGGGATAAGGCTGGGCTAGGAGGACGGAGAAAATGCAGCACTGAGAAACTGCAAATGGCACTCAAATGCAGGTGAAAAAACAAATGAGGAAATACTTTGGAAGTGCCAATAACTAGAGGGTTAGATATCACATATGGCCGAATACATGTCATGACGTGGACTTGGAGACAGCCTATCATGCTTCCGCTCTCCTTAAATTGAAATGTACAGAACAGATACTCCTGCAAATAGGACATTATCACAATGTCCATTTACTTTGGTTAATCCCCAGCATGTAGCAGACAGAGACATTTGATTGAGAAAGGATGAAAAGAATACGCAGAGAACGTGTGTGTGGCCAATAGTCAGAAGAATAGTCAGCCAATAATCAGAACCAGCCAGCCGATGGTTAGAAGGAGCCAAGATTAAGGGTCAAGTAGCAAGTCAGGACCAAAGCATAACCAAGGAGGCATACAAGAGCCCAGAAAGGCTTTGTGGTTCAAGCAAAGTTCAACTGGAACTCGAAGGCTTTTTATACTCCATCCTACCCAGGAAGATCCAATGGCCAGCCTGGGTGGGTGGAGTCAATCCGGTGTCTGAAGGTGCTTCATTGAGATGCTACCACTTGTAGTGCAGTAGTCCAGCACATGGGCAGTCTCATACAGAGCCAGCAGTTCCTTATAGCGAGTGATGCATTACTTCCTGGAATGTGCACACGTAAATCTTCAGCGACTGCGTTTGTGTGACTGTAACTATGCAATAAAAGTCAGCAGGAGTTTTCATCACAGATAAATGAAACTTAAAGTTCATTCACTGTGGAGAAGTGCTGGGAACACCCTTCAGCACTTTAAGAGTGTTATCAACAAGAGATTTTAAAACCTTGAAATAGAATATTCTCATGGGAGATACAAAGATGTTGATCCGTTCAGTCACATGCGTTGATGTTCTCAAGAAGAGACTGAAAAATACAAATGCCTATCAAGTCATGAGATTCATATGGACTAAAGCCAACTGAAACAAGAAGTTGGCCCTGTTTACACAATCCATTCTCCCAAGATAAGACTTCTTCATGCTGCATATTTTCCAGACTGCCTTGGTAAATGTCAACATTTACTACAATAAATGGTGGGAAATGAATTTAATTTTAGTCATTTGAATTGTGGCAGCTGCTTGGATATAACTGAGATTGAGCAATATATTTCAGAGAAATGTTGTCAGGTTTGTTCCGGATACCAGTGTGGCCTGGTAAATTTTGTCATTTGCTGGGGAAAATGAAAGTGATGGAATTTGGTCATTACCCAAAGGCATGACCTCAATACTTACCTCCGTGTCAGGAAATTCTGAATGGTCTCGCTAGTCTCTCTTCTCGAAGAAGGCAGTTGGTTCGCATCGATCGATCTCCACCCTCCAGTTTTTTTGTGCCCCCTTTCGAAGAGATTTCTCAAGGGCATTCATAACTTGGCTCCACCAGTCAGGCCCATTGATGGCATGGAGCCTTTCAGTTGTTTTAAAGGCCTTAACAACTTTTCCTTTCAAGCCAATGGCGACGTCGGACCTCAGGTTGTTATCCTGGAAGACCGCCTTTTTAGTCGCAATCACGTCGGCACGCCGGTCTAGTGAACTCTGCACTCTCTGAGTGGACCCGCCTTATCTATCCTTCCAAAAGGACAAGGTTCTTCTCAGACCAGACCTTACTTTCTCACCAAAGGTCATTTCAGATTTCCACCTGAACCAGACAGTCACCCTACCTACTTTCTTTCCAGCACTGATCTCAGCGTTGGAGATGACGATGCATACTCTCTCGATGTCCGTAGAGCACTCGCCTTTTATAAAGATAGATCTACTGCCTTTCAATCTTCATCGTGTTTATTTCTTTGTTATTCTGGCCGAAACAAGGGATTGCCAGTTTCATCTCAGCACTTAGATATTTGGATTGTTAGTACGATTACTCTGGCATACAAGTTGCAAGGTCTATCGCTCACCACACCAGTTAGAGCACACTCTGTTCGAGCTATGGCTACGTTGACAGCTTTTGATAGGGGAATTGGACCCTCGGACCTATGCAGGGCTGCGACCTGGTCCCATCCCTCCACCTTCGTGAGGCATTACCATCTTGACGTTCGAGCTGATTGCTCTTTTGGAAGGGCGGTCCTCTCATCAATACTGGCATAGACACCTACCCTCTTGCCTGGTAAGTCAGCTTGCTATTCACCCATGGTGTGATGCACAGAGACCATGAAGAAGAAAGACAGGTTGCTTAGCTGTAACTGAAGTTCTTTGAGTGGTCATCTGTGCATTCACACAACCCACCTGCCATCCCTGCTACAGTGTTCATGCCTATCATGAATATGGTATCGACACTTCTGGTGTCGTGATACAATGGGATAGTATATGTCTTATTAAGTTCCTTTGGTTCCAAGGACACAATGTCAGTCTCCATGAATGGAGGGGAATGGGCAGGAACCCCTCTGAGCATGCACACGGCACTGTGGGGGACAGGTTCCCGACCAGAATGCCTCAGCTCTAGAAGTTTCCTGACTTTGCTTCACGCAGGCGCAGAGCCCATGGTGTGAATGCACAGATGACCACTCAAAGAACTTCAGTTACAGGTAAGCAACCTGTCTTTCAGTGCACTACCTTGGGCTCATGTTTTTTGAACAGAGCACAACATGCGCACGCACGCGCGCACACACACACCTGCCATGGCAAACTTCCTTTGATAGCTTTCAAAAGCTACTTGTGATATGCCACGGTGGGCTGTGGTGATTGCATGAACTGGTCCTTAGCCTAGAGGGGTCCCATAGACAGCCATCTTCAACAAGCTCATGAGAACAGAGTAAAAAAGGCAGCACTGTTGGGCATCATTCTACAGCATCCTCTAGCAACAGGAAGCAGGCAGAAGTGAGAACAGATGGTGGCCAGAGCTTCTCTTTCTTTGCCTTGTCCAACGGCATTGTGCTGCACGTGACCACCCACAGAGAGCAGAGCCTCTGTTTCTGGTTTTTAGAAAGGAACACTGCCTCCCGCCTCCTTTCTATCAGCTTCTGAGCTGAACCGATGCAATGTGAAAGCAGCAGCAGTAGTAGCCCAGCTGGGAGCATCCAAAGGATTAGCAGTGAGAGGCAATCTATCAAGAGGGAGCTGTTCATGCATCTTCTTTTGCAAAGAAAGAAAAGAGCAAAGCCCTTTTTCATGAGGTCGTCCAATCAGGATTTTGTCTCCAGCTCACTTCAAGAAACATCTGGATGTCACTCTCAATGCAAACTGCAACAAAGAGCTGATCACACTTTTAATGCTCATCAAATATTTTACCCTTTTCCCCACCACAGTTTTCTATTGAGCGCTGCTTGTTAATTTGGGGGTCATTGGTTGACTGTTACCAAGTGCTATAAGGTAAATACGATGGAGGATTGCAGCTGTAGCCAAAGAAGAGACATAATGGGTAGTAAATAACTAAAATCAAAAGAATATACTTCCAAGTAAAGTTTTTAGGATCACAATCAAGTTTTTAAAACCAAAGGCAAGCAAAATTGCTCAAACGTAAGTACTTGTTGTTCTGAAATTCAGATCTCCCTAGTTTAAAGGTATGTTAATGAAAACTGGGGGGGGGGGGATGGATGGACACGCCTACATAATGCCTGTAATGTATGGCGTCATTCCCTCCAGGGAACTGTCAGAGAGGCCGACGGAGAATCCAGCCATCACAGTTAAAGCTGTATACAACTGATATAACAGTATTATGCAGATAGGCCCAGTACTAGACTAATATATAATACTAGAGTGACAAATCAGAGATCTTCATGAATTTGCCTTTTCTGAGATCATTGGCATATTCATAATAGGGTGAAAAATCTTCATTGGTCAATGTGATGTGTACTTTTTTTTTCAAAGCCAAATTTAAAATGCCTGCAGTGCAGGTGCCAACTTTAAAAAAAACCCACAAAAGGTCATTTTGGTTCACTGAAATCAGTCAGCCTGCTCTAATGAGCTATTGCTTATGTCCGGAAGCAACGCTAAAGGCTTTACGTTCTGTGCTCTCTCGAGGTCAAAGGGCAGGCAGCTTTGGCTGGTATTCCTTTGAGGACCATGCAAGGTGCTGACTTCTTTCCCTGCTTCTCCTCTGCTGTACCTCCAAGATAGCAGCAATGGAGAGGGAGGGGGTGAACTAAAGAAAGAAGCAGCAAGAGGAGTCTGCCATGTTGCAGCTGTTCTGTTTCCTTATGAAAGGAAAGGAAAGGAACCTCTCGTGCAAGCACTGAGTCATTACTGACTCTTGGAGGGACGCCAGCTTTTGCTGATGTTTTCTTGGCAGGCCTTATAGCGGGGTGGTTTGCCGTTGCCTTCCCCGGACGTTATTACCTTTCCCCCAGCTAACTGGGTACTCATTTTACCGACCTCGGGAGGATGGAAGGCTGAGTCGACCTGAGCCGGCTGCCTGAAACCAGCTTCTGCTGGGATCGAACTCAGGCTGTGGGGAGAGTTTCAGCTGCAGAAACTGCTGCTTCACCGCTCTCTTCAAATTATCTTCCTATCTGAATTCTTTTTTGGCACAATTTTAGTTTCAGTCTCCAATTATATGCGAATCAGTTTGGGCTGGCGTCAAGGGTCAGCATAGTTGGGCACCCTGACAAGGTGAGGTCCCACTGATTAGAGCCCCCTCAACCTGTCCCTCCTCTTCAGCACTGCTACTTGCTTGTTCACCTAAGAACATAAGAGCCATGTTGGATCAGTCCAGCATTTTGCTCACACAGTGGTCAACCCGCTGCCCATGGGAAACCCGCAAGCAGAGCACGAGTGCAACAGCACCCTCCCAGCCATGTTCCTTAGCAACTAGTGTATGAAGGCACTCTGCCTCTGATACTGGAGACAACATATAGCCATCAGGACTAGTAGCCATTGATAGCTTTCTCCTCCATGAATTTGTCCAATCCCCTTTTGAGCCCGCCCAAATTGATGCCCTTCACTGCATCCTGCAGAAGTGAATTCCATAGTTAAACTATGTGCTGTGTGAATAAGTACTTCCTTTTACCAGTCCTGAATCTCTTGCCAGTCTGCTTCTTGGGTTAACCCCAGGTTTTAGTATTAGGAGAGAGGGAGAAAAATGCTTCCCTATCCACCTTCTCCACACCATGCATAATTCTGTACACCTCTATCATGTCTCCCCTTACTTGCCTACCTCTTGCTCTGCCCCAGAGGGAGTGAGCAAACAAGCAAGCCGTAATGTGCTGGTGGTGGTGGTGGTGGAGGAGGAGGAGGAAGAGAAGGAGTGTTAGTGCCACTGCCTGCTGGCTCACTGGCTCTCTAATTGGCAAGTAAGCAGAAATTATGAGGAAGAAGGGTAGCAGCAGCTGGCGACAGGCAGTGAGGAATAGGCTGACTGAAGAGGACCTGTTGAAGGTGCCTGGCCCAACTGCCCCCCAACAACCTGAGCCAGTCTTTATTATTATTTTTGCTTATGTATTGCACCTCAGGGCCAAACTACATGTGAAGTCAGGAAATCCATGATCAGTCCCTTGCCTGCTTTTTTAAAGGAAATACAGGCTCTAGGGCTACACATTTGAGGAAGGGGATGCTCTTTCTCCGTGGTCCATTTGTGATCAGAATTGCGCTTCTCCCCACCAGCTGTCTTCCTATCTATAAAGGAAAGTAGCTGATGGGAGGGACTGACATTGATCTCTAAAATGGCCAGCAAGGAAAGGGAGCCAGGACCCCCCTTCCCACAGTACCACTGCTGAGGTCAAATAAGTGGCTGCATTTTCTTTTTTCTTTTAATAACAACACCAGGAGGTGGATCATGGATCTCCTGACATCATGTGCCATTTGTTCCTAAGCCCATACCCAAAAATGGTTGTGTGCACGTGCGTGCAGGCCTAATGTGTGTATCGTATTAATCGTGTGTGGGGTGGAGGGCTGGATTGGGCCGTGTCTCACTGTTGTGCATACCCTTGGTGTCAAACTTGGGTTTTATGCGGTGTAACATGCAAAAGGGCCCTCTGCGTCTGGATTCATGTATTGCAGTGCTAGTCATAAGAACAGAATGTGGTTCCTTCACATGCTGAAGACTATGCTCATGGCTGTGCCTTCCATCCTAATTTTAAATGTCCTCACTAAGGAGACGCCCCCTCAATCGTGCTGTGAAGGGTTTCCCCCTCCGTACTGTATAAAACCAAGCTTCGTAATTGCCATGATATTTAGTTGCAGATGCAGAATTCCTTCCCGAACAGGGCTGTCATTCTATTACACATTCCTGGCGTATACCAAAGGCATACGATGCAAATTCCTTAAAATTATTTCTACATCCTGCTGCTGCTCTGGGCTCTATTTATAGCGCACAAAGCACCAACTCCTCAATGTCTAAAAACCATCAGGGTTTCCCCTCCATCCCCACCGTAGACATTGAATCTCTACCCAATCTCAAAACTACAGCAGATGCCATGTAATAAATTATATGTATACGGGTTTAATTTTTAAAGTAATTTCTTAGCTAATTTAGCTTTTGTGCTTGTTTGCAAAGATATGAATGATGTTGACATGGGAGTTAATCCAAATAAGCTATAATTCATGATGTTTGTCAGCTCTCAGTATGGTTAATATCCACCCTCCTCCCACCGAGGACTGAATTCCAACAAAGAGAGCGTTGCAGATTAAGTGCAACAGGGCTGCTAACTTTATTTTAGCACCCGTGGTTTAACTTTAATGAGAGCAATGAGGATTCTGTATTAATTACATTAATCAAATTTGAACATCAGCAATTGCCCTGAGGCTCATATGTTCCCAGTGTGGTCCTCAGTGCTGAAGAGGAGGCTTCCCTCTTCTTTATCAAAAACTAATTCCCCTTAATGGCATGAAAAAGCAAAAGGGGTTGAAACCCACTTTTAAAAATGTTGCCCTGCTGTTAGAGAAGATAAGTGATGCCACTCTGGGGATCTCACAATGCATTTTGTCATGCTTGTGTGTAGCACAGGAACCATGCTACTCATCCTAAAGTCCTTGGTTCTGATCTTGTATCTGCTGATGACATTGGTCTGTGGTATCTCCAGTTAAAAGGATAAGGTTACAGTAAGGTGAAATTATTCACGACTTGGAGAATGTGGATAAGGAGACATTTTTCTCCGTCTTCCATAATATTAGAACCTGGGATCATCTCAGGTCAAAGAAAAGGAAGTACTTCTTCACACATTGCAGCTATGAAATTCACTACCACAAGTTGTAGTGATGGCCACCAATTTGCATGTCTTTAAAAGGGGGTTAGATAAATTCCTGGAGGAGAAGGCTATCAATGGCTACTAATCTTGATGGATATGTGCTACCGCCAGTAGCAGAGGCAGTAAGCCTATGTAAACAAGTTGCTGGAAAACATGGGTGGAAGGGTTCTGTTGAACTCGAGACATGCGTGTGGGTTCCTGGTCAACAGCTGGTTGGTCACTGTCTGAACAGAATGCTGGACTAGGTGGACCCTTCATCTGATTCAGTATGGCTCTTCTAATGTTCTTCTGAAAGGCTTCAACTGTATCATGCCCCTAAATATCTATCAGCAACTTAAATTATAGATATTTGTGTACCCACTCCACATACAGAATATTAAAAACCAATTCAGATGTTACTCTTTGGGGATAGGTGTTTTCCTGTTTGATAAATTAATACATAGAATTCCTCAGGAAGACTTGGGTCTGATGTACTGATATCCCCTCATTCTTATTTGTGGTCTCTTCATCACACATAGAATCATAGAATAGTAGAGTTGGAAGGGGCCTATAAGGCCATTGAGTCCAACGCCCTGCTCAATTCAGGAATCCACCTCAAAGCATACGCTGTAGGGTGGATTCCTGCATTGAGCAGGGGGTTGGACTCGATGGCCTTTTAGGCCACTTCCAACTCTACTATTCTATGATTCTATGACAGGTGGTTGTCCAGCTGCCTCTTGAAGGTTCTGGGCTTTGCACCTGCATCAAGTCTCACTTCAGGAAACTTCTATAGCTGAGGGAAATGTTTTAGGGGGAACCCTTCTTCACCATCCAATGCGCATGTCCCAGCGGGTTCCCACCCATTCCCTAGCTGGTGCCTCAAAAGGAAGCTTCACTCAACAATTTCACTTCAATTGCCGAGGTGCTTATTCATTTTATTCTTCCTGTTTTCTCTTCTTACTGTCATTTTTCTAGCTTTACTGTTATTTCTTTGTTTTTCTATAACTATTTTTTTTAGCAATCTCCAATTGCTGCACGAGTCAGGGCATATGGCTTTGAGAGTGCCCTTCAGAAAATGTGTGCATTGCAGCAGTAAGTTGATTCTTTTTCTGGTTAAGTCTGGTCCATTGTTGTTAATTCACAAAAGGCATTATACATACGCGTATGCAGAAACATTACATGCGAATCAGCCCCTAACCCTGCAGATTCCAGAGTGGGAAGAACCAACCTGTATATATCCCAAACCTTATACAAAATATAAGGCCAATGGGGCCAGTCCTGTTGAGAATGGAAAAGCGATTCAAGTTGGTTAATTATAATCTCTGTCAGACAACTGCAAAAGAAGATCATGAAGCAATCCTGGCTTTGAAGACAAAAGCAGATGCCTTAAGCCAGAGAGGCTAAGCTGGGTGAAATTGGAAAGCAAAAGCATAAATGTCATGGTTGTTTAATGAGCCTTGGGAAGACAGAATCCATCTAAGAGGATTTATGTCAGTCCATAATAAAGGAATATTCTAAGATGGCCAGCAACCCCCAATCTGACACCCTCCAGATGTGCTGGCTAGGGATGATGAGAGTTGTAGTCCAACACATCTGGAGGGCACCTTCTACAAAAAGGGATCAAACTAGATACCTGGTTCTTAGACCGTCAGCTCAACGGTTCTGCACCCATGGTGCAGAGGCCACCAAAGATGTTTTCACATGATGGTGCTCTGCATGGGGGCCATCATTTTTGGAATCCACTTGCTTTATAAATGACCGTGGTAGCTCAGAGAGGCTTTGTGTCCATCGCCACCCTAATGAATATTTTTTCAGTGGTTTCCTTTCCACAGGGGAGTACAGTGCTTCCGTTAGTTTACAGAATAGGGTCAATTACCTCAAAATCTAGACAACAGAGATGGAACTTTAAATCTCATGCAAAAGTCAGAGAATAAGCCACCTACTCTATCCCCAGTGCCATCATGTCCCACTCCCCTTATCTACTGGAGTCCTGCATGTGGGAGAGGTGACCAGAGAACTGGAGAAGAAGCGGTTAGGAGAAGCCATTGGTTGCTTTGGCTTCTGCTTCAGTTGGGAATTTAGTACTCTCCTGTCACAAAGATTTCTCATTTTGGGTAAGGTGCTTGAGCAGGTGGTGGCCCAGCAACTCCAGGCATTGTTGGGTATGTTTGATTATCTAGACCCATTTCAGCCTAGCCTTGATCTGCATTACTGCTTTATAGTGGTATTGACCTTCACTGATAACTTTTGGGGCACATTACACATTCCATATACTGCTTTCATAGTGTTCTTTCTTGCTTTGTATTCCGCATTATCCAAAATAACTACAACAAATGCCATTGTGTGTCCTACGAGATAAATGCACAAGAGGAATATAGTATTATGACAAGGTTATCATAGTGATTTGACACAAGGTGTAGATCTGGCCCTAGTTTCAAGCCTGATTTTTTTGCATGGAAACCACCATGGTCAGCCTGATGGATGGTCCTATGCCAGGAGAAGAACAGGGAGAGTGCAACCCTACTCATTCTCCTTGACTGTTCAGCGGCTTTCAATACCATTTGACCATGATATCTTTCTGGATAAGATCTCTATAAAGGAAAGGGGCCATTTCCAGGAGGACTACTGATTCCATTGTAATTTGGTTTGCTTTGGATTTTGGCATACTGATTTTATTGTGAACCTCTTGGGTATCATGGCTAAAGGGCAGTGGCCTCATGGATCCAGGGCTTGGTTAGCAGGGACATCATCTGCCACCACCACCACCCTCAGAATTTCCTGTTCCCTCTGAGCTTCGCTGCAATCCTCACAATGGCTGGGTGGAGAGGGAGAATGGATTTTTCCCAGCAACAATATATTATCCCCTTTTTAATGCAAAGTATTTTGGGGTGGCTTGGTCTTAAGAAGGACCTGCTTCTGGTGGAGATGAAAACTTCTAGAAATGGTTTGTTGATATGGATCAACACAGATGCCTGAAGTTTTGGTCTCTCTTTGTGGCATGGTTGTGAGATCTGTCATGATGAGTGCTGGCAGAAATTACCACTACAGTACACCACTGCTGAAGCGTGGTAAAAGTATACCACAAACAAATGTCAACTAAATCAAATATTGCCCACTGCTCTGTCTTGTCCCCCTTGTTTTGTATTCAAGTGTTCTGACCACGAATCAGTCTGAACTCCATTTTAGATGGTTTGGCTGAGTGTTAATCCTGTCTGAAATGTTGGCTTGTAATGCACTTAAGAGGCAAGAATGAGGAAATCACTTCCTTGTCAGGTGTCAACTTCCTTCACAAGTTGATTGTTAAGTTTCCCATGTTTAATTCAGGTTTCTAGACATTTATGGAAATTTCAACTGATTATTTCCCCCACCCTGGAAATTAGAGTAGGGATGTTTGAGTGTTTTCCAAGTCACGCAAACATCTCCTGTTCCTGATCCCAAACACTAAAGTCAGCAGGAGAGCTTTTTTATTTTTGAAAAACATTTGCAAATTCCCAAACTTGTACTTGAGTTCAAAAAAGTTGTATTTTTTGGAACTGTTCATTTTTGGAAGTACACATCTTCATGCTTTAGTCAATGGAGGAAAAGTTTGCAGTTCTGAAAAATATGCACAGAAAAGTGCATTTTTCCCATTTCAATGAGCTGGAACACATCAGAACAGATACAAAATGAAAACATGAGCCAAATGAAACAAGCTTCAAAACAGGGATGTCCATCTCTGAGACAACCAGTACTTTTTTCATTCAACAGAATTCTGTTGCGTGTACAACTTGATTTGCATCTCTGAGCCAAGCTGTAGGCTATTCCCTGAACATCAGGAACATTTTTGCGCATTGGGGTGTGGGGTTCTGCAACTTGTGCAAATGACAGGTGTAATTTGCGCAAATTGCTCAGAAATTTGTGTGAATTGCAGAACCGTCCCCTCACCACCAAAATATGTAAAATGTCCGCAGAATCCACGAACTGGCCCATCTCGCTGCAGACCGAGTGAGGCACTGCAGTGGGACCCAGTAAGAAGTCTGAGGGGCCAAATGTAGGAAAACATGATAAATTCCACCACCACCCCAACGGATTTCTTTGACATTCCTACTTCAAAGTGATTTTTGGAGATTTTAGAGCAATTTGCAAGCTTGCTTTTCTCCCATTTCTAAATTAGCAAAAGGGGAACAAACAGCAAATGAAATATTTGTCACACAGAGATGATTAAAATGACCAAAAAATCATGGATAGACTATTATCAAATCAGTTTTTGTTTGTGTGTTGCCTCTAACTACGAAAGAAATGGGAGACCAATTCCAGTGGGCCTTCCATGAATGCTGATGGATCTAGATGAGTTTCCTAATGTCTCGGGGGGGGGGGTTGTTTCCCACAGATCCTGACCAGAAAGGGAGACATCAGATGACTCTATCCATCAATACGACAGCTCCCCCAAAGTCCTCAGCTAACTTATAGACCCATAGCAGCTCCTTGGTAATTTGAGCTGAGGGCAGTGAAACAATTAGGTCCACAAACATAGTAAAAATGGCAAACATCTTGAGACAAATGACTGAACAGAGGCTACAACACATATTAGGGCTTGCTCTATGGTGATGATTGCGGCCAAGAAAACTTTCTTCTCTGCTACCATTGTGTCTGCACAATGTCAACGAGGGGAGCTCTTTCCAGTGGTGAGAGGCTTTCTGCATGAAGGCTCGGGGACAAATCATAAAAGTCTTGAATGACCAGTTTGCACTACCTTTTGCAAATAAAATTGCTCACGTCTGTGTTGACTTGGATACCATAGTTAGTACAGTCAGAGATGAATGCAGACAGGACACCATCTGGTCATGTTGTAATGGGTGATGGATAGTTTCCAATTCTCCTGACCGTTTTAGTGGCTTTAATACCATTGATAATGGCATTCTTCTGGGGCATCATAGTGGACTAGGTCTTGGAGATATGGTGGCTCGATTCCTTTATGGAAGGATGGACCTAGAAGATGGTGCTGCAGGGCTTCTGTCATCATGTTGGGTGATCAGTTGTAAAAAACCAAATTATGTACATACATGTGTCAATTAACCTGTGTCAGGAGTGAAATTGACCTGACTATGACATCTAACCCATTTAAAAACTGCCCTTGTTGTGGATCTTAAGGCAGGGGTTATAAGATCAACATGAACCAAATGGAACATCAAAATAAGTTATTGTTTCACAGCTTGGAAGGAGATGTTTTCCCCAGATGAGTGAGATCTGCTTTAATGTATTTTCCAGGTTAGAACAAGAAATAGGAAGGCTAGAAAGCGAAGAATCTCAAATATCTGCCAAAGAGAGAATCATCTTAGAAAAGCTAAAGGAGACAGAAAAATCCTTTGAGGACTTGCAAAAGGTAAGACAAGAAACAAAAAAGAAGGGATCTGATCATTTTTATGAATTTTAAAGCAGAAGATTTTTTTAAATTTTATTCAAGTGTTTATTTCCAACAACTAGGACCTAAAGCACACGTTACTTTAAAGACTTAGCTAGCACCTATGTCTTTTTCTTTTACTATGGAATAAGGGGGGGGCTTATCTGGACCCTAGCATTGGGGGGTAGGATGCCGTTAACCCCCGCCCCATGTGGTCCCCCTAGCTGCTACACTAAGGTCCGAGTCCAGATCAGTACCCCTATTGGAGTAAAAAAGAAAAAAGTCATAGCTCCTTTAAAGTAATGTGAGCTTTTGCCTTGACACTTAGCAGAGGTGGAAATGGGAGAGAGGGTCCACAGACTGGCAGAGTAGGACTGGCTTCAGAATAGTCAGTAAAAGTCAGGCTTCACTTTTCAGTATGTCAGTGTGCAACAATTGCACAGTAACAGCATAATCCTATGGTGCAATCCTATTTACCTCAGAAGTAAATCCTGTTTCATTAAACAGGACTGACATCTTGCTCATATGAATAGGATTGCAGCCTAAAAGAGTGAAAGAGATGTAAGGTTTAAGATCAGGCATCTTTAAGAGTATAATGAGAAGTACGCCAGATTTCCTTTAAATATTAATACTATTCAATGTTATTATATGTTTAATATTAAATATGTTTAAATTAAAATTGCTAATTCAGACTATTTTACAAAATCCAGATCTACTAAAAGAAAATTAATTCTACCACGATTATTTATGTCTAGCGACCAAGCAGCGCAGACGTTCTAGTGATTTATGCACAATCCCATGGATAGAATACCCAATAGTGCAGCCATTTATTTATGTGTTTGTTTAAGATTCTTGATAAGCAACTCCATAATTTTGTAAATGACATAGTTTAACACTATTGGTATACTGAACATTTTCAGACAAAAGCAAAACCAATCTCAAGAATTTGAAGAATTGTATGAACTAAGCTTGTATTGTCTGACAATAAAGAAATCTTGTATTCCACAGAATAATCCAGAAAGTGGTTGAATATCTGTAGAATACAGGGAAAGTTGTGGAATATCCACAGAATATTCTGGAAAGCCTTAGAACTTCCCTACGTGGTTTTGTTGCTCCTGTTCATGGAGCAAGGATCCTGCTACTCTAGGAAGAGACTATTATTCCAAAAAGAAGGAATTAGATTCCCAACCACTGCCACTTGTGGCCCTTGGAGACAAAAAGGTTGTCCAGTCCAGCTGTATAGGACTGCTGTAAGAAGTATTGATATAATGTATACAAAGTACTCAAAGATTTTTATATAAATGCACATCGTGTGAAACAATGATTGATTCCAACACGTTTGTCTTTTCAGAGCTTTTCACATCAAGATGGAGGTAAGTGTTTTTCTTCTGCCATTGATATCTGTAAGCGGTGATGATATATTAACTTTTGATTTGGTATAACTCTATCGCCATTATTAATCTCCCATTCTACCTCTAGTACATATTACTTTCCCTAAGAAATCTGCCTGAAACAAGGAGGGAACTAAAATGAAGTTATTCCCAAAATAATTAAGTCCAGTAGCAAGCTTTCCTTTGATTTCATGGCCTGAAGTTCAGAGCAACGCCCCAGTCATACACGTAAGAGCAATAGATACATGCACATAAATATGTATCAGGTTGTAAGCCATCTGAACTAAATGATAACCAGATTCCTCAATACTAAATGCACTTACGTTACATGTTTTTTACTGTGGAGAAAATCACAAGTCTATCTTAATTTTGATTGTTCTTTAAGTGTTTTGTGTCTTTTATCTTTTTGTATGGTTTTTTTTTGCTTCTTTCTCTTTTATTGTGTGTTTGTATGGTGGATGTGTTTTTAAAATAATAAAAAAAATTAAACCTGAATACTAAATGCACTTACTTGGAAGTAAATCTTAGAAATGTCTGTGAAAGCAAGAATGTGCATAGGATCGAGAACTTAACTCTGATCGTTAAGGTACTCCACCATTCAGTTCTGGGGGGCTCCTGTGGAACTCTATGAATATTGATGCTTCCAGGCCTTGCTGAAGTCTGCAATGACAACGGGCAACCGAGAAGTGCATTGTGGCAGGAACAACATCACTGAAGTGGTGTTTCCTCTGTTGGAGTTTTACAGCCTGTGGCACTAGTTGGTAGGGGTTTATTCAGTGGGGCCTGGTTGCTCTAAATTTAGTGCAGCTGAGATTCCATTCTGGATTTCAGTTCAAACCAGCCAGAACTCTAAAGGAGCTATCCAAGGGGCTGAATGCTATCCCCCAAAGCAAGGTTCAGCAGCTTGTACAACTCCTTTAGAGTTCCGTCTGGTTCTGACCGAAACCCAGAATGGAATCACTGCACCACCAAAATCAGAGCCGCTAGCCTCCACTGGATTTATTTTTTAATTATAGTTTTGATCCGCCCAATAACCAAAGTCCTCGGAGCAGATTACAATAAATCTACATCCTAAAATGATTTAGCTGGTTTGTTCTGGCATAGCAATGGGTGGCATAATGATCCAAGCCCCTTAAGCAGCATTCTGAAATACTTCACAGATCACCTATAAAACTCCTCATCTGGAAATGCCTTCTAAGAGCAGGAACTGAAACCATTTTCTGAGTCCCAATCAAACAACATTGGAGGGTCTACCTACTGGATTTCCACTACTTATATGATACAAGTCATGTTATAGTGAAGTGCAAGATACCAGAGTTCTAGGTTTCCAAATATTATGTAGTGTAGTAGCTCTGCCAACGTACTCCAGCAAGGACACAGGTCAGGCTATCAAGAATCCAAAATAGCCAGAGCAGCATACCTTGGGATAATGAACAGGGGACAGGATGACCCTATAATCTATTTTATGTATTTGTCTACAAATGTTCAAGTCATGGCAGAATTCCAAAATTAGATGAGGTTTCCTTGGAATAACTGTAAAAAGTAAGTTGCCTTGCCAAAGGCAAGCAACCTTGTGAAACGCTAGGCAGCTGTTACCAACTTTGTGCAGTGATGTGCAACATTCAGTGAATCACAGTTTTGTGTGGGAGCAGTTTGTAAGATACAACACACAAATGCCTATTTATGTCTCTGGAATTTGTACACTGGTACATTAAAACAAAAACAAGTTACAGTTTAGGTTCACATTCATCTTTTAAAATGTTTAAGAACCGTTTGCTTATTTTTTGTAGGCTGCTTAGAAGTCTTATGATGGAAGAAAATGAAATTTTACCGCATTGAAGTCCCATGAAAATATAGTGTACTTTATCAAACACAATGCAAATATTATTTAATGGACACATATTGGCTGTAGAAACATATTAGAACCCTACCAGCAGATGTACAGAAAACCATAAATAAATAATACCTTCTATTACATTGGAAAGGGTTAGTACTCAGATGTTAGCAATTAAACTTATCATTTGAGCTACAGATACATAACATATTATTGATTCTTTATGTTATGTAAGATTCATTCCTGTTTGGTTTGGTTTTCAGAGGTCACTGACCTGATAAAATCTAGAACCTCCGAACCTGGTTTCGTGTACATACAACTTAAAAACAGTTTTTAGTCATCTGGTCTTTCTCCCTCCAACCTCAGCTAGACTATTGAATGGCAATCAAAGCACAGTGACTCTGCGTTTTGCTTGCTTTGGTCCAATTATCTGGCACAAAGCTTTTGATGTCTATTGTTTGGGGTGATAAGTTAGGAACTCTGCTGCCTAAGCATACATCTAACTGTATGTCCTGTTCTCTGACAACCAGATGCAGTAAATTACATTTACTCCCAGATCCCTGAACTCACAACCCTCTATTCACGAACAACAGAGCCAGTTCCTGGGAAAGACGGAACAAGCAGGGTAACTGGTAAGTCTCAATGGAGCACGGATTATTCTTTCGGCCATTGCATCAGACATTATCATTTTTAAACATATTAAATTTCCTGTGACTAATGCCCAGTTGTAGTTGAAATAGGAGCAAACAGTTTTTTGTTGTTGGTGTTGTTTGTGTGTGTATGTGTGTGTGTTTTTAATTGATGGGGTAGTCACAACGGTTAGAGCCTGAACGAGCTACCATGAGAGAGAGGATATTACACATGTGTAAATAAGTAGCCAAGAGAAAAACCCAGACATTTTGATCTGCCTATTTAGAAATGTATGTGTCAAGAACATTCATTTCCACAGGCAAGGCTATTGTGGAAAAGTGATCATTGACCTGATTCTGGAAGAAGCTGGTAGGATTCTGTGAGTACAATCCAGAGGACAGTAGACATGCTTAGGTATCAAATGAAATCAATGGGATGTGTTGCAAGTCAATGCTTAACAGATTGGCTCTATACCTGTTTACTCAGATCTAAGTCGCATTTAGTGTACTGGTACTTACTTACACCCAAATAAGCGTGCACAGGACTACAGCTTACATTCCACTGACTTTCATGGAATTCCACAATTTTTATGTAAAAAGCAGCACTAGCATTGTTTCAAGGTTTATTGCATGTTTCAAGCATGGAAAAAATAAGTTTGTGAAAAACAAGAGGCACACAAGTTTCCAACTCTTTTAAGAGGTGGAATCCAGGTGGGACTCGATTCTCATGAAGCACCAGGTAGATTATATGCTTTTGCTACCTAGGCTGATAAAGTCACATTGGCTTTACCCATTGCTCAGGGTGAGTGATTCAGTAATACTACAAAAACATACAATCTAACTAAATGTGTCCAGGGGGAAAAATAGAAGTGGTGGTCTTCAAATGTAGCTGTCACTTCAGAGAAGCATAGAATAGTAGAGTTGGAAGGGGCCTAAAAGGCCATCGAGTCCAACCCCCTGCTCAATGCAGGAATCCACCCTACAGCATACTTGACAGATGGTTGTCCAGCTGCCTCTTGAATGTCCAGCTGCCTCTGGACATTCAAGAGGCAGCTGTAGCACAAACTGATGGCTGTGTTTTTGAATGAGTTGTTCCACATGTAAACAAAATAACAAGTCTATGTTGGGGTTCCTCTTATTTTCAAGTAAGTGGGGAGATCCATGCGGGGAGATCTCCACAGAGGAGGAAACATGGACAGAAAGGTCTGGGTGCTAGTAGCTGACATGGTACCTCCATCTGAGAAACCTCAAATGTGAGGTAAACAGTGGGTAAATCTTGCTTACAATCCTTGCCCCACACAACCTGCTCAGGACATAACATTGTAAAGGCCAGTATCCAAAGGGGCACTTATGCCTCCACCAATTCTCCTGTGCACTGCCAATTCCATTGAGCAAGTAGCCCCACCACTTATGCAAGGGAGATTTAGGAAGCCCCGAAACAAGCAGAAACTCTCATTTCTGGAAGGAGGCAGATCAGTGGAACTTTTTTACGTGAGCTCCACCAAACTGCCTCCTTCCAGAAACAAGTGTTTCCATTTGTTTTGGGGCTTCTTCGGGGGAGCACTAAATCTCCCTTGTGCAAGCGGTAGGACGGAATCAGTGGGACCCACCACCAGGGCCAACACTTCCATTAGGCTAACTAGGCAGCCACCTAGAGTGCAGACCTCAGAGGGGCACAGTACTTCCCTTTAAGGGTCATAGTTTTATACAAAAGTAGCTTTTTTACCAAAAAAAAAACATAATAAAAGGAAAATATAGTTCAAAAACTTCTTGAACAGCTGAATCGAAATTGGCAATTTGTGTGTGTGGGGGGGGGGGTTCCAAGTATCTTGCCTTGCCTAGGGTCTGACACTGGCTCTGCACCATTTGCAGAAAGGAATCGCTGGGGCAGAAGCACCCCATTGGATACTGCCCACAGAATACAATGGGAAATAAAGGGAAATTACAGAAAAGGCTAGGGGGTGGAGGCTTATATTTAAGGTGGGGCTAAATCATCCCAGATGAATTTCTGACATTGCAGATGAGGTGGGGTGGAGAAAAGCCTCCTAA
Organism: Elgaria multicarinata webbii; assembly: GCF_023053635.1. Lineage (NCBI taxonomy): Eukaryota > Metazoa > Chordata > Lepidosauria > Squamata > Anguidae > Elgaria > Elgaria multicarinata. The sequence goes on from NC_086176.1 coordinate 26,510,925, forward strand.
AGATCACAAGGGAGGGCTGAATGTTGTGTGGGAGTTGAAGTTTCAGGGTATTTATATTAGATGAGGTGGCTGGTTGATTTTTCTTCTTTCTTTCCTTTTTTAAAAATGTAACTTCAAAGATAAGCTGCAGCTGGGTAGCCATGCTGCCGCACACTTTAAAATTGGAGCCTCAAATGCCCCTTGGAATGATGGAATGTGATTATATACTGCTGTTTCTAGGGGCATTGTATGGGGACAGCTCAATCAGTCTTTTTCCAGTCCATATCACTTTCTAATAAGTCTGTTCCATCCCATTTCAACATTAATCTGCAATTTTAAAAACTCCATATGAAAATTGTATTTAAACACATATTTAGATAATATTTTTCAAGTGTGTTCTTTCTTCAGATAGGCTGTTCTGAACATATTTTATCTCAAGATATGCATCTTTAAATGCATTGTGATTTTGTGTGTGTGTGTGTGTGTGCTGAGAAGTGTGAAATGGAATGGATAGCTATGTTCTGATCCACTCATTAGCTCAAGATGTGGGGATTTTTATCAGAATTCACGGGGATAGAAGTCTGCAAGCATCCTTATTACTACATGAGACCATCTTTATTATAGATGCTATAGTGTCCATGTGAATACAGAAGCTGACCAGCCCCCATTGTAGAATATGTGACCGATGCTGGGTCAAAGAAGCACAATTAAAAACAAGTTGTGTTGTTTGTGTTCAATATCTCTTTCGAAAGTGCTGCAAAGCTAATGGGCACCACAGAGGAATACACAACATTGGAGCGTTTTATAGTTATCTAATGTGGGCCGGTTGCATTGGAATTCTCATGACACAACACAGTACATTCAACCACAGCTGGTCATGAGTCCCAGAGTAGTCATTATGCTTGCTTGGTGTTTCGTGGAAAAAGGAAGAGGGGTGGTGAGGTCTGTTGAGAAGACAAGATGTTTTCGTCGTCATCCTTGTAACAAACTTGCAATCAGACTGCCATCCTCAACAAGGCACAAGAGTATTACAACTCTATCTGGATATCACAGTCCTTTGCAAATCAATCTTCTTTCAAATTAATGAAAATGACTGCTTCTCCCTATTCTTTTATTATTATAAACCATTTCTTAACGTCTTTGTTCTTATAAAATAGTTTACAGCCTGATTCTATGTGTGTAAACTGAGTTCAGTGAGATTTAGGGCCATACGGGGTATTTGCTTGATATACAGTATGTGGCTATATATCACTTTTCCCTCAAATTAATTACAGGCAGGGGTTGAATCCTGGAATGCAGCACATGGAAAGGGGGGGGGAATGCACCACATGTGAGCAAACATCACTATCCCTGTGTGGCTAGAACGCTTTGATAAAAAGTCCCCATTGCTGCCAATGGGGAGCTTTTAACTAAGGGCACGGCTAGACAGGGAGGGTTGAAAGGGTTGATCTCACGATTTTATGACTGCGAGATCGCCCTCCTCGTCTACACGCAGCGCGCGACATCGTGGCTGCCACTTTGGAATTTTTTTAATTTATTTTTTAAATTAAAGCAAAAGGAGCACACGAGCACTTGGAACGACTGGTAAGTTTTTTAAAAAAAACTCGCACGCCCCCCACTCCACCACCAATGGGCACAAAGTTCCTGAGGAGCTCCGTGCCCCCATGCCCTGAGGAGCTCCCGGGATGCCCTGTGCATCAAGTGGATGCACCACATCCCTGTGCATCATGGGATGCACAGGGATGATCCCGGGGTGATCACCAGGATATCGCCCTGTCTAGCCATGCCCCACTTAATTGTAGAGCTCTTTGTACAATTTATTTGAGAAGGAAGGAAGGAGGGAGGGAAGGCATTCTTTTCCTGGCTGTACCTTGCAGAAAGAATGGCCTTAAAGAAGTCAACTCAGGAGCGTAACTTTAATACGCTCAGAATATCAAAAGTCCGTTCATGTTCTCTAACAATGGTACCTGATATTTTGAATGTGGTGCATTTAGATCATAAACTGCCATGAGCCCTGCAAGTGGGCCAGACCTGGAACTGAAATGGAAAAATTAAATAGAAATAAACAATAGATTGAACTGCCAGTAGGTGATGGGGAGCTGACGGGGAGGCAGACTTTGGCTCAGTATCCATGGCATCTCCATATGCCTCCTTCCTATGTGTGCCAGTTCCTTCTGTCTCTTTATCAAGGTCTCCATTTTCTAAAAGTACATGGAATCTCCCTTTAATAGCAGTATTTCCTGATTGACAAGTTTGGTTGTAAACTTGTTTGGTTTACAATGGGTTCTAAAAGGAAATCATTGGATATGTGTTACCAGCTGGCAGCTAGAATTACTGGGGCGAAGAACCAGCATGAGAAGTCAAAAGCCCTTGGCTAGATCCTGAAAAAAAATGCCAACTTTTCTTTAGTTGTGAAAAATAGTGTGTGTTAGGGTGATTTGCAATGTAAGGTACAAGCTCTTTCCTGCCTCATGCCGTTTCAATTTAGTTTTTGTGTATAGCTTTGGGATGGTTCATACATGATGCATACTCATCACCTGATGAATAGGGTATCAAGAGGTGACTTGCACATGTGAATGGGTGGTCATAGATGAGATACTTTATTACAGAAAGAACCTTCATATCTCGCCATATCGTAGAATACACTACTTTTCAGTGGAGTCAGTCCAGACATTCCATTTCCAGATATCATTCATACAGTAATCATATGTGCCGTGATACTGGCCTGCATATAGTCAGTAAGTGTAGAGAAACAAGGTGATGTTACATACATGTGTGAACCAAACCCCAGTTGAATCAGGAAATGGAAGACCCATAGGCTATGTATTTTCCATATTGTTTGATAGTGCTAAAAAGCTGGAGGGCAATTTCTTGCTGTGCTTGTGTATTTCATTTCTGCTCCCTCCATTTCCATTTAATCTCTCCCCATTCTCAGAGCTGGGTTAAGACAAAACACTAAAGCCAAACTGCTCCTCTTTATCAGTCTTCGGGCCCTTCCAGACAGAGGGCTCTTAGCATATCATACTAAAGGCATTGAGCAGCTATTATACTTTTCCTTCCTTAAAGGATATTATTATTATTATTATTATTATTATTATTATTATTATTATTATTATTATTATTATTATTTTGTGCTGGTGATAAGGAAAAAGATGAAAGAAGTGGTGGCAAAACAGAAATTGAAGATGACACTGTCTGAACCAAAATGTAAAATTCCATGAATGAGGCAGGGCGAATGTACAATACAAGCCTCATTTGGAAGCACCCTATCTAATTTGCCATGAGGAAGATCAAACGGATCAGCCCTTTGCTTTTGGTAGGCAGGAGGGATAGGGTCTAAATCCCTGGAGGAAATATTTGTAAGCAAGGAAGCACATCTTTGATACTGGAAGGCAGGGCTGTGTGTGCTCTCTGCCAAATTTTGCAGCTTGCATAAATTAATATACCCAAGCAAGTGTGCAATATTTCCTTTATCTGCGTAACTTACTCTGTTTCTGGTAGTGATGGGGTAAGAACCTGGCACTGAAGCCCTGGTTATTGGAATCTTATTGAGCAACTCCTCTGGTTTCTGTTTTTGCCACACACTTTCAGGTATATCTTCACAGCCATAAGGTCTAGACAATTTCTAGCTGAGATTCTCAGGAAGCTGCGTTTTGTACCTCATACCACTTTTTGTGGCTTTTCTGCACTCTTTCAGAATTATAGTATATTCTCATTCCTGCCCTATACGTAAGAACATAAGTGCCCTGCTGGATCAGACCAAGGGTCCGTCTAGTCTAGCACTCTGTTCACACAGTGGCCAACCAACCATCGGCCAGGGATGAACCAGCAGGACATGGTGCAACATGGTGCAACCCATGTTCCCCAGAAACTGGTGCATACAGGCTGCACTCCCTGACACTTACTTATGGGGTGCAATGAGTTATGGATATAACATGCAGCTTTGTCAGTCCTGTGGGAACTTCTGATGATATGGAAGTTCTACTGCACTGACTCTCAAAGGAACATCTGACATTGATGAAGAAGCTCTCCATGTCACCAGAATTTTCCATGTGATTCTTAGTGCTTCATGTTATAGCCCCATTGTGTAGATGCAGCCAAAGCTTGGATAACAAACATATGCACTGGTCTTAAGATTTTGTTCATGTTGGTAAAAGTGCTTGCTTGTCACCTCCCTAACTTAACACAGTGTCTTCAAAACAGATAACATTAGGAAGCTACCTGCTCAGGCACATGGAAGGTATGGCTAGCACCAATTGCATCGACTGCTGTAGGATAACCACTGCTTCTCTTCACAGTATGCACTGCAGCTCTAACATAGAATGCTTGGCGCTTTAGGGAACTGCTTCTGTGGGGGGCACCGTTGTCTGCTTGTCTGTTTGGCAATTAACCATTCACATGCTTTTTGTTGTTGTAACATGCACTTCCTCTCTTGTTTCCATTCAAGCTTTGTACAGCATGGAAATTAATGTGGAGAAAGACAAACAGACAGGAGAGACCAAGATTCTCTCTGCATCCCCCATTGGCCCAGAGGCTGCCCATCAAAGAGGAATCAAAGTCTATGACGATGGTACCAAAGTAGTCTATGAGATGCACTCTGGAGGCATGGTGGTAGAAAATGGCGTGCATAAGTTAAGCTCAAAGGATGTAGATGAACTTATTCAGAAGGCTGGACAATCAAGTATAAAAGGAGGGACTGTGTCAATAGCAGATGGAAACCTCAGCCATATGAAGGAACAGATTCTTTGCAAGGAAGCAAAACTAGAGATGGTGCACAAGACCAGCAAAAGGCATTCTGGGAACCCCCGACATCAAGCAAAACTCTCTGGGGAGGAAGTCCCTGAAGCCAGCACAGATCACCCAGTAACAATGATATTTATGGGTTACCAAAATATTGATGATGAAGATGAGACCAAAAAGGTGCTGGGCTATGATGAGACAATCAAGGCTGAACTGGTCCTCATTGACGAAGATGACGAGAAGTCATTGCGTGAGAAGACGGTGACTGATGTGTCGACCATGGATGGAAATGCTGCTGAGTTGGTTTCTGGGAGGCCCTTGTCAGACACAACAGAGCCCTCCTCACCAGAGGGGAAAGAAGAAAGCCTACCAATGGAGAAAGTCCCAGGTACAGAAAAGAAAAAGCGCTGTCAATGCTGTATTGTCATGTGACCACCTCTCCCTTTCTTCCTCTTCTTCTGAGCAGCTCCTGCTCCATCACTCCCTTAGACCTCACTGTATTTTTCTAACTGCAATACTGTGAACTGGAAGTGACTGCCTCCATTGCCTTGCAGTTGGGTTGCTCTGATTTTTCTAGCTCTTCAAGGGAGATGAATCGTGAGAATATGATTCCTCACCAAATGCACTGTTTTAGGATTATTTTTAATGGGTGAGAGAGAAACGGAAAGTGAACACACACAAAATTCCACTTTCGTATTTGAAACAGATCTATCTAGATCTATATCAATATATAATATATGAATATGCATAGATGGATGTGTGTTAATATGCATATTTATGTATTGCATATATTTATAGAACTTATAAATGTATATGAAGAATTTTACTTTATATATCTAGCAGGTATGATCAGCCTCCGACGATTACGCAGGACTCTTAAGTTTCACATCCGTGTGAGCCTTAAACTGCATTTTAATGTTTTGGTGGGTGTGTGCGTGTGTGTTTTTTAAAAAAATAGGTTTTATTTTTTACTGGGGCAAGGGGAGGGCACCTGGTCATGTTACGGTTTTGATATCATAAACTTCAGGCCCTTCTTTCCCCAATGGATTTCACAGGTTTGTTTTGTTCTGAATTCTGGATGCTGTTCAACAAGACATGCTCTCCGGGATAATCTCCAAAAAAAAAAAAAAGTTGGGGCTTGTGAAAGAACAGGGCTGGGTGGATGGGTCATATCCAGCAGGCTCAACCCAACAAGTACCTCTGCTATGCATCCTCGATTCGTTTTGCTGGGTTCTGCAGAGGGTTTCTGCAAAAGCTTCATTGAGAGGAATGAATGTTCCACAGCAGTGGTGCTTGCTTAACACCTTGCCCTCCTTCAAGCAGAGTTCAGGGAGGGTAAGAGTGTTGGCTTCAATGGGACTTGTATGCATACAACTTGTACGTTGGATTAAAGCTGCTTCCCCCAATCTGCTGCCCTCCAGGTGTGGTGGATTGCAATTCCCATCATTTCCGGCCAACATGCTGGCTCGGAATGATGGGCATTTCAGTTCAAGGCATCCAGGTTGTGGAAGGCTGAATTATCCTATGGAGTTTATTTTCAACATTGAAAGCTGAACATTGCTCATCTCCACTAACTGAAGCGAGCAAAAGTGAGGTTGGATTCTTTTTCTGCCTAGAAAATAAAGTGTTGATTGATTTTAAATTGGCCTTATCTAAATCTTCCAGCTTACAGTATTGTGCATCTGCTCCATCTCCTTACATTCAAACTGGAATACATGTGTTGTGAACACGGGACCTGTGGCTGCCACAACGGAAGGGTAGACATTGACTTGCTTTTCAGTAACAGTGCCTATACATGTTTGTGGCCTGCTTGCTATTGCCTTGGCATGTGAGACATTCTTTTGGAGTGTACTTCAAATATGTACCCATAATTACCATGTGATGTGTGAGAAAAGTAAAAAAAAAAAGTTCATTTTTTTTCCAAGGGGAAAAGGTCCCAGTTCTCAAGCAAAACAGGGATGCTGACATCTTCAACTGGAGCAAGCAATGTTTATTGAAGTGCTTTTAATACCCATAGAGTGCTTCAGGTAGAAATGAGAGCTGCATGCCCCAAAGAATGGACCAATTGGAGACGTTGGTGTCTTGCATTGCCAAAAGGGGTTTCACAGTCCTGCTGCTTAAATGACTGGAGTGGGCACCTAGAATTCCATTTACCTAAGTTGAGTCATATTTCTCCTAAAGAGTCTTGCTTGTTTCCCTAAAAGTTCAGCAACATATCTTATAATGCTCTCATTTCAACATGAAAAAATGCTCTGTGAATCATAAAAGTCACACAAAGAAAGGTCATTGTCACCTTCACCTGGTTATCTTGTTGGTCATATTCAGACATTAATGTCCCTGGGGAGAGAATAGGAGCAGGTCTTGGGCTCACATGCTCCCTCCCGGTACATCATCACTGTGTACGAAAGTGAACATCTAATGGAAGGTCCCATAACTCTGACTGAGATACCTTCTGACCATGAATGGTTATCTCCTTGAAACAAGGGGTGAGGAACCTGTGCTCACCCAGATGTAGTTGGACTCCAAGTCCCATCAGCCCCAGCCACATGGCTAACAACATCTGAAGAATCACAGGTTCCTTACCCCTGCTCTCTAAACCCTAAAGAGAGCTTAATCGCTTAAGGTTATAGGAAATCCCACATTCACAAAATCAGACTCCCCTGTTTGGTCTTTCACTTCTCCCCTCAGTGAAAGCAGGGAAGGTGGGAGAACTGAGTGCATGAGCCTGAGGCCTGCTGTCACTCTCTCCCTTAGGACAGACCCATTGTTTCAAACAAGCATTTCTTGATCAATGCATCTTTTTCAATGCACACTCATGTGCAATGCACACTCATGTAGAACTCCCATTTGAAGCCCACTGGGGTTGTGTTCTGGTAAGCTTTTGCTCCTCCAAGGCCATGATTTGCAATGGTAGTTTCTGATTGCTGTAACTGATAGATGATCCTCCTCCTAGAGGCACTTTACCTGAGAATATACCCTTTTGATGAAGTCTCAGCTGGAAAGAGGCATGAGTGGATTCATTATAATTTGAATTTGATGGAAAATATCTTGACTATAATGAACCTCCCTATGGCCTTTGTCCATCCAATATTTCTCGAGAAGATAGTCCTGACTCATAGCAATGTATGTGAAATTCAGATTAGAAACTATACTTTCTAGTGCCATTAAAATCATTTCAACCAAGGAGGGGGTTTAATAAGTCTATGGAAAGAGCATAAACCCAACATCAATCTCACGGGACACTGAAGTTGTTTTTCACAATGTACCTGTTCTCTCTTGGATGGTGCTTTTACTGTATTAACTGTTAGCTTTAAGCATTGTGTTGAACAATGTTTTGCTCTGAACTCTTTTCTTTCTGTGCCATTAAGAAAGATGCCTCTGCATGGTAACTTCATGTAAGGAATACTAAAACCAGCCACACTCGGGTTTGCAAGATATACCACATCCTGGTCTTAAAACACATCTACTTGGTGGTATGTTCCACTTGATTTCAGTTGAACTTACTTCCACATAAGTGTGCTTAAGATCACAGCCTTAAAAAGGTAGATCAGATTTTTGAAGGATAGATTCTCTTTCATGCAACTTTTCTTTTGTATTTATAGAGTACAGTAATTAGAAAACCAATGTTCATAATCTAAATGATAAAATATAAAGAATTAAAGCAAACAGATCAAACTGAACTTCCAGTGGTACTTACAGTGCAATCCTGTACATGCCTATTCAGAAGTAAGACTCATTGAGTTTAATGGGATTTACTCCCAGGTAAATGAGGTTAGGATTGCAGCCTAAGGAAGGTTTCCTAATGACCCCTGTATTTGTTCCTGAATTAGATAATGGCATGCATTCGTTAATATTCATTCTCGTTCCATTTTTGTTTCTGTGACACAGTCTAGTTTCCATAAAAAGTCCATTTTAGAAGGAATCTGCTATTTTCCACCCTTATGCAAACTTAATTTTTGCCAATGTTAATATATTCCAAACCAATTCAGCATCCTTCTTAGCTACAATGTACTTCAAATAGCCTAGCAAAGGAACCAAAGTATCTAGGAAAGGAAAGGAACCTCTCGTGCAAGCACTGAGTCATTACTGACTCTTGGAGGGACGCCAGCTTTCCCTGACATTTTCTTGGCAGGCCTTATAGCGGGGTGGTTTGCCGTTGCCTTCCCCGGCCATTATTACCTTTCCCCCAGCTAGCTGGGTACTCATTTTACCGACCTCAGAAGGATGGAAGGCTGAGTCGACCTGAGCCGGCTGCCTGAAACCAGCTTCCGCTGGGATCGAACTCAGGCCGTGGGGAGAGTTTCCCATGCAACTTTTCAAGTTATCCCAACAGTCAATGAAATCGAAGTAGAAAATGGTGACCATCTGCTACTCCTGCCAAGCTTATACTTGCCTAGGTAACATTACATAACGTTACTATTGGGATGAAGTATTTGCCAGTTAATAAAACAGTGGAGGTCTTGAAAAGATTGGGGGTTCACAGCAACTTAATTCATTTAGCATCAACATGTGTACCAGGGGGGATCTACACTACTGCTTTTAAAGCGCTTTAAAGCACTTTGAAAACGTTTTGAAACCTGTATATGCAGTGTGTCCTGGGCCCCAACAATTGTCAAAACTGTAATAAAGCGCTTTAAAGCAGTAGTGTAGATCCCCCCCCCAGGTAAAACTCCTGGAAGGTTTGAGGGCACAGCAAAGTTTAATGCACTTTGGTTAGACATAGAGCACAAAAAATAGACTATTTTTTTCTGATACAGGAAAAAATGGAGTTCCACTGATTGCAGTTTAGATTTTAATAATATCCTTGGTGGTCAGCATCCTGCATTTATTCGTGTATGCCAAGCCAATGTGAAACCAGATAAACTATTATTTTTAGGAGGTAATTTAAAACGGACTCTTTAACATTTGTCAAAGACTAGTTTCATATCAAGAACACACACAAAAATTGAAAACAGTGTACATGAACCAACTGAAGTTAAGCACATTTACATTCCACTGAAATCAACAGGTGGGTCCACTGAAATCAACAGGCTGTGTAGATTTAACCCTGCTGGCCCTAATTTCTTCTCAAAGAGTTTTAGAACCTCACCTTGATGTTTTTCTAAAGCATTGGACCCAGGCCAAAGGTGCTTCCAGATGAGGCTCTTGTTGTGTAATCGCACGGCCTCAAACATGGAACTTTACAAGGAGTCTAGAGCCAGATCTACACCAAGCAGTATATGACACTTTGAAAACGGTATATGAAGTGTGTCCTGGGCCCCAACAGTTGTCACTACTGTTATAAACCATTTTATATCAATAGTGTGGATCCTGCCTTGATGTTGTCATCTTCCATTTGTAACTTTCCCGTATTTTTCTTCTGATTCATCCAACCTTTTCTTACCACAAAAAAATCCTTTAAGGAGGGAAAGCTACACAATGCCTTTCTATCAATTGTGCTGGGAGCTGTTTATCTGGAAGCACACCGAGTTAGCCAAACTTGACTGCCATTGAAATCAATGGAACAAAGTTAGTCATGACTTAACTTAAATCCCAATTAACTAAGCTCAACTAACTTAATCTGGATGCAACCCATGATGTCTAATTAAGTCTGCAGTCCGCCCAAAAAATTTTTTTAAATGTGAAGCACATTTACATGAGTGAATATGTAGGTTCGAATCTAAATCTTCATAACAACCCGATATGTATATGACCTAGATTAATGGTCTTCAACTGGTGGGACACAACCCCAAAGTGTTTGTGAGATCAATTCAGATGGGTTGCAGCAAAGCTGTTGCTGCCATGTTGAGCATGGAGAAAATTATGAAAGTGGTCCAGGTTGGGAGTCTGATGTGGGTCATGGGTCTGGACCAGTTGAAGACCACTGACCTAGATGATGAGAGATTGGTACTCTCAGTTTAAAGTTAGATAAGGCTGTATATATACATGGGGAGAATTTCTCCACATGAAAATGAATGGTGCAAACCACATGTGAACTGGAGTGACTAGGTTGGGGCAATGACAGAGAGGCCTTAGCTAGACCTAAGGTTTATCCCGGGATCATCCCTGTTCATGTAAATGACACACAGGATATCCCAGGAGCAGGCAGGGACGACCCCGGGACAATCCCGGGATTAACCTTAGGTCTAGCTAAGGCCAGAGAGAGAGAGATCAATCTGGAATCACTGAATTTCAACCCAATTTTATTTTTTACCCACTATTCTTCACCTCCAGAAATAGAATTGTGTTGGAAAGTACAAAGCAAAGAGTCCAGTCAATCTAAGAATAGAAAGAGCCAAGGTTTCATGCTTTCACAATGGTGACCATCTAAATTACACATTTGTGTCTTTTTTATACCACTTTAACTGTAATGACATCCCCAAAAGAATCCTGAGAATTGTAAACTGAGGAGTTCACCGAGAATTTCATTCCCATCTCTTGCACCTCTCACAGAACTATAGTTCCCAGTTGCAGACTGTAATGTAGATACCCCTTAGAGAGCTTTGATGCCTTTTCAACAAGATTTCTATATCTGTATCATGATTATGTGTTTGTAATTCCAGCACAGAAAAATACTTTTAAGCAAGAAGTATAGACAGAATGGATTAAATTCACGACAGTTTGGCACAATGAATATTTCGCCTTAACTTTTGTAAATAAAAAAAATAAGAGAGAGAAAAAAAATCTTTTCAGCATGTTTTCCTAGAATAAAACCTGTACAATGTTTTATATTTTGTATTTTCAAAGTTTCTACAAATTTACCTTAGTTTTCATAAATACTTTTCTTTCATTCTTTTTTTTTTCTTTTTTGGCAAAATCACTACATCCTTTTTGATTAAAGAAAGAAAGAAAGAAGCATAAAATAGAACCATCATACTGACCAAGCATCCCCTTTCAATTAAAGTAATATCAATACAGAAAGAAAAGAATTACAGGGTTGTTTTTCTTTTGGTTTCCTGTGGCTGATGTACTGTATGGTATACGTTTACATAACTCCTCCGGTTTGCCTTTGTGATATTATCTAAATGAATGACAAAACTAGATATGATGTGCCATTGGACAGATTGCCTTAGAATTCTCTTAATTTTCAATTTTTTTCCTAGGTTCCCACTCCACCCTGTCCCTCAATGCAGGCTATGTTCCAAAGCTGTATAAACACAACATTCTCTTTCAGTCTCCTTTCTGATCCAAAAAGGCACAATTCTTCCTCAGAAACAAAAATGGAATGGCACGATATGGGAATTCCACTATCCTCCTTGATCCATAGTGACGTAATAGGAAAGACAGGAAAATGGTGCATTCTGCACAAGTCATTTATTGATAGTGTTGTTTTGCCAGATTGCTTAATACAGGCAACCATTTAGAGTCACTTTAAAAAGCAGTTAATCTCTGTCACTCCCCAGTTTTCCTAAATTTCTGCCTGGGAGCAGCAGTGTGGTAAAAGCCTGCTTATCAGTTGGATACAGCCAGTCCAGTTTGCCAAATGGGTGTAATAGGTTGTTACACCACTTCGTAACGGCTGTCTGCATTCATCCTCTGTCCCCATTGCAAGGTTGATGGGTTGGGTGATGAAGATCCAAATAATAATATGGTTTGTAGATATTGCTATAATCCTATTTAAAGAAGAGGATGGACCAACGCCAGTACATTTCCCAGGAGCACAACCAGCCATTTCATAGTGTTATGGAAGTAAGTATGGATAAAGGTGGATTTAATATGCAACAAATGCTAGCAACAGTTAGAGCCAACATTTTCATAACTCCCCTCAACACCTGCTGCTAGTTCAGCCTGATGACATTGGGCTGCATGGTTCTTCAGCAAATGGGTGTCCTAAAGCTTTGTTTACTGAGTTCCCACAAATCTGGTGATAGGGGTTTATTTATTTAACATTTATAGAGTTCTTTTATAAAACTTCTGAGTTCTTAGGGCAGAATTATTTGTAGGAAGGAGGGGTTGCTTAACCGTTCCCTGTTCAGTGAATCTGCACTGTAAATTCTCACATCTTTTCCTCCCTGGGCAAAATTATTTCTAGTCTTGGAGCCATGCTGGAGGGGAGGAAATGCTTAAAAATGGCCAGAAGGGCATTTGCAGGGGGAATTAGGCTATCTGGGAAAGAGTTAGAACACCCCTCCATCCCACCCACTGGTTTTTCCCCCCTACAAATGCCCCTCACCCTGCATTAATATCATAAGACAAACACAAAGTTGGGAACCCTACATGTGCTTCACAAGGTATAGCTCTGATCTTAGTCTCATCTTGTATGACCTCATTGATGGGTCTTAGCAAACTATTTGGGCCTTACAGATATTCAGAGTTCTGACATAAGAATCGGACAGAAGTTGGACAAAATTATATGATAGTTTAATACTTATTCCAGTTATGTCAAGAGTCGAAACAAATGTCATCTGAGCTAAATTTTGGGTGTACATCTGCACGTTCATTTAAAAATATTTTAAGAAAAAGTCATTTATATAACAATATCCAGATTCACTTTTTGAGACCAGGATATGGATACAGAGGGAATCCTTGCTTGATCATTTTTTAATATCTCCCCTTCGTGATAGATGTTTATGATCACCTGCCTCTCTCATCAAGCATTTTTCTCTCAACAAAGCTAAGCACTGGAAGGAGAGCTTAGTAGAGTGGCCATATCTGCCTACTTTGCAGAGGTCCTCCTTTGAAAAGCAGCCAAATGACAGTCCTGTATCCGTAGGCATCTTCTATCTGAAGGGCTGTCCAGCCAAGTTAAAGAACTTAAAGTTAAAGAACTTTAAAGGACAGCAGGAATCAGTAGGTACACAGTTCACCAGATCAAAATATTAAATCTATTGAAATTAGTATTATTAAAATTTCTTAGATGCCTTTCTCAAAAAAGAAAGAACCAAGAAAACTAATCATAGAATTAAAACATAGAGGTCCATTAAAATACAATTAACTTAAAGCAACTCAAACATCAGTGATGACTATTAACAATTCCAGTGACCCATCATTAGTTATAGTAATTACTTCCATCTATACATACAAAGTTATTAAAAATTGCTGTTAAAAATGAGCCGTCAGCCTCTTGCATTTCAAGACATGAATCTGCCACCATCACACCTGGTTTGGCACTTTATGGGTGCTTTACTTTAATGCTGAAATTGTGCAATCAAGAAGCATTTTAATCCTTTGGGAGAGCGGGGTGCTCCCAAATGTCATTTGGAATCACTGGGCAAGCATATATTGTAATTCAGATTCTCCCCGGATTGGCTACCTTGTGCTTTTTCCTGTGCATCACAGGCAGAAATTCTCAGGTGCAGATTTCCCCATCAGCACATTTTCATGCAAGGAAGAGCTATACTTGTTCAATTTCTGCCCAACATTCATCTTCCAAAGGTCCGTGAATGTTTGTAAGGCCAGACTCCTATGCCTGGAAGAGTTCATGTTGAACTCAAAGGGAACTGACCTCTGAATACAACTGCATAAGTCTGGCTGTTAGTTCCATTGATTCAGGTCATCTTAACTATGCCCAGTTGTTCTCTTAATTTCAGTGGGGCTTAAGGCTAGAACACATGGCTCAGCTGCCATGGAGATGTTATAGAATACACCATCCAATTGGTTAGTGACCCCAGTTCCCCACTTTGCTCATAATATTTACAAGCATCTTCTGTGTGATGCTTTAGCCGTCATGTTGAGTTTCCCAGTCCCCTCCAGCAGCCACCAGAAACATGGAGCAGGGTCATGAAGACTCGCAAAGCAATAGCCAAGCTCCATGCTTATTAAAAATCTGGCAGGTTGTAACATAATGCAGAAAAGATAATTTCAGCAACATCCTACTTAAAAATAAAACAAAAACTCATTGCATATAGCATACCAGCACATCAGGGGGAAAGGTTTTTTACTAATATTCTAATTTACTACATACAGGGAAATAATCAAAAACATGACTTGCCCAAGAAGCTATGGACCAGGCAGAGGTGGAGGCTGAATTCAAAAACACAAAACCACTCTTTTGAACCCAAATCAAGATGGTGCTGAAGGACAGCACTTATTTATTTATTAAATTTATATACCTCTCCATAGCCGAAGCTCTCTGGGCAGTTTACAAAAGTTAAAAACAGTGGACTTTAAAAAAAATGCCGAAATCCTGATTTAAAAGAAAACTTTTTACAAAACCATAAGTCAAATAAAAACCAGTAGCCCAGTGGGCACCAAGAGAGAGATCCATATTTGAGACCCCCCTAAAGTATTTGAATTTTGAGCCTGTAATAATCCAGAACCATTAAAATCAAAAGGAATTCTGCCATAAACCACAACAGCAGGAGCCAGTGGGAATATAAACACAAGAGTTCCTCCTCAATAATGTGAACCCCAGTGAAACTTAATCATGGGTCCTACTTAAGATTTTTAGCTAAGACTTAAAATCAGAGGTGAACACCTAAAAAGTGTAATGTACAGAGCAGCCCCTAGTTAAGTTATTGTACACCGCATGTGCACAAAATGTGTGTATTTATTACATTTATATGCCGCCCCACAGCCGAAGCTCTCTGGGCGGTTTACAACAGTTAAAAATAGTAAACATTAAAAAGTATACAAGATTTAAAAAACCGTCAGAAACATAAAAACAGTATAAAAACAACAGTATCCATTTAAAAAACATTTCTGGGATCCATTAAAAATGAACTTAACATTTTTAAATACTGTTTAAAAACGCTGTTAAAATGTTAAAACGCCTGGGAGAAGAGAAAAGTCTTGACCTGGCGCTGAAAAGATAACAATGTTGGCGCCAGGCGAGCCTCATCAAGGAGATCATTCTACAGCCAGGGGGCCACCACCGAAAAGGCCCTCTCCCTTGTTGCCATCCTCCAAGCTTCCCTTGGAGTAGGCACTTGGAGGAGGACCTTAGATGTTGAGCGCAGTGTACGGGTAGGTTCATGTCGGGAGAGGCGTTCCATCAGGTATTGTGGTCCCAAGCCATGTAGGGCATTATAGGTTAAAACCAGCACCTTGAATTGGGCTTGGAAACGTATAGGCAGCCAATGCAAGCGGGCCAGAATCAGTGTACCTGGCATAACTTGAAATTGAGTGGCATGAAGTGTTAAAAGAAGGTGGCTACAGAATGTCTTGCAGCCCAGTACTTAGCATATGTCAACAAATGCAAGCCCCGCAGAACTCAATCAAAATGTGTTTAGGAGTGCAGCCATATTGCCCAGTTCTAACTCTGTTTAGTCAGGAGCCATGATGGCTGATTCAGGTGGATCCCTTTCCAAATCAATGTATTGCATGTGCAGCCCAGTTCTCTGCATATTTACACTGGAATTCAGTGATTCTCATTCCCGAATTAGTGTGCATAGAATTGCAGCTGATCCCAAGTTAGTGTGCATAAGATTGCAGATTTTTACTCAGATGTAAGTTCCATTCAGCGCAAGCAATTAGATTGATCAAAACTGTAGTTCTGTCCTATACCTTTTAATTGAGGTTGTGGGGTATTGCCTAAAGGCCAAGGCAAGAGGCAAATCCATTTGAAAGCTTTTTCTTTCTTTTATTTTGCTAATCAACGGCAAGTGAACTGCCAAGTCAAGAGAAGGGCAAACCCCCAAACGCTAAAAGAGTTTCCATGTGCCATAAATAACTGAAACATTTCCCAAACAGGAGTGCAAGGAAATGTTGTGTAAAAATGCAGCTTTCTGACAAATGTAGATGTGGGTGGAGGGATTTTATTTTTTATTATTATTTTTAAACAAAAATCCGTAGCTTTAGTAGCCCACTTTTTCTTTGTAAGCAAATGTAAATACTATCCCATTTTGCAGGGGAGAAAAACAAATAATAAACTGCTGTGCTAACTACTGGATTAGAGTTGCTGAAAATAGCTGCTGTCCTTTGTAACCTGAAGTGTACTTTTTGAGACTGTATATGCTTTTTTTTCCCCTCTTCAGATTAAAAAAAAAAATCAAAGACACAGACAAAAAAAATAATATTTCAGAACACTGCCAGCAACAGCCATGCTGAAACCGTGGCTACTTTCTGGGTTTCCCACTTCTTTCTGTATAGTATTAAAAGTAAATAAAACTGCCTTTTCACTGCACCTATTTCTGTGTCTTTGTTCTCTTTTTACTCTATAATTCTCACTCCTCCAGATGCTCTATAATCTCAAGGAAGTTCTGCATCCAAACATTTTCACCCCAGTCACTAAAATATTAAAGTACTAACTCACAGTTCCTTTCCCACCTTCGTCATCACCACCATCACCTTGCATTTCTGCTCTTTATTTCTGCTCACCTGGAATTACACTGGATGCTCTCACACCTGATTAACCCATCATGGACTTGGGAATCTGCCATCTTTTTCCTATCCCTTCCCATGGGATGCTCTGCATAACAAGCTATGGGGTTCCTTTTGCCACAGCAATAATGAGAAGTGTGGAGAGTCAGCACTTAGAAGATGAGAACACAAAAAGAGAAGGGTGACTCAGGCCATGGCTAGACCAGGCCTATATCCTGGGATTGTCCCTGTTCATGTAAATGACACACGGGATCCAGGGATCAGCCAGGAACGACCCCGGGATGATCCCAGGATATAGGCCTGGTCTAGCCATGGCCTCAGGGTCTCTCTCTTCCCAGATTAATTTTTTTTAGATGTATACACCTAAGGTTTGTTATGTGTACACCTAAAAATAATGTAAATGTGACGACAAGAATAGCACAGAGCTGTGGTCCTCAGATTTGGAGAAGGACTGAAGCTCTCAAGTGTACACCAGGAATGTGGAAACGTGGACTTCCAGATGTTGTTGGACTGAAACTCCCATCATTCATCATCATTGGCTAGGGCTGATGGGAGTTGCAGTTCACAAATATCTTGAGGGTACACATTCCATGTATACACTGCGGCTGCAAACCTATACGCACTTGCCTGAGAGGGGGTACATCCAATTGAACTCAATGTGGCTTTCTTCTGAGTATTGGATCTCCTTTGCACTCACAGAAAGCCTTGCTTAGGTGACCTGAAGGAGAAAAGTTACCCAAGCAGTTGCATCAGGAAGATGCGTTGCATTCTCCTCGATAAAGAGTTTCCACAAAATGCTTTGGGAACCAGTTCTATTCATGCAGATGTCTTTTTGTTGTTGTTGTTCCTGGCTTAAACCCCCTTCCCTCTCCTCCCCCCGCCCCCCCCCCCCCCAATCTCGCCATGCCTACTTTTTCAAAACCAAAATATATGGTCAGCTCTAAGCACAATAATGCAAAGCACTATTAATGCATCATGTAGTTTGGTTCAAGCATTTCAGCATAAACTTCAAATCAGGAACTTGGGCAGGAGTGGGGTAAATCTGGTTCCCAAAAGCTTCCCATTCAGCCTCTATGATTCCCAAAAAAAACCACCGCTTACACGCACAATTCTGCACCTCAGCTACTTTCTCCTAAAAGGAGATGCAGCTAAAGGACTCTTTAGCCCCACACACTCTTCTGCCGTGTGTGCGTGGCAAGTGGCTTTAGGAGATCCTTCCCCTTTGGATGCACCTCAGTCACTCACATCCCTGTGCATAAGGAGCCATGGGTAGGGTGACCATATGAAAAGGAGGACAGGGCTCCTGTATCTTTAATTGTTGCATAGAAAAGGGAATTTCAGCAGGTGTCATTTGTATATATGGAGAACCTGGTGAAATTCCCTCTTCATCACAGCAGTTAAAGCTGCAGGAGCTATACTAGAGTGACCAGATTTAAAAGAAGGTAGGGCACCTGTAGCTTTAACTGTTGTGATGAAGAGGGAATTTCACCAGGTGCTGAATGCAAACAAATAACTCCTGCTAAAATTCCCTTTCCTATACAACTGTTAAAGATACAGGAGCCCTGTCCTCCTTTTCATATGGTCACCCTACCTGAGGCACAAATAAATTATAGTGAGCAGCAGCTGAGGTTTCCCAGGCCTTATACCCAAGCCTCTCTTGCTGTGTATCGGGGGGGGGGGGATTCTGGAGACCTTTGCTTAAGTCTCACTTCATGAGGAAGGGAGTCAGTGAGAGGAGCCCATGTTGCTTAGTTCAAAATATTGCCGCCATTTTAAATGCGTTGTTGACTGGGGGCATAATGACAGTGTGAAAATGAAGTTCAGAGGCAAAGTGGAGCAACTAAGATTCGGTTCTCATCATTTTATTTATTTGTTTATTTATTTGATCGATTTATAGACTGCTTCACTAAAAAAGACATCTCAAGGCAGTTCACAATGCAAACGTTTGAAATACAAAATGTCTGCAGTTAAAACTCTTTAAAACAGAATAGAAAAGATCTCAGTGAAAGACATTATTTTGAACAACCTTTCTCAGCCGACTTTTTCCTTTTCTTTTTTAAATAAACACCCACAATTAATAACAACTGTGGAGCAGAAAAATGTGATCATGAATAATTGCTCTCTGAGGTAGAGCAAATCCTCCCTTCTGTTGATGACCTGGGTGACATTGTATAGCCAGAGGTACGTGTCCAGACAAATAGAAAAGGGTGATGCAATTGCCAAATATGAAGGACAGTAATTGTAGCGTAGGTACAGAAGTAAAGTGTGAGAAATGCCTGGAAAATAATAAGCATCTCATGGACTGTAATTATAGGGACTGAAAAGAGTGGAAGGGGAAAGAACTGCAATATAGTATATGCTTTGCATGCAGATGGTCCCTGGCTGCTCACCTAAAATGAAACTTCAGGGTAACCATGGCAACAAAGATGGCTGCCTGAGACCCAGAAGAGTACTGTGCTACATGGGACCATTGAGTCATGGAAAGGAACTTCATGTGTTCATGAGACTCAATCAGAAGCTCAGAAGCATTTGTTCTAGGGCAGGGAATCACTATTAGTCATCACTCATCCATCAAGCATCTGAACATAAAAAGCATAATCAGTCTATGGAAATATACACCTTTTTTAAAAATATGAATTTCAGTAAATAATGTAACAGTTTCGCATGCAGCCTACCCTGATCAGGTACCCTCCAAATGTTTTGAACTACAACTCCCAGCATTCCTAACCATGGCCATGGTGGCTGATGGGAGCTGAAATGAAAAATATCTTGAGGACCCAGGTTTGGAAACGTTGTCTTAAAGGCAGATCAGTACAACTTGTGACAACTTGCAAATTCAGATAGGCAATAAAAATAGGGAAATGCCAAAAGTCAGGATAAAATGGGTATTCTGAAACCTGTATAGCTAGTTGGTCGATTTGGCAAGTCACATGCTGCAAAACCTGATGCTACAAGAGGGCAAATGCAAGAGTTTAGGGGTCAGCTATTTTGCAAATGATATTTCAAAAGAGGGGTGGGGAATCAGAAATGAATTTGATTATAGTTGAACTTCAATTTTAGGGCAATTTTTTCAATGCATTGTCCGAAGTGATGCACCATTCATAACTGCAATTCCCGCCACAAACAATTTTAACAGTGTAACATATGCAACTGTGTCACATATTTCAGATCTACTTGATTCAGAACAAGATCTTGTGCATTGTTGACACCCTTCAAAAACTTACACTGTACGAGAGAGAAGATGTTCTGTTCTAAGCTTTTCATATATATACATGTCCTTAGCAGAGAGATAGTTTAGATTGGTCTTCAGATGGTTTTTTTATATATATATTGGTTCCATTGCTTGCTCTGCGTGAGATGCCATCAGCATATGCAGTAGAGGACAATGTGTGTGGCCTGCTCACAGAAGATAACAAAAGGTAAGATGGAACCTGGAAGTCTTCTGCCAAATGGAATCTCCATGTAGAAAAGGAGGATTCTGATCTTGTCCCTGGTGCAGATCCCTGTAGCAAAAGCGATTTAGTTATCCACTTGCACCATAGAGAATGCACAAGAAAGAACCAAATTATTATTATTATTATTATTATTATTATTATTATTATTATTATTATTATTATTATTATTATTATTATTTACATTTGTATACCGCCCCATAGCCTAAGCTCTCTGGGCTGTTTACGTAGGATAAAAACACTTAAAAACAACATACAAAAAATTAAAACCACAAAAACATGCAAAGCAAACCCAGGCTAATTACATATTGTTAAATGCCTGGGAGAAGAGAAAAGTCTTGACCTGGTGCCAAAAAGATAGCAATGTCGGCACCTGGCGGGCCTTGTCAGGGAGATTGTTCCACAATTGGGGGGACACCACAGAAAAAACCCTCTCTCTTGTTGCCGTCCTCTGAGCTTCCCTCGAAGTAGGCACCCAGAGGAGGACCTTGGATGTTTATTTATTTATTTATTATTTATTTAAGGATTTTTATGCCGCCATTCAGCCAAAATAGGCTCTCAAGACAGCTTACAAAAGTATTTCTTGACAGTCCCTGCCCACAGGCTTACAATCTAAAAGACATGACACAAAAGGAAAGGGGATTGGGAAGGAGGAGGAAGATGGGGAAAAGGAAAGCAAATTCAGGCACTACAATCTTAGTTGGAAAGTTCAGCAGTTACAGGTGACAGCAGGAGGGAGGGGTGCTCTCAGCTGGAGCTGGAGCCAGGCACGGTGGAGAGGTGCCTGGCTGCTGCTTCCTCCCTCACTGGTGGCCTCTCCAGAGACAGTTGGAGCCAGGCACGGTGGAGAGGTGCCTGGCTGCTGCTTCCTCCCTCACTGGTGGCCTCTCCAGAGACAGTTGGAGCCAGGCACGGTGGAGAGGTGCCTGGCTGCTGCTTCCTCCCTCACTGGTGGCCTCTCCAGAGACAGTTGGTAGCAGGAGGGAGGGGACTCTCAGCTGGAGCTGGACCCAGGCATGGTGGAGAGGTGCCTGGCTGCTGCTTCCTCCCTCACTGGTGGCCTCTGCAGATGGTAGGCTCATGTCGGGAGAGGCGTTCCATCAGGTATTGTGGTCCCAAGCTGTGTAAGGCTTTATAGGTTAAAACCAGCACCTTGAATCAGGCTTGGAAACATACAGGCAGCCAATGCAAGCAGGCCAGAGTGGGTCTTATATGTTTGAACTTTCTGGTCCCTTGTATCACTCTGGCCACTGCATTTTGCACAAGCTGCAGCTTCCAAACCATCTTCAAAGGCAGCCCCACGTAGAGTGCATTGCAGTAATCTAACTTGGAGGTTACCAGGGTGTCAACAATTGAAGCCAAGTTATCCCTGTCCAGATAGGGGTGTAGCTGGGCCACCAACCGAAGCTGGTAGAAGGCACTCCGTGCCACTGAGGCCACCTGAGCCTCAAGTGACAGAGATGGTTCTAGGAGAAACATACACACACCCCATTTACTTTACAATGAGATATGTCCTCCTTTGCTATGTCTTGGCATATATCTCTTCTCCTTATTTACCTAGTAATAGAAGGAAGCAATCTTGTTAAATACACTGATCTTCCCTCCTGGGCAGTTGCAACTGGTCCCCATTGGGGCAGGGCAAATATGAAGCACTTTACTGAGATTACCAGAGCAGGACAAGAGATGATCTTGGGTGGCACTCAGCAGCTGCACACCATACACAATGACGCAAATGTACCTGTTTGTGGAAGGATCACTCTGCTATAAGCATGTGGTGTTTATGAGAGGCCAGAGATAGAACATGTGGAAAGAGGCAAGGGATCACTGCCCCCATTCACCCAAATATAGAACTACCTCTGCTCCTGGATAACCTAGAAATATAAGCAGGGTGTCTAAACATAGGTTGGAAATTATCCTAACAACACTAGGACAAATTTATTTATTTATCTGAAAAATTTATATAGTATTCTATATCTTAACAACATTCTCAAGTGGAGAACAATAAAAGAAAGAAAAAAGAAACAAAACTACAGAATTCAAATATTTAAAATCGAATTGCATCAATAAATCCATGGCAGATTAACCAGGGAAGGCTTGTTTAAACAAAAACAGGTGTCAAAGACATAATAATGTTGGTGCCTGTGTGATTTCAAGAGGCCAAGGAATTCTGCAGAGCAGGAGCCAATACAGTGAAGGTTCTACTCAGAGTAGACCCCAAGCAGGCCAAAAGTCCTTGAACAACCAGCAGCAGTGCCTCATCTGATGACTTCAGGGCAGGCTGGTAAGGGAGAGGTCTACCTTCAGGCATCAATTTGGTTTTCACTTGTTCATGATTTGTGAGAGGATTTAATGAAGCTTTTATTATTAGTCACAGGGCGTCCTGAAAGGCAAAGTAACACATTCTGTAGCCAAAACTGCCCCCCTGCAACCTTGCTCAGATCAAGTTTGATAGATAGATAGATAGATAGATAGATAGATAGATAGATAGATAGATCATACAATGTATTCATATATTACATTTCTATACCAGCCAATAGCAAATACCTCTATTCCATGTTTTGATATTAGAATTGTATGTATGTAGTTTAGATTTAATTCAGAATGACTACCTAATTTAGTGTGGACTGGATGTTTTATTTAAATTAAATACATCGCTTTATTACCATGCAGGGGGGGAAAGCAGAGGTGATTTTTATGCAACATTAAATCTATTATCTTGCTTATCTCAAAGGCAGTTAATTCTAAATTGTTTTTATTGTTGGTGTTGGTGTTGTATTTTTATCCTGCCTTTGCTCCAAGGAAACATAGTTCTTTCCCCCACCCACCCATTTTTATCCTCACAACAACCCTGTGAGGTAGATTAGGAGAGAGAGACTGCCCCAAAGGCACAATGGCAGTCCATGGCTAGATGAGGGGGTAAAAGGGTGACAATCTTGCAATTTTATGATCACGAGATTATCACCCTCATTTACACACGGCGTGCGACATCGCGGCCACCGTTTTGTTTTTGTTTTTATCAGAGAGGGAGCGCATGAGCGCTCATCTGCAAAATGGTAAGGTTTTTTTTTAAAAAAATCCCCTCTCCCCCACCCCACCCCTGATGGGCACAGAGCTCCTCCATTCCTTGGCCTCACAGTTACTTGCGAGGAACCAGGAAAAACCGTGACGGCGGGCCACACTTTCCTCGGTCTCAGGATCATCCCAAGATGGTGGAAAAACCACGAAAAAAGGGTAGGGTGGTATCCCAGGGAAAGGGAGGAATCATCTCTCCCTGCTCCCGGGATCCCCTGTGCATCATGTGGATGCACAGGGACAATCCCCGGGATATCACCCTGTCTAGCCATGCCCTGAATCCACAACCCTTATATACATGATCAGGGAGTCCTACCCTGTGTTGTTATAGCCACTTGCTCAGGTGATTGCAGCATGTTTATCATCAGTTGTAACTCAAGGGAACTGCAGTTGTTCATACTGAGTTGTGAACATCACAGATCAGGATCCTCTTGGTCCTGGGAATTAGGAGATCCCAAGAATCCAATGTACTGCTGTAGCTCCAGCACCAACCACATCCTCACAGCTTAAGAAACGTATTGCTGATGGAGGCTATAAGCCTTCTAGCCCTCTTTATCTGGGTGTTTCCCTGCTCCAGGTACTTGCTACCTGCCCAAATGTCAGGGTTGCCAGTACCTAGAACCCTGACAATTCCTATACTGAAACCTCTTCTTATCCCAGACTTTTCCTTTCCTTTTCGGTCCTTTTCAGCTCTAAGTAATTGCTCAATAAACCAGGTATAGCCCTACCATTAGACAGAGTGAGGCAGTGATTTTGAGCATCGTGACAGAACAGCAAATCGTTCGTTGTTATTTTTACTGCCAGGGACAGGAGGGAAGAGGCCCTTGTGGGATTTTCTGCCTCAAGTGTCAAAATAACTTGACCACCCTTTGCGTAATATGTACTTTGTCTTGTGCAGTTATGGTGCCATTTGCTATTCCGCCTCAGGGAGCTGGCCATGTTGAATAAGTGAGCCATTCTGAACATTGGAAGTTGCCTCTGTTGAATCAGAACGCTGGCCCATTTGTCTACTTCAGACAGGAGTGGTTCTCCAAGATCTGAGGTGGAGGGTTTTTCTCAGCTGGCAATGTGAGCTACTGGAGAACAAACATATCACCTTGTGTATGCAAAGCCCTAAGCCAGACTTCACCAACTGAGTGTCATCCAGATGTGTAGAGTCGACAATTTCCAGCATTTTGCAGCCAGCATGGCTGGCTGGGGGATGCTGGGTGTGTAGTCCAACTCATCTGGAGGGCACCAGGTTGGGGAGGGATGCACAAGTAAGAGAATCCAAATGGCCTACGCAATAGGAAAAAGTGAATGAGTATAAAGAGAAGTTTGTTTTCTTTCAAATTATGTCTCCAGTATAAATATTAGAGATAACAATATGATTCAGATAGCTTGTCTTGAGACCCAAAATCACAGTAGTCCCAATGGAGGTGAGAACGCTGGATTTAGATACATATTACTACAGTTGATGGGTAAGGAGAAACTCATAAAAATGGATGTAGGCACAGTGAAATGAAAGCCATCAAAAGGTTATGTGTTTTGTGTCGATTCAATTATATTGTGTTGATTGAACTATATTGTTTGTTTCGAAAGGGAGAGTATCATTTTTATAAGAGGAGTAATAATATTGCCAGATTTCACTTTTTTGAAATATTGCCCATTACAATGAAGTATGGTGTTATATTTACTGGTGGCAGGAGAGTTGATCTTTTATATTATTCAGGAATGGTTGAAGGATATTGAAGTGTGTTCTCAACTATTAAACACAAACAATTGCTTTGTGGCCTGGGAATGTCTAGCATACTTTTCATGATTTTTTAAAAGAAAAAAGCCATGATGGTAGCATGGTTTTATGTTTAAGCATAGTTCTTTCAATTTGAGTTGATCGGGAGTCAAAACCTGTGCAGAGCACTCCTGTGCATGCTGAATTGGATGTAAGTCTCACTGCTTTCAATGGGGCTTCCTCCTAGGAAAATGTACATAGGATTTCAGCCTTAACAGATGAGCCTACAGAGCACTTGTAAATGGCTCTCTGGCGTTTCAGATAATGAAAATAGCATGTAAAATATACATGATGCATTCAAGCTGGCTCTCAGGAAATATATGTGCCTTAAGGTTGAAAGGAAAAAATATTGGAACAATTCCAGAGGATTTGTTCCCTGCACCTTGAGGATATGGTTTTAAATGGAGAAGCATCTCACCCACGTCACCAAGTGATTGACTGCAATGAAACCTACTCTGCGTGCTGAGTACTTGCAGGCTGAGCAAGAATTGAGGTTTCTCTACATGAGGCTTTTATTGTACATTTGTGATTGGTCACTTTGTGATGTCATCAACCTCCACGGACCCCCTCCCCTCCCCATGCTTCCTGGCCATTGTAACAGTTTTATAATCAAAAGAGGGAAATGATAAGAGGTTTTATCGTGCTTTGAAATGCAATAAATTTCTGGTGAATTTCTGGAATCTCATTATATCTCAGCTATAGCACAGCACCATCTAGTGGCTGTATAACGAAATAGAACTTGCCCAGAAAGAAAAACCTTGTGGGGAAAACTATGTGTAAAGGAGCCAATCTTAATATTGCAAGGAATCTGGAAGCAGAAGCCCCAGTAAGGATAAAAGATTTTAGCCTCATGTAGAGAAGAACTCAGATAGGATCTATCCTTTTATAATAATTTAATAGTAGTAGTAGTAGTTATTAGCTATTGTTATAAGTTATTATAATTGTTATAAGTTATTAGTATACTTGTTATTATAACCGATAACAGGGTTTATTCTTATGAGGATTTCGCATTCAAATTTCTAAAGTTCTGAATTCAGATTCTGAAGTCTGACCACCATGTAATATGTAACATTGTGGCCTGATCCATCAAAGGGCTAAACATATGTGGAAGCAGGTTGGGAAGCTACATGCTCAAATAGGAGATCCACTCAGAGCCAGCATCATGTTTCAAAGCATACTGAACAAAATGCCTTGGCGTAGGGTGACCATATTTGGGAAACCAAAAAAGAGGACACCTAGTATGTATGTGGGGAAGCAGCTTTCTGATTCCTGCAGAAAGTACGTTATTCCCCCGCCACCTTAAAGAACCCGATTGGAGTGGAGGAGGGGAAAGGATTTCATTCTGCACCACCACCATCCACTCCAATTGGGGCCTTTTCAATAATGTCCACGAATGACCCACTTTCCCCTTTAAGACCTCAATTGGAGCTCGGGGTGAGGGGAATGATGTGCCTCAAGAAAGCATGTCATTCCCTCCTGCCATGCTAATGGCAGCCTTAAAGGGGAAGGTGTGTCATTCCAGGACATTATTGAAAATTATAGAAAATCCCCCCTGACACCATGGAAAGAACAAAAACCAGGACAAATCCGGGGAAATCCTGACAGTTGGTCACCCTACCTTGGCGCCCCACCCCCAGAAGTGTCAGTGCACTCCTTTCTCTGGAAGAATTAGCAGGCCTCTTCCCATAGAGCCCCAGGCTTAGCTGGCAAGCAGAACTGTATATGTGGGGGAGGGGTGACCTTGCTAATGCAGTGCTGCAGCCATTTTAATTCCCCCCCCCACAATGCAATGCTTATGGTGAGTACGTTGCTGGCATTGCATTGTGAGGATATTAAAATGGCTGCTGTGCTGCTAAGTCCTCAGTAGGTCATTCTTCCTTTCAGCACTGCTGCCCCAGTGCTAGTGGCCAGCCCAGAAGAACAGCAGCAGCCTTGCAGTGGAGCTGGCAGGAGAAATAGGTCCACACAGCTGTTTTCGCTGGTGCAGCCACCACATTCGTTTCCCCATAATGCAATGCTTCCACTATACTTCTCATGGGCATCGCATTGTGGGGAAATCTAAATGGTGATTGTGCCTATGAAGTGCAGACCCATGGGCCATCACTCATGTCAACCCTGAGCCCTTCCCCCCTCGCCACCGTCAGTCAAAGAGTCCAGAGGACTTCCTCAAGTGTGCCATGTGTGGATGCCGACACATGTCTCCACTTTTGGTTTCCCTCCCCAATTCAGCAGCTGTGGCTGTGCACATGCAGCCTTTTTTAAAAAGCTAAAATCCCATTGATCAGCTCTTCAGGAGCCTGAGCAGAAAGCTGGATTCGGTTTCCACCAAACTGCTAATGGGCAGGATTTAAAGGGTATTTCGCACTTGCTCTGTTGAATTGGTCCTTTGAGGTAGATGAATGCAACGCAGAAAAATCTTATTGCTTTGGCCGCTCATTCTTGCCGCCTTGTGTAGTACAGTGCAGTTTTTTACCCCCAGAGCTGATGGAGAACCATAGTCGTGGTTCACCTAAATAGCTAACACCCTAATCCAATTAAACCCCACTACTTGAAATAAACCCATTTAGTCCCATTAATGCTAAATGGAAGTAGGTCATAGTAAATCAAAGTCATAAAATTCTGGGTGCTGATGGTGTACCGAAAGGCAACCTAGTCTAACTCTAGGCTACTGTAATAGAAGGACAGGGAATCAATTATCTAAATAAATAAAATATAACAAAAGAGCCCACTACATAATCCAGGCAGCAAAGTGATGCTTGCTTATGTGCCGAGCTACAAGAGTCAAGGAAAAGGCAAAAGAAAATCCAGCACTGCTACCCAATCACTAGCCAACCTAGCCTTGCTAAACACTCTATCCTGGGAGAAAATGCCAGGCTTGTAACATGGTGCTCATCCTTATACCAAACAGGCATTTCCAGTTTACCCTGCTGTAAACAGGTACCAGCTGGTGTATCCAGCTGTTGGCTAGAAAAAGAGATATACAGTCCACCTCTCACCATGCCAAAATGCAGGATTCCTAGTCACATTCATTACATTTCTCAAGTCATGCTTTCTAAATCCAGATAATTAGATCATGAGAAGGCTGACACATGTTCTTCCAACTTAACAATAACAATTTGAGATGAAAACAATAGTGTTGTGCAATAAGTAGAACAAGGCACTAATGTTACTTTGGAAAATGATAGTCTATATGAAGTGGGCATGATTAGAGTATCTCGCTTATTTATTTATTTATTTATTGACATCGTTTTTATCCTGCACCTTCAACATAAATTTATGTTCCCAGGACAGCTAACAAAGTTGTATAAAAAGATAAAAGCTCAACTAACATCCAAAATCAAAAATAATAATAAAAAAATAGCATACAAACTAACGCAATGAACTAAAGCAGAAGGAGCTCTTTCAAACAGACACTAAAATCAAAACTGCTCTTAAGTTTAAAAATGCTAACACTTGCAGTTCTTAAATGCCTGAATCAAAAATGCTAACATTTGTGGTTCTTAAAAGCCTGGATCAAGAAAAGTGTTTTTACCCAGAACCTAAATGATAATTGCAAGGGTGTCAGGCAGGCATCCCAGGGGAAAGCATTGGAAAAGTGAAGAGCCACCATTGAAAAGGCTCACTCCCAACTGCATTGAATGAACTCCCTGAAATGTGAATTAAAGAGATACCTCACTCCTCATTGTCATCTAGCACACTTCAGGCACAGATAATGATCTTAGTAGACAGGCAGACTGTTGTGGTAGAAGGCAGTCCAATAGGACATTAACCGTTAGGCTCAATGCTTTGAATTGAGTTTGGAAACATGGGGTTCATCTACACCAAGCAGGATATTCCACTATGAAAGTGGTATGAAAGCGGTATATAAAAGGCAGGAGCCACACTACTGCTTTATAGCGATGTTGAAGTGTGCTGACAGTTGTTGGGGCCCTTTGACACATCTACACCAAGTAGGATATAGCACTATGAAAGCGGTATATGGTATGTGTCATGGGCCCTAACAGTTGTCAGTGCACTTCAATAATGCTTTAAAGCAGTAGTGTAAAGCAGCCCTGTCCTCCTTTTCATATGGTCACCCTAACAAAATGTGACACAATTTGGGATGCGCAAGCAAACATCATCCCACTACTTCAGACACTACTGTCAGGAATCTCTACGATATATATGCCTTCCCTAAAACTCACACTCATCCCCATGCTGAAGGGCACTTTGCTGGCTGGTCATCTCATACACCTAGTCTGTTATGTAGCTGCTCAAAAAAGAAAATAGATCTTCCATGTGAGGGGGCTTTATTGTTATCATGCATTCACATGTGGTGGTTCCGAAATACAATGAAGCAACCAGCATAATGGACCCTTATGATAGGGTGACCATATGAAAAGGAGGACAGGCCTCCTGTATCTTTAACAGTTGCATAGAAAAGGGAATTTCAGCAGGTGTCATTTGTATATATGGAGAACCTGGTGAAATTCCCTCTTCATCACAACAATTAAAGCTGCAGGAGCTATACTAGAGTGACCAGATTTAAAAGAGGTCAGGGCACCTGCAGCTTTAACTGTTGTGATGAAGAGGACATTTCACCAGGTTCTCCATATATACAGGTGACACCTGCAGAAATTCCCTTTTCAAAACAATTGTTAAAGATACAGGAGCCCTGTTCTCCTTTTCATATGGTCACCCTACCTTATGACAACTTGTTGAATTGAAGAGGCAGGTTTTCGAAAAGACTGTCAGTACTATGAATGTAGGAATTCTTTCTGAGGGTATTTTTCAAACCACAGAAATATTTCAAAAGGGTTTCCCTGGCAACTACCCTTTCTTTTCTTTCACTCTGGTGGCAACTCCTTCCGAAAGAATAATCAACTCTATAGAGTGCAAATTATCTAAATTGCTGTTGTCAGAAGCACTCGCACGGGGCAACAGCTGCAATCAATATCTTTGGCCAATATAGCAGAGAACAACATTACACCGTCATTCTGGGAGGCATTATCAACATAAGAGCAACTATTTCATTTCTAGCCTGGCAGAAGATTTGATGCTGTGATATGTTCAGATGGCTGGTTAGGCCCTGAACACACAATAATCAAAATAATACAAGCAGTTTACCTTGGGCTTCTGAGTGCTCATTTTATAGACATTTCATCCATGATCCTTACAACAAACCTGTGAGATATGTTCCCATATTGCCAAGGTGGCTAACAACCAATTATTTCCCCCCAAAGTCCTGGGGGAGTGAGAGGGGAATCAGCAAATTTGCAACAATTTCATATCAGCAAACTCCAGACACGACAACATAAGATGATTAAAACCAATAATCAATTTCCATCCAGGTCAACAATTAAGTTTGTGTTGACAAGGGGCATTTGGCCTGGAAACTTACTGATTCATAACCAGTCTCTCAGCAACTACAGTATTTGGTATCGAGAATGCCTTTATTTTGTTTGCACTGTCCTGACCTCCTGCACAGCAGGTGATCCATCAAGCTGAATACAGCCCACCAGATGTACAGTATTGGTGGCCATGAAAGAGTTCAACTCACCACCTGAGTTTGCTACTTAACCGGGACTACAGATGAGAAAGAATATAGTCTGAGTCAGAGCAGTGGAACATAGGAAGCTCCATTATACCATTGGTCCATCTAGCCTGGTATTGTCGACACTGGCTGGCAGTGGCCCTCCAGGCTGGATTCTTTCCTCACCCTACCTGAAGAAACCAGGGATCAAACCTGGACCTTCCACCTTCCTAACCCTAACCCTTCCACATGCAAAACAAGTGTTCTATAACACTGAGCTAGGGGCCCCTGCCCAAGCAGTGGCCCCATCTAACTTAGTGTTGTCCACAATGACCGGCAGCAGCTCTCCAGGGTTTCAAACAGGAATCTTTCCCAGCCCTTTGAAGCCTTCATGTGAGATCTGCCAAGCCACAAGTCCAGAGGTGATCCCCACTCATGTGGGAAACACCATTGATCTGATCCAGGCCTGAATGTGACTTTGCACATGACATTCATACATCATGACTAGTTCACCACATATACATGAAGATCATCACTTGATGACCGCAGCTTCAGTTGGTGATCTGGAGCCCAGTCCTATGCATGTTTACTCTGACATAAGGTGCACTGAGTTCAGTGAAATTTACTCCCAGGTAAATGTGTGTAGTATTGCAGCCTGTATGTATAAATGAGCAGTCCCACATACTGAACTTTCATGTCACCTTCAGCAATAGTATCCTCACCCGCCTCACCAGTGAACTCAGTTCACACATTCAACTGTGAGTCATAAAGTAAGGATGAGATCAAGTGATAGACATGCATGTGTAAATCAACCCACAGTCTCAGTTTTCTATATGCAAGCCTTCTTTTTCAGATGCATGTTATCAAAAAGCATGTTTACTAAATTATGGATTTAATGAAATATTTTCCATCTGTACAGGATCCTCAAGGTGGCTAACAATCAACCAATTAGTTTCTCCCCAAATCCTATATTGGATGGGGGAATCAGCAAATTTGAAACAATTTAGTAGGAGAAGCAAAAAAACTACACTAATCATTTCTTTCAGAAGCCTCTAGTAAAGATATAGTTTACTGGCATTATTTGTTATTCCTCACTCAAATCTCCTGAGCGAGGTTTTAAATGTTTTAGAAATAACCTGAAGGCTGCCAGTATTAGACTGAGATCAGCCAATGCAGAACAGACAGAGAGTAAACCAAGCAAACAGAGGAAATCCGCTTTGCCTAAATTAATATTTCCTCTTTGTTTTGCTCAGTGCCCAATGGAACTACGGGCCATTTCACACAGTAATTTCACACATTATGCAAAGGCAAACCTGGGCTTGCCTGTGAGGGTCCATGCAGCAGGAAGCAGCAGCCAACCTTGGCTGACAGCATAACTATATGATACCATTATCACAATTGCTCTGAGGTTATGGAATTGCCTTGCAACTTTCTACGTCTTCTTGCAGCTTTCTACCAAATTGTAGCTCTACCTAAGGACCAAAACAGACATTGCCTTAAGGCTGTAATCCTGTGCATGTTTACACAGGAAAAAAAAGTCCTGGTTGGAGAATGCTGAGAATTGTTGGACTTTTCTTTTCTTTTTTACATAAACATGCATAGGATTTTGCCTGAAATCTGTGTCTAGTGGCTACACCTTTTTTCATTTTTACTCAATGATGCTTGTCCCAGATTGAGCTCCTAGCATTAAGGGCGGGGGAGAGGTAGGGAGGACTTTATGATCTGGATGGGGTCCCTGCACCTACTCTAGAGTAAAAAAATGAAAATAACGCATAGCTTCCAGACACAAATTTATATTGTTTTTACTAACTATTGTCTATGATCTGTTTTGTGGTCATTTTTGTTGGAAGCATCCTTGAGCCTTGGAGAGATGGGATGTAGACATTTGGACGGCATAAGCAATGTGTGCGTTTTTTGCATTCATGCTTAACATTTTTTAGGTGCACACTGAAAGTACCTGGTGCACACCTGAAAATGTGACAAGCAAAGTGGCCTTTAATTATCTTTAATTTTGAAGTTAGTTGCTGATTTTAACTTTTATGTTCCCTGTAAAAAATGTTCCACTAGATCACAGCAAATTCCATGTTGGGGATCATTAAGAACATAATAAAAATAAAGCCTTTATATAAATCTATGGTGTGACCACACTTGGACTACTGTGTAGAGTTCTGATCACTGCTCCTCAAAAAAGATATTGTAGAGATAGGAAAAGTGCAGAGAAAGGCCTTTGGTGTGAACCAGCATGGCTCTTCTTCTGTTCGTTTCCTTCAGAAATATTCATATGGCACATTCCTGCCCAAACCCCTTATTTTCCATCTTGCAAAAAAGTCAAGACCATTCAAGGTCAGGTTCCATTTTCTCATAATCAGTAATCTGAATTTCAAAGCCGGCAGTAGTCTTATCCTTTTCCAGCTGGTTTGCATTTGATTAATTCAACGTGTAATTGGCCCCACTCCGAGTTTATCAAACAACTTCAACATTCTGCTTGCCACCTCCATCAAAGCATCTTCCATGCTTTGAAAAAATTATAATCTCTCTCCAACATCTGTTGAAATAATGCTTCCCTGCCTGGTGTTTCATTATTTTAAAAAAGAGATGCCTGGAGTCAAGTTTGTCTAAAAACACCAGCCTCTGATACGAAAGTCCTTTACCCCTATTTTCTGTTGTGTGCAGACTTTTTCTAGTTATCTAGTGGTGAGGAAAATGCACTTTGTACCTGCTCAGGGACATTTTTATCTACTGTTCCCTCATGTGTTCAAGGGTTGAGTCTTGACACTGAAATAGATGCTAGGACTAAGCTAAAAATTAACCCTATCCCTACCTGGCTTAAGTCTGGCCTAATCTACACCAAGCAGGATATTGCACTATGAAAGCAGTATATAAAAGGGAGGAACCACACCAAGCAGGATATAGCACTATGGAAGCGGTATATAGTATGGGATCCATCACATCTGCTTTTTTTATATCCAGGTTTCATCCGCGGTTTCCCCCTTTGTTTCCTTAGTGAGTCGAGCGCTGGGGCACTTTCACATCTGTGTGTTGTGCTCTTTCAGCTCATGTATCTTTTCACCTGGAGCGCTACTATGCTGGTGAAATCTCCTTCCCTGCCCCTTGGGAAAGGTTTACGGGGTGGGGGGGAGTAGTGAAGGTTTGTTTTGCTCCTTTCAAAGGGTGGGCAGATAAACAATCATTTTAACTCATTTCTTTTGTAAAGGTAGTCAGGTCCCCTCTTTTGCTCCAAGGTAATCAAAATGCTTACATCTGAGTGAGTTTGAAAGATAAAGAGATCAAAATTGGGATAATGATAGCTCTTAAGGAAGGCTTTCGCCACCCCAAGTTTGAATGAGATCGGTCCATCCCTTGATTTTTGGTGTGGAGCGCACACCCCTAATGAGTAGGATCCAATGTTAGTCCTATGTAGAGTAGATCCAATTAAATCAATGTGACATAATAATAATAATAATAATAATAATAATAATAATAATAATAATAATAATTTTATTTGTTACCCGCCTCTCCTGCTGGATCGATGAAATGAAAACACCATAAAATACATATAACTAATTAAAACTTTTAAAACTAATACATTATTAAAAGCAGCACATTATTAAAAAAAAAGGCATCTTAAAATTCAACTGGGTAGGCCTGCCGGAAGAGATCAGTCTTTATGGCTTTCTTAAATTCTGGAAGACTGTTAAGCTGATGAATCTCTCCCAGCAAGCCATAAGTTAGTTGTGACTCATTTAAGTCTCATTCACTTCAATGGGTCTACTTTATGTAGGACTAACATTGGATACTACCCAATAAATCTAATGTTGACCTCAATGCAGGATTAATAAATAGGG